>NW_026047142.1:446063-1652880 GCF_023864275.1 Schistocerca cancellata | reverse complement strand
ATAAACACAGAAAGTGCGTCCTTATGAAAAACTATGGATTCTATGACGTCTCCTACTAAATCGAGGAACGTTTCTATGGAAACGACAGGATATTCTTTTGGGATAGGGCTATCTCCTTTCCAATGCACTAATCCTTCTTTACTGCATTCCTCGCGCCCTCACATTGGCGAATAAACACAGAAATTGCGTCCCTATGAAAAACTATTCATTCTATGACCTCTCCTCCTAAATCGAGGAACATTTCTGTGGAAACGACAGGATTTTCTTTTGGGATTCGACTATCTCCTTTCCGATGCACTATTCCTTCTTTACTGAATTCCTCACGCCCACACATTGAAGAATAAACACAGAAATTGCGTCCCTATGAAATTCTACGGATTCTATGACGTCTTCTTCTAAATCGAGGAACGTCTCTACGGAAACGACAGGATTTTATTTTCGGATGCGACTATGTATTTTCCGATGCACTATTCCTTCTTTAGTTCAATCCTCGCGCCCTCACATTGACGAATAAACACAGAAAGTGCGTCCCTATGAATAACTATGGATTCTATGACGTCTCCTTCTAAATCGAGGAACGTTTCTATGGAAACGACATGATATTCTTTTGGGATACGGCTATCTCCTTTTCGATGCACTATTCCTTCTTTACTGCATTCCTCGCGCCCTCACATTGACGAATAAACACAGAAATTGCGTCCCTATGAAAACCTTTTTATTCTATGACGACTCCTCCTAAATCGAGGAACATTTCAATGGAAACTACAGGATTTTCTTTTGGGATACGACTATCTCCTTTCCGATGCACTATTCCTTCTTTACTGCATTCCTCGCGACCTCACATTGAAGAATAAACTCAGAAATTGCGTCCCTTTGAAAAACTATGGATTCTATGACGTCTCCTTCTAAATCGAGTTTCGTTTCTATGGAAAAGACAGGATTTTCTTTCGGAATATGGCTATCTCCTTTCCGATGCACTATTCCTTCTTTACTGCATTCTTCGCGCCCTCACATTAACGAATAAACACAGATAGTGCGTCTCTATGAAAAACTATGGATTCTATGACGTCTCCTTCTAAATCGAGGAACGATTCTATGGAAACAATAGGATTTACTTTTAGGATACGGCTATCAACTTTCCGATGCACTATTTCTTCTTTACTGCATTCTTCGCGCCCTCACATTCTCGAATAAAAACAAAAAGTGCGTCCTTATGAATAATTATGGATTCTATGACGTTTCCTCCTAAATCGAGGAACGTTTCTATGGAAACGACAAGATATTCTTTTGGGATACGGCTATCTCCTTTCCGATGCACTATTCCTTCTTTACTGCATTCCTCGCGCCCTCACATTGACGGATAAATACAGAAATTGCGTCCCTATGAAAAACTATGGATTCTATGGCGTCTCCTCTTAAATCGAGGAACATTTCTATGGAAACGACAGGATTTTCTTTCGGGATACGACTATCTCCTTTCCGATGCACTATTCCTTATTTAATGCATTCGTCGCGACCTCATATTAAAGAATAAACACAGAAATTGCGTCCCTATGAAAAACTATGGATTCTACGCCGTCTCCTTCTAAATCGAGGAACGTTTCTATGGAAACAACAGGATTTTCTTTTGGGATACGTCTATCCTTTCCGATGCACTATTCCTTCTTTAGTGCATTCCACGCGCCCTCACATTGACGAATAAACACAGGAGGTGTGACCCTATGAATAACTATGGATTCTATGACGTGTCCTTTTAATCGAGGAACGTTTCTATGGAAACGACAGGATTTTCTTTTGGGATACAGCTATTTCCTTTCCGATGCACTATTCCTTCTTTACTGCATTCCTCGCTAGCTCACATTGACGATTAAACACAGAAAATGCGTCCCTATGAAAAACTATGGATTCTATAACGTCTCCTTCTAAATCGAGGTATGTTTCAATGGAAAAGACAGAATTTTCTTTTGGGATACGACTATCTCCTTTCCGATGCACTATTCCTTCTTTACTGCATTCCTCGCGCCCACCCATATACGAATAAACACAGAAATTGCGTCCCTATGAAATTCTACGGATTCTATGACGTCTCCTTGTTAATCGAGGAACGTTTCTACGGAAACGTCAGGATTTTCTTTTGGGATACAGCTATCTCCTTTCCGATGCACTATTCCTTCTTTACTGCATTCCTCGCGCTCTCACATTAACGAATAAACACAGAAAGTGCGTCTCTATGAAAAACTATGGATTCTATGACGTCTCCTTCTAAATCGAGGAACGTTTCTATGGAAACGACAGGATTTCCTTTTGGGATTCGGCTATCACCTTTCCGATGCACTATTCCTTCTTTACTGCAATCCTCGCGCCCTCACATTCACGAATAAACACAGAAAGTGCACCTTATGAAAAACTATGGATTCTATGAAGTCTCCTTCTAAATCGAGGAACGTTACTATGGAAAAGACAGGATATTCTTTTGGGATACGGCTATCTCCTTTCCGATGCACTATTCCTTCTTTACTGCATTCCACGCGCCCTCACATTGACGAATGAACACAAAAATTGCGTCCCTATGAAAAACTATGGATTCTATGACGTCTCCATCTAAATCGAGGAAAATTTCTATGGAAACGACAGGATTTTCTTTTGGGATACGACTATCTCCTTTCCGATGCACTATTCCTTCTTTACTGAGGTTCCTCGCGCCATCACATTGACGAATAAACACAGAAAGAGCGTCCCTATGAAAAACTATGGATTCTATGACGTCTCCTTCTAAATCGAGGGACGTTTCTATGGAAACGACAGGATTTTCTTTTAGAATACGGCTATCTCCTTTCCGATGCACTATTCCTTCTTTACTGCATTCCTCGCGCCCTCACATTGACGAATAAACACACAAAGTTCGTCTCTATGAAAAACTGTGGATTCTATGACGTCTCCTTCTAAATCGAGAAACGTTTCTATGGAAACAACAGGATTTTATTTTGGGATACGGCTATCTCCTTTCCGATGCACTATTCCTTCTTTAGTGCAATCCACGCGCCCTCACATTGACGAATAAACACAGAAAGTGTATCCGTATGAATAACTATTAATTCTATGACGTGTCCTTCTAAATCGAGGAACGTTTCTATGGAAACGACAGGATTTTCTTTTGGGATACGGCTATCACCTTACCGATGCACTATTCCGTCTTTTACTGCATTCCTCGCGCCCTCACATTGACGAATTAACACAGAAATTGCGTCCCTATGAAATTCTACGGATTCTATGACGTCTCCTTGTTAATCGAGGAACGTTTCTACGGAAACGTCAGGATTTTCTTTTGGGATACAGCTATCTCCTTTCCGATGCACTATTCCTTCTTTACTGCATTCCTCGCGCTCTCACATTAACGAATAAACACAGAAAGTGCGTCTCTATGAAAAACTATGGATTCTATGACGTCTCCTTCTAAATCGAGGAACATTTCTATGGAAACGACAGGATTTTCTTTCGGGTTACGACTATCTCATTTTCGATGCACTATTCCTTCTTTACTGCATTCCTCGCGACCTCATATTAAAGAATAATCACAGAAATTGCGTCCCTATGAAAAACTATGGACTCTATGCCGTCTCATTCTAAATCGAGTAACGTTTCTATTGAAACGACAGAATTTTCTTTTGGGATACGACTATCTCCATTCTGATGCACTATTCCTTCTTTACTGCATTCCTCGCGCCCACACATTGAAGAATAAACACAGAAAGTGGGTCCCTATGAATAACTATAGATTCTATCACGTCTCCTTCTAAATCGAGGAACGTTTCTATGGAAACGACAGGATTTTCTTTTGGGATACGGCTATCTCCTTTCCGAAGCACTATTCCTTCTTTACTGCATTCCTCGATCCCTGATATTAACGAATAAACACAGAAATTGCGTCCGTATGAAAAACTATGGATTCTAAGACGTCTCCTTCTGAATCGAGGTATGTTTCAATGGAAACGACAGGATTTTCTTTTGGGATACGACTATCTCCTTTCCGATGCACTATTCCTTCTTTACTGCATCCTCGCGCCCAAACGTTGACGAATAAACACAGAAATTGCGTCCCTATGAAATTCTACGGATTCTATGACGTCTCCTTCTTAATCGAGGTACGTTTCTACGGAAACGACAGGATTTTATTCTCAGATACGACTATGTCTGTTCCGATGCACTATTCCTTCTTTAGTGCATTCCTCGCGCCCTCACATTGACGAATAAACACAGAAAGTGCGTCCCTATGAATAACTATGGATTCTATGACGTCTCCTTCTAAATCGAGGAACGTTTCTATGGAAACAACAGGATTTTCTTTTGGGATACGGCTATCTCCTTTCCGATGCACTATTCCTTCTTTACTGCACTCCTCGCGCCCGCACATTGACGAATTAACACAGAAATTGGGTCCCCATGAATAACTATGGATTCTATCACGTCTCCTTCTAAATCGAGGAACGTTTCTATGGAAACAACAGGATTTTCTTTTGGGATACGACTATCTCCTTTCCGATGCACTATTCCTTCTTTACTGCATCCTCACGCCCAAACGTTGACGAATAAACAATGAAATTGCGTCCCTATGAAATTCTACAGATTCTATGACGTCTCCTTCTTAATCGAGGAACGTTTCTACGGAAACGACAGGATTTTATTTTGGGATACGACTATGTCCTTTCCGATGCACTATTCCTTCTTTAGTGCATTCCTCGCGCCCTCACATTGACGAATAAACACAGAAAGTGCGTCCCTATGAATAACTATGGATTCTATGACGTCTCCTTCTAAATCGAGGAACGTTTCTATGGAAACAACAGGATTTTCTTTTGGGATACGGCTATCTCCTTTCCGATGCACTATTCCTTCTTTACTACATTCCACGCGCCCTCACATTGACGAATGAACACAAAAATTGCGTCCCTATGAAAAACTATGGATTCTATGTCGTCTCCTTCTAAATCGAGGAAAGTTTCTATGGAAACGACAGGACTTCCTTTTGGGATACGACTATCTCCTTTCCGATGCACTATTCCTTCTTTACTGAGGTTCCTCGCGCCCTCACATTGACGAATAAAGACAGAAAGAGCGTCCCTATGAAAAACTATGTATTGTATGACGTCTCCTTCTAAATCGAGGGACGTTTCTATGGAAATGACAGGATTTTCTTTTGGAATACGTCTATGTCCTTTCCGATGCACTATTCCTTCTCTAGTGCATTCCACGCGCCCTCACATTGACGAATAAACACAGAAAGTGTGTCCCTATGAATAACTATTAATTCTATGACGTGTCCTTCTAAATCGAGGAACGTTTCTATGGAAACGACCGGATTTACTTTTGGGATACGGCTATCTCCTTTCCGATGCACTATTCCATCTTTACTGCATTCCTCGCGCCCTCACATTGACGAATAAACACAGAAAGTGCGTCTCTATGAGTAACTATGGATTCTATGACGTCTCCTTCTAAATCGAGGAACGTTTCTATGGAAACGACAGGATATTCTTTTAGGATACGGCTATCTCCTTTCCGATGCACTATTCCTTCTTTCGTGCATTCCTCACGCCCTGACATTGACGAATAAACACAGAAAGTGGGTCCCTATGAATAACTATAGATTCTATCACGTCTCCTTCTAAATCGAGGAACGTTTCTATGGAAACGACAGGATTTTCTTTTGGGATACGGCTATCTCCTTTCCGAAACACTATTCCTTCTTTACTGCATTCCTCGCTCCCTGACATTAACGAATAAACACAGAAATTGCGTCCGTATGAAAAACTATGGATTCTATGACGTCTCCTTCTAAATCGAGGTATGTTTCAATGGAAACGACTGGATTTTATTTTGGGATACGACTATCTCCTTTCCGATGCACTATACCTTCTTTAGTGCATTCCTCGCGCCCTCACATTGACGAATAAACACAGAAAGTGCGTCCCTATGAATAACTATGGTTTCTATGACGTCCCCTTCTAAATCGAGGAACGTTTATTTGGAAACGACAGGATTTCCATTTGGGATACGGCTTTCTCCTTTCCGATGCACTATTCCTTCTTTACTGCATTCCTCGCGCCCACACATTGACAAATAAACACAGAAATTGCGTCCCTATGAAATTCTACGGATTCTATCACGTCTCCTTCTAAATCGAGGAACGTTTCTACGAAAACGACAGGAATTTTATTCTGATACGACTATCTCCTATCCGATGCACTATGCCTACTTTACTGCTTTCCTCGCGCCCACTCATTGACGAATAAACAAAGGAATTGCGTCCCTATGAAATTCTACGGATTCTCTGACGTCTCCTTCTTAATCGAGGAACGTTTCTACGGAAACGACAGGATTTTATTTTGGGATACGGCTATCTCCTTTCCGATGCACCATTCCTTCTTTACTGAATTCCTCGTTCCCTCACATTGACGATTAAACACAGAAAATGCGTCCCTATGAAAAACTATGGATTCTATAACGTCTCCTTCTAAATCGAGGAACGTTTCTATGGAAAAGACAGGATTATCTTTTGGGATACGTCTATGTCCTTTCCGATGCACTATTCCTTCTTTAGTACATTCCACGCGCCCTCACATTGACGAATTAACACAGAAAGTGTGTCCCTATGAATAACTATTAATTCTATGACGTGTCCTTCTAAATCGAGGAACGTTTCTATGGAAACGACAGGATTTTCTTTTGGGATACGGCTATCACCTTTCCGATGCACTATTCCGTCTTTACTGCATTCCTCGCGCCCTCACATTGACGAATTAACACAGAAATTGCGTCCCTATGAAAAACTATGGATTAAATGACGTCACCTTCTAAATCGAAGAACGTTTCTATGGAGACGACAGGATTTTCTTTTGGAATACAGCTATCTCCTTTCCGATTCACTATTCCTTCTTTAGTGCATTACTCGCGCCCTCACATTGACGAATAAACACAGAAAGTGCGTCTCTATGAGTAACTATGGATTCTATGTCGACTCCTTCTAAATCGAGGAACATTTCTACGAAAACGACCGGATTTTATTTTGGGGTACGACTATCTCCTTTCCGATGCACTATTCCTTCTTTACTGCATTCCTCGCGCCTACATATTGACGAATAAACATAGAAATGTCGTCCGGTTGAAAAACTATGGATTCTATCACGTCTCCTTCTAAATCGAGGAACGTTTCTATGGAACCGACACGATTTTGTTTTGGGATACGACTATCTCCTATCCGATGCACTATTCCTTCTTCACTGCAATCCACGCGCCCTCACATTGACGAATGAACACAAAAATTGCGTCCCTATGAAAAACTATGGATTCTATGACGTCTCCTTCTAAATCGAAGAAAGTTTCTATGGAAACGACAGGATTTTCTTTTCGGATACGACTATCTCCTTTCCGATGCACTATTCCTTCTTTACTGCATTCCACGCGCATTCACATTGACGAATAAACACAGAAATTGCGTCCCTGTGAAAATCTATGGATTTTATGACGTCTCCTTCTAAATGGAGTTTCGTTTCTATGGAAACGACAGGATTTTCTTTCGGAATATGGCTATCTCCTTTCCGATGCACTATTCCTTCTTTACTGCATTCTTCGCGCCCTCACATTGACGAATAAACGCAGAAAGTGCGTCTTTATGAAAAACTATGGATTCTATGACGTCTCTTTCTAAATCGAGGAACGATTCTATGGAAACAATAGGATTTACCTTTAGGATACGGCTATCAACTTTCCGATGCACTATTTCTTCTTTACTGCATTCTTCGCGCCCTCACATTCTCGAATAAAAACAAAAAGTGCGTCCTTATGAATAATTATGGATTCTATGACGTTTCCTCCTAAATCGAGGAACGTTTCTATGGAAACGACAAGATATTCTTTTGGGATACGGCTATCTCCTTTCCGATGCACTATTCCTTCTTTACTGCATTCCTCGCGCCCTCACATTGACGGATAAATACAGAAATTGCGTCCCTATGAAAAACTATGGATTCTACGCCGTCCCCTTCTAAATCGAGGAACGTTTCTATGGAAACAACAGGATTTTCTTTTGGGATACGTCTATCCTTTCCGATGCACTATTCTTTCTTTAGTGCATTCCACGCGCCCTCACATTGACGAATAAACACAGGAGGTGTGACCCTATGAATAACTATGGATTCTATGACGTGTCCTTCTAAATCGAGGAACGTTTCTATGGAAACGACAGGATTTTCTTTTGGGATACGGCTATCTCCTTTCCGATGCACTATTCCGTCGTTACTGCGTTCCTCGCGCCCTCACATTGACGAATTAACACAGAAATTGCGTCCCTATGAAAAACTATGGATTCTATGACGTCACCTTCTAAATCGAGGAACGTTACTATGGAAACGACAGGATTTTCTTTTGGGATACAGCTGTTTCCTTTCCGATGCACTATTCCTTCTTTACTGCATTCCTCGCTAGCTCACATTGACGATTAAACACAGAAAATGCGTCCCTATTAAAAACTATGGATTCTATAACGTCTCCTTCTAAATCGAGGTATGTTTCAATGGAAAAGACAGAATTTTCTTTTGGGATACGACTATCTCCTTTCCGATGCACTATTCCTTCTTTACTGCATTCCTCGCGCCCACCCATATACGAATAAACACAGAAATTGCGTCCCTATGAAATTCTACGGATTCTATGACGTCTCCTTGTTAATCGAGGAACGTTTCTACGGAAACGTCAGGATTTTCTTTTGGGATACAGCTATCTCCTTTCCGATGCACTATTCCTTCTTTACTGCATTCCTCGCGCTCTCACATTAACGAATAAACACAGAAAGTGCGTCTCTATGAGAAACTATGTATTCTATGACGTCTCCTTCTAAATCGAGGAACGTTTCTATGGAAACGACAGGATTTTCTTTTGGGATTCGGCTATCACCTTTCCGATGCACTATTCCTTCTTTACTGCAATCCTCGCGCCCTCACATTCACGAATAAACACAGAAAGTGCACCTTATGAAAAACTATGGATTCTATGAAGTCTCCTTCTAAATCGAGGAACGTTTCTATGGAAAAGACAGGATATTCTTTTGGGATACGGCTATCTCCTTTCCGATGCACTATTCCTTCTTTACTGCATTCCACGCGCCCTCACATTGACGAATGAACACAAAAATTGCGTCCCTATGAAAAACTATGGATTCTATGACGTCTCCATATAAATCGAGGAAAATTTCTATGGAAACGACAGGATTTTCTTTTGGGATACGACTATCTCCTTTCCGATGCACTATTCCTTCTTTACTGAGGTTCCTCGCGCCATCACATTGACGAATAAACACAGAAAGAGCGTCCCTATGAAAAACTATGGATTCTATGTCGTCTCCTTCTAAATCGAGGGACGTTTCTATGGAAACGACAGGATTTTCTTTTAGAATACGGCTATCTCCTTTCCGATGCACTATTCCTTCTTTACTGCATTCCTCGCGCCCTCACATTGACGAATAAACACAGAAAGTTCGTCTCTATGAAAAACTGTGGATTCTATGACGTCTCCTTCTGAATCGAGAAACGTTTCTATGGAAACGACAGGATTTTATTTTGGGATACGGCTATCTCCTTTCCGATGCACTATTCCTTCTTTAGTGCAATCCACGCGCCCTCACATTGACGAATAAACACAGAAAGTGTATCCGTATGAATAACTATTAATTCTATGACGTGTCCTTCTAAATCGAGGAACGTTTCTATGGAAACGACAGGATTTTCTTTTGGGATACGGCTATCACCTTTCCGATGCACTATTCCGTCTTTTACTGCATTCCTCGCGCCCTCACATTGACGAATTGACACAGAAATTGCGTCCCTATGAAAAACTATGGATTAAATGACGTCACCTTTTAAATCGAAGAACGTTTCTATGGAAACGACAGGATTTTCTTTTGGGATACGGCTATCTCCTTTCCGATGCACTATTCCTTCTTTACTGAATTCCTCGCTCCCTCACTTTGACGATTGAACACAGAAAATGCGTCCCTATGAAAAACTATGGATTCTATAACGTCTCCTTCTAAATCGGGGTATGTCTCAATGGAAACGACAGGATTTTCTTTTGGGATACGACTATCTCCTTTCCGATGCACTATTCCTTCTTTACTGCATTCCTCGCGCCCTCACATTGACGAATAAATACAGAGATTGCGTCCCTATGAAAAATTATGGATTCTATGACGTCTCCTCCTAAATCGAGGAACATTTCTATGGAAACGACAGGATTTTCTTTCGGGATACGACTATCTCATTTTCGATGCACTATTCCTTCTTTACTGCATTCCTCGCGACCTCATATTAAAGAATAATCACAGAAATTGCGTCCCTATGAAAAATTATGGACTCTATGCCGTCTCATTCTAAATCGAGTAACGTTTCTATTGAAACGACAGAATTTTCTTTTGGGATACGACTATCTCCTTTCTGATGCACTATTCCTTCTTTACTGCATTCCTCGCGCCCACACATTGAAGAATAAACACAGAAAGTGGGTCCCTATGAATAACTATAGATTCTATCACGTCTCCTTCTAAATCGAGGAACGTTTCTATGGAAACGACAGGATTTTCTTTTGGGATACGGCTATTTCCTTTCCGAAGCACTATTCCTTCTTTACTGCATTCCTCGATCCCTGACATTAACGAATAAACACAGAAATTGCGTCCGTATGAAAAACTATGGATTCTAAGACGTCTCCTTCTGAATCGAGGTATGTTACAATGGAAACGACAGGATTTTCTTTTGGGATACGACTATCTCCTTTCCGATGCACTATTCCTTCTTTACTGCATCCTCGCGCCCAAACGTTGACGAATAAACACAGAAATTGCGTCCCTATGAAATTCTACGGATTCTATGACGTCTCCTTCCTAATCGAGGTACGTTTCCACGGAAACGACAGGATTTTATTCTCAGATACGACTATGTCCTTTCCGATGCACTATTCCTTCTTTAGTGCAATCCTCGCGCCCTCACATTGACGAATAAACGCAGAAAGTGCGTCCCTATGAATAACTATGGATTCTATGACGTCTCCTTCTAAATCGAGGAACGTTTCTATGGAAACAACAGGATTTTCTTTTGGGATACGGCTATCTCCTTTCCGATGCACTATTCCTTCTTTACTACATTCCACGCGCCCTCACATTGACGAATGAACTCAGAAATTGCGTCCCTATGAAAAACTATGGATTCTATGTCGTCTCCTTCTAAATCGAGGGACGTTTCTATGGAAATGACAGGATTTTCTTTTGGAATACGTCTATGTCCTTTCCGATGCACTATTCCTTCTTTAGTGCATTCCTCGCGCCCTCACATTGACGAATTAACACAGAAATTGCGTCCCTATGAAAAACTATGGATTCTATAACGTCTCCTTCTAAATCGAGGTATGTTTCAATGGAAACGACAGGATTTTCTTTTGGGATACGACTATCTCCTTTCCGATGCACTATTCCATCTTTACTGCATTCCTCGCGCCCTCACATTGACGAATAAACACAGAAAGTGCGTCTCTATGAGTAACTATGGATTCTATGACGTCTCCTTCTAAATCGAGGAACGTTTCTATGGAAACGACAGGATATTCTTTTAGGATACGGCTATCTCCTTTCCGATGCACTATTCCTTCTTTCGTGCATTCCTCACGCCCTGACATTGACGAATAAACACAGAAAGTGGGTCCCTATGAATAACTATAGATTCTATCACGTCTCCTTCTAAATCGAGGAACGTTTCTATGGAAACGACAGGATTTTCTTTTGGGATACGGCTATCTCCTTTCCGAAACACTATTCCTTCTTTACTGCATTCCTCGCTCCCTGACATTAACGAATAAACACAGAAATTGCGTCCGTATGAAAAACTATGGATTCTATGACGTCTCCTTCTAAATCGAGGTATGTTTCAATGGAAACGACTGGATTTTATTTTGGGATACGACTATCTCCTTTCCGATGCACTATACCTTCTTTAGTGCATTCCTCGCGCCCTCACATTGACGAATAAACACAGAAAGTGCGTCCCTATGAATAACTATGGTTTCTATGACGTCCCCTTCTAAATCGAGGAACGTTTATATGGAAACGACAGGATTTCCATTTGGGATACGGCTTTCTCCTTTCCGATGCACTATTCCTTCTTTACTGCATTCCTCGCGCCCACACATTGACAAATAAACACAGAAATTGCGTCCCTATGAAATTCTACGGATTCTATCACGTCTCCTTCTAAATCGAGGAACGTTTCTACGAAAACGACAGGAATTTTTTTCTGATACGACTATCTCCTATCCGATGCACTATGCCTACTTTACTGCTTTCCTCGCGCCCACTCATTGACGAATAAACAAAGGAATTGCGTCCCTATGAAATTCTACGGATTCTCTGACGTCTCCTTCTTAATCGAGGAACGTTTCTACGGAAACGACAGGATTTTATTTTGGGATACGGCTATCTCCTTTCCGATGCACCATTCCTTCTTTACTGAATTCCTCGCTCCCTCACATTGACGATTAAACACAGAAAATGCGTCCCTATGAAAAACTATGGATTCTATAACGTCTCCTTCTAAATCGAGGAACGTTTCTATGGAAAAGACAGGATTATCTTTTGGGATACGTCTATGTCCTTTCCGATGCACTATTCCTTCTTTAGTACATTCCACGCGCCCTCACATTGACGAATTAACACAGAAATTGTGTCCCTATGAATAACTATTAATTCTATGACGTGTCCTTCTAAATCGAGGAACGTTTCTATGGAAACGACAGGATTTTCTTTTGGGATACGGCTATCAGCTTTCCGATGCACTATTCCGTCTTTACTGCATTCCTCGCGCCCTCACATTGACGAATTAACACAGAAATTGCGTCCCTATGAAAAACTATGGATTAAATGACGTCACCTTCTAAATCGAAGAACGTTTCTATGGAGACGACAGGATTTTCTTTTGGAATACAGCTATCTCCTTTCCGATGCACAATTCCTTCTTTACTGAATTCCTCGCTCCCTCACATTGACGATTGAACACAGAAAATGCGTCCCTATGAAAAACTATGGATTCTATAACGTGTCCTTCTAAATCGAGGAACGTTTCTATGGAAACGACAGGATTCTCTTTTGGGATACAGCTATCTCCTTTCCGATGCACTATTCCTTCTTTACTGCACTCCTCGCGCCCTCACATTGACGAATTAACACAGACATTGGGTCCCTATGAATAACTATGGATTCTATGACGTCTCCTTCTAAATCGAGAAACGTTTCTATGGAAACGACAGGATTTTCTTTTGGGATACGGCTATCTCCTTTCCGAAGCACTATTCCTTCTTTACTGCATTCCTCGCTCCCTGACATTAACGAATAAACACAGAAATTGCGTCCCTATGAGAAACTATGGATTCTATGACGTCTCCTTCTAAATCGAGGTATGTTCCAATGGAAACGACATGATTTTCTTTTGGGATACGACTATCTCCTTTCCTATGCACTATTCGTTCTTTACTGCATCCTCGCGCCCAAACGTTGACGAATAAACACAGAAATTGCGTCCCTATGAAATTCTACGGATTCTATGACGTCTGCTTCTTAATCGAGGAACGTTCTACGGAAACGATAGGATTTTATTTAGGGATACGACTATGTCCTTTCCGATGCACTATTCCTTCTTTAGTGCATTCCTCGCGCCCTCACATTGACGAATAGACACAGAAAGTGCGTCCCTATGAATAACTATGGATTCTATGACGTCTCCTTCTAAATCGAGGAACGTTTCTATGGAAACTACAGGATTCTCTTTTGGGATACAGCTATCTCCTTTCCGATGCACTATTCCTTCTTTACTGCACTCCTCGCGCCCTCACATTGACGAATTAACACAGGCATTGGGTCCCTATGAAAAACTATGTATTCTATCACGTCTCCTTCTAAATCGAGGAACGTCTCTATTGTTGCGGCAGGATTTTCTTTTCGGATTCGGCTATCTCCTTTCCGATGCACTATTCCTTCTTTACTGCATTCCTGGCGCCAATACATTGACGAATAAACGCAGAAATTGCGTCCCTATGAAAATCTATGGATTCTATGTCGTCTCCTTCTAAATCGAGGAAAGTTACTACGAAAACGACAGGATATTATTTTGGGATACGATTATCTCCTTTCCGATGCACTATTCCTTCTTTACTGCATTCCACGTGCCCTCACATTGAAGAATAAACACAGAAATTGCGTCCCTGTGAAAAACTATGGATTCTATGACGTCTCCTTCTAAATCGAGGTATGTTTCAATGGAAACGACAGGATTTTCTTTTGGGATACGACTATTTCCTTTCCGATGCACTATTCCTTCTCTACTGCATTCCTCGCGCCCACACTTTGACGAATAAACACAGAAATTGCGTCCCTATGAAATTCTACGGATTCTATGACGTCTCCTTCTAAATCGAGGAACGTTTCTACGGAAACGACAGGATTTTCATTTGGGATTCGGCTATCTCCTTTCCGATGCACTATTCCTTCTTTACTGCATTCCTCGCGCCCTCACATTGACGAATAAACACAGAGATTGCGTCCATATGAAAAACTAGGGATGCTATGACGTCACCTTCTAAATCGAGGAACGTTTCTATGGAAACGACAGGATTTTCTTTTGGGATACGACTATCTCCTTTCCGATGCATTATTCTTTCTTTACTGCATTCCTCGCGCCCACACATTGACGAATAAACACAGAAAGTGCGTCCCTATGAATAACTATGGTTTCTATGACGTCTCATTCTAAATCGAGAAACGTTTCTATCAAAACGACAGGATTTTATTTTGGGATACGGCTATCTCCTTTCCGATGCACTATTCCTATTTTACTGCATTCCTCGCGCCCACACATTGACGAATAAACACAGAAATTGCGTCCCTATGAAATTCTACGGATTCTATGACGTCTCCTTCTAAATCGAGGAACGTTTCTACGGAAACGACAGGATTTTGTTTTGGGATACGACTATGTCCTTTCCGATGCACTATTCCTTTTTTAGTGCATTACTCGCGCCCTCACATTGACGAATAAACACAGAAAGTGCGTCCCTATGAATAACTATGGATTCTATGACGTCTCCTTCTAAATCAAGGAACGTTTCTATGGAAACGAGAGGATTTTCTTTTGGGATACGGCTATCTCCTTTCCGATGCACAATTCCTTCTTTACAGCATTCCTCGCGCCGTCACGTTGACGAATTAACACAAAAATTGAGTCCCTATGAAAAACTATCGTTCTATCACGACTCCTTCCAAATCGAGAAACGTTTCTATGGAAACGACAGGATTTTCTTTTGGGATACGGCTATCTCCTTTCCGATGCACTATTTCTTCTTTACTGCATTCCTCACGCCAACACAATGACGAATAAACACAGAAATTGCGTCCCTATGAAAATCTTTGGATTCTATGACGTCTCCTTCTAAATCGAGGAATGTTTCTACGAAAACGACAGAATTTTATTTTGGGATACGACTATCTCCTTTCCGATGCACTATACCTTCTTTAGTGCATTCCTGGCGCCCTCACATTGACGAATAAACACAGAAATTGCGTCCCTATGAAAAACTATGCATTCTATGACGTCTTCTTCTAAATCGACGAAGGTTTCTATGGAAGCGACACGATTTTGTTTTGGGATACGACTATCTCCTTTCCGATGCACTATTCCTTCTTTACTGCATTCCACGCGCCCTCACATTGACGAATAAACACAGAAATTGCGTCCCTATGAAAACCTTTTTATTCTATGACGACTCCTCCTAAATCGAGGAACATTTCAATGGAAACTACAGGATTCTCTTTTGGGATACGACTATCTCCTTTCCGATGCACTATTCCTTCTTTAGTGCATTACTCGCGCCCTCACACTGACGAATAAACACAGAAAGTGCGTCCCTATGAATAACTATGGATTCTATGCCGTCACCTTCTAAATCGAGGAAAGTTTCATAGAAACGACAGGATTTTCTTTTGGGATACGACTATCTCCTTTCCGATGCACTATTCCTTCTTTACTGCACTCCTCGCGCCAACACATTGACGAATAAACACAGAAATTGCGTCCCTATGATAATCATTGGATTCTATGACGACTCCTTCTAAATCGAGGAACATTTCTACGAAAACGACCGGATTTTATTTTGGGGTACGACTATCTAATTTCCGATGCACTATTCCTTCTTTACTGCATTCCTCGCGCCTACATATTGACGAATAAACATAGAAATGTCGTCCGGTTGAAAGACTATGGATTCTATCACGTCTCCTTCTAAATCGATGAACGTTTCTATGGAACCGACACGATTTTGTTTTGGGATACGACTATCTAATATCCGATGCACTATTCCTTCTTCACTGCAATCCACGCGCCCTCACATTGACAAATGAACACAAAAATTGCGTCCCTATGAAAAACTATGGATTCTATGACGTCTCCTTCTAAATCGAAGAAAGTTTCTATGGAAACGACAGGATTTTCTTTTGGGATACGACTATCTCCTTTCCGATGCACTATTCCTTCTTTACTGCATTCCACGCGCATTCACATTGACGAATAAACACAGAAATTGCGTCCCTGTGAAAATCTATGGATTCTATGACGTCTCCTTCTAAATCGAGTTTCGTTTCTATGGAAACGACAGGATTTTCTTTCGGAATATGGCTATCTCCTTTCCGATGCACTATTCCTTCTTTACTGCATTCTTCGCGCCCTCACATTGACGAATAAACACAGAAAGTGCGTCTCTATGAAAAACTATGGATTCTATGACGTCTCCTTCTAAATCGAGGAACGATTCTATGGAAACAATAGGATTTACTTTTAGGTTACGGCTATCAACTTTCCGATGCACTATTTCTTCTTTACTGCATTCTTCGCGCCCTCACATTCTCGAATAAAAACAAAAAGTGCGTCCCTATGAAAAAATAATGAATTCTATGACGTCACCTTCTAAATCGAGGAACGTTTCTATGGAAACGACAGGATTTTCTTTTGGGATACAGCTATTTCCTTTCCGATGCACTATTCCTTCTTTACTGCATTCCTCGCTATCTCACATTGACGATTAAACACAGAAAATGCGTCCCTATGAAAAACTATGGATTCTATAACGTCTCCTGCTAAATCGAGGTATGTTTCAATGGAAAAGACAGAATTTTCTTTTGGGATACGACTATCTCCTTTCCGATGCACTATTCCTTCTTTACTGCATTCCTCGCGCCCACCCATATACGAATAAACACAGAAATTGCGTCCCTATGAAATTCTACGGATTCTATGACGTCTCCTTGTTAATCGAGGGACGTTTCTACGGAAACGTCAGGATTTTCTTTTGGGATACAGCTATCTCCTTTCCGATGCACTATTCCTTCTTTACTGCATTCCTCGCGCTCTCACATTAACGAATAAACACAGAAACTGCGTCTCTATGAAAAACTATGGATTCTATGACGTCTCCTTCTAAATCGAGGAACGTTTCTATGGAAACGACAGGATTTTCTTTTGGGATTCGGCTATCACCTTTCCGATGCACTATTCCTTCTTTACTGCAATCCTCGCGCCCTCACATTCACGAATAAACACAGAAAGTGCACCTTATGAAGAACTATGGATTCTATGACGTCTCCTTCTAAATCGAGGAACGTTTCTATGGAAAAGACAGGATACTCTTTTGGGATACGGCTATCTCCTTTCCGATGCACTATTCCTTCTTTACTGCATTCCACGCGCCCTCACATTGAGGAATGAACACAAAATTTTCGTCCCTATGACAAACTATGGATTCTATGACGTCTCCTTCTAAATCGAGGAAAATTTCTATGGAAACGACAGGATTTTCTTTTGGGATACGACTATCTCCTTTCCGATGCACTATTCCTTCTTTACTGAGGTTCCTCGCGCCATCACATTGACGAATAAACACAGAAAGAGCGTCCCTATGAAAAACTATGGATTCTATGACGTCTCCTTCTAAATCGAGGGACGTTTCTATGGAAACGACAGGATTTTCTTTTAGAATACGGCTACTCCTTTCCGATGCACTATTCCTTCTTTACTGCATTCCTCGCGCCCTCACATTGACGAATAAACACAGAAAGTTCGTCTCTATGAAAAACTGTGGATTCTATGACGTCTCCTTCTAAATCGAGAAACGTTTCTATGGAAACGACAGGATTTTATTTTTGGATACGGCTATCTCCTTTCCGATGCACTATTCCTTCTTTAGTGCATTCCACGCGCCCTCACATTGACGAATAAACACAGAAAGTGTATCCGTATGAATAACTATTAATTCTATGACGTGTCCTTCTAAATCGAGGAACGTTTCTATGGAAACGACAGGATTTTCTTTTGGGATACGGCTATCACCTTTCCGATGCACTATTCCGTTTTTTACTGCATTCCTCGCGCCCTCACATTGACGAATTAACACAGAAATTGCGTCCCAATGAAAAACTATGGATTAAATGACGTCACCTTTTAAATAAAAGAACGTTTCTATGGAAACGACAGGATTTTCTTTTGGGATACGGCTATCTCCTTTCCGATGCACTATTCCTTCTTTACTGAATTCCTCGCTTCCTCACATTGACGATTGAACACAGAAAATGCGTCCCTATGAAAAACTATGGATTCTATAACGTCTCCTTCTATATCGAGGTATGTTTCAATGGAAACGACAGGATTTTCTTTTGGGATACGACTATCTCCTTTCCGATGCACTATTCCTTCTTTACTGCATTCCTCGCGCCCTCACATTGACGAATAAATACAGAGATTGCGTCCCTATGTAAAATTATGGATTCTATGACGTCTCCTCCTAAATCGAGGAACATTTCTATGGAAACGACAAGATTTTCTTTCGGGATACGACTATCTCATTTTCGATGCACTATTCCTTCTTTACTGCATTCCTCGCGACCTCATATTAAAGAATAATCACAGAAATTGCGTCCCTATGAAAAACTATGGACTCTATGCCGTATCATTCTAAATCGAGTAACGTATCTATTGAAACGACAGAATTTTCTTTTGGGATACGACTATCTCCTTTCTGATGCACTATTCCTTCTTTACTGCATTCCTCGCGCCCACACATTGACAAATAAACACAGAAATTGCGTCCCTATGAAATTCTACGGATTGTATCACGTCTCATTCTAAATCTAAGAACATTTCTACGGAAACGAGAGAATTTTATTTTGGAATATGACTATGTCCTTTCCGATGCACTATTCCTTCTTTACTGCATTCCTCGCGCCCTCACATTGAAGAATAAACACAGAAAGTGGGTCCCTATGAATAACTATAGATTCTATCACGTCTCCTTCTAAATCGAGGAACGTTTCTATGGAAACGACAGGATTTTCTTTTGGGATACGGCTATCTCCTTTCCGAAGCACTATTCCTTCTTTACTGCATTCCTCGATCCCTGACATTAACGAATAAACACAGAAATTGCGTCCGTATGAAAAACTATGGATTCTATGACGTCTCCTTCTGTATCGAGGTATGTTTCAATGGAAACGACAGGATTTTCTTTTGGGATACGACTATCTCCTTTCCGATGCAATATTCCTTCTTTACTGCATCCTCGCGCCCAAACGTTGACGAATAAACACAGAAATTGCGTCCCTATGAAATTCTACGGATTCTATGACGTCTCCTTCTTAATCCAGGAACGTTTCTACGGAAACGACAGGATTTTATTCTCAGATACGACTATGTCCTTTCCGATGCACTATTCCTTCTTTAGTGCATTCCTCGCGCCCTCACATTGACGAATAAACACAGAAAGTGCGTCCCTATGAATAACTATGGATTCTATGACGTCTCCTTCTAAATCGAGGAACGTTTCTATGGATACAACAGGATTTTCTTTTGGGATACGGCTATCTCCTTTCCGATGCACTATTCCTTCTTTACTGCACCCCTCGCGCCCGCACATTGACGAATTAACACAGAAATTGGGTCCCTCTGAATAACTATGGATTCTATCACGTCTCCTTCTAAATCGAGGAACGTTCCAATGGAAACGACAGGATATTCTTTTGGGATACGGCTATCTCCTTTCCGATGCACTATTCCTTCTTTACTACATTCCACGCGCCCTCACATTGACGAATGAACACAAAAATTGCGTCCCAATGAAAAACTATTGATTCTATGTCGTCTCCTTCTAAATCGAGGAAAGTTTCTATGGAAACGACAGGACTTCCTTTTGGGATACGACTATCTCCTTTCCGATGCACTATTCCTTCTTTACTGAGGTTCCTCGCGCCCTCACATTAACGAATAAGCACAGAAAGAGCGTCCCTATGAAAAACTATGTATTGTATGACGTCTCCTTCTAAATCGAGTGACGTTTCTATGGAAATGACAGGATTTTCTTTTGGAATACGTCTATGTCCTTTCCGGTGCACTATTCCTTCTTTGGTGCATTCCACGCGCCCTCACATTGACGAATAAACACAGAAAGTGTGTCCCTATGAATAACTATTAATTCTATGACGTGTCCTTCTAAATCGAGGAACGTTTCTATGGAAACGACAGGATTTTCTTTTGGGATACGGCTATCACCTCTCCGATGCACTATTCCGTCTTTACTGCATTCCTCGCGCCCTCACATTGACGAATTAACACAGAAATTGCGTCCCTATGAAAAACTATGGATTCTATAACGTCTCCTTCTAAATCGAGGTATGTTTCAATGGAAACGACAGGATTTTCTTTTGGGATACGACTATCTCCTTTCCGATGCACTATTCCATCTTTACTGCATTCCTCGCGCCCTCAAATTGACGAATAAACACAGAAAGTGCGTCTCTATGAGTAACTATGGATTCTATGACGTCTCCTTATAAATCGAGGAACGTTTCTATGGAAACGACAAGATATTCTTTTAGGATACGGCTATCTCATTTCCGATGCACAATTCCTTCTTTACTGCATTCCTCGCGACCTCATATTAAAGAATAATCACAGAAATTGCGTCCCTATGAAAAACTATGGACGCTATGCCGTCTCATTCTAAATCGAGGAACGTTCCTATGGAAACGACAGAATTTTCTTTTTTGATAGGACTATCTCCTTTCTGATGCACTATTCCTTCTTTACTGCATTCCTCGCGCCCACACATTGACAAATAAACACAGAAATTGCGTCCCTATGAAATTCTACGGATTCTATCACGTCTCCTTCTAAATCGAGGAACATTTCTACGGAAACGAGAGGATTTTATTTTGGGATATGACTATGTCCTTTCCGATGCACTATTCCTTCTTTAGTGCATTCCTCGCGCCCTCACATTGACGAATAAACACAGAAAGTGGGTCCCTATGAATAACTATAGATTCTATCACGTCTCCTTCTAAATCGAGGAACGTTTCTACGAAAACGACAGGAATTTTTTTCTGATACGACTATCTCCTATCCGATGCACTATGCCTACCTTACTGCTTTCCTCGCGCCCACTCATTGACGAATAAACAAAGGAATTGCGTCCCTATGAAATTCTACGGATTTTCTGACGTCTCCTTCTTAATCGAGGAACGTTTCTACGGAAACGACAGGATTTTATTTTGGGATACGGCTATCTCCTTTCCGATGCACCATTCCTTCTTTACTGAATTCCTCGCTCCCTCACATTGACGATTAAACACAGAAAATGCGTCCCTATGAAAAGCTATGGATTCTATAACGTCTCCTTCTAAATCGAGGAACGTTTCTATGGAAAAGACAGGATTATCTTTTGGGATACGTCTATGTCCTTTCCGATGCACTATTCCTTCTTTAGAACATTCCACGCGCCCTCACATTGACGAATTAACACAGAAAGTGTGTCCCTATGAATAACTATTAATTCTATGACGTGTCCTTCTAAATCGAGGAACGTTTCTATGGAAACGACAGGATTTTCTTTTGGGATACGGCTATCACCTTTCCGATGCACTATTCCGTCTTTACTGCATTCCTCGCTCTCTCACATTGACGAATTAACACAGAAATTGCGTCCCTATGAAAAACTATGGATTAAATGACGTCACCTTCTAAATCGAGGAACGTTTCTATGGAGACGACAGGATTTTCTTTTGGAATACAGCTATCTACTTTCCGATGCACAATTCCTTCTTTACTGAATTCCTCGCTCCCTCACATTGACGATTGAACACAGAAAATGCGTCCCTATGAAAAACTATGGATTCTATAACGTGTCCTTCTAAATCGAGGTATGTTTCAATGGAAACGACAGGATTTTCTTTTGGGATACGACTATCTCCTTTCCGATGCACTATTCCTTCTTTACTGCATCCTCGCGCCCAAACGTTGTCGAATAAACACAGAAATTGCGTCCCTATGAAATTCTACGGATTCTATGACGTCTCCTTCTTAATCGTGGAACGTTCTACGGAAACGATAGGATTTTATTTAGGGATACGACTATGTCCTTTCCGATGCACTATTGCTTCTTTAGTGCATTCCTCGCGCCCTCACATTGACGAATAGACACAGAAAGTGCGTCCCTATGAATAACTATGGATTCTATGACGTCTCCTTCTAAATCGAGGAACGTTTCTATGGAAACGACAGGATTCTCTTTTGGGATACAGCTATCTCCTTTCCGATGCACTATTCCTTCTTTACTGCACTCCTCGCGCCCTCACATTGACGAATTAACACAGACATTGGGTCCCTATGAAAAACTATGTATTCTATCACGTCTCCTTCTAAATCGAGGAACGTCTCTATTGTTGCGGCAGGATTTTCTTTTCAGATACGGCTATCTCCTTTCCGATGCACTATTCCTTCTTTACTGCATTCCTGGCGCCAACACATTGACGAATAAACACAGAAATTGCGTCCCTATGAAAATCTATGGATTCTATGACGTCTCCTTCTAAATCGAGGAAAGTTTCTACGAAAACGACAGGATATTATTTTGGGATACGACTATCTCCTTTCCGATGCACTATTCCTTCTTTACTGCATTCCACGTGCCCTCACATTGACGAATAAACACAGAAATTGCGTCCCTGTGAAATACTATGGATTCTATGACGTCTCCTTCTACATCGAGGTATGTTTCAATGGAAACGACAGGATTTTCTTTTGGGATACGACTATCTCCTTTCCGATGCACTATTCCTTCTCTACTGCATTCCTCGCGCCCACACTTTGACGAATAAACACAGAAAGTGCGTCCCTATGAATAACTATGGTTTCTATGACGTCTCATTCTAAATCGAGAAACGTTTCTATCAAAACGACAGGATTTTCTTTTGGGATACGGCTATCTCCTTTCCGATGCACTATTCCTATTTTACTGCATTCCTCGCGCCCACACATTGACGAATAAACACAGAAATTGCGTCCCTATGAAATTCTACGGATTCCATTGCGTCTCCTTCTAAATCGAGGAACGTTTCTACGGACACGACAGGATTTTGTTTTGGGATACGACTATGTCTTTTCCGATGCACTATTCCTTTTTTAGTGCATTCCTCGCGCCCTCACATTGACGAATAAACACAGAAAGTGCGTCCCTATGAATAACTATGGATTCTATGACGTCTCCTTCTAAATCAAGGAACGTTTCTATGGAAACGAGAGGATTTTCTTTTGGGATACGGCTATCTCCTTTCCGATGCACAATTCCTTCTTTACAGCATTCCTCGCGCCGTCACATTGACGAATTAACACAAAAATAGCGTCCCTATGAAAAACTATCGTTCTATCACGACTCCTTGTAAATCGAGAAACGTTTCTATGGAAACGACAGGATTTTCTTTTGGGATACGGCTATCTCCTTTCCGATGCACTATTTCTTCTTTACTGCATTCCTCACGCCAACACATTGACGAATAAACACAGAAATTGCGTCCCTATGAAAATCTTTGGATTCTATGACGTCTCCTTCTAAATCGAGGAACGTTTCTACGAAAACGACAGAATTTTATTTTGGGATACGACTATCTCCTTTCCGATGCACTATACCTTCTTTAGTGCATTCCTGGCGCCCTCACATCGACGAATAAACACAGAAATTGCGTCCCTATGAAAAACTATGCACTCTATGACGTCTTCTTCTAAATCGACGAAGGTTTCTATGGAAGCGACACGATTTTGTTTTGGGATACGACTATCTCCTTTCCGATGCACTATTCCTTCTTTACTGCTTTCCACGCGCCCTCACATTGACGAATAAACACAGAAATTGCGTCCCTATGAAAAACTATGGATTCTATGACGTCTCCTTCTAAATCGAGGAACTTTTCTATGGAAACGACAGGATTTTATTTTGGGATACGACTATCACCTATCCGATGCACTATTATTTCTTTGGCCGGCCGAAGTGGCCGTGCGGTTAAAGGCGCTGCAGTCTGGAACCGCAAGACCGCTACGGTCGCCGGTTCGAATCCTGCCTCGGACATGGATGTTTGTGACGTCCTTAGGTTAGTTAGGTTTAACTAGTTCTAAGTTCTAGGGGACTAATGACCTCAGCAGTTAAGTCCCATAGGGCTCAGAGCCATTTGAACCATTTAATTTCTTTACTGCACTCCACGGGCTGTCACATTGACGAATTAACTCAGAAATTGCGTCCCTGTGAAAAACTGTGGATTCTATGACGTCTCATTCTAAATCTAGGAACGTTTCTAAGGAAACGACAGGAGATTCTTTTGGATTACGGCTATCTCCTTTCCGATGCACTATTCCTTCTTTCCTGAATTCCTCGCGCCTTCAAATTGACGAATAAACACAGAAAGTGCGTCCCTATGTATAACTATGGATTCTATGACGTCTCCTTCTAACTCGAGGAACGTTTCTATGGAAACGACAGAATTTTCTTTTGGGATACGGCTATCTCCTTTCAGATGCACTATTCCTTCTTTACTGCATTCCTCGCGCCCTCACATTGACGAATATACACAGATTTTGCGTCCCTATGAAAAACTATGGATTCTATGACGTCTCCTTCTAAATCGAGGAACGTTTCTACGGAAACGACAGGATTTTCTTTTGGGGTACGGCTATCTCCTTTCCAATGCACTATTCCTTCTTTACTGCATTCCTCGCGCCCACACATTGACGAATAAACACAGAGATTGCGTCCCTATGAAAAACTATGGATTCTATGACGTCTCCTTCTAAATCGAGGAACGTTTCTATGGAAACGACACGATTTTCTTTTGGAATACGACTATCTCCTTTCCGATGCACTATTCCTTCTTTACTGCATTCCACGCGCCATCACATTGACGAATAAACACAGAAATTGCGTCCCTATGAAATTCTACGGATTCCATGACGTCTCCTTCCAAATCGAGGAATGTTTCTACGGAAACGACAGGAATTTATTTTGGGATACAACTATCTCCTTTCCGATGCACTATTCCTTTTTTAGTTCATTCCTCGCACCCACACATAGACGAATAAACACAGAAAGTGCGTCCCTATGAATACCTATGGTTTCTATCACGTCTCATTCTAAATCGAGAAACGTTTCTACGGAAACGACAGGATTTTCTTTTGGGATACGGCTATCTCCTTTCCGATGCACTATTCCTATTTTACTGCATTCCTCGCGCCCACACATTGACGAATAAACACAGAAATTACGTCCCTATGAAATTCTACGGATTCTATGACGTCTCCTTCTAAATCGAGGAACGTTCTACGGAAACGACAGGATTTTGTTTTGGGATACGACTATGTCCTTTCCGATGCACTATTCCTTCTTTAGTGCAATCCTCGCGCCCTCACGTTGACGAATAAACACAGAAAGTGCGTCCCTATGAATAACTATTGATTCTATGACGTCTCTATCTAAATCAAGGAACGTTTCTATGGAAACGACAGGATTTTCTTTTGGGATCCGGCTATCTCCTTTCCGATGCACTATACCTTCTTTAGTGCATTCCTCGCGCCCTCATATTGACGAATAAACACAGAAAGTGCGTCCCTATGAATAACTATGGTTTCTATGACGTCCCCTTCTAAATCGAGGAACGTTTCTATGGAAACGACGGGATTTCCAATTGGGATACGGCTTTCTCCTTTCCGATGCACTATTCCTTCTTTACTGCATGCCTCGCGCACTCATATTGACGAATAAAATCAGAAATTGCGTTCCTATGAAAAACTAGGGATTCTATGGCGTCTCATTCTAAATCGAGGAACGGTTCTATGGAAACGAAAGGATTTTCTTTTGGGATACGACTATTTCCTTTCCGATGCACCATTCCTTCTTTACAGCATTCCACGCGCCCTCACATTGACGAATTAACTCAGAAATTGCGTCCCTATGAAAAACTATGGATTCTATGACGTCTCCTTCTAAATCGAGGAACTTTTCTAAGGAAACGACAGGATTTTATTTTGGGATACGACTATCACCTTTCCGATGCACTATTATTTCTTTGGCCTGCCCAAGTGCACGTGCGGTTAAAGGCGCTGCCGTCTGGAACCGCAAGACTGCTACGGTCGCAGATTCGAATCCTGCCTCGGGCATGGATGTTTGTGACGTCCTTAGGTTAGTTAGGTTTAACTAGTTCTAAGTTCTAGGGGACTAATGACCTCAGCAGTTAAGTCCCATAGGGCTCAGAGCCATTTGAACCATTTTATTTATTTACTGCATTTCACGCGCCGTCACATTGACGAATTAACTCAGAAATTGCGTCCCTGTGAAAAACTCTGGATTCTATGACGTCTCCTTCTAAATCGAGGAACGTTTCTATGGAAACGACACGATTTTCTTTTGGGATACGACTATCTCCTTTCCGATGCACTATTCCTTCTTTACTGCATTCCACGCGCCATCACATTGACGAATAAACTCAGAAATTGCGTCCCTATGAAATTCTACGGATTCTATGACGTCTCCTTCCAAATCGAGGAATGTTTCTACGGAAACGACAGGAATTTATTTTGGGATACGGCTATCTCCTTTCCGATGCACTATTCCTATTTTACTGCATTCCTCGCGCCCACACATTGACGAATAAACACAGAAATTGCGTCCCTATGACATTCTACGGATTCTATGACGTCTCCTCCTAAATCGAGGAACGGTTCTATGGAAACGACAGGATTTTCTTTTGGGATACGACTATTCCCTTTCCGATGCACCATTCCTTCTATACAGCATTCCACGCGCCCTTACATTGTCGAATTAACTCAGAAATTGCGTCCCTATGAAAAACTATGGATTCTATGACGTCTCCTTCTAAATCGAGGAACTTTTCTATGGAAACGACATGATTTTCTTTTGGGATACGACTATCTCCATTCCGATGCACTATTTTTTCTTTACTGCATTCCACGCGCCGTCACATTGACTAATAAACACAGAAATTGCGTCCCTGAGAACAACTGTGGATTCTATGACGTCTCTTTCTAAATCGACGAACGTTTCCAAGGAAACAACAGGAGATTCTTTTGGATTACGGCTATCTCCCTTCCGATGCACTATTCCTTCTTTACTGCATTCCTCGCTCCCTCATATTGACGAATAAACACAGAAAGTGCGTCCCTATGAAAAACTATGGATTCTATGACGTCTCCTTCTAACTCGAGGAACGTTTCTATGAAAACGACAGAATTTTCTTTTGGGATACGGCTATCTCCTTTCAGATGCACTATTCCTTCTTTACTCCTTTCCTCGCGCCCTCACATTGACGAATATACACAGATTTTGCGTCCCTATGAAAAACTATGGATTCTATGACGTCTCCTTCTAAATCGAGGAACGTTTCTATGGAAACGACACGATTTTCTTTTGGTATACGACTATCTCCTTTCCGATGCACTATTCCTTCTTTACTGCATTCCTCGCGCCCACACATTGACGAATAAGCACAGAAATTGCGTCCCTATGAAAATCTATGGTTTCTATGACGTCTCCTTCTAAATCGAGGATCGTTTCTACGGAAACGACAGGATTTTATTTTGGGATACGACTATCTCCTTTCCGATGCACTATTCCTTCTCTACTGCATTCCTCGCGCCCACACATTGACGAATAACACAGGAATTGCGTCCCTATGAAAAACTATGGATTCTATGACGTCTCATCCTAAATCGAGGAACGGTTCTATGGAAACGACAGGATTTTATTTTGGGACGCGACTATCTCCTTTCTGATGCACTATTCCTTCTTCACTGCATTCCTCGCGCCATCACATTGACGAATAAACACAGAAATTTCGTCCCAATGAAAAACTATGGATTCTATGACATCTCCTTCTAAATCGAGGAATGTTTCTATGGAAACGACACGATATTCTTTAGGGATACGACTATCTCCTTTCCAATGCACTATTCCTCCTTTACTGCATTCCACGCGCCCTCACATTGATGAATGAACACAGAAATTGCGTCCCTATGAAAAACTATGGATTCTATGACGTCTCCTTCTAAATCGATGAAAGTTTCTATGGAAACGACAGAATTTTCTTTCGGACACGACTATCTCCTTTCCGATGCACTATTATTTCTTTACTGCATTCCACGCGCCGCCTCATTCACGAATAAACACAGAAATTGCATCCCTGTGAAAAACTCTGGATTCTTTGACGTCTCCTTCTAAATCGAGGAACGTTTCTAAGGAAACGACAGGAGATTCTTTTGGATTACGGCTATCTCTTTTCCGATGCACTATTCCTTCTTTACTGCATCCCTCGCGCACTCATATTGACGAATAAACACAGAAAGTGTGTCCCTATGAATAACTATGGATTCTATGACGTCTCCTTCTAACTCGAGGGACGTTTCTATGGAAACGACAGAATTTTCTTTTGGGATACGGCTATCTCCTTTCAGATGCACTATTCCTTCTTTACTGCATTCCTCGCGCCCTCACATTGACAAATATACACTGATTTTGCGTCCCTATGAAAGACTATGGATTCTATGACGTCTCCTTCTAAATCGAGGGATGTGTCTATGGTAACGACAGGATTTTCTTTTGGGATACGGCTATTTCCTTTCCAATGCACTATTCCTTCTTTACTGCATTCCTCGCGCCCTCAAATTGACGAATAAACACAGAAATTGCGTCCCTATGAAAAACTAGGGATTCTATGACGTCTCCTTCTAAATCGAGGAATGTTTCTATGGAAACAACAGGATTTTCTTTTGGGATACGGCTATCTCCTTTCCGATGCATTATTCTTTCTTTACTGCATTCCTTGCGCCGACACATTGACGAATAAACACAGAAATTGCGTCCCTATGAAATTCTACGGATTCTATGACGTCTCCTTCTAAATCGAGGAACGTTTCTACGGAAACGACAGGATTTTGTTTTGGGATACGACTATGTCCTTTCCGATGCACTATTCCATCTTTAGTGCATTCCTCGCGTCCTCACATTGACAAATAAACACAGAAAGTGCGTCCCTATGAATAACTATGGTTTCTATGACGTCCCCTTCTAAATCGAGGAACGTTTCTATGGAAACGACAGGATTTCCATTTGGGATACGGCTTTCTCCTATCCGATGCACTATTCCTTCTTTACTGATTACCTCGCGCCCACACATTGACGAATAAACAAACGAATTGCGTCCCTATGAAAAACTATGAATTCTATGACGTCTCCTCCTAAATCGAGGAACGGTTCTGTGGAAACGACAGGATTTTCTTTTGGGATACGACTATTTCCTTTCCGATGCACCATTCCTTCTTTACTGCATTCCACGCGCCCTCACATTGACGAATAAACACAGAAATTGCGTCCCTATGAAAAACTATGGATTCTATGACGTCTCCTTCTAAATCGAGGAACTTTTCTATGGAAACGAAAGGATTTTATTTTGGGATACGACTATCACCTTTCCGATGCACTATTATTTCTTTGGCCGGCCGAAGTGGCCGTGCGGTTAAAGGCGCTGCAGTCTGGAACCGCAAGACCGCTACGGTCGCCGGTTCGAATCCTGCCTCGGGCATGGATGTTTGTGACGTCCTTAGGTTAGTTAGGTTAAACTAGTTCTAAGTTCTAGGGGACTAATGACCTCAGCAGTTAAGTCCCATAGGGCTCAGAGCCATTTGAACCATTTTATTTCTTTACTGCATTCCACGGGCCGTCACATTGACGAATTAACTCAGAAATTGCGTCCCTGTGAAAAACTGTGGATTCTATGACGTCTCCTTCTAAATCGAGGAACGTTTCTAAGGAAACGACAGGAGATTCTTTTGGATTACGGCTATCTCCTTTCCGATGCACTATTCCTTTTTCCCTGCATTCCTCGCGCTCTCAAATTGACGAATAAACACAGAAAGTGCGTCCCTAATAATAACTATGGATTCTATGACGTCTCCTTCTAACTCGAGGAACGTTTCTATGGAAACGACAGAATTTTCTTTTGGGATTCGGCTATCTCCTTTCAGATGCACTATTCCTTCTTTACTGCATTCCTCGTGCCCTCACATTGACGAATATACACAGATTTTGCGTCCCTATGAAAAACTATGGATTCTATGATGTCTCCTTCTAAATCGAGGAACGTTTCTACGGAAACGACAGGATTTTCTTTTGGGGTACGACTATCTCCTTTCCAATGCACTATTCCTTCTTAACTGCATTCCTCGCGCCCACACATTGACGAATAAACACAGAAATTGCGTCCCTATGAAAAACTATGGATTCTATGACGTCTCCTTCTAAATCGAGGAACGTTTCTATGGAAGCGACACGATTTTCTTTTGGGATACGACTATCTCCTTTCCGATGCACTATTCCTTCTTTACTGCATTCCACGCACCCTCACATTGACGAATAAACACAGAAATTGCGTCCCTATGATATTCTACGGATTCTATGACGTCTCCTTCCAAATCGAGGAATGTTTCTACGGAAACGACAGGAATTTATTTTGGGATCCGACTATCTCCTTTCCGATGCACTATTCCTTTCTTAGTTCATTCCTCGCACCCTCACATAGACGAATAAACACAGAAAGTGCGGTCCTACGAATACCTATGGTTTCAATGACGTCTCATTCTAAATCGAGAAACGTTTCTACGGAAACGACAGGATTTTCTTTTGGGATACGGCTATCTCCTTTCCGATGCACTATTCCTATTTTACTGCATTCCTCGCGCCCACACATTGACGAATAAACACAGAAATTGCGTCCCTATGAAATTCTACGGATTCTATGACGTCTCTTTCTAAATCGAGGAACGTTTCTACGGAAACGACAGGATTTTGTTTTGGGATACGACTATGTCCTTTCCGATGCACTATTCCTTCTTTAGTGCATTCCTCGCGCCCTCATATTGACGAATAAACACAGAAAGTGCGTCCCTATGAATAACTATGGTTTCTATGACGTCCCCTTCTAAATCGAGGAACGTTTCTATGGAAACGACGGGATTTCCAATTGGGATACGGCTTTCTCCTTTTCGATGCACTATTCCTTCTTTAGTGCATTCCTCGCGCCCTCATATTGACGAATAACACAGGAATTGCGTCCCTATGAATAACTATGGTTTCTATGACGTCCCCTTCTAAATCGAGGAACGTTTCAATGGAAACGACGGGATTTCCAATTGGGATACGGCTTTCTCCTTTCCGATGCACTATTCCTTCTTTACTGCATTCCTCGCGCACTCATATTGACGAATAAGATCAGAATTGCGTCCCTATAAAAAACTAGGGATTCTATGGCGTCTCCTTCTAAATCGAGGAACGGTTCTATGGAAACGACAGGATTTTCTTATGGGATACGAGTATTTCCTTTCCGATGCACCATTCATTCTTTACAGCATTCCACGCGCCCTCACATTGACGAATTAACTAAGAAATTGCGTCCCTATGAAAAACTATGGATTCTATGACGTCTCCTTCTAAATCGAGAAACTTTTCTAAGGAAACGACAGGATTTTATTTTGGGATACGACTATCACCTTTCCGATGCACTATTATTTCTTTGGCCTGCCGAAGTGGCCGTGCGGTTAAAGGCGCTGCAGTCTGGAACCGCAAGACTGCTACGGTCGCAGGTTCGAATCCTGCCTCGGGCATGGATGTTTGTGACGTCCTTAGGTTAGTTAGGTTTAACTAGTTCTAAGTTCTAGGGGACTAATGACCTCAGCAGTTAAGTCCCATAGGGCTCAGAGCCATTTGAACCATTTTATTTATTTACTGCATTTCACGCGCCGTCACATTGACGAATTAACTCAGAAATTGCGTCCCTGTGAAAAAGTCTGGATTCTATGACGTCTCCTTCTAAATCGAGGAACGTTTCTAAGGAAACGACAGGATTTTCTTTTGGGGTACGGCTATCTCCTTTCCAATGCACTATTCCTTCTTTACTGCATTCCTCGCGCCCACACATTGACGAATAAACACAGAAATTGCGTCCCTATGAAAAACTATGGATTCTATGACGTCTCCTTATAAATCGAGGAACGTTTCTATGGAAACGACACGATTATCTTTTGGGATACGACTATCTCCTTTCCGATGCACTATTCCTTCTTTACTGCATTCCACGCGCCCTCACATTGACGAATAAACACAGAAATTGCGTCCCTATGATATTCTACGGATTCTATGACGTCTCCTTCCAAATCGAGGAATGTTCCTACGGAAACGACAGGAATTTATTTTGGGATACGACTATCTCCTTTCCAATGCACTATTCCTTCTTTACTGCATTCCTCGCGCCCACACATTGACGAATAAACACAGAAATTGCGTCCCTATGAAATTCTACGTATTCTATGACGTCTCCTCCTAAATCGAGGAACGGTTCTATGGAAACGACAGGATTTTCTTTTGGGATACGACTATTCCCTTTCCGATGCACCATTCCTTCTTTACAGCATTCCACGCGCCCTTACATTGTCGAATTAACTCAGAAATTGCGTCCCTATGAAAAACTATGGATTCTATGACGTCTCCTTCTACATCGAGGAACTTTTCTATGGAAACGACATGATTTTCTTTTGGGATCCGACTATCTCCATTCCGATGCACTATTTTTTCTTTACTGCATTCCACGCGCCGTCACATTGACGAATAAACACAGAAATTGCGTCCCTGTGAAAAACTCTGGATTCTATGACGTCTCTTTCTAAATCGACGAACGTTTCCAAGGAAACGACAGGAGATTCTTTTGGATTAAGGCTATCTCCCTTCCGATGCACTATTCCTTCTTTACTGCATTCCTCGCGCCCTCATATTGGCGAATAAACACAGAAAGTGCGTCCCTATGAAAAACTATGGATTCTATGACGTCTCCTTCTTACTCGAGGAACGTTTCTATGAAAACGACAGAATTTACTTTTGGGATACGGCTATCTCCTTTCAGATGCACTATTCCTTCTTTACTGCATTCCTCGCGCCTTCACATTGACGAATATACACAGATTTTGCGTCCCTATGAAAAACTATGGATTCTATGACGTCTCCTTCTAAATCGAGGAACGTATCTATGGAAACGACAGGATTTTCTTTTGGTATACGACTATCTCTTTTCCGATGCACTATTCCTTCTTTACTGCATTCCACGCGCCCTCACATTGACGAATGAACACAGAAATTGCGCTCATATGAAAAATTATGGATTCTATGACGGCTCTTTCTAAATCGAGGAAAGTTTCTAAGGAAACGACAGGATTTCCTTTTGGGATACGACTATCTCCTTTCCGATGCACTATTCCTTCTTTACTGCATTCCTCGCGCCCTCACATTGACGAATAAACACAGAAATTGCGTCCCTATGAGAAGATATGATTTCTATGACGTTTCATCTAAATCGAGGAACGTTTCTATGGAAACGAAAGGATTTTCCTTTGGGATACGACTATCTCCTTTCCGATGCACTATTCCTTCTTTACTGCATTCCTCGCGCCCACACATTGACGAATAAGCTTAGAAATTGCGTCCCTATGAAAATCTATGGTTTCTATGACGTCTCCTTCTAAATCGAGGATCGTTTCTACGGAAACGACAGGATTTTATTTTGGGATGCGGCTATCTCCTTTCCGAGGCACTATTCCTTCTTTACTGCATTCCTCGCGCCCTCACATTCACGAATAAACATAGAAATTGCGTCCCTATGATAATCTAGGGATTCTATGACGTCTCCTCCTAAATCGAGGAACGTTTCTACGAAAACGACAGGATTTTATTTTGGGATACGACTATCTCCTTTCCGATGCACTATTCCTTCTTTACTGCATTCCTCGCGCCCACACATTGACGAATAACACAGGAATTGCGTCCCTATGAAAAACTATGGATTCTATGACGTCTCATCCTAAATCGAGGAACGGTTCTATGGAAACGACAGGATTTTCTTTTGGGATACGACTATCTCCTTTCCGATGCACCATTCCATCTTTACTGCATTCCACGCGCCCACACATTGACGAATGAACACAGAAATTGCGTCCCTGTGAAAAACTATGGATTCTATGAAGTCTCCTTCTAAATCGAGGAACGTTTCTATGGAAACGACAGGATTTTGTTTGGGACGCGACTATCTCCTTTCTGATGCACTATTCCTTCTTTACTGCATTCCTCGCGCCATCACATTGACGAATAAACACAGAAATTGCGTCCCAATGAAAAACTATGGATTCTATGACATCTCCTTCTAAATCGAGGAATGTTTCTATTGAAACGACACGATATTCTTTTGGGATACGACTATCTCCTTTCCAATGCACTATTCCTCATTTACTGCATTCCACGCGCCCTCACATTGATGAATGAACACAGAAATTACGTCCCTATGAAAAACTATGGATTCTATGACGTCTCCGTCTAAATCGATGAAAGTTTCTATGGAAACGAACGAAATTACTTTCGGACACGACCAACTCCTTTCCGATGCACTATTATTTCTTTACTGCATTCCACGCGCCGCCTCATTCACGAGTAAACACAGAAATTGCGTCCCTGTGAAAGACTCTGGATTCTATGACGTCTCCTTCTAAATCGAGGAACGTTTCTAAGGAAACGACAGGAGATTCTTTTGGATTACGGCTATCTCTTTTCCAATGCACTATTCCTTCTTTACTGCATCCCATGCGCACTCATATTGACGAATAAACACAGAAAGTGTGTCCCTATGAATAACTATGGATTCTATGACGTCTCCTTCTAACTCGAGGGACGTTTCTATGGAAACGACAGAATTTTCTTTTGGGATACGGCTATCTCCTTTCAGATGCACTATTCCTTCTTTACTGCATTCCTCGCGCCCTCACATTGACGAATATACACTGATTTTGCGTCCCTATGAAAAACTATGGATTCCATGACGTCTCCTTCTAAATCGAGGGACGTGTCTATGGAAACGACAGGATTTTCTTTTGGGATACAGCTATCTCCTTTCCTATGCACTATTCCTTCTTTACTGCATTCCTCGCGCCCTCAAATTGACGAATAAACACAGAAATTGCGTCCCTATGAAAAACTATGGATTCTATGACGTCTCCTTCTAAATCGAGGAAGGTTTCTATGGAAGCGACAAGATTTTGTTTTGGGATACGACTATCTCCTTTCCGATGCACCATTCCTTCTTTACTGCATTCCACGCGCCCTCACATTGACAAATGAACACAGAAATTGCGTCCCTATGAAAAACTATGGATTCTATGATGTCTCCTTCTAAATCGAGGAAAGTTTCTATGGAAACGACAGGATTTTATTTGGGATACGACTATCTCCTTTCCGATGCACTATTCCTTCTGTACTGCGTTCCTCGCGCCCTCACATTGACGAATAAACACAGAAATTGCGTCCCTATGAAAAACTATGGATTCTATGACGTCTCCTTCTAAATCGACGAACGTTTCAACGGAAACGACAGTATTTTAATTTGGGATACGACTATCTCCTCTCCGATGCACAATTCCTTTTTTAGTTCATTCCTCGCACCCTCACATTGACGAATAAACACAGAAAGTCCGTCCCTATGAATAACTATGGTTTCTATGACGTCTCATTCTAAATCGAGAAACGTTTCTACCGAAACGACAGGATTTTCTTTTGGGATACGGCTATCTCCTTTCCGATGCACTATTCCTATTTTACTGCATTCCTCGCGCCCACACATTGACGAATAAACGCAGAAATTGCGTCCCTATGAAATTCTACGGATTCTATGACGTCTCCTTCTAAATCGAGGAACGTTTCTACGGAAACGAGAGGATTTTGTTTTGGGATACGACTATGTCCTTTCCGATGCACTATTCCTTCTTTAGTGCATTGCTCGCGCCCTCACATTGACGAATAAACACAGAGAGTGCGTCCCTATGAATAACTACGGTTTCTATGACGTCCCCTTCTAAATCGAGGAACGTTTCTATGGAAACGACAGGATTTCCATTTGGGATACGGGTTTCTCCTTTCCGATGCACTATTCCTTCTTTACTGCATTCCCCGCGCACTCATATTGACGAATTAAATCAGAAATTGCGTCCCTATGAAAAACTAGGGATTCTATGGCGTCTCCTTCTAAATCGAGGAACGTTTCTACGAAAACGACAGGATTGCTTTTGGGATACGACTATCTCCTTTCCGATGCACTATTCCTACTTTACTGCTTTCCTCGCGCCCACACATTGACGAATAAACAAATGAATTGCGTCCCTATGAAAAACTATGGATTCAATGACGTCTCCTCCTAAATCGAGGAACGGTTCTATGGAAACGACAGGATTTTCTTTTGGGATACGACTATTTCCTTTCCGATGCACCATTCCTTCTTTACAGCATTCCACGCGCCCTCACATTGACGAATTAACTCAGAAATTGCGTCCCTATGAAAAACTATGGATTCTATGACGTCTCCTTCTAAATCGAGGAACTTTTCTATGGAAACGACAGGATTTTCTTTTGGGATACGACTATCTCCTTTCCGATGCACTATTCCTTCTTTACTGCATCCTCGCGCCCAAACGTTGACGAATAAACACAGAAATTGCGTCCGTATGAGAAGATATGATTTCTATGACGTTTCATTTAAATCGAGGAACGTTTCTATGGAAACGAAAGGATTTTCCCTTGGGATACGACTATCTCCTATCCGATGCACTGTTCCTTCTATACTGCATTCCTCGCGCCCACACATTGACGAATAAGCACAGAAATTGCGTCCCTATGAAAATCTATGGTTTCTATGACGTCTCCTTCTAACTCGAGGAACGTTTCTATGAAAACGACAGAATTTTCTTTTGGGATACGGCTAACTCCTTTCAGATGCACTATTCCTTCTTTACTGCATTCCTCGCGCCTTCACATTGACGAATATACACAGTTTTTTCGTCCCTATGAAAAACTATGGATTCTATGACGTCTCCTTCTAAATCGAGGAACGTTTCTATGGAAACGAAACGATTTTCTTTTGGTATACGACTATCTCTTTTCCGATGGACTATTCCTTCTTTACTGCATTCCACGCGCCCTCACATTGACGAATGAACACAGAAATTGCGCTCCTATGAAAAATTATGGATTCTATGACGGCTCTTTCTAAATCGAGGAAAGTTTCTAAGGAAACGACAGGATTTTCTTTTGGGATACGACTATCTCCTTTCCGATGCACTATTCCTTCTTTACTGCATTCCTCGCGCCCTCACATTGACGAATAAACACAGAAATTGCGTCCCTATGAGAATATATGATTTCTATGACGTTTCATCTAAATCGAGGAACATTTCTATGGAAACGAAAGGATTTTCCTTTGGGATACGACTATCTCCTTTCCGATGCACTATTCCTTCTTTACTGCATTCCTCGCGCCCACACATTGACGAATAAGCACAGAAATTGCGTCCCTATGAAAATCTATTTTTTCTATGACGTCTCCTTCTAAATCGAGGATCGTTTCTACGGAAACGACAGGATTTTATTTTGGGATGCGACTATCTCCTTTCCGAGGCACTATTCCTTCTTTACTGCATTCCTCGCGCTCACACATTGACGAATAACACAGGAATTGCGTCCCTATGAAAAACTATGGATTCTATGACGTCTCATCCTAAATCGAGGAACGGTTCTATGGAAACGACAGGATTTTCTTTTGGGATACGACTATCTCCTTTCCGATGCACCATTCCATCTTTACTGCATTCCACGCGCCCACACATTGACGAATGAGCACAGATATTGCGTCCCTGAGAAAAACTATGGATTCTATGAAGTCTCCTTCTAAATCGAGGAACGGTTCTATGGAAACGACAGGATGTTCTTTTGGGATACGACTATTTCCTTTCCGATGCACCATTCCTTCTTTACAGCATTCCACGCGCCCTTACATTGTCGAATTAACTCAGATATTGCGTCCCTATGAAAAACTATGGATTCTATGACGTCTCCTTCTAAATCGTGGAACTTTTCTATGGAAACGACATGATTTTCTTTTGGGATACGACTATCTCCATTCCGATGCACTATTTTTTCTTTACTGCATTCCACGCGCCGTCACATTGACGAATAAACACAGAAATTGCGTTACTGTGAAAAACTCTGGATTCTATGACGTCTCTTTCTAAATCGACGAACGTTTCCAAGGAAACGACAGGAGATTCTTTTGGATTGAGGCTATCTCCCTTCCGATGCACTATTCCTTCTTTACTGCATTCCTCGCGCCCTCATATTGACGAATAAGCTTAGAAATTGCGTCCCTATGATAATCTAGGGATTCTATGACGTCTCCTCCTAAATCGAGGAACGTTTCTACGAAAACGACAGGATTTTATTTTGGGATACGACTATCTCCTTTCCGATGCACTATTCCTTCTTTACTGCATTCCTCGCGCCCACACATTGACGAATAACACAGGAATTGCGTCCCTATGAAAAACTATGGATTCTATGACGTCTCATCCTAAATCGAGGAACGGTTCTATGGAAACGACAGGATTTTCTTTTGGGATACGACTATCTCCTTTCCGATGCACCATTCCATCTTTACTGCATTCCACGCGCCCACACATTGACGAATGAACACAGAAATTGCGTCCCTGTGAAAAACTATGGATTCTATGAAGTCTCCTTCTAAATCGAGGAACGTTTCTATGGAAACGACAGGATTTTGTTTGGGACGCGACTATCTCCTTTCTGATGCACTATTCCTTCTTTACAGCATTCCTCGCGCCATCACATTGACGAATAAACACAGAAATTGCGTCCCAATGAAAAACTATGGATTCTATGACATCTCCTTCTAAATCGAGGAATGTTTCTATTGAAACGACACGATATTCTTTTGGGATACGACTATCTCCTTTCCAATGCACTATTCCTCATTTACTGCATTCCACGCGCCCTCACATTGATGAATGAACACAGAAATTGCGTCCCTATGAAAAACTATGGATTCTATGACGTCTCCTTCTAAATCGATGAAAGTTTCTATGGAAACGACAGAAATTACTTTCGGACACGACTATCTCCTTTCCGATGCACTATTATTTCTTTACTGCATTCCACGCGCCGCCTCATTCACGAATAAACACAGAAATTGCGTCCATGTGAAAAACTCTGGATTCTATGACGTCTCCTTCTAAATCGAGGAACGTTTCAAAGGAAACGACAGGAGATTCTTTTGGATTACGGCTATCTCTTCTCCAATGCACTATTCCTTCTTCACTGCATCCCTCGCGCACTCATATTGACGAATAAACACAGAAAGTGTGTCCCTATGAATAACTATGGATTCTATGACGTCTCCTTCTAAATCGAGGGACGTGTCTATGGAAACGACAGGATTTTCTTTTGGGATACGGCTATCTCCTTTCCAATGCACTATTCCTTCTTTACTGCATTCCTCGCGCCCTCAAATTGACGAATAAACACAGAAATTGCGTCCCTATGAAAAACTATGGATTCTATGACGTCTCCTTCTAAATCGAGGAAGGTTTCTATGGAAGCGACAAGATTTTGTTTTGGGATACGACTATCTCCTTTCCGATGCACCATTCCTTCTTTACTGCATTACACGCGCCCTCACATTGACAAATTAACACAGAAATTGCGTTCCTATGCAAAACTATGGATTCTATGATGTCTCCTTCTAAATCGAGGAAAGTTTCTATGGAAACGACAGGATTTTATTTGGGATACGACTATCTCCTTTCCGATGCACTATTCCTTCTGTACTGCGTTCCTCGCGCCCTCACATTGACGAATAAACACAGAAATTGCGTCCCTATGAAAAACTATGGATTCTATGACGTCTCCTTCTAAATCGACGAACGTTTCAACGGAAACAACAGGATTTTAATTTGGGATACGACTATCTCCTTTCCGATGCACAATTCCTTTTTTAGTTCATTCCTCGCACCCTCACATTGACGAATAAACACAGAAAGTGCGTCCCTATGAATAACTATGGTATCTATGACGTCTCATTCTAAATCGAGAAACGTTTCTACCGAAACGACAGGATTTTCTTTTGGGATACGGCTATCTCCTTTCCGATGCACTATTCCTATTTTACTGCATTCCTCGCGCCCACACATTGACGAATAAACGCAGAAATTGCGTCCCTATGAAATTCTACGGATTCTATGACGTCTCCTTCTAAATCGAGGAACGTTTCTACGGAAACGACAGGATTTTGTTTTGGGATACGACTATGTCCTTTCCGATGCACTATTCCTTCTTTAGTGCATTCCTCGCGCCCTCACATTGACGAATAAACACAGAAAGTGCGTCCCTATGAATAACTACGGTTTCTATGACGTCCCCTTCTAAATCGAGGAACGTTTGTATGGAAACGACAGGATTTCCATTTGGGATACGGGTTTCTCCTTTCCGATGCACTATTCCTTCTTTACTGCATTCCTCGCGCACTCATATTGACGAATTAAATCAGAAATTGCGTCCCTATGAAAAACTAGGGATTCTATGGCGTCTCCTTCTAAATCGAGGAACGTTTCTACGAAAACGACAGGATTGCTTTTGGGATACGACTATCTCCTTTCCGATGCACTATTCCTACTTTACTGCTTTCCTCGCGCCCACACATTGACGAATAAACAAATGAATTGCGTCCCTATGAAAAACTATGGATTCAATGACGTCTCCTCCTAAATCGAGGAACGGTTCTATGGAAAAGACAGGATTTTCTTTTGGGATACGACTATTTCCTTTCCGATGCACCATTCCTTCTTTACAGCATTCCACGCGCCCTCACATTGACGAATTAACTCAGAAATTGCGTCCCTATGAAAAACTATGGATTCTATGACGTCTCCTTCTAAATCGAGGAACGGTTCTATGGAAACGACAGGATTTTCTTTTGGGATACGACTATTTCCTTTCCGATTCACCATTCCTTCTTTACAGCATTCCACGCGCCCTTACATTGTCGAATTAACTCAGAAATTGCGTCCCTATGAAAAACTATGGATTCTATGACGTCTCCTTCTAAATCGAGGAACTTTTCTATGGAAACGACATGATTTTCTTTTGGGATACGACTATCTCCATTCCGATGCACTATTTTTTCTTTACTGCATTCCACGCGCCGTCACATTGACGAATAAACACAGAAATTGCGTCCCTGTGAAAAACTCTGGATTCTATGACGTCTCCTCCTAAATCGAGGAACGTTTCTACGAAAACGACAGGATTTTATTTTGGGATACGACTATCTCCTTTCCGATGCACTATTCCTTCTTTACTGCATTCCTCGCGCCCACACATTGACGAATAACACAGGAATTGCGTCCCTATGAAAAACTATGGATTCTATGACGTCTCATCCTAAATCGAGGAACGGTTCTATGGAAACGACAGGATTTTCTTTTGGGATACGACAATCTCCTTTCCGATGCACCATTCCATCTTTACTGCATTCCACGCGCCCACACATTGACGAATGAACACAGAAATTGCGTCCCTGTGAAAAACTAAGGATTCTATGAAGTCTCCTTCTAAATCGAGGAACGTTTCTGTGGAAACGACAGGATTTTGTTTGGGACGCGACTATCTCCTTTCTGGTGCACTATTCCTTCTTTACTGCATTCCTCGCGCCCACACATTGACGAATAAACACAGAAATTGCGTCCCAATGAAAAACTATGGATTCTATGACATCTCCTTCTAAATCGATGAAAGTTTCTATGGAAACGACAGAAATTACTTTCGGACACGACTATCTCCTTTCCGATGCACTATTATTTCTTTACTGCATTCCACGCGCCGCCTCATTCACGAATAAACACAGAAATTGCGTCCCTGTGAATAACTCTGGATTCTATGACGTCTCCTTCTAAATCGAGGAACGTTTCAAAGGAAACGACAGGAGATTCTTTTGGATTACGGCTATCTCTTTTCCAATGCACTATTCCTTCTTTACTGCATCCCTCGCGCACTCATATTGACGAATAAACACAGAAAGTGTGTCCCTATGAATAACTATGGATTCTATGACGTCTCCTTCTAACTCGAGGGACGTTTCTATGGAAACGACAGAATTTTCTTTTGGGATACGGCTATCTCCTTTCAGATGCACTATTCCTTCTTTACTGCATTCATCGCGCCCTCACATTGACGAATATACACTGATTTTGCGTCCCTATGAAAAACTATGGATTCTATGACGTCTCCTTCTAAATCGAGGGACGTGTCTATGGAAACGACAGGATTTTCTTTTGGGATACGGCTATCTCCTTTCCAATGCACTATTCCTTCTTTACTGCATTCCTCGCGCCCTCAAATTGACGAATAAACACAGAAATTGCGTCCCTATGAAAAACTATGGATTCTATGACGTCTCCTTCTAAATCGAGGAAGGTTTCTATGGAAGCGACAAGATTTTGTTTTGGGATACGACTATCTCCTTTCCGATGCACTATTCCTTCTGTACTGCGTTCCTCGCGCCCTCACATTGACGAATAAACACAGAAATTGCGTCCCTATGAAAAACTATGGATTCTATGACGTCTCCTTCTAAATCGACGAACGTTTCAACGGAAACGACAGGATTTTAATTTGGGATACGACTATCTCCTTTCCGATGCACAATTCCTTTTTTAGTTCATTCCTCGCACCCTCACATTGACGAATAAACACAGAAAGTGCGTCCCTATGAATAACTACGGTTTCTATGACGTCTCATACTAAATCGAGAAACGTTTCTACCGAAACGACAGGATTTTCTTTTGGGATACGGCTATCTCCTTTCCGATGCACTATTCCTATTTTACTGCATTCCTCGCGCCCACGCATTGACGAATAAACGCAGAAATTGCGTCCCTATGAAATTCTACGGATTCTATGACGTCTCCTTCTAAATCGAGGAACGTTTCTACGGAAACGACAGGATTTTGTTTTGGGATACGACTATGTCCTTTCCGATGCACTATTCCTTCTTTAGTGCATTCCTCGCGCCCTCACATTGACGAATAAACACAGAAAGTGCGTCCCTATGAATAACTACGGTTTCTATGACGTCCCCTTCTAAATCGAGGAACGTTTCAATGGAAACGACAGGATTTCCATTTGGGTTACGGGTTTCTCCTTTCCGATGCACTATTCCTTCTTTACTGCATTCCTCGCGCACTCATATTGACGAATTAAATCAGAAATTGCGTCCCTATGAAAAACTAGGGATTCTATGGCGTCTCCTTCTAAATCGAGGAACGTTTCTACGAAAACGACAGGATTGCTTTTGGGATACGACTATCTCCTTTCCGATGCACTATTCCTACTTTACTGCTTTCCTCGCGCCCACACATTGACGAATAAACAAATGAATTGCGTCCCTATGAAAAACTATGGATTCAATGACGTCTCCTCCTAAATCGAGGAACGGTTCTATGGAAACGACAGGATTTTCTTTTGGGATACGACTATTTCCTTTCCGATGCACCATTCCTTCTTTACAGCATTCCACGCGCCCTCACATTGACGAATTAACTCAGAAATTGCGTCCCTATGAAAATCTATGGATTCTATGACGTCTCCTTCTAAATCGAGGAACTTTTCTATGGAAACGACAGGATTTTCTTTTGGGATACGACTATCTCCTTTCCGATGCACTATTCCTTCTTTACTGCATTCCTCGCGCCCTCACATTGACGAATAAACACAGAAATTGCGTCCCTATGAGAAGATATGATTTCTATGACGTTTCATCTAAATCGAGGAACGTTTCTATGGAAACGAAAGGATTTTCCTTTGGGATACGACTATCTCCTTTCCGAGGCACTATTCCTTCTTTACTGCATTCCTCGCGCCCTCACATTCACGAATAAACATAGAAATTGCGTCCCTATGATAATCTAGGGATTCTATGACGTCTCCTCCTAAATCGAGGAACGTTTCTACGAAAACGACAGGATTTTATTTTGGGATACGACTATCTCCTTTCCGATGCACTATTCCTTCTTTACTGCATTCCTCGCGCCCACACATTGACGAATAACACAGGAATTGCGTCCCTATGAAAAACTGTGGATTCTATGACGTCTCATCCTAAATCGAGGAACGGTTCTATGGAAACGACAGGATTTTCTTTTGGGATACGACTATCTCCTTTCCGATGCACCATTCCATCTTTACTGCATTCCACGCGCCCACACATTGACGAATGAACACAGAAATTGCGTCCCTGTGAAAAACTATGGATTCTATGAAGTCTCCTTCTAAATCGAGGAACGTTTCTATGGAAACGACAGGATTTTGTTTGGGACGCGACTATCTCCTTTCTGATGCACTATTCCTTCTTTACTGCATTCCTCGCGCCATCACATTGACGAATAAACACAGAAATTGCGTCCCAATGAAAAACTATGGATTCTATGACATCTCCTTCTAAATCGAGGAATGTTTCTATTGAAACGACAAGATATTCTTTTGGGATACGACTATCTCCTTTCCAATGCACTATTCCTCATTTACTGCATTCCACGCGCCCTCACATTGATGAATGAACACAGAAATTGCGTCCCTATGAAAAACTATGGATTCTATGACGTCTCCTTCTAAATCGATGAAAGTTTCTATGGAAACGACAGAAATTACTTTCGGACACGACTATCTCCTTTCCGATCCACTATTATTTCTTTACTGCATTCCACGCGCCGCCTCATTCACGAATAAACACAGAAATTGCGTCCCTGTGAAAAACTCTGGATTCTATGACGTCTCCTTCTAAATCGAGGAACGTTTCAAAGGAAACGACAGGAGATTCTTTTGGATTACGGCTATCTCTTTTCCAATGCACTATTCCTTCTTTACTGCATCCCTCGCGCACTCATATTGACGAATAAACACAGAAAGTGTGTCCCTATGAATAACTATGGATTCAATGACGTCTCCTTCTAACTCGAGGGACGTTTCTATGGAAACGACAGAATTTTCTTTTGGGATACGGCTATCTCCTTTCAGATGCACTATTCCTTCTTTACTGCATTCCTCGCGCCCTCACATTGACGAATATACACTGATTTTGCGTCCCTATGAAAAACTATGGATTCTATGACGTCTCCTTCTAAATCGAGGGACGTGTCTATGGAAACGACAGGATTTTCTTTTGGGATACGGCTATCTCCTTTCCAATGCACTATTCCTTCTTTACTGCATTCCTCGCGCCCTCAAATTGACGAATAAACACAGAAATTGCGTCCCTATGAAAAACTATGGATTCTATGACGTCTCCTTCTAAATCGAGGAAGGTTTCTATGGAAGCGACAAGATTTTGTTTTGGGATACGACTATCTCCTTTCCGATGCACCATTCCTTCTTTACTGCATTCCACGCGCCCTCACATTGACAAATGAACACAGAAATTGCGTTCGTATGCAAAACTATGGATTCTATGATGTCTCCTTCTAAATCGAGGAAAGTTTCTATGGAAACGACAGGATTTTATTTGGGATACGACTATCTCCTTTCCGATGCACTATTCCTTCTGTACTGCGTTCCTCGCGCCCTCACATTGACGAATAAACACAGAAATTGCGTCCCTATGAAAAACTATGGATTCTATGACGTCTCCTTCTAAATCGACGAACGTTTCAACGGAAACGACAGGATTTTAATTTGGGATACGACTATCTCCTTTCCGATGCACAATTCCTTTTTTAGTTCATTCCTCGCGCCCTCACATTGACGAATAAACACAGAAAGTGCGTCCCTATGAATAACTACGGTTTCTATGACGTCCCCTTCTAAATCGAGGAACGTTTCTATGGAAACGACAGGATTTCCATTTGGGATACGGGTTTCTCCTTTCCGATGCACTATTCCTTCTTTACTGCATTCCTCGCGCACTCATATTGACGAATTAAATCAGAAATTGCGTCCCTATGAAAAACTAGGGATTCTATGGCGTCTCCTTCTAAATCGAGGAACGTTTCTACGAAAACGACAGGATTGCTTTTGGGATACGACTATCTCCTTTCCGATGCACTATTCCTACTTTACTGCTTTCCTCGCGCCCACACATTGAAGAATAAACAAATGAATTGCGTCCCTATGAAAAACTATGGATTCAATGACGTCTCCTCCTAAATCGAGGAACTGTTCTATGGAAACGACAGGATTTTCTTTTGGGATACGACTATTTCCTTTCCGATGCACCATTCCTTCTTTACAGCATTCCACGCGCCCTCACATTGACGAATTAACTCAGAAATTGCGCTCCTATGAAAAATTATGGATTCTATGACGGCTCTTTCTAAATCGAGGAAAGTTTCTAAGGAAACGACAGGATTTACTTTTGGGATACGACTATCTCCTTTCCGATGCACTATTCCTTCTTTACTGCATTCCTCGCGCCCTCACATTGACGAATTAACTCAGAAATTGCGTCCCTATGAAAAACTATGGATTCTATGACGTCTCCTTCTAAATCGAGGAACTTTTCTATGGAAACGACAGGATATTCTTTTGGGATACGACTATCTCCTTTCCGATGCACTATTCCTTCTTGACTGCATTCCTCGCGCCCACACATTGACGAATAAGCACAGAAATTGCGTCCCTATGAAAATCTATGGTTTCTATGACGTCTCCTTCTAAATCGAGGATCGTTTCTACGGAAACGACAGGATTTTATTTTGGGATGCGGCATTCTCCCTTCCGAGGCACTATTCCTTCTTTACTGCATTCCTCGCGCTCACACATTGACGAATAACACAGGAATTGCGTCCCTATGAAAAACTATGGATTCTATGACGTCTCATCCTAAATCGAGGAACGGTTCTATGGAAACGACAGGATTTTCTTTTGGGATACGACTATCTCCTTTCCGATGCACCATACCATCTTTACTGCATTCCACGCGCCCACACATTGACGAATGAGCACAGAAATTGCGTCCCTGTGAAAAACTATGGATTCTATGAAGTCTCCTTCTAAATCGAGGAACGGTTCTATGGAAACGACAGGATTTTCTTTTGGGATACGACTATCTCCTTTCCGATGCACCATACCATCTTTACTGCATTCCACGCGCCCACACATTGACGAATGAGCACAGAAGTTGCGTCCCTGTGAAAAACTATGGATTCTATGAAGTCTCCTTCTAAATCGAGGAACGGTTCTATGGAAACGACAGGATTTTCTTTTGGGATACGACTATCTCCTTTCCGATGCACCATTCCTTCTTTACTGCATCCTCGCGCCCAAACGTTGACGAATAAACACAGAAATTGCGTCCGTATGAGAAGATATGATTTCTATGACGTTTCATCTAAATCGAGGAACGTTTCTATGGAAACGAAAGGATTTTCCCTTGGGATACGACTATCTCCTTTCAGATGCACTATTCCTTCTTTACTGCATTCCTCGCGCCTTCACATTGACGAAGATACACAGATTTTGCGTCCCTATGAAAAACTATGGATTCTATGACGTCTCCTTCTAAATCGAGGAACGTTTCTATGGAAACGACACGATTTTCTTTTGGTATACGACTATCTCTTTTCCAATGCACTATTCCTTCTTTACTGCATTCCACGCGCCCTCACATTGACGAATGAACACAGAAATTGCGCTCCTATGAAAAATTATGGATTCTATGACGGCTCTTTCTAAATCGAGGAAAGTTTCTAAGGAAACGACAGGATTTTCTTTTGGGATACGACTATCTCCTTTCCGATGCACTATTCCGTCTTTACTGCATTCCTCGCGCCCTCACATTGACGAATAAACACAGAAATTGCGTCCCAATGAAAAACTATGGATTCTATGACATCTCCTTCTAAATCGAGGAATGTTTCTATTGAAACGACACGATATTCTTTTGGGATACGACTATCTCCTTTCCAATGCACTATTCCTCATTTACTGCATTCCACGCGCCCTCACATTGATGAATGAACACAGAAATTGCGTCCCTATGAAAAACTATGGATTCTATGACGTCTCCTTCTAAATCGATGAAAGTTTCTATGGAAACGACAGAAATTACTTTCGAACACGACTATCTCCTTTCCGATGCACTATTATTTCTTTACTGCATTCCACGCGCCGCCTCTTTCACGAATAAACACAGAAATTGCGTCCCTGTGAAAAACTCTGGATTCTATGACGTCTCCTTCTAAATCGAGGAACGTTTCAAAGGAAACGACAGGAGATTCTTTTGGATTACGGCTATCTCTTTTCCAATGCACTATTCCTTCTTTACTGCATCCCTCGCGCACTCATATTGACGAATAAACACAGAAAGTGTGTCCCTATGAATAACTATGGATTCTATGACGTCTCCTTCTAACTCGAGGGACGTTTCTATGGAAACGACAGAATTTTCTTTTGGGATACGGCTATCTCCTTTCAGATGCACTATTCCTTCTTTACTGCATTCCTCGCGCCCTCACATTGACGAATATACACTGATTTTGCGTCCCTATGAAAAACTATGGATTCTATGACGTCTCCTTCTAAATCGAGGGACGTGTCTATGGAAACGACAGAATTTTCTTTTGGGATACGGCTATCTCCTTTCCGATGCACCATTCCTTCTTTACTGCATTCCACGCGCCCTCACATTGACAAATGAACACAGAAATTGCGTTCCTATGCAAAACTATGGATTCTATGATGTCTCCTTCTAAATCGAGGAAAGTTTCTATGGAAACGACAGGATTTTATTTGGGATACGACTATCTCCTTTCCGATGCACTATTCCTTCTGTACTGCGTTCCTCGCGCCCTCACATTGACGAATAAACACAGAAATTGCGTCCCTATGAAAATCTATGGATTCTATGACGTCTCCTTCTAAATCGACGAACGTTTCAACGGAAACGACAGGATTTTAATTTGGGATACGACTATCTCCTTTCCGATGCACAATTCCTTTTTTAGTTCATTCCTCGCACCCTCACATTGACAAATAAACACAGAAAGTGCGTCCCTATGAATAACTATGGTTTCTATGACGTCTCATTCTAAATCGAGAAACGTTTCTACCGAAACGACAGGATTTTCTTTTGGGATACGGCTATCTCCTTTCCGATGCACTATTCCTATTTTACTGCATTCCTCGCGCCCACACATTGACGAATAAACGCAGAAATTGCGTCCCTATGAAATTCTACGGATTCTATGACGTCTCCTTCTAAATCGAGGAACGTTTCTACGGAAACGACAGGATTTTGTTTTGGGATACGACTATGTCCTTTCCGATGCACTATTCCTTCTTTAGTGCATTCCTCGCGCCCTCACATTGACGAATAAACACAGAAAGTGCGTCCCTATGAATAACTACGGTTTCTATGACGTCCCCTTCTAAATCGAGGAACGTTTGTATGGAAACGACAGGATTTCCATTTGGGATACGGGTTTCTCCTTTCCGATGCACTATTCCTTCTTTACTGCATTCCTCGCGCACTCATATTGACGAATTAAATCAGAAATTGCGTCCCTATAAAAAACTAGGGATTCTATGTCGTCTCGTTCTAAATCGAGGAACGTTTCTACGAAAACGACAGGATTGCTTTTGGGATACGACTATCTCCTTTCCGATGCACTATTCCTACTTTACTGCTTTCCTCGCGCCCACACATTGACGAATAAACAAATGAATTGCGTCCCTATGAAAAACTATGGATTCAATGACGTCTCCTCCTAAATCGAGGAACGGTTCTGTGGAAACGACAGGATTTTCTTTTGGGATACGGCTATCTCCTTTCAGATGCACTATTCCATCTTTACTGCATTCCTCGCGCCTTCACATTGACGAATATACACAGATTTTGCGTCCCTATGAAAAACTATGGATTCTATGACGTCTCCTTCTAAATTGAGGGAGGTTTCTATGGAAACGACACGATTTTCTTTTGGTATACGACTATCTCTTTTCCGATGCACTATTCCTTCTTTACTGCATTCCACGCGCCCTCACATTGACGAATGAACACAGAAATTGCGCTCCTATGAAAAATTATGGATTCTATGACGGCTCTTTCTAAATCGAGGAAAGTTTCTAAGGAAACGACAGGATTTTCTTTTGGGATACGACTATCTCCTTTCCGATGCACTATTCCTTCTTTACTGCATTCCTCGCGCCCTCACATTGACGAATAAACACAGAAATTGCGTCCCTATGAGAATATATGATTTCTATGACGTTTCATCTAAATCGAGGAACGTTTCTATGGAAACGAAAGGATTTTCCTTTGGGATACGACTATCTCCTTTCCGATGCACTATTCCTTCTTTACTGCATTCCTCGCGCACTCATATTGACGAATTAAATCAGAAATTGCGTCCCTATAAAAAACTAGGGATTCTATGTCGTCTCCTTCTAAATCGAGGAACGTTTCTACGAAAACGACAGGATTGCTTTTGGGATACGACTATCTCCTTTCCGATGCACTATTCCTACTTTACTGCTTTCCTCGCGCCCACACATTGACGAATAAACAAATGAATTGCGTCCCTATGAAAAACTATGGATTCAATGACGTCTCCTCCTAAATCGAGGAACGGTTCTATGGAAACGACAGGATTTTCTTTTGGGATACGAGTATTTCCTTTCCGATGCACCATTCCTTCTTTACAGCATTCCACGCGCCCTCACATTGACGAATTAACTCAGAAATTGCGTCCCTATGAAAAACTATGGATTCTATGACGTCTCCTTCTAAATCGAGGAACTTTTCTATGGAAACGACAGGATATTCTTTTGGGATACGACTATCTCCTTTCCGATGCACTATTCCTTCTTTACTGCATTCCTCGCGCCCTCACATTAACGAATAAACACAGAAATTGCGTCCCTATGAAAATCTATGGTTTCTATGACGTCTCCTTCTAAATCGAGGATCGTTTCTACGGAAACGACAGGATTTTATTTTGGGATACGACTATCTCCTTTCCGATGCACCATTCCATCTTTACTGCATTCCACGCGCCCACACATTGACGAATGAGCACAGAAATTGCGTCCCTGTGAAAAACTATGGATTCAATGAAGTCTCTTTCTAAATCGAGGAACGGTTCTATGGAAACGACAGGATTTTCTTTTGGGATACGACTATTTCCATTCCGATGCACCATTCCTTCTTTACAGCATTCCACGCGCCCTCACATTGACGAATTAACTCAGAAATTGCGTCCCTATGAAAAACTATGGATTCTATGACGTCTCCTTCTAAATCGAGGAATGTTTCTATGGAAACGACAGGATTTTCTTTTGGGATACGACTATCTCCTTTCCGATGCACTATTCCTTCTTTACTGCATCCTCGCGCCCAAACGTTGACGAATAAACACAGAAATGGCGTCCGTATAAGAAGATATGATTTCTATGACGTTTCATCTAAATCGAGGAACGTTTGTATGGAAACGAAAGGATTTTCCCTTGGGATACGACTATCTCCTTTCCGATGCACTGTTCCTTCTATACTGCATTCCTCGCGCCCACACATTGACGAATAAGCACAGAAATTGCGTCCCTATGAAAATATATGGTTTCTATGACGTCTCCTTCTAACTCGAGGAACGTTTCTATGAAAACGACAGAATTTTCTTTTGGGATACGGCTATCTCCTTTCAGATGCACTATTCCTTCTTTACTGCATTCCTCGCGCCTACACATTGACGAAGATACACAGATTTTGCGTCAATATGAAAAACTACGGATTCTATGACGTCTCCTTCTAAATCGAGGAACGTTTCTATGGAAACGACACGATTTTCTTTTGGTATACGACTAACTCTTTTCCGATGCACTATTCCTTCTTTACTGCATTCCACGCGCCCTCACATTGACGAATGAACACAGAAATTGCGCTATTATGAAAAATTATGGATTCTATGACGGCTCTTTCTAAATCGAGGAAAGTTTCTAAGGAAACGACAGGATTTTCTTTTGGGATACGACTATCTCCTTTCCGATGCACTATTCCGTCTTTACTGCATTCCTCGCGCCCTCACATTGACGAATAAACACAGAAATTGCGTCCCTATGAGAATACATGATTTCTATGACGTTTCATCTAAATCGAGGAACGTTTCTATGGAAACGAAAGGATTTTCCTTTGGGATACGACTATCTCCTTTCCGATGCACTATTCCTTCTTTACTGCATTCCTCGCGCCCACACATTGACGAATAAGCACAGAAATTGCGTCCCTATGAAAATCTATGGTTTCTATGACGTCTCCTTCTAAATCGAGGATCGTTTCTACGGAAACGACAGGATTTTATTTTGGGATGCGGCTATCTCCTTTCCGAGGCACTATTCCTTCTTTACAGCATTCCTCGCGCCCTCACATTCACGAATAAACATAGAAATTGCGTCCCTATGATAATCTAGGGATTCTATGACGTCTCCTCCTAAATCGAGGAACGTTTCTACGAAAACGACAGGATTTTATTTTGGGATACGACTATCTCCTTTCCGATGCACTATTCCTTCTTTACTGCATCCCTCGCGCACTCATATTGACGAATAAACACAGAAAGTGTGTCCCTATGAATAACTATGGATTCTATGACGTCTCCTTCTAACTCGAGGGACGTTTCTATGGAAACGACAGAATTTTCTTTTGGGATACGGCTATCTCCTTTCAGATGCACTATTCCTTCTTTACTGCATTCCTCGCGCCCTCACATTGACGAATATACACTGATTTTGCGTCCCTATGAAAAACTATGGATTCTATGACGTCTCCTTCTAAATCGAGGGACGTGTCTATGGAAACGACAGGATTTTCTTTTGGGATACGGCTATCTCCTTTCCAATGCACTATTCCTTCTTTACTGCATTCCTCGCGCCCTCAAATTGACGAATAAACACAGAAATTGCGTCCCTATGAAAAACTAGGGATTCTATGACGTCTCCTTCTAAATCGAGGAATGTTTCTATGGAAACGACAGGATTTTCTTTTGGGATACGGCTATCTCCTTTCCGATGCATTATTCTTTCTTTACTGCATTCCTCGCGCCGACACATTGACGAATAAACACAGAAATTGCGTCCCTATGAAATTCTACAGATTCTATGACGTCTCCTTCTAAATCGAGGAACGTTTCTACGGAAACGACAGGATTTTGTTTTGGGATACGACTATGTCCTTTCCGATGCACTATTCCTTCTTTAGTGCATTCCTCGCGTCCTCACATTGACGAATAAACACAGAAAGTGCGACCCTATGAATAACTATGGTTTCTATGACGTCCCCTTCTAAATCGAGGAACGTTTCTATGGAAACGACAGGATTTCCATTTGGGATACGGCTTTCTCCTTTCCGATGCACTATTCCTTCTTTACTGATTACCTCGCGCCCACACATTGACGAATAAACAAACGAATTGCGTCCCTATGAAAACTATGGATTCTATGACGTCTCCTCCTAAATCGAGGAACGGTTCTGTGGAAACGACAGGATTTTCTTTTGGGATACGACTATTTCCTTTCCGATGCACCATTCCTTCTTTACAGCATTCCACGCGCCCTCACATTGTCGGATTAACTCAGAAATTGCGTCCCTGTGAAAAACTATGGATTCTATGAAGTCTCCTTCTAAATCGAGAAACGTTTCTATGGAAACGACAGGATTTTCTTTTGGGATACGGCTATCTCCTTTCCGATGCACTATTCCTTCTTTACTGCATTCCTCTCGCCCTCACATTGACGAATAAACACATAAATTGCGCCCCTATGAGAAACTATGGATTCTATGACGTTTCCTTCTAAATCGAGGAACGTTTCTATGGAAACGACAGGATTTTCTTTCGGGACACGACTATGTCCTTTCCGATGCACTATTCCTTCTTTAGTGCATTCCTCGCGCCCTCACATTGACCAATAAACACAGAAAGTGCGTCCCTATGAAAATCTATGGATTTTATGACGTCTCCTTCTAAATCGAGGAACGTTTCTACAAAAACGACAGGATTTTATTTTGGGATACGACTATCTCCTTTCCGATGCAGTATTCTTACTTTACTGCATTCCTCGCGCCCACACATTAACGAATAAACAGAGAAATTGCGTCCCTATGAAAAACTATGGATTCTATGACGTCTCCTTCTAAATCGAGGAAGGTTTCTATGGAAGCGACAAGATTTTGTTTTGGGATACGACTATCTCCTTTCCGATGCACCATTCCTTCTTTACTGCACTCCACGCGCCCTCACAATGACAAATGAACACAGAAATTGCGTCCCTATGAAAAACTATGGATTCTATGACGTCTCCTTCTAAATCGAGGAACGTTTCTACAAAAACGACAGGATTTTAATTTGGCATACGACTATCTCCTTTCCGATGCACAATTCCTTTTTTAGTTCATTACTCGCACCCTCACATTGACGAATAAACACAGAAAGTGCGTCCCTAAGAATAACTATGGTTTCTATGACGTCTCATTCTAAATCGAGAAACGTTTCTACCGAAACGACAGGATTTTCTTATGGGATACGGCTATCTCCTTTCCGATGTTCAATTCCTTTTTTAGTTCATTCCTCGCACCCTCACATTGACGAATAAACACAGAAAGTGCGTCCCTATGAATAACTATGGTTTCTATGACGTCTCATTCTAAATCGAGAAACGTTTCTACCGAAACGACAGGATTTTCTTTTGGGATACGGCTAACTCCTTTCCGATGCACTATTCCTATTTTACTGCATTCCTCGCGCCCACACATTGACGAATAAACGCAGAAATTGCGTCCCTATGAAATTCTACATATTCTATGACGTCTCCTTCTAAATCGAGGAACTTTTCTACGGAAACGACAGGATTTTCTTTTGGGATACGACTATGTCCTTTCCGATGCACTATTCCTTCTTTACTGCATTCCTCGCGCCCTCATATTGACGAATAAACACAGAAAGTGCGTCCCTATGATTAACTATGGATTCTATGACGTCTCCTTCAAACTCGAGGAACGTTTCTATGGAAACGACAGAATTTTCTTTTGGGATACGGCTATCAACTTTCCGATGCACTATTCCTTCTTTACTGCATTCCTTGCGCCCTCACATTGACGAATATACACAGATTTTGCGTCCCTATGAAAAACTATGGATTCTATGAAGTCTCCTTCTAAATCGAGGAACGATTCTATGGAAACGACAGCATTTTGTTTTTGGACACCACTATCTCCTTTCCGACCCACTATTCCTTCTTTACAGCATTCCTCGCGCCATCACATTGACGAATAAACACAGAAATTGCGTCCCAATGAAAAACTATTGATTCCATGACATCTCCTTCTAAATCGTGGAATGTTTCTATGGAAACGACACGATATTCTTTTGGGATACGACTATCTCCTTTCCGATGCACTATTCCTCCTTTACTGCATTCCACGCGCCCTCACATTGATGAATGAACACAGAAATTGCGTCCCTATGAAAAACTATGGATTCTATGACGTCTCCTTCTAAATCGAGGAACGTTTCTAAGGAAACGACAGGAGATTCTTTTGGATTACGGCTATCTCTTTTCCGATGCACTATTCCTTCTTTACTGCATTCCTCGCGCCCTCATATTGACGAATAAACACAGAAAGTGTGTCCCTATGAATAACTATGGATTCTATGACGTCTCCTTCTAACTCGAGGGACGTTTCTATGGAAACGACAGAATTTTCTTTTGGGATACGGCTATCTCCTTTCAGATGCACTATTCCTTCTTTACTGCATTCCTCGCGCCCTCACATTGACGAATATACACTGATTTTGCGTCCCTATGAAAAACTATGGATTCTATGACGTCTACTTCTAAATTTGAGGGACGTGTCTATGGAAACGACAGGATTTTCTTTTGGGATACGGCTATCTCCTTTCCAATGCACTATTCCTTCTTTACTGCATTCCTCGCGCCCTCAAATTGACGAATAAACACAGAAATTGCGTCCCTATGAAAAACTAGGGATTCTATGACGTCTCCTTCTAAATCGAGGAATGTTTCTATGGAAACGACAGGATTTTCTTTTGCGATACGGCTATCTCCTTTCCGATGCATTATTCTTTCTTTACTGCATTCCTCGCGCCGACACATTGACGAATAAACACAGAAATTGCGTCCCTATGAAATTCTACGGATTCTATGACGTTTCCTTCTAAATCGAGGAACGTTTCTATGGAAACGACAGGATTTTCTTTCGGGACACGACTATGTCCTTTCCGATGCACTATTCCTTCTTTAGTGCATTCCTCGCGCCCTCACATTGACCAATAAACACAGAAAGTGCGTCCCTATGAAAATCTATGGATTTTATGACGTCTCCTTCTAAATCGAGGAACGTTTCTACAAAAACGACAGGATTTTATTTTGGGATACGACTATCTCCTTTCCGATGCAGTATTCTTACTTTACTGCATTCCTCGCGCCCACACATTAACGAATAAACACAGAAAGTGCGTCCCTATGATTAATTATGGATTCTATGACGTCTCCTTCAAACTCGAGGAACGTTTCTATGGAAACGACAGAATTTTCTTTTGGGATACGGCTATCAACTTTCCGATGCACTATTCCTTCTTTACTGCATTCCTCGCGCCCTCACATTGACGAATATACACAGAATTTGCGTCCCTATGAAAAACTATGGATTCTATGACGTCTCCTTCTAAATCGAGGAACGTTTCTATGGAAACGACAGGATTTTCTTTTGGGATACGACTATGTCCTTTCCGATGCAGTATTCCTTCTTTAGTGCATTCCTCGCGCCCTCACATTGACCAATAAACACAGAAAGTGCGTCCCTACGAAAATCTATGGATTCTATGACGTCTCCTACTAAATCGAGGAACGTTTCTACAAAAACGACAGGATTTTATTTTGGGATACGACTAACTCCTTTCCGATGCAGTAATCCTACTTTACTGCATTCCTCGCGCCCACACACTAACGAATAAACACAGAAATTGCGTCCCTATGAAAAACTATGGATTCTATGACGTCTCCTTCTAAATCGAGGAAGGTTTCTACGGAAGCGACACGATTTTGTTTTGGGATACGACTATCTCCTTTCCGATGCTCTATTCCTTCTTTACTGCATTCCACGCGCCTTCACATTGACAAATGAACACAGAAATTGCGTCCCTATGAAAAACTATGGATTCTATGACGTCTCCTTCTAACTCGAGGAACTGTTCTATGGAAACGACAGGATTTTCTTTTGGGATACGACTATCTCCTTTCCGATGCACTATTCCTTCTTTACTGCATCCTCGCGCCCAAACGTTGACGAATAATCACAGAAATTGCGTCCCTATGAGAAGATATGATTTCTATGACGTTTCACCTAAATCGAGGAATGTTTCTATGGAAACGAAAGGATTTTCCCTTGGGATACGACTATCTCCTTTCCGATGCACTATTCCTTCTATACTGCATTCCTCGCGCCCACACATTGACGAATAAGCACAGAAATTGCGTCCCTAAGAAAATCTATGGATTCTATGTCGTCTCCTTCTAAATCGAGGAACGTTTCTACGGAAACGACAGAATTTTATTTTGGGATGCAGCTATCTCCTTTCCGAGGCACTATTCCTTCTTTACTGCACTCCTCGCGCTCTCATATTGACGAATAAACATAGAAATTGCGTCCCTATGATAATCTAGGGATTCTATGACGTCCCTCCTAAATCGAGGAACGGTTCTATGCAAACGACAGGATTTTCATTTGGGATACGACTATCTCCATTCCGATGCACCATTCCTTCTTTACTGCATCCCACGCGCCCTCACATTGACGAATGAACACAGAAATTGCGCCCCTGTGAAAAACTATGGATTCTATGAAGTCTCCTTCTAAATCGAGGAACGATTCTATGGAAACGACAGCATTTTGTTTTTGGACACCACTATCTCCTTTCCGACCCACTATTCCTTCTTTACAGCATTCCTCGCGCCATCACATTGACGAATAAACACAGAAATTGCGTCCCAATGAAAAACTATGGATTCCATGACATCTCCTTCTAAATCGAGGAATGTTTCTATGGAAACGACACGATATTCTTTTGGGATACGACTATCTCCTTTCCGATGCACTATTCCTCCTTTACTGCATTCCACGCGCCCTCACATTGATGAATGAACACAGAAATTGCGTCCCTATGAAAAACTATGGATTCTATGACGTCTCCTTCTAAATCGAGGAACGTTTCTAAGGAAACGACAGGAGATTCTTTTGGATTACGGCTATCTCTTTTCCGATGCACTATTCCTTCTTTACTGCATTCCTCGCGCCCTCATATTGACGAATGAACACAGAAAGTGCGTTCCTATGAATAACTTTGGATTCTATGACGTCTCCTTCTAACTCGAGGAACGTTTCTATGGAAACGACAGAATTTTCTTTTGGGATACGGCTATCAACTTTCCGATGCACTATTCCTTCTTTACTGCATTCCTCGCGCCCTCACATTGACGAATATACACAGATTTTGCGTCCCTATGAAAAACTATGGATTCTATGACGTCTCCTTCTAAATCGAGGAACGTTTCTATGGAAACGACAGGATTTTCTTTTGGGATACGACTATGTCCTTTCCGATGCACTATTCCTTCTTTACTGCATTCCTCGCGCCCTCACATTGACCAATAAACACAGAAAGTGCGTCCCTATGAAAGCCTATGTATTCTATGACGTCTCCTTCTAAATCGAGGAACGTTTCTACAAAAACGACAGGATTTTATTTTGGGATACGGCTTTCTCCTTTCCGATGCACTATTTCTCCTTACTGCATTCCTCATGCCAACTCATTGACGAATAAACACAGAAATTGCGTCCCTATGAATAACTATGGATTCTATGTGATCTCCTTCTAAATCGAGGAACGTTTCTACGAAAACGACAGGATTTTATTTTGGGATCCGACTATCTCCTTTCCGATGCACTATACCTTCTTTAGTGCATTCCTGGCGCCCTCAGATTGACGAATAAACGCAGAAAGTGCGTCCCTATGAATAGCTATGGTTTCTATGACGTCCCCTTCTAAATCGAGGAACGTTTCTATGGAAACAACAGGATTTCCATTTGGGATACGGCTTTCTCCTTTCCGATGCACTATTCCTTCTTTACTGCATTCCTCGCGCACCCATATTGACGAATAAAATCAGAAATTGCGTCCCTATGAAAAACTAGGGATTCAATGGCGTCTCCTTCTAAATCGAGGAACGTTTCTACGAAAACGACAGGTTTTTTTTTCTGATACGAATATCTCCTATCCGATGCACAATTCCAACTTTACTGCTTTCCTCGCGCCCACTCATTGACGAATAAACAAAGGAATTGCGTCCCTATGAAAAACTATGGATTCTATGACGTCTCCTCCTAATTCGAGGAACGGTTCTATGGAAACGACAGGATTTTCTTTTGGGATACGACTATTTCCTTTCCGATGCACCATTCCTTCTTTGCAGCATTCCACGCGCCCTCACATTGACGAATTAACTCAGAAATTGCGTCCCTGTGAAAAACTATGTATTCTATGAAGTCTCCTTCTAAATCGAGGAACGTTTCTATGGAAACGACAGTATTTTCTTTTGGGATACCGCTATCTCCTTCCCGATGCAATATTCCTTCTTTACTGCATTCCTCTCGCCCTCACATTGACGAATAAACACATAAATTGCGCCCCTATGAGAAACTAGGGATTCTATGACGTTTCCTTCTAAATCGAGGAACGTTTCTATGGAAACGACAGGATTTTCTTTTGGGATACGACTATGTCCTTTCCGATTCATTATTCCTTCTTTAGTGCATTCCTCGCGCCCTCACATTGACGAATAAACACAGAAAGTGCGTCCCTATGAAAATCTATGGATTCTATGACGTCTCCCTCTAAATCGAGGAGCGTTTCTACAAATACGACAGGATTTTATTTTGGGATACGACTATCTCCTTTCCGATGCTGTATTCCTACTTTACTGCATTCCTCGCGCCCACACATTAACGAATAAACACAGAAATTGCGTCCCTATGAAAAACTATGCATTCTATGACGTCTTCTTCTAAATCGAGGAAGGTTTCTATGGAAGCGACACGATTTTGTTTTGGGATACGACTATCTCCTTTCCGATGCACTATTCCTTCTTTACGGCATTCCACGCGCCATCACATTGACAAATGACACAGAAATTGCGTCCCTATGAAAAAATATGGATTCTATGACGTCTCCTTCTAAATCGAGGAAAGTTTCTATGGAAACGACAGGATTTTGTTTTGGGATACGACTATGTCCTTTCCGATGCACTATTCCTTCTTTAGTGCATTCCTCGCGTCCTCACATTGACGAATAAACACAGAAAGTGCGACCCTATGAATAACTATGGTTTCTATGACGTCCCCTTCTAAATCGAGGAACGTTTCTATGGAAACGACAGGATTTCCATTTGGGATACGGCTTTCTCCTTTCCGATGCACTATTCCTTCTTTACTGATTACCTCGCGCCCACACATTGACGAATAAACAAACGAATTGCGTCCCTATGAAAACTATGGATTCTATGACGTCTCCTCCTAAATCGAGGAACGGTTCTGTGGAAACGACAGGATTTTCTTTTGGGATACGACTATTTCCTTTCCGATGCACCATTCCTTCTTTACAGCATTCCACGCGCCCTCACATTGTCGGATTAACTCAGAAATTGCGTCCCTGTGAAAAACTATGGATTCTGTGAAGTCTCCTTCTAAATCGAGAAACGTTTCTATGGAAACGACAGGATTTTCTTTTGGGATACGGCTATCTCCTTTCCGATGCACTATTCCTTCTTTACTGCATTCCTCTCGCCCACACATTGACGAATAAACGCAGAAATTGCGTCCCTATGAAATTCTACGGATTCTATGACGTCTCCTTCTAAATCGAGGAACTTTTCTACGGAAACGACAGGATTTTGTTTTGGGATACGACTATGTCCTTTCCGATGCACTATTCCTTCTTTACTGCATTCCTCGCGCCCTCATATTGACGAATAAACACAGAAAGTGCGTCCCTATGATTAACTATGGATTCTATGACGTCTCCTTCAAACTCGAGGAACGTTTCTATGGAAACGACAGAATTTTCTTTTGGGATACGGCTATCAACTTTCCGATGCACTATTCCTTCTTTACTGCATTCCTTGCGCCCTCACATTGACGAATATACACAGATTTTGCGTCCCTATGAAAAACTATGGATTCTATGAAGTCTCCTTCTAAATCGAGGAACGTTTCTAAGGAAACGACAGGAGATTCTTTTGGATTACGGCTATCTCTTTTCCGATGCACTATTCCTTCTTTACTGCATTCCTCGCGCCCTCATATTGACGAATAAACACAGAAAGTGTGTCCCTATGAATAACTATGGATTCTATGACGTCTCCTTCTAACTCGAGGGACGTTTCTATGGATACGACAGAATTTTCTTTTGGGATACGGCTATCTCCTTTCAGATGCACTATTCCTTCTTTACTGCATTCCTCGCGCCCTCACATTGACGAATATACACTGATTTTGCGTCCCTATGAAAAACTATGGATTCTATGACGTCTACTTCTAAATTTGAGGGACGTGTCTATGGAAACGACAGGATTTTCTTTTGGGATACGGCTATCTCCTTTCCAATGCACTATTCCTTCTTTACTGCATTCCTCGCGCCCTCAAATTGACGAATAAACACAGAAATTGCGTCCCTATGAAAAACTAGGGATTCTATGACGTCTCCTTCTAAATCGAGGAATGTTTCTATGGAAACGACAGGATTTTCTTTTGCGATACGGCTATCTCCTTTCCGATGCATTATTCTTTCTTTACTGCATTCCTCGCGCCGACACATTGACGAATAAACACAGAAATTGCGTCCCTATGAAATTCTACGGATTCTATGACGTCTCCTTCTAAATCGAGGAACGTTTCTACGGAAACGACAGGATTTTGTTTTGGGATACGACTATGTCCTTTCCGATGCACTATTCCTTCTTTAGTGCATTCCTCGCGTCCTCACATTGACGAATAAACACAGAAAGTGCGACCCTATGAATAACTATGGTTTCTATGACGTCCCCTTCTAAATCGAGGAACGTTTCTATGGAAACGACAGGATTTCCATTTGGGATACGGCTTTCTCCTTTCCGATGCACTATTCCTTCTTTACTGATTACCTCGCGCCCACACATTGACGAATAAACAAACGAATTGCGTCCCTATGAAAACTATGGATTCTATGACGTCTCCTCCTAAATCGAGGAACGGTTCTGTGGAAACGACAGGATTTTCTTTTGGGATACGACTATTTCCTTTCCGATGCACCATTCCTTCTTTACAGCATTCCACGCGCCCTCACATTGTCGGATTAACTCAGAAATTGCGTCCCTGTGAAAAACTATGGATTCTGTGAAGTCTCCTTCTAAATCGAGAAACGTTTCTTTGGAAACGACAGGATTTTCTTTTGGGATACGGCTATCTCCTTTCCGATGCACTATTCCTTCTTTACTGCATTCCTCTCGCCCTCACATTGACGAATAAACACATAAATTGCGCCCCTATGAGAAACTATGGATTCTATGACGTTTCCTTCTAAATCGAGGAACGTTTCTATGGAAACGAAAGGATTTTCTTTCGGGACACGACTATATCCTTTCCGATGCACTATTCCTTCTTTAGTGCATTCCTCGCGCCCTCACATTGACCAATAAACACAGAAAGTGCGTCCCTATGAAAATCTATGGATTTTATGACGTCTCCTTCTAAATCGAGGAACGTTTCTACAAAAACGACAGGATTTTATTTTGGGATACGACTATCTCCTTTCCGATGCAGTATTCTTACTTTACTGCATTCCTCGCGCCCACACATTAACGAATAAACACAGAAAGTGCGTCCCTATGATTAATTATGGATTCTATGACGTCTCCTTCAAACTCGAGGAACGTTTCTATGGAAACGACAGAATTTTCTTTTGGGATACGGCTATCAACTTTCCGATGCACTATTCCTTCTTTACTGCATTCCTCGCGCCCTCATATTGACGAATGAACACAGAAAGTGCGTTCCTATGAATAACTATGGATTCTATGACGTCTCCTTCTAACTCGAGGAACGTTTCTATGGAAACGACAGAATTTTCTTTTGGGATACGGCTATCAACTTTCCGATGCACTATTCCTTCTTTACTGCATTCCTCGCGCCCTCACATTGACGAATATACACAGATTTTGCGTCCCTATGAAAAACTATGGATTCTATGACGTCTCCTTCTAAATCGAGGAACGTTTCTATGGAAACGACAGGATTTTCTTTTGGGATACGACTATGTCCTTTCCGATGCACTATTCCTTCTTTACTGCATTCCTCGCGCCCTCACATTGACCAATAAACACAGAAAGTGCGTCCCTATGAAAGCCTATGTATTCTATGACGTCTCCTTCTAAATCGAGGAACGTTTCTACAAAAACGACAGGATTTTATTTTGGGATACGGCTTTCTCCTTTCCGATGCACTATTTCTTCCTTACTGCATTCCTCATGCCAACTCATTGACGAATAAACACAGAAATTGCGTCCCTATGAATAACTATGGATTCTATGTGATCTCCTTCTAAATCGAGGAACGTTTCTACGAAAACGACAGGATTTTTTTTTGGGATCCGACTATCTCCTTTCCGATGCACTATACCTTCTTTAGTGCATTCCTGGCGCCCTCAGATTGACGAATAAACGCAGAAAGTGCGTCCCTATGAATAGCTATGGTTTCTATGACGTCCCCTTCTAAATCGAGGAACGTTTCTATGGAAGCAACAGGATTTCCATTTGGGATACGGCTTTCTCCTTTCCGATGCACTATTCCTTCTTTACTGCATTCCTCGCGCACCCATATTGACGAATAAAATCAGAAATTTCGTCCCTATGAAAAACTAGGGATTCAATGGCGTCTCCTTCTAAATCGAGGAACGTTTCTACGAAAACGACAGGTTTTTTTTTCTGATACGAATATCTCCTATCCGATGCACAATTCCAACTTTACTGCTTTCCTCGCGCCCACTCATTGACGAATAAACAAAGGAATTGCGTCCCTATGAAAAACTATGGATTCTATGACGTCTCCTCCTAATTCGAGGAACGGTTCTATGGAAACGACAGGATTTTCTTTTGGGATACGACTATTTCCTTTCCGATGCACCATTCCTTCTTTGCAGCATTCCACGCGCCCTCACATTGACGAATTAACTCAGAAATTGCGTCCCTGTGAAAAACTATGTATTCTATGAAGTCTCCTTCTAAATCGAGGAACGTTTCTATGGAAACGACAGTATTTTCTTTTGGGATACCGCTATCTCCTTCCCGATGCACTATTCCTTCTTTACTGCATTCCTCTCGCCCTCACATTGACGAATAAACACATAAATTGCGCCCCTATGAGAAACTAGGGATTCTATGACGTTTCCTTCTAAATCGAGGAACGTTTCTATGGAAACGACAGGATTTTCTTTTGGGATACGACTATGTCCTTTCCGATTCATTATTCCTTCTTTAGTGCATTCCTCGCGCCCTCACATTGACGAATAAACACAGAAAGTGCGTCCCTATGAAAATCTATGGATTCTATGACGTCTCCCTCTAAATCGAGGAGCGTTTCTACAAATACGACAGGATTTTATTTTGGGATACGACTATCTCCTTTCCGATGCTGTATTCCTACTTTACTGCATTCCTCGCGCCCACACATTAACGAATAAACACAGAAATTGCGTCCCTATGAAAAACTATGCATTCTATGACGTCTTCTTCTAAATCGAGGAAGGTTTCTATGGAAGCGACACGATTTTGTTTTGGGATACGACTATCTCCTTTCCGATGCACTATTCTTTCTTTACGGCATTCCACGCGCCATCACATTGACAAATGACACAGAAATTGCGTCCCTATGAAAAAATATGGATTCTATGACGTCTCCTTCTAAATCGAGGAAAGTTTCTATGGAAACGACAGGATTTTCTTTTGGGATACGACTATCTCCTTTCCGATGCACTATTCTTTCTTTACTGCGTTCCTCGCGCCCTCACATTGACGAATAAACACAGAAATTGCGTCCCTATGAAAAACTATGGATTCTATGACGTCTCCTTCTAAATCGAGGAAATTTTCTATGGAAACCACAGGATTTTATTTTGGGATACGACTATCACCTTTCCGATGCACTATTATTTCTTTGGCCGGCCGAAGTGGCCGTGCGGTTAAAGGCGCTGCAGTCTGGAACCGCAAGACCGCTACGGTCGCAGGTTCGAATCCAGCCTCGGGCATGGGTGTTTGTGACGACCTTAGGTTAGTTAGGTTTAACTAGTTCTAATTTCTAGGGGACTAATGACCTCAGCAGTTAAGTCCCATATTGCTCAAAGCCATTTGAACCATTTTATTTCTTTACTGCATTCCACGCGCTGTCACATTGACGAATTAACTCAGAAATTGCGTCCCTGTGAAAAACTCTGGATTCTATGTCGTCTCCTTCTAAATCGAGGAACGTTTCTAAGGAAACGACAGGAGATTCTTTTGGATTACGGCTATCTCCTTTCCGATGCACTATTCCTTCTTTACTGCATTCCTCGCGCCCTCAAATTGACGAATAAACGCAGAAAGTGCGTCCCTATGAATAACTATGGATTCTATGACGTCTCCATCTAACTCGAGGAACGTTTCTATGGAAACGACAGAATTTTCTTTTGGGATACGGCATTCCTCGCGCCCTCACATTGATGAATATACACAGATTTTGCGTCCCTATGAAAAACTATGGATTCTATGACTTCTCCTTCTAAATCGAGGAACGTTTCTATGGAAACGACAGGATATTCTTACGGGATACGACTATCTCCTTTCCGATGCACTATTCCTTCTTTACTGCATTCCTCGCGCCCACACATTGACGAATAAACACAGACATTGCGTCCCTATGAAAAACTATGGATTCTATGACGTCTCCTTCTAAATCGAGGAACGTTTCTATGGAAACGACACGATTTTCTTTTGGGATACGACTATCTCCTTTCCGATGCACTATTCCTTCTTTACTGCATTCCACGCGAGCTCACATTGACGAATAAACACAGAAATTGCGTCCCTATGAAATTCTACGGATTCTATGACGTCTCCTTCCAAATCGAGGAATGTTTCTACGGAAACGACAGGATTTTATTTTGGGATACGACTATCTCCTTTCCGATGCACTATTCCTTTTTTAGTTCATTCCTCGCACCCTCATATTGACGAATAAACACAGAAATTGCGTCCCTATGAAATTCTACGGATTCTATGACGTCTCCTTCTAAATCGAGGAACGTTTCTACGGAAACGTCAGGATTTTGTTTTGGGATACGACTATGTCCTTTCCGATGCACTATTCCTTCTTTAGTGCATTCCTCGCGCCCTCACATTGACGAATAAACACAGAAAGTGCGTCCCTATGAATAACTATGGATTCTATGACGTCTCCTTCTAAATCAAGGAACGTTTCAATGGAAACGACAGGATTTTCTTTTGGGACACGGCTATCTCCTTTCCGATCCACTATTCCTTCTTTACTGCATTCCTCGTGCCGTCACATTGACGAATTAACACAGAAATTGCGTCCCTATGAAAAACTATGGATTCAATCACGTCTCCTTCAAAATCGAGGAACGTTTCTATGGAAACGACAGGATTTTCTTTTGGGATACGGCTATCTCCTTTCCGATCCACTATTCCACCTTTACTGCATACCTTGCGCCCTCACATTGACGAATATACACAGAAATTACGTCCCCATGAAAAACTATGGTTTCTATGACGTCCTATTCTAAATCGAGGAACGTTTCTATGGAAACGACAGGATTTCCATTTGGGATAAGGCTTTCTCCTTTCCGATGCACTATTCCTTCTTTACTGCATTCCTCTCGCTCCCATATTGACGAATAAATTCAGAAATTGCGTCCCTATAAAAAACTAGGGATTCTATGGCGTCTCCTTCTAAATCGAGGAACGTTACTACGAAAACGACAGGATTTTTTTAGGGATACGACTATCTCCTTTCCGATGCACTATTACTACTTTACTGCTTTCCTCGCGGCCTCACATTGACGAATAAACAAATGAATTGCGTCGCTATGAAAAACTATGGATTCTATGACATCTCCTTCTAAATCGAGGAATGTTTCTATGGAAACGACACGATATTCTTTTGGGATACGACTATCTCCTTTCCGATGCACTATTCCTCATTTACTGCATTCCACGCGCCCTCACATTGATGAATGAACACAGAAATTGCGTCCCTATGAAAAACTATGGATTCTATGACGTCTCCTTCTAAATCGAGTAACGTTTCTAAGGAAACGACAGGAGATTCTTTTGGATTACGGCTATCTCTTTTCCGATGCACTATTCCTTCTTTACTGCATTCCTCGCGCCCTCATATTGACGAATAAACACAGAAAGTGCGTCCCTATGAATAACTATGGATTCTATGACGTCTCCATCTAACTCGAGGAACGTTTCTATGGAAACGACAGAATTTTCTTTTGGGAAACTGCTATCAACTTTCCGATGCACTATTCCTTCTTTACTGCATTCCTCGCGCCCTCATATTGACGAATAAACACAGAAATTGCGTCCCAATGAAAAACTATGGATTCTATGACATCTCCTTCTAAATCGAGGAATGTTTTTATGGTAACGACACGATATTCTTTTGGGATACGACTATCTCCTTTCCGATGCACTATTCCTCCTTTACTGCATTCCTCGCGCCATCTCATTGACCAATAAACACAGAAAGTGCGTCCCTATGAAAATCTATGGATTCTATGACGTCTCCTTCTAAATCGAGGAACGTTTCTACCGAAACGGGAGGATTTTATTTTGGGATACGGCTATCTCCTTTCCGATGCACTATTCCTATTTTACTGCATTCCTCGCGCCCACACATTGACGAATAAACACAGAAATTGCGTCCCTATGAAATTCTACGTATTCTATGACGTCTCCTTCTAAATCGAGGAACGTTTCTACGGAAACGACAGGATTTTGTTTTGGGATACGACTATGTCCTTTCCGATGCACTATCCTTTCTTTAGTGCATTCCTCGCGCCCTCACATTGACGAATTATCACAAAAGTTGCGTCCCTATGAGAAACTATCGATTCTATCACGTCTCCTTCTAAATCGAGGAACGTTTCAATGGAAACGACAGGATTTTGTTTTGGGATACGACTATCTCCTTTCCGATGCACTATACCTTCTTTAGTGCATTCCTGGCGCCCTCACATTGACGAATAAACGCAGAAAGTGCGTCCCTATGAATAACTATGGTTTCTATGACGTCCCCTTCTAAATCGAGGAACGTTTCTATGGAAACAACAGGATTTCCATTTGGGATACGGCTTCCTCCTTTCCGATGCACTATTCCTTCTTTACTGCATTCCTCGCGCACTCATATTGACGAATAAAATCAGAAATTGCGTCCCTATGAAAAACTAGGGATTCATTGGCGTCTCCTTCTAAATCGAGGAACGTTTCCACGAAAACGACAGGAATTTTTTTCTGATACGACTATCTCCTATCCGATGCACTATTCCTAGTTTACTGCTTTCCTCGCGCCCGCTCATTGACAAATAAACAAAGGAATTGCGTCCCTATGAAAAACTATGGATTCTATGACGTCTCCTCCTAAATCGAGGATCGGTTCTATGGAAACGACAGGATTTTCTTTTGGGATACGACTATTTCCTTTCCGATGCACCATTCCTTCTTTGCAGCATTCCACGCGCCCTCTCATTGACGAATTAACTCAGAAATTGCGTCCCTGTGAAAAACTATGGATTCTATGAAGTCTCCTTCTAAATCGAGGAACATTTCTAAGGAAACGACAGGAGATTCGTTTGGATTACGGCTATCTCTTTTCCGATGCACTATTCCTTTTTTACTGCATTCCTCGCGCCCTCATATTGACGAATAAACACAGAAAGTGCGTGCCTATAAATAACTATGGATTCTATGACGTCTCCTTCTAACTCGAGGAACGTTTCTATGGAAACGACAGAATTTTCTTTTGGGATACGACTATTTCCTTTCCGATGCACCATTCCTTCTTTGTAGCATTCCACGCGCCCTCACATTGACGAATTAACTCAGAAATTGCGTCCCTGTGAAAAACTATGGATTCTATGAAGTCTCTCTCTAAATCGAGGAACGTTTCCATGGAAACGACACGATATTCTTTTGGGATACGTCTATCTCCTTTCCGATGCACTATTCCTCCTTTACTGCATTCCACGCGCCCTCACATTGATGAATGAACACAGAAATTACGTCCCTATGAATAACTATGGATTCTATGACGTCTCCTTCTAACTCGAGGAACGTTTCTATGGAAACGACAGAATTTTCTTTTGGGATACGGCTATCTCCTTTCAGATGCACTATTCCTTCTTTACTGCATTCCTCGCGCCCTCACATTGACGAATATACACAGATTTTGCGTCCCTATGAAAAACTATGGAGTCTATGACGTCTCCTTCTACATCGAGGAACGTTTCTACGGAAACGACAGGATTTTCTTTTGGGGTACGGCTATCTCCTTTCCAATGCACTATTCCTTCTTTACTGCATTCCTCGCGGCCTCAAATTGATGAATAAACACAGAAATTACGTCCCTATGAAAAACTATGGATTCTATGACTTCTCCTTCTAAATCGAGGAACGTTTCTATGGAAACGACAGGATTTTCTTTTGGGATACGACTATCTCCTTTCCGATGCACTATTCCTTCTTTACTGCATTCCTCGCGCCCACACATTGACGAATAAACACAGAAATTGCGCCCCTATGAAAAACTATGGATTCTATGACGTCTCCTTCTAAATCGAGGAACGTTTCTACGGAAACGACAGGATTTCGTTTTGGGATACGACTATGTCCTTTCCGATGCACTATTCCTATTTTACTGCATTCCCCGCGCCCACACATTGACGAATAAACACAGAAATTGCGGCCCTATGAAAAACTATGGATTCAATCACGTCTCCATCAAAATCGAGGAACGTTTCTATGGAAACGACAGGACTTTCTTTTGGGATACGGCTATCTCCTTTCCGATGCACTGTATCTTCTTTACTGCATTCCTCACGCCAACACATTGACGAATAAACGCAGAAATTGCGTCCCTATGAAAAACTATGGATTCTATGACGTCTCCTTCTAAATCGAGGAACTTTTCTATGGAAACGACAGGATTTTCTTTTGGGATACGACTGTCTCCTTTCCGATGCACTATTATTTCCTTACTGCATTCCACGCGCAGTCACATTGACGAATAAACACAGAAATTGCGTACCCTGTGAAAAACTCTGGATTCTATGACGTCTCCTTCTAAATCGATTAACGTTTCCAAGGAAACGACAGGAAATTCTTTTGGATTACGGCTATGTCCTTTCCGATGCACTATGCCTTCTCTACTGCATTCCTCGTGCCCTCATATTGACTAATAAACACAGAAAGTGCGTCCCTATGAATAACTATGGATTCTATGACGTCTCCTTCTAACTCGAGGAACGTTTCTATGAAAACGACAGAATTTTCTTTTGGGATACGCCTATCTCCTTTCAGATGCAGTATTCCTTCTTTACTGCATTCCTCGCGCCCTCACATTGACGAATATACACAGATTTTGCGTCCCTATGAAAAACTATGGTTTCTATGACGTCTCCTTCTAAATCGAGGAATGTTTCTATGGAAACGACAGGATTTTCTTTTGGGATAGGATATCTCCTTTCCGATGCACTATTCCTTCTTTACTGCATTCCTCTCGCCCTCACATTGACGAATAAACACAGAAATTGCGTCCCTATGAGAAGATATGATTTCTATGACGTTTCATCTAAATCGAGGAACGTTTCTATGGAAACGAAAGTATTTTCCTTTGGGATACGACTTTCTCCTTTCCGAGGCACTACTCCTTCTTTACTTCATTCCTCGCGCCCTCACATTGACGAATAATCACAGGAATTGCGTCCCTATGAAAAATTATGCATTCTATGACGTCTCCTCCTAAATCGAGGAACGGTTCTATGGAAACGACAGGATATTCATTTGGGATACGAATATCTCCTTTCCGATGCACCATTCCTTCTTTACTGCATTCCACGCGCTCACACATTGACGAATGAACACAGAAATTGCGTCCCTGTGAAAAACTATGGATTCTATGAAGTCTCCTTCTAAATCGAGGAACGTTTCTATGGAAACGACTGGATTTTGTTTTGGGACACGACTATCTCCTTTCCGATGCACTATTCCTTCTTTACTCCATTCCTCACGCCATCACATTGACGAATAAACACAGAAATTGCGTCCCAATGAAAAACTATGGATTCTATGACATCTCCTTCTAAATCGAGGAATGTTTCTATGGAAACGACACGATATTCTTTTGGGATACGACAATCTCCTTTCCGATCCACTATTCCTCCTTTACTGCATTCCACGCGCCCTCACATTGATGAATGAACACAGAAATTGCGTCCCTATGAAAAACTATGGATTCTATGACGTCTCCTTCTAAATCGATGAAAGTTTCTATGGAAACGACAGAAATTTCTTTCGGGATACGACTATCTTCTTTCCGATGCACTATTATTTCTTTACTGCATTACACGCGCCGTCTCATTGACGAATAAACACAGAAATTGCGTCCCTGTGAAAAACTCTGGATTCTATGACGTCTTCTTCTAAATCGAGGATCGTTTCTAAGGAAACGACAGGAGATTCTTTTGGATTACGGCTATCTCTTTTCCGATGCACTATTCCTTCTTTGCTGCATTCCTCGCGCCCTCAAATTGATGAATAAACACAGAAATTACGTCCCTATGAAAAACTATGGATTCTATGACGTCTCCTACTAAATCGAGGAACGTTTCTATGGAAACGACACGATTTTCTTTTGGGATACGGCTATCTCCTTTCCGATGCACTATTCCTTCTTTACTGCATTCCTCGCGCCGCCACGTTGACGAATTTACACAGAAATTGCGTCCCTATGAAAAACTATGGATTCTATCACGTCTCCTTCTAAATCGAGGAACGTTTCTATGGAAACGACAGGATTTTCTTTTGGGATACGGCTATCTCCTTTCCGATGCACTATTTCTTCTTTACTGCATTCCTCACGCCAACACATTGACGAATAAAAGCAGAAATTGCGTCCCTATGAAAATCTATGGATTCTATGACGTCTCCTTCTAAATCGAGGAACGTTTCTACGAAAACGACAGGATTTTATTTTGGGATACGACTATCTCCTTTCCGATGCACTATACCTTCTTTAGTGCATTCCTCGCGCCCTCACATTGACGAATAAACACAGAAGGTGCGTCCCTATTAATAACTATGGTTTCTATGACGTCCCCTTCTAAATCGAGGAACGTTTCTATGGAAACGACAGGATTTCCATTTGGGATACGGCTTTCTCCTTTCCGATGCACTATTCCTTCTTTACTGCATTCCTCGCGCTCTCATATTGACGAATAAACACAGAAAGTGCGTCCCTATGAATAACTATGGATTCTATGACGTCTCCTTCTAACTCGAGCAACGTTTCTATGAAAACGACAGACTTTTCTTTTGGGATACGGCTATCTCCTTTCAGATGCACTATTCCTTCTTTACTGCATTCCTCGCGCCCTCACATTGACGAATATACACAGATTTTGCGTCCCTATGAAAAACTATGGATTCTATGACGTCTCCTTCTAAATCGAGGAACGTTTCTATGGAAACGACAGGATTTACTTTTGGGATACGGCTATCTCCTTTCCAATGCACTATTCCTTCTTTACTGCATTCCTCGCGCCCTCAAATTGTTGAATAAACACAGAAATTGCGTCCCTGTGAAAAACTATGGATTCTATGACGTCTGCTTCTAAATCGAGGAACGTTTCTATGGAAACGACACGATTTTCTTTTGGGATACGACTATCTCCTTTCCGATGCACTATTCCTTCATTACTGCATTCCACGCGCCCTCACATTGACGAATGAACACAGAAATTGCGACCCTATGAAAAATTATGGTTTCTATGACGGCTCTTTCTAAATCGAGGAAAGTTTCTATGGAAACGACAGGATTTTCTTTTGGTATACGACTATCTCCTTTCCGATGCACTATTCCTTCTTTACTGCATTCCTCGCGCCCTCACATTGACGAATAAACACAGAAATTGCGTCCCTATGAGAAGATATGATTTCTATGACGTTTCATCTAAATCGAGGAACGTTTCTATGGAAACGAAAGGATTTTCCTTTGGGATACGACTATGTCCTTTCCGATGCACTATTCCTTCTTTACTGCATTCCTCGCGCCCACACATTGACGAATAAGCACAGAAATAGCGTCCATATGAAGATCTATGGTTTCTATGACGTCTCCTTCTAAATCGAGGAACGTTTCTACGGAAACGACAGGATTTTATTTTGAGATGCGGCTATCTCCTTTCCGTGGCATTATTCCTTCTTTACTGCATTCCTCGCGCCCTCACATTGACGAATAAACATAGTAATTGCGTCCCTATGATAAACTAGGGATTCTATGACGTCTCCTCCTAAATCGAGGAACGTTTCTACGAAAACGACAGGATTTTATTTTGGGATACGACTATCTCCTTTCCGATGCACTACTCCCTTCTTTACTGCATTCCTCGCGTCCACACATTGACGAATAATCACAGGAATTGCGTCCCTATGAAAAACTATGGAATCTATGACGTCTCCTCCTAAATCGAGGAATGGTTCTATGGAAACGACAGGATTTTCATTTGGGATACGACTATCTCCTTTCCGATGCACCATTCCTTCTTTACTGCATTCCACGCGCCCACACATTGACGAATGAACACAGAAATTGCGTCCCTGTGAAAAACTATGGATTCTATGAAGTCTCCTTCTAAATCGAGGAACGTTTCTATTGAAACGACAGGATTTTGTTTTGGGACACGACTATCTCCTTTCCGATGCACTATTCCTTCTTTACTGCATTCGTCGCGCCATCACATTGACGAATAAACACAGAAATTGCTTCCCAATGAAAAACTATGGATTCTATGACATCTCCTTCCAAATCGAGGAACGTTTCTTTGGAAACGACACGATATTCTTTTGGGATACGACTATCTCCTTTCCGATGCACTATTATTTCTTTACTGCATTCCATGCGCCGTCTCATTGACGAATAAACACAGATATTGCGTCCCTGTGAAAAACTCTGCATTCTAAGACGACTCCTTCTAAATCGAGGAACGTTTCTAAGGAAACGACAGGAGATTCTTTTGGATTACGGCTATCTCTTTTCCGATGCACTATTCCTTCTTTACTGCATTCCTCGCGCCCTCATATTGACGAATAAACACAGAAAGTGCGTCCCTATGAATAACTATGGATTTTATGACGTCTCCTTCTAACTCGAGGAACGTTTCTATGGAAACGACAGAATTTTCTTTTCGGATACGGCTATCTCCTTTCAGATGCACTATTCCTTCTTTACTGCATTTCTCGCGCCTTCACATTGACGAATATACACAGATTTTGCGTCCCTATAAAAAACTATGGATTCTATGACGTCTCCATCTAAATCGAGGAACGTTTCTATGGATACGACAGGATTTTCTTTTGGGATACGGCTATCTCCTTTCCAATGCACTATTCCTTCTTTACTGCATTCCTCGCGCCCTCAAATTGTTGAAATAACACAGAAATTACGTCCCTATGAAAAACTATGGATTCTATGACTTCTCCTTCTAAATCGAGGAACGTTTCTATGGAAACGACAGGATTTTCTTTTGGGATACGACTATCTCCTTTCCGATGCACTATTCCTTCTTTACTGCATTCCTCGCGCCCACACATTGACGAATAAACACAGATTTTGCGTCCCTATGAAAAACTATGGATTCTATGACGTCTCCTTCTAAATCGAGGAACGTTTCTATGGAAACGACACGATTTTCTTTTGGGTTACGACTATCTCCTTTCCGATGCACTATTCCTATTTTACTGCATTCCCCGCGCCCACACATTGACGAATAAACACAGAAATTGCGTCCCTGTAAAAAACTCTGCATTCTAAGACGTCTCCTTCTAAATCGAGGAACGTTTCTAAGGAAACGACAGGAGATTCTTTTGGATTACGGCTATCTCCTTTCCGATGCACTATTAATTTTTTAGTTCATTCCTCGCACCCTCACATTGACGAATAAACACAGAAAGAGCGTCCCTATGAATAACTATGGTTTCTATGACGTCTCATTCTAAATCGAGATACGTTTCTACGGAAACGACAGGATTTTCTTTTGGGATACGGCTATCTCCTATCCGATGCACTATTCCTATTTTACTGCATTCCCCGCGCCCACACATTGACGAATAAACACAGAAATTGCGGCCCTATGAAATTCTACGGATTCTATGACGTCTCCTTCTAAATCGAGGAACGTTTCTACGGAAACGATAGGATTTTGTTTTGGGATACGACTATGTCCTTTCCGATGCCCTATTCCTTCTTTATTGCATTTCTCGCACCCTCACGTTGGCAAATAAACACAGAAATTGCGCCCCTATGAAAAATTATAGATTCAATGACGGCTCTTTCTAAATCGAGGAAAGTTTCTATGGAAACGACGGGATTTTCTTTTGGGATACGACTATCGCCTTTCCGATGCACTATTCCTTCTTTACTGCATTCCTCGCGCCCTCACATTGACGAATAAACACAGAAATTGCGTCCCTTTGGTGAGATATGATTTCTATGACGTTTCATCTAAATCGAGGAACGTTTCTACGGAAACGACAGGATTTTATTTTAGGATGCGGCTATCTCCTTTCCGAGGCAATATTACTTCTTTACTGCATTCCTCGCGCCCTCACATTGAGGAATAAACATAGAAATTGCGTCCCTATGATAAACTAGGGATTCTATGACCTCTCCTCCTAAATCGAGGAACGTTTCTACGAAAATTGCAGGATTTTATTTTGGGATACGACTATCTCCTTTCCGATGCACTATTCCTTCCTTACTGCATTCCTCGCGCCCACACATTGACGAATAATCACAGGAATTGCGTCCCTATGAAAAACTATGGATTCTATGACGTCTCCTCCTAAATCAAGGAACGGTTCTATGGAAACGACAGGATTTTCATTTGGGATACGAATATCTCCTTTCCGATGCACCATTCCTTCTTTACTGCATTCCACGCGCGCACACATTGACGAATGAACAGAGAAATTGCGTCCCTGTGAAAAACTATGGATTCTATGAAGTCTCCTTCTAATTCGAGGAACGTTTCTATGGAAACGACAGGATTTTGTTTTGGGACACGACTATCTCCTTTCCGATGCACTATTCCTTCTTTACTCCATTCCTCGCGCCATCACATTGACGAATAAACACAGAAATTGCGTCCCAATGAAAAACTATGGAATCTATGACATCTACTTCTAAATCGAGGAATGTTTCTATGGAAACGACACGATATTTTTTTGGATACGACTATCTCCTTTCCGATGCACAATTCCTCCTTTACTGGATTCCACGCGCCCTCACATTGATGAATGAACACAGAAATTGCGTCCCTATGAAAAACTTTGGATTCTATGACGTCTCCTTCTAAATCGATGAAATTTTCTATGGAAACGACAGAAATTTCTTTCGGGATACGACTATCTCCTTTCCGATGCACTATTATTTCTTTACTGCATTCCACGCGCCGTCTCAGTGACGAATAAACACAGAAATTGCGTCCCTGTGAAAAACTCTGGATTCTATGACGTCTCCTTCTAAATCGAGGATCGTTTCTAAGGAAACGACAGGATTTTCTTTTAAGATACGACTATCTCCTTTCCGATACACTATTCCTTCTTTACTGCATTCCTCGCGCCCACACATTGACGAATAAACACAGAAATTGCGTCCCTATGAAAAACTATGGATTCTATGACGTCTCCTTCTAAATCGAGGAACGTTTCTATGGAAACGACACGATTACTTTTGGGATACGGCTATCTCCTTTCCGATACACTATTCCTTCTTTACTGCATTCCTCGCGCCGTCACATTGACGAATTAACACAGAAATTGCGTCCCTATGAAAAACTATGGATTCTATCACGTCTCCTTCTAAATCGAGGAACGTTTCTATGGAAACGACAGGATTTTCTTTTGGGATACGGCTATCTCCTTTCCGATGCACTATTTCTTCTTAACTGCATTCCTCACGCCAACACATTGACAAATAAACACAGGAATTGCGTCCCTATGAAAATCTATGGATTCTATGACGTCTCCTTCTAAATCGAGGAACGTTTCTACGAAAACGACAGGATTTTTTTTGGGATACGACTTTCACCTTTCCGATGCACTATTCCTACTTTACTGCTTTCCTCGCGCCCACACAATGACGAATAAACAAATGTATTGCGTCCCTATGAAAAACTATGGATTCTATGACGTCTCCTGATAAATCGAGAAACGGTTCTATGGAAACGACAGGATTTTCTTTTGGGATACGACTATTTCCTTTCCGATGCACTATTCCTTCTTTACAGCATTCCACGCGCACTCACATTGACGAATTAACTCAGAAATTGCGTCCCTATGAAAAACTATGGATTCTATGACGTCTCCATCTAAATCGAGGAACGTTTCTATGGAAACGACAGGATTTTCTTTTGGGATACGGCTATCTCCTTTCCGATGCACTATTCCTCCTTTACTGGATTCCACGCGCCCTCACATTGTTGAATGAACACAGAAATTGCGTCCCTATGAAAAACTTTGGATTCTATGACTTCTCCTTCTAAATCGATGAAAGTTTCTATGGAAACGACAGAAATTTCTTTCGGGATACGACTATCTCCTTTCCGATGCACTCATATTTCTTTACTGCATTCCACGCGCCGTCTCAGTGACGAATAAACACAGAAATTGCGTCCCTGTGAAAAACTCTGGATTCTATGACGTCTCATTCTAAATCGAGGAACGTTTCTACGGAAACGGCAGGATTTTCTTCTGGGATCCGACTATCTCCTTTCCGATGCACTATTCCTTCTTCACTGCGTTCCTCTCGCCCTCACATTGACGGATAAACACAGAAATTGCGTCCCTATGAAAAACTATGGATTCTATGACGTTTCATCTAAATCGCGGAACGTTTCTATGGAAACGAAAGGATTTTCTTTTGGGATACGACTATCTCCTTTGCGATGCACTATTCCTTCTTTACTGCATTCCTCGCGCCCACACATTGACGAATGAACACAGAAATTACGTCCCTGTGAAAAACTATGGATTCTATGAAGTCTCCTTCTAAATCGAGGAACGTTTCTATGGAAACGACTGGATTTTGTTTTGGGACACGACTATCTCCTTTCCGATGCACTATTCCTTCTTTACTCCATTCCTCACGCCATCACATTGACGAATAAACACAGAAATTGCGTCCCAATGAAAAACTATGGATTCTATGACATCTCCTTCTAAATCGAGGAATGTTTCTATGGAAACGACACGATATTCTTTTGGGATACGACAATCTCCTTTCCGATCCACTATTCCTCCTTTACTGCATTCCATGCGCCCTCACATTGATGAATGAACACAGAAATTGCGTCCCTATGAAAAACTATGGATTCTATGACGTCTCCTTCTAAATCGATGAAAGTTTCTATGGAAACGACAGAAATTTCTTTCGGGATACGACTATCTTCTTTCCGATGCACTATTATTTCTTTACTGCATTACACGCGCCGTCTCATTGACGAATAAACACAGAAATTGCGTCCCTGTGAAAAACTCTGGATTCTATGACGTCTTCTTCTAAATCGAGGATCGTTTCTAAGGAAACGACAGGAGATTCTTTTGGATTACGGCTATCTCTTTTCCGATGCACTATTCCTTCTTTGCTGCATTCCTCGCGCCCTCAAATTGATGAATAAACACAGAAATTACGTCCCTATGAAAAACTATGGATTCTATGACGTCTCCTACTAAATCGAGGAACGTTTCTATGGAAACGACACGATTTTCTTTTGGGATACGGCTATCTCCTTTCCGATGCACTATTCCTTCTTTACTGCATTCCTCGCGCCGCCACGTTGACGAATTAACACAGAAATTGCGTCCCTATGAAAAACTATGGATTCTATCACGTCTCCTTCTAAATCGAGGAACGTTTCTATGGAAACGACAGGATTTTCTTTTGGGATACGGCTATCTCCTTTCCGATGCACTATTTCTTCTTTACTGCATTCCTCACGCCAACACATTGACGAATAAAAGCAGAAATTGCGACCCTATGAAAATCTATGGATTCTATGACGTCTCCTTCTAAATCGAGGAACGTTTCTACGAAAACGACAGGATTTTATTTTGGGATACGACTATCTCCTTTCCGATGCACTATACCTTCTTTAGTGCATTCCTCGCGCCCTCACATTGACGAATAAACACAGAAAGTGCGTCCCTATGAATAACTATGGTTTCTATGACGTCCCCTTCTAAATCGAGGAACGTTTCTATGGAATCGACAGGATTTCCATTTGGGATACGGCTTTCTCCTTTCCGATGCACTATTCCTTCTTTACTGCATTCCTCGCGCTCTCATATTGACGAATAAACACAGAAAGTGCGTCCCTATGAATAACTATGGATTCTATGACGTCTCCTTCTAACTCGAGCAACGTTTCTATGAAAACGACAGACTTTTCTTTTGGGATACGGCTATCTCCTTTCAGATGCACTATTCCTTCTTTACTGCATTCCTCGCGCCCTCACATTGACGAATATACACAGATTTTGCGTCCCTATGAAAAACTATGGATTCTATGACAACTCCTTCTAAATCGAGGAACGTTTCTATGAAAACGACAGGATTTACTTTTGGGATACGGCTATCTCCTTTCCAATGCACTATTCCTTCTTTACTGCATTCCTCGCGCCCTCAAATTGTTGAATAAACACAGAAATTGCGTCCCTATGAAAAACTATGGATTCTATGACGTCTGCTTCAAAATCGAGGAACGTTTCTATGGAAACGACACGATTTTCTTTTGGGATACGACTATCTCCTTTCCGATGCACTATTCCTTCATTACTGCATTCCACGCGCCCTCACATTGACGAATGAACACAGAAATTGCGACCCTATGAAAAATTATGGTTTCTATGACGGCTCTTTCTAAATCCAGGAAAGTTTCTATGGAAACGACAGGATTTTCTTTTGGGATACGACTATCTCCTTTCCGATGCACTATTCCTTCTTTACTGCATTCCTCGCGCCCTCACATTGACGAATAAACACAGAAATTGCGTCCCTATGAGAAGATATGATTTCTATGACGTCTCCTCCTAAATCGAGGAACGGTTCTATGGAAACGACAGGATTTTCATTTGGGATACGACTATCTCCTTTCCGATGCACCATTCCTTCTTTACTGCATTCCACGCGCCCACACATTGACGAATGAACACAGAAATTGCGTCCCTGTGAAAAACTATGGATTCTATGAAGTCTCCTTCTAAATCGAGGAACGTTTCTATTGAAATGACAGGATTTTGTTTTGGGACACGACTATCTCCTTTCCGATGCACTATTCCTTCTTTACTGCATTCGTCGCGCCATCACATTGACGAATAAACACAGAAATTGCTTCCCAATGAAAAACTATGGATTCTATGACATCTCCTTCCAAATCGAGGAACGTTTCTATGGAAACGACACGATATTCTTTTGGGATACGACTATCTCCTTTCCGATGCACTATTATTTCTTTACTGCATTCCATGCGCCGTCTCATTGACGAATAAACACAGATATTGCGTCCCTGTGAAAAACTCTGCATTCTAAGACGTCTCCTTCTAAATCGAGGAACGTTTCTAAGGAAACGACAGGAGATTCTTTTGGATTACGGCTATCTCTTTTCCGATGCACTATTCCTTCTTTACTGCATTCCTCGCGCCCTCATATTGACGAATAAACACAGAAAGTGCGTCCCTATGAATAACTATGGATTTTATGACGTCTCCTTCTAACTCGAGGAACGTTTCTATGGAAACGACAGAATTTTCTTTTGGGATACGGCTATCTCCTGTCAGATGCACTATTCCTTCTTTACTGCATTTCTCGCGCCTTCACATTGACGAATATACACAGATTTTGCGTCCCTATAAAAAACTATGGATTCTATGACGTCTCCATCTAAATCGAGGAATGTTTCTATGGATACGACAGGATTTTCTTTTGGGATACGGCTATCTCCTTTCCAATGCACTATTCCTTCTTTACTGCATTCCTCGCGCCCTCAAATTGTTGAATAAACACAGAAATTACGTCCCTATGAAAAACTATGGATTCTATGACTTCTCCTTCTAAATCGAGGAACGTTTCTATGGAAACGACAGGATTTTCTTTTGGGATACGACTATCTCCTTTCCGATGCACTATTCCTTCTTTACTGCATTCCTCGCGCCTACACACTGACGAATAAACACAGATTTTGCGTCCCTATGAAAAACTATGGATTCTATGACGTCTCCTTCTAAATCGAGGAACGTTTCTATGGAAACGACACGATTTTCTTTTGGGTTACGACTATCTCCTTTCCGATGCACTATTCCTATTTTACTGCATTCCCCGCGCCCACACATTGACGAATAAACACAGAAATTGCGTCCCTGTGAAAAACTCTACATTCTAAGACGTCTCCTTCTAAATCGAGGAACGTTTCTACGGAAACGGCAGGATTTTCTTCTGGGATCCGACTATCTCCTTTCCGATGCACTATTCCTTCCTTACTGCATTCCCCGCGCCCACACATTGACGAATAAACACAGAAATTGCGGCCCTATGAAATTCTACGGATTCTATGACTTCTCCTTCTAAATCGAGGAACGTTTCTACGGAAACGACAGGATTTTGTTTTGGGATACGACTATGTCCTTTCCGATGCCCTATTCCTTCTTTATTGCATTTCTCGCACCCTCACGTTGGCAAATAAACACAGAAATTGCGCCCCTATGAAAAATTATGGATTCAATGACGGCTCTTTCTAAATCGAGGAAAGTTTCTATGGAAACGACGGGATTTTCTTTTGGGATACGACTATCGCCTCTCCGATGCACTATTCCTTCTTTACTGCATTCCTCGCGCCCTCACATTGACGAATAAACACAGAAATTGCGTCCCTTTGGTAAGATATGATTTCTATGACGTTTCATCTAAATCGAGGAACGTTTCTACGGAAACGACAGGATTTTATTTTGGGATGCGGCTATCTCCTTTCCGAGGCACTATTACTTCTTTACTGCATTCCTCGCGCCCTCACATTGAGGAATAAACATACAAATTGCGTCCCTATGATAAACTAGGGATTCTATGACCTCTCCTCCTAAATCGAGGAACGTTTCTACGAAAACTGCAGGATTTTATTTTGGGATACGACTATCTCCTTTCCGATGCACTATTCCTTCCTTACTGCATTCCTCGCGCCCACACATTGACGAATAATCACAGGAATTGCGTCCCTATGAAAAACTATGGATTCTATGACGTCTCCTCCTAAATCGAGGAACGGTTCTATGGAAACGACAGGATTTTCATTTGGGATACGAATATCTCCTTTCCGATGCACCATTCCTTCTTTACTGCATTCCACGCGCGCACAAATTGACGAATGAACAGAGAAATTGCGTCCCTGTGAAAAACTATGGATTCTATGAAGTCTCCTTCTAATTCGAGGAACGTTTCTATGGAAACGACAGGATTTTGTTTTGGGACACGACTATCTCCTTTCCGATGCACTATTCCTTCTTTACTCCATTCCTCGCGCCATCACATTGACGAATAAACACAGAAATTGCGTCCCAATGAAAAACTATGGAATCTATGACATCTACTTCTAAATCGAGGAATGTTTCTATGGAAACGACACGATATTTTTTTGGATACGACTATCTCCTTTCCGATGCACTATTCCTCCTTTACTGGATTCCACGCGCCCTCACATTGATGAATGAACACAGAAATTTCGTCCCTATGAAAAACTTTGGATTCTATGACGTCTCCTTCTAAATCGATGAAATTTTCTATGGAAACGACAGAAATTTCTTTCGGGATACGACAATCTCCTTTCCGATGCACTATTATTTCTTTACTGCATTCCACGCGCCGTCTCAGTGACGAATAAACACAGAAATTGCGTCCCTGTGAAAAACTCTGGATTCTATGACGTCTCCTTCTAAATCGAGGATCGTTTCTAAGGAAACGACAGGATTTTCTTTTAAGATACGACTATCTCCTTTCCGATACACTATTCCTTCTTTACTGCATTCCTCGCGCCCACACATTGACGAATAAACACAGAAATTGCGTCCCTATGAATAACTATGGATTCTATGACGTCTCCTTCTAAATCGAGGAACGTTTCTATGGAAACGACACGATTTCTTTTGGGATACGGCTATCTCCTTTCCGATACACTATTCCTTCTTTACTGCATTCCTCGCGCCGTCACATTGACGAATTCACAGAAATTGCGTCCCTATGAAAAACTATGGATTCTATCACGTCTCCTTCTAAATCGAGGAACGTTTCTATGGAAACGACAGGATTTTCTTTTGGGATACGGCTATCTCCTTTCCGATGCACTATTTCTTATTTACTGCATTCCTCACGCCAACACATTGACGAATAAACACAGGAATTGCGTCCCTATGAAAATCTATGGATTCTATGACGTCTCCTTCTAAATCGAGGAACGTTTCTACGAAAACGACAGGATTTTTTTTGGGATACGACTTTCACCTTTCCGATGCACTATTCCTACTTTACTGCTTTCCTCGCGCCCACACCATGACGAATAAACAAATGTATTGCGTCCCTATGAAAAACTATGGATTCTATGACGTCTCCTGATAAATCGAGAAACGGTTCTATGGAAACGACAGGATTTTCTTTTGGGATACGACTATTTCCTTTCCGATGCACCATTCCTTCTTTACAGCATTCCACGCGCCCTCACATTGACGAATTAACTCAGAAATTGCGTCCCTATGAAAAACTATGGATTCTATGACGTCTCCATCTAAATCGAGGAACGTTTCTATGGAAACGACAGGATTTGCTTTTGGGATACGGCTATCTCCTTTCCGATGCACTATTTCTTCTTTACTGCATTCCTCGCGCCCTCACATTGACGAATAAACATAGAAATTGCGTCCCTATGATAAATTAGGGATTCTATGACCTCTCCTCCTAAATCGAGGAACGTTTCTACGAAAACTGCAGGATTTTATTTTGGGATACGACTATCTCCTTTCCGATGCACTATTCCTTCCTTACTGCATTCCTCGCGCCCACACATTGACGAATAATCACAGGAATTGCGTCCCTATGAAAAACTATGGAATCTATGACGTCTCCTCCTAAATCGAGGAACGGTTCTATGGAAACGACAGGATTTTCATTTGGGATACGAATATCTCCTTTCCGATGCACCATTCCTTCTTTACTGCATTCCACGCGCGCACACATTGACGAATGAACAGAGAAATTGCGTCCCTGTGAAAAACTATGGATTCTATGAAGTCTCCTTCTAATTCGAGGAACGTTTCTATGGAAACGACAGGATTTTGTTTTGGGACACGACTATCTCCTTTCCGATGCACTATTCCTTCTTTACTCCATTCCTCGCGCCATCACATTGACGAATAAACACAGAAATTGCGTCCCAATGAAAAACTATGGATTCTATGACATCTCCTTCTAAATCGAGGAATGTTTCTATGGAAACGACACGATATTCTTTTTGGATACGACTATCTCCTTTCCGATGCACTATTCCTCCTTTACTGGATTCCACGCGCCCTCACATTGATGAATGAACACAGAAATTGCGTCCCTATGAAAAACTTTGGATTCTATGACTTCTCCTTCTAAATCGATGAAAGTTTCTATGGAAACGACAGATATTTCTTTCGGGATACGACTATCTCCTTTCCGATTCACTATTATTTCTTTACTGCATTCCACGCGCCGTCTCAGTGACGAATAAACACAGAAATTGCGTCCCTGTGAAAAACTCTGGATTCTATGACGTCTCATTCTAAATCGAGGAACGTTTCTACGGAAACGGCAGGAATTACTTCTGGGATCCGACTATCTCCTTTCCGATGCACTATTCCTTCTTCACTGCGTTCCTCTCGCCCTCACATTGACGGATAAACACAGAAATTGCGTCCCTATGAAAAACTATGGATTCTATGACGTTTCATCTAAATCGCGGAACGTTTCTATGGAAACGAAAGGATTTTCTTTTGGGATACGACTATCTCCTTTGCGATGCACTATTCCTTCTTTACTGCATTCCTCGCGCCCACAAATTGATGAATAAACACAGAAATTGCGTCCCTATGAAAATCTAATGTTTCTATGACGTCTCCTTCTAAATCGAGGAACGTTTCTACGGAAACGACAGGATTTTATTTTGGGATGCGGCTATCTCCTTTACGTTGCACTATTCCTTCTTTACTGCATTCCCCACGCCCTCACATTGACGAATAAGCATAGATATTGCGTCCCTATGAAAAACTAGGGATTCTATGACGTCTCCTTCTAAATCGAATAACATATCTACGAAAGCGACAGGATTTTATTTTGGGATACGACTATCTCCTTTCCGATGCACCATTCCTTCTTTACTGCATTCCACGCGCCCTCACATTGACGAATGAGCACAGAAATTGCGTCAATGCGAAAAACTATGGATTCTATGAAGTCTCCTTCTAAATCGAGGAACATTTCTATGGAAATGACAGGATTTTGCTTTGGGAAACGACTATCTCCTTTCCGATGCACTATTCCTACTTTACTGCATTCCTCGCGCCCTCACATTGACGAATAAACATAGAAATTGCGTCCCTATGATAAACTAGGGATTCTATGACCTCTCCTCCTAAATCTTGGAACGTTTCTACGATAACGACAGGATTTTATTTTGGGAAATGACTATCTCCTTTCTGACGCACTATTCCTTCTTTACTGCATTTTTCGCGCCCACACATTGACGAATAATCACAGGAATTGCGTCCCTATGAAAAACTATGGATTCTATGACGTCTCCTTCTAAATCGAGGATCGTTTCTATGGAATCGACACGATCTTTTTTTGGGATACGTTTATCTCCTTTCCGATGCACTATTCCTTCTTTACTGCATTCCTCGCGCGCTCACATTGACGAATAAACACATAAATTGCGTCCCTATGAAGAACTATGGATTCTATGACGTCTCCTTCTATATCGAGGAACGTTTCTATGGAAACGACAGGATTTTCTTTTGGGATACGACTATCTCCTTTCCGATGCACTATTCCTCCTTTACTGTATTCCACGCGCCCTCACATTGACGAATAGACACAGAAATTGCGTCAATGTGAAAAACTATGGATTCTAAGACGTCTCCTTCTAAATCGAGGATCGTTTCAATGGAATCGACAGGATCTTTTTTTGGGATACGGTTATCTAATTTCCGATGCACTATTCCTTCTTTACTGCATTCCTCGCGCGCTCACATTGACGAATAAACACAGAAATTGCGTACCTATGAAGAACTATGGATTCTATGACGTCTCCTTCTATATCGAGGAACGTTTCTATGGAAACGAAAGGATTTTCCTTTGGGATGCGGCTATATCCTTTCCGATGCACTATTCCTTCTTTACTGCATTCCTCGCGCCCTCACATTGACGAATAAACACAGAAATTGCGTCCCTATGAGAAGCTATGGATTCTATGACGTCTCCTTCTAAATCGAGGAACGTTTCTACGGAAACGACAGGATTTTATTTTGTGATGCGGCTATCTCCTTTCCGATGCACTATTCTTTCTTTACTGCATTCCTCGCGCCCTCATATTGACGAATAAACACAGAAAGTGCTGCTCTATGAAAAAGTATTGATTCTATGACGTCTCCTTCTAACTCGAGGAACATTTCTATGGAAACGACAGAATTTTCTTTTGGGATACGGCTATCTCCTTTCAGATGCACTATTCCTTCTTTACTGAATTCCTCGCGCCCTCACATTGACGAATAAACACAGAAATTTCGTCCCTATGAAAAACTATGGATTCTATGACGTGTCCTTCTAAATCGAGGAACTTTTCTATGAAAACGACAGGATTATCATTTGGGATACGATTATCTCCTTTCCGATTAAACATTCCTTCTTTACTGCATTCCTCGCGCCCTCACATTGACGAATAAACACAGATATTGAGTCCCTATGAAAAACTATGGATTCCATGACGTCTCCTTCTAAATCGAGGAACGTTTCTATGGAAACGACAGGAATTTATTTTGGGATAAGACTTTTTCCTTTCCGGTGCACTATTCCTTCTTTACTGCATTCCACGCGCCCTCATATTGACGAATGAACACAGAAATTGCGTCCCTGTGAAAAATTATGGATCTATGACGTCTCCTTCTAAATCGAGGAACGTTTCTATGGAAACGACAGGATTTTCGTTTGGGATACGACTATCTCTTTTCCGATCCACTATTCCTTTTTTACTGCATTCCTCGCGCCCTCATATTGACGAATAAACACAGATAGTGCGTCCCTATGAATAACTATGGATTCCTTGACGTCTCCTTCTAACTCGAGGAACGTTTGTATGGAAACGATATAATTTTCTTTTGGGCTACGGCTATCTCCTTTCAGATGCACTATTCCTTCTTTACTGCATTCCTCGCGCCCTCACATTGACGAATATACAGAGATTTTGCGTCCCTATGAAAGACAATGGATTCTATGACGTCTCCTTCTAAATCGAGGAACGTTTCTATGGAAACGACAGGATATTCTTTTGGGATACGGCTATCTCCTTTCCAATGCACTATTCCTTCTTTACTGCATTCCTCGCGCCCTCAAATTGATGAATAAACACAGAAATTACGTCCCTATGAAAAACTATGGATTCTATGACGTCTCCTTCTAAATCGAGGAACGTTTCTATGGAAACGACAGGATTTTCTTTTGGGATACGACTATATCCTTTCCGATGCACTATTCCGTCTTTACTGCATTCCTCGCGCCCACACATTGACGAATAAACACAGATTTTGCGTCCCTATGAAAAACTATGGATTCTATGACGTCTCCTTCTAAATCGAGGAACGTTTCTACGGAAACGACAGGATTTTATTTTGGGATGCGGCTATCTCCTTTCCGATGCACTATTCCTTCTTTACTGCATTCCTCGCGCCCTCACATTGACGAATAAACATAGAAATTGCGTCCCTATGAAAAACTAGGAATTCTATGACGTCTCCTTCTAAATCGAGGAACGTTTCTACGAAAACGACAGGATTTTATTTTGGGATATGACTATCTCCATTCCGATGCACTATTCCTTATTTACTGCATTCCTCGCGCCAACACATTGACGAACAATCACAGGAATTGCGTCCCTATGAAAAACTATGGATTCTATGACGTCTCCTTCTAATTCGAGGAACGTTTCTATGAAAACGACAGGATTAGCATTTGGGATACGCCTATCTCCTTTCCGATTAAACATTCCTTCTTTACTGCATTCCTCGCGCCCTCACATTGACGAATAAACACAGAAATTGAGTCCCTATGAAAAACTATGGATTCCATGACGTCTCCTTCTAAATCGAGGAACGTTTCTATGGAAACCACAGGATTTTCTTTTGGGATACGGATATCTCCTTTCCGATGCACTATTACTTCTTTACTGCATTCCTCGCGCCCTCACATTGACGAATAAACACAGAAATTGCGTCCCTATGAAAAACTATGGATTCTATGACGTCTCCTTGTAATTCGAGGAACGTTTCTATGAAAACGACAGGATTATCATTTGGGATACGCCTAACTCCTTTCCGATTAAACATTCCTTCTTTACTGCATTCCTCGCGCCCTCACATTGACGAATAAACACAGATATTGAGTCCCTATGAAAAACTATGGATTCCATGACGTCTCCTTCTAAATCGAGTAACGTTTCTATGGACACGACAGGATTTTTTTTTGGGATACGACTATTTCCTTCCGATGCACTATTCCTTCTTTACTGCATTCCACGCGCCCTCATATTGACGAATGAACACAGAAATTGCGTCCCTGTGAAAGATTATTGATCTATGACGTCTGCTTCTAAATCGAGGAACGTTTCTATGGAAACGACAGGATTTTCTTTTGGGATACGACTATCTCCTTTCCGATGCACTATTTCTTCTTTACTGCATTCCTCGCGCCCTCACATCGATGAATAAACACAGAAATTGCGTCCCTATGAAAAACTATGGATTCTATGACGTTTCTTACTAAATCGAGGAACGTTTCTAAGGAAACGACAGGATTTTCTTTTGGAATACGCCTATCTCCTTTCCGATGCACTATTCCTTCTTTACTGCATTCTTCGCGCCCTCACATTGATGAATAAACACAGAAATTGCGTCCCTATGAAAAACTATGGATTCTATGACGTCTCCTTCTAAATCGAGGAACGTTACTATGGAAACGACAGGATTTTCTTTTGGGATACGACTATCTCCTTTCCGATGCACTATTCCTTCTTTACTGCATTCCTCGCGCCCTCACATTGACGAATAAACACAGAAATTGCGTCCCTATGAAAAACTACGGATTCTATGACGCCTCCTTCTAAATCGAGGAACGTTTCTATGGGAACGACACGATTTTTTTTGGGATACGACTATCTCCTTTCCGATGCACTATTCCTTCTTTACTGCATTTTACGCGCCCTCACATTGACGAATTAACACAGAAATTGCGCCCCTATGAAAAACTATGGATTCAATGACGGCTCTATCTAAATCGAGGAAAGCTTCTATGGAAACGACAGGATTTTCTTTTGGGTTACGACTATCTCCTTTCCGATGTACTATTCCTTTTTTACTGCGTTCCTCTCGCCCTCACATTGACGGATAAACACAGAAATTGCGTCCCTATGAGAAACTATTGATTCTGTGACGTCTCCTTCTAAATCGAGGAACGTTTCTATGGAAACGAGAGGATTTTCTTTTGGGATACGACTATCTCCTTTCCGATGCACTATTCCTTCTTTACTGCATTCCACGCGCCCTCACATTAACGAATAAAGACAGAAATTGCGTCCCTGTAAAAAACTATGGATTCTATGACGTCTCCTTCTAAATCGAGGAACGTTTCTATGGAAACGAAGGAATTTTCTTTTGGGATACGGCTATCTCTTTACCAATGCACTATTCCTTCTTTACTGCTGGAAACGACAGGATTTTCTTTTGGTATACGGCTATTTCCTTTCCGATGCACTATTCCTTCTTTACTGCATTCCTCGCGCCCTCACATTGACGAATAAACATAGGAATTGCTTCCCTATGAAAACCTATGGATTCTCTGACGTCTCCATGTAAATCGAGGATCGTTTCTATGGAAACGACAGGATTTTCTTTTGGGATACGGCTATCTCCTTTCAGATGCACTATTCCTTCTTTACTGCATTCCACGCGCCCTCACATTGACGAATGAGCACAGAAATTGCGTCCCTGCGAAAAACTATGGATTCTATGAAGTCTCCTTCTAAATCGAGGAACGTTTCTATGGAAATGACAGGATTTTGTTTTGGGAAACGACTATCTCCTTTCCGATGCACTATTCCTTCCTTACTGCATTCCTCGCGCCATCATATTAACGAACAAACACAGAAATTGCGTCCCAATGAAAAACTATGGATTCTATGACATCTCCTTCTAAATCGAGGAATATTTCTATGGAAACGACACGATATTCTTTTGGGATACGACTATCTCGTTTCCGATGCACTATTCCTCCTTTACTGCATTCCACGCGCCCTCACATTGATGAATAAACGCAGAAATTGCGTCCCTATGAAAAATTATGGATTCTATGACGTCTCCTTCTAAATCGAGGAACGTTTCTATGGAAACCACAGGATTTTCTTTTGGGATACGGATATCTCCTTTCCGATGCACTATACCATCTTTACTGCATTCCTCGCGCCCTCACATTGACGAATAAACAGAGAAATTGCGTCTCTATCAAAAACTATGGATTCTGTGACGTCTCCTTATAAATCGAGGAACGTTTCTATGGAAACGACAGGATTTTATTTTGGGATAAGACTATTTCCTTTCCGGTGCACTATTCCTTCTTTACTGCATTCCACGCGCCCTCATATTGACGAATGAACACAGAAATTGCGTCCCTGTGAAAAATTATGGATCCATGACGTCTCCTTCTAAATCGAGGAACGTTTCTATGGAAACGACAGGATTTTCGTTTGGGATACGATTATCTCTTTTCCGATGCACTATTCCTTCTTTACTGCATTCCTCGCGCCCTCATATTGACGAATAAACACAGAAAGTGCGTCCCTATGAATAACTATGGATTCTATGACGTCTCCTTTTAAATCGAGGAACGTTTCTATGGAAACGACAGGATATTCTTTTGGGATACGGCTATCTCCTTTCCAATGCACTATTCCTTCTTTACTGCATTCCTCGCGCCCTCAAATTGATGAATAAACACAGAAATTACGTCCCTATGAAAAACTATGGATTCTATGACGTCTCCTTCTAAATCGAGGAACGTTTCTATGGAAAAGACAGGATTTTCTTTTGGGATACGACTATCTCCTTTCCGATGCACTATTCCTTCTTTACTGCATTCCTCGCGCCCACACATTGACGAATAAACACAGATTTTGCGTCCCTATGAAAAACTATGTGTTCTATGACGTTTCCTTCTAAATCGAGGAACGTTTCTACGGAAACGAGAGGATTTTATTTTGGGATGCGGCTATCTCCTTTCCGATGCACTATTCCTTCTTTACTGCATTCCTCGCGCCCTCACATTGACGAATAAACATAGAAATTGCGTCCCTATGAAAAACTAGGGATTCTATGACGTCTCCTTCTAAATCGAGGAACGTTTCTACGAAATCGACAGGATTTTATTTTGGGATACGACTATCACCTTTCCGATTAAACATTCGTTCTTTACTGCATTCCTCGCGCCCTCACATTGACGATTAAACACAGAAATTGAGTCCCTATCAAAAGCTATGGATTCTATGACGTCTCCTTCTAAATCGAGGAACGTTTCTATGGAAAAGACAGGATTTTCTTTTGGGATACGACTATCTCCTTTCCGATGCACTATTCCTTCTTTACTGCATTCCACGCGCCCTCATATTGACGAATGATCACAGAAATTGCGTCCCTGTGAAAAACTATGGATTCTATGACGTCTCCTCCTAAAACGAGGAACGTTTCTATGGAAACGACAGGATTTTCGTTTGGGATACGACTATCTACTTTCCGATGCACTATTCCTTCTTTACTGCATTCTTCGCGCCCTCACATTGATGAATAAACACAGAAATTGCGTCCCTATGAAAAACTATGGTTTCTATGACGTCTCCTTCTAAATCGAGGAACGTTTCTATGGAAACGAGAGGATTTTCTTTTGGGATACGACTATCTCCTTTCCGATGCACTATTCCTTCTTTACTGCATTCCTCGCGCCCACACATTGACGAATAAACACAGAAATTGCGACCCTATAAAAAACTATGGATTCTATGACGTGTCCTTCTAAATCGAGGAACGTTTCTATGTCAACGACACGATTTTCTTTTGGGCTACGACTATCTCCTTTCCGATGCACTATTCCTTCTTTACTGCATTCCTCGCGCCCACACATTGAAGAATAAACACAGAAATTGTGTCCCTATGAAAATCTATGGTTTCTATGACGTCTCCTTCTAAATCGAGGAACGTTTCTACGGAAACGACAGGATTTTATTTTGGGATGTTGCTATCTCCTTTCCGTTGCACTATTACTTCTTTACTGCATTCCGCGCGCCCTCACATTGACTAATGAGCACAGAAATTGCGTCCCTGCGAAAAACTATGGATTCTATGAAGTCTCCTTCTAAATCGAGGAACGTTTCTAAGGAAATGACAGGATTTTGTTTCGGGAAACGACTATCTCCTTTCCGATGCACTATTCCTTCTTTACTGCATTCCTAGCGCCATCACATAAACGAATAAACACAGAAATTGCGTCCCAATGAAAAACTATGGATTCTATGACATCTCCATCTAAATCGAGGAATGTTTCTATGGAAACGACACGATATTCTTTTGGGATACGACTATCTCGTTTCCGATGCACTATACCTTCTTTACTGCATTCCTCGCGCCCTCACATTGACAAATAAACAGAGAAATTGCGTCCCTAAGAAAAACTATGGATTCTATGACGTCTCCTTCTAATTCGAGGAACGTTTCTATGAAAACGACAGGATTTTATTTTGGGATAAGACTATTTCCTTTCCGGTGCACTATTCCTTCTTTACTGCATTCCACGCGCCCTCATATTGACGAATGAACACAGAAATTGCGTCCCTGTGAAAAATTATGGATCTATGACGTCTCCTTCTAAATCGAGGAACGTTTCTATGGAAACGACAGGATTTTCGTTTGGGATACGATTATCTCTTTTCCGATGCACTATTCCTTCTTTACTGCATTCCTCGCGCCCTCATATTGACGAATAAACACAGAAATTGCGTCCCTGTGAAAAACTATGGATTCTATGACGTCTCCTCCTAAAACGAGGAACGTTTCTATGGAAACGACAGGATTTTCGTTTGGGATACGACTATCTACTTTCCGATGCACTATTCCTTCTTTACTGCATTCTTCGCGCCATCACATTGATGAATAAACACAGAAATTGCGTCCCTATGAAAAACTATGGTTTCTATGACGTCTCCTTCTAAATCGAGGAACGTTACTATGGAAACGAGAGGATTTTCTTTTGGGATACGACTATCTCCTTTCCGATGCACTATTCCTTCTTTACTGCATTCCTCGCGCCCACACATTGACGAATAAACACAGAAATTGCGTCCCTATAAAAAACTATGGATTCTATGACGTGTCCTTCTAAATCGAGGAACGTTTCTATGTCAACGACACGATTTTCTTTTGGGCTACGACTATCTCCTTTCCGATGCACTATTCCTTCTTTACTGCATTCCTCGCGCCCACACATTGAAGAATAAACACAGAAATGGTGTCCCTATGAAAATCTATGGTTTCTATGACGTCTCCTTCTAAATCGAGGAACGTTTCTACGGAAACGACAGGATTTTATTTTGGGATGTTGCTATCTCCTTTCCGTTGCACTATTACTTCTTTACTGCATTCCGCGCGCCCTCACATTGACGAATAAACATAGAAATTGCGTCCCTATGAAAAACTAGGGATTCTATGACGTCTCCTTCTAAATCGAGGAACGTTTCTATGGAAAAGACAGGATTTTCTTTTGGGATACGACTATCTCCTTTCCGATGCACTATTCCTTCTTTACTGCATTCCTCGCGCCCACACATTGACGAATAAACACAGATTTTGCGTCCCTATGAAAAACTATGTGTTCTATGACGTTTCCTTCTAAATCGAGGAACGTTTCTACGGAAACGAGAGGATTTTATTTTGGGATGCGGCTATCTCCTTTCCGATGCACTATTCCTTCTTTACTGCATTCCTCGCGCCCTCACATTGACGAATAAACATAGAAATTGCGTCCCTATGAAAAACTAGGGATTCTATGACGTCTCCTTCTAAATCGAGGAACGTTTCTACGAAATCGACAGGATTTTATTTTGGGATACGACTATCACCTTTCCGATTAAACATTCGTTCTTTACTGCATTCCTCGCGCCCTCACATTGACGATTAAACACAGAAATTGAGTCCCTATCAAAAGCTATGGATTCTATGACGTCTCCTTCTAAATCGAGGAACGTTTCTATGGAAAAGACAGGATTTTCTTTTGGGATACGACTATCTCCTTTCCGATGCACTATTCCTTCTTTACTGCATTCCACGCGCCCTCATATTGACGAATGATCACAGAAATTGCGTCCCTGTGAAAAACTATGGATTCTATGACGTCTCCTCCTAAAACGAGGAACGTTTCTATGGAAACGACAGGATTTTCGTTTGGGATACGACTATCTACTTTCCGATGCACTATTCCTTCTTTACTGCATTCTTCGCGCCCTCACATTGATGAATAAACACAGAAATTGCGTCCCTATGAAAAACTATGGTTTCTATGACGTCTCCTTCTAAATCGAGGAACGTTTCTATGGAAACGAGAGGATTTTCTTTTGGGATACGACTATCTCCTTTCCGATGCACTATTCCTTCTTTACTGCATTCCTCGCGCCCACACATTGACGAATAAACACAGAAATTGCGTCCCTATAAAAAACTATGGATTCTATGACGTGTCCTTCTAAATCGAGGAACGTTTCTATGTCAACGACACGATTTTCTTTTGGGCTACGACTATCTCCTTTCCGATGCACTATTCCTTCTTTACTGCATTCCTCGCGCCCACACATTGAAGAATAAACACAGAAATTGTGTCCCTATGAAAATCTATGGTTTCTATGACGTCTCCTTCTAAATCGAGGAACGTTTCTACGGAAACGACAGGATTTTATTTTGGGATGTTGCTATCTCCTTTCCGTTGCACTATTACTTCTTTACTGCATTCCGCGCGCCCTCACATCGACTAATGAGCACAGAAATTGCGTCCCTGCGAAAAACTATGGATTCTATGAAGTCTCCTTCTAAATCGAGGAACGTTTCTAAGGAAATGACAGGATTTTGTTTCGGGAAACGACTATCTCCTTTCCGATGCACTATTCCTTCTTTACTGCATTCCTAGCGCCATCACATAAACGAATAAACACAGAAATTGCGTCCCAATGAAAAACTATGGATTCTATGACATCTCCATCTAAATCGAGGAATGTTTCTATGGAAACGACACGATATTCTTTTGGGATACGACTATCTCGTTTCCGATGCACTATACCTTCTTTACTGCATTCCTCGCGCCCTCACATTGACAAATAAACAGAGAAATTGCGTCCCTAAGAAAAACTATGGATTCTATGACGTCTCCTTCTAATTCGAGGAACGTTTCTATGAAAACGACAGGATTTTATTTTGGGATAAGACTATTTCCTTTCCGGTGCACTATTCCTTCTTTACTGCATTCCACGCGCCCTCATATTGACGAATGAACACAGAAATTGCGTCCCTGTGAAAAATTATGGATCTATGACGTCTCCTTCTAAATCGAGGAACGTTTCTATGGAAACGACAGGATTTTCGTTTGGGATACGATTATCTCTTTTCCGATGCACTATTCCTTCTTTACTGCATTCCTCGCGCCCTCATATTCACGAATAAACACAGAAATTGCGTCCCTGTGAAAAACTATGGATTCTATGACGTCTCCTCCTAAAACGAGGAACGTTTCTATGGAAACGACAGGATTTTCGTTTGGGATACGACTATCTACTTTCCGATGCACTATTCCTTCTTTACTGCATTCTTCGCGCCATCACATTGATGAATAAACACAGAAATTGCGTCCCTATGAAAAACTATGGTTTCTATGACGTCTCCTTCTAAATCGAGGAACGTTACTATGGAAACGAGAGGATTTTCTTTTGGGATACGACTATCTCCTTTCCGATGCACTATTCCTTCTTTACTGCATTCCTCGCGCCCACACATTGACGAATAAACACAGAAATTGCGTCCCTATAAAAAACTATGGATTCTATGACGTGTCCTTCTAAATCGAGGAACGTTTCTATGTCAACGACACGATTTTCTTTTGGGCTACGACTATCTCCTTTCCGATGCACTATTCCTTCTTTACTGCATTCCTCGCGCCCACACATTGAAGAATAAACACAGAAATGGTGTCCCTATGAAAATCTATGGTTTCTATGACGTCTCCTTCTAAATCGAGGAACGTTTCTACGGAAACGACAGGATTTTATTTTGGGATGTTGCTATCTCCTTTCCGTTGCACTATTACTTCTTTACTGCATTCCGCGCGCCCTCACATTGACGAATAAACATAGAAATTGCGTCCCTATGAAAAACTAGGGATTCTATGACGTCTCCTTCTAAATCGAGGAACGTTTCTACGAAAACGACAGGATTTTATTTTGGGATACGACTATCTCCATTCCGATGAACTATTCCTTATTTACTGCATTCCTCGCGCCAGCACATTGACGAACAATCACAGGAATTGCGTCCCTATGAAAAACTATGGATTCTATGACGTCTCCTCCTAAATCGAGGAATGGTTCTATGGAAACGACAGGATTTTCTTTTGGGATACGACTATCTCCTTTCCGATGCACCATTCCTTCTTTACGGCATTCCACGCGCCCTCACATTGATGAATGAGCACAGAAATTGCGTCCCTGCGAAAAACTATGGATTCTATGAAGTCTCCTTCTAAATCGAGGAACGTTTCTAAGGAAATGACAGGATTTTGTTTCGGGAAACGACTATCTCCTTTCCGACGCACTATTCCTTCTTTACTGCATTCCTCGCGCCATCACATAAACGAATAAACACAGAAATTGCGTCCCAATGAAAAACTATGGATTCTATGACATCTCCATCTAAATCGAGGAATGTTTCTATGGAAACGACACGATATTCTTTTGGGATACGACTATCTCGTTTCCGATGCACTATTCCTCCTTTACTGCATTCCACGTGCCCTCACATTGATGAATAAACACAGAAATTGCGTCCCTATGAAAAACTATGGATTCTATGACATCTCCTTCTAAATCGAGGAACGTTTCTATCGAAACCACAGGATTTTCTTTTGGGATACGGATATCTCCATTCCGATGCACTATACCTTCTTTACTGCATTCCTCGCGCCCTCACATTGACAAATAAACAGAGAAATTGCGTCCCTATGAAAAACTATGGATTCTATGACGTCTCCTTCTAATTCGAGGAACGTTTCTATGAAAACGACAGGATTATCATTTGGGATACGCCTATCTCCTTTCCGATTAAACAATCCTTCTTTACTGCATTCCTCGCGCCCTCACATTGACGAATAAACACAGAAATTGAGTCCCTATGAAAAACTATGGATTCCATGACGTCTCCTTCTATATCGAGGAATTTTTCTATGGAAACGACAGGATTTTCTTTTGGGATGCGGCTATCTCCTTTCCGATGCACTATTCCTTCTTTACTGAATTCTTCGCGCCCACACATTGACGAATAAACACAAAAATTGCGTCCCTATAAAAAACTATGGATTCTATGACGTGTCCTTCTAAATCGAGGAACGTTTCTATGTCAACGACACGATTTTCTTTTGGGCTACGACTATCTCCTTTCCGATGCACTATTCCTTCTTTACTGCATTCCTCGCGCCCACACATTGAAGAATAAACACAGAAATGGTGTCCCTATGAAAATCTATGGTTTCTATGACGTCTCCTTCTAAATCGAGGAACGTTTCTACGGAAACGACAGGATTTTATTTTGGGATGTTGCTATCTCCTTTCCGTTGCACTATTACTTCTTTACTGCATTCCGCGCGCCCTCACATTGACGAATAAACATAGAAATTGCGTCCCTATGAAAAACTAGGGATTCTATGACGTCTCCTTCTAAATCGAGGAACGTTTCTATGGAAAAGACAGGATTTTCTTTTGGGATACGACTATCTCCTTTCCGATGCACTATTCCTTCTTTACTGCATTCCTCGCGCCCACACATTGACGAATAAACACAGATTTTGCGTCCCTATGAAAAACTATGTGTTCTATGACGTTTCCTTCTAAATCGAGGAACGTTTCTACGGAAACGAGAGGATTTTATTTTGGGATGCGGCTATCTCCTTTCCGATGCACTATTCCTTCTTTACTGCATTCCTCGCGCCCTCACATTGACGAATAAACATAGAAATTGCGTCCCTATGAAAAACTAGGGATTCTATGACGTCTCCTTCTAAATCGAGGAACGTTTCTACGAAATCGACAGGATTTTATTTTGGGATACGACTATCACCTTTCCGATTAAACATTCGTTCTTTACTGCATTCCTCGCGCCCTCACATTGACGATTAAACACAGAAATTGAGTCCCTATCAAATGCTATGGATTCTATGACGTCTCCTTCTAAATCGAGGAACGTTTCTATGGAAAAGACAGGATTTTCTTTTGGGATACGACTATCTCCTTTCCGATGCACTATTCCTTCTTTACTGCATTCCACGCGCCCTCATATTGACGAATGATCACAGAAATTGCGTCCCTGTGAAAAACTATGGATTCTATGACGTCTCCTCCTAAAACGAGGAACGTTTCTATGGAAACGACAGGATTTTCGTTTGGGATACGACTATCTACTTTCCGATGCACTATTCCTTCTTTACTGCATTCTTCGCGCCCTCACATTGATGAATAAACACAGAAATTGCGTCCCTATGAAAAACTATGGTTTCTATGACGTCTCCTTCTAAATCGAGGAACGTTTCTATGGAAACGAGAGGATTTTCTTTTGGGATACGACTATCTCCTTTCCGATGCACTATTCCTTCTTTACTGCATTCCTCGCGCCCACACATTGACGAATAAACACAGAAATTGCGTCCCTATAAAAAACTATGGATTCTATGACGTGTCCTTCTAAATCGAGGAACGTTTCTATGTCAACGACACGATTTTCTTTTGGGCTACGACTATCTCCTTTCCGATGCACTATTCCTTCTTTACTGCATTCCTCGCTCCCACACATTGAAGAATAAACACAGAAATTGTGTCCCTATGAAAATCTATGGTTTCTATGACGTCTCCTTCTAAATCGAGGAACGTTTCTACGGAAACGACAGGATTTTATTTTGGGATGTTGCTATCTCCTTTCCGTTGCACTATTACTTCTTTACTGCATTCCGCGCGCCCTCACATCGACTAATGAGCACAGAAATTGCGTCCCTGCGAAAAACTATGGATTCTATGAAGTCTCCTTCTAAATCGAGGAACGTTTCTAAGGAAATGACAGGATTTTGTTTCGGGAAACGACTATCTCCTTTCCGATGCACTATTCCTTCTTTACTGCATTCCTAGCGCCATCACATAAACGAATAAACACAGAAATTGCGTCCCAATGAAAAACTATGGATTCTATGACATCTCCATCTAAATCGAGGAATGTTTCTATGGAAACGACACGATATTCTTTTGGGATACGACTATCTCGTTTCCGATGCACTATACCTTCTTTACTGCATTCCTCGCGCCCTCACATTGACAAATAAACAGAGAAATTGCGTCCCTAAGAAAAACTATGGATTCTATGACGTCTCCTTCTAATTCGAGGAACGTTTCTATGAAAACGACAGGATTTTATTTTGGGATAAGACTATTTCCTTTCCGGTGCACTATTCCTTCTTTACTGCATTCCACGCGCCCTCATATTGACGAATGAACACAGAAATTGCGTCCCTGTGAAAAATTATGGATCTATGACGTCTCCTTCTAAATCGAGGAACGTTTCTATGGAAACGACAGGATTTTCGTTTGGGATACGATTATCTCTTTTCCGATGCACTATTCCTTCTTTACTGCATTCCTCGCGCCCTCATATTGACGAATAAACACAGAAATTGCGTCCCTGTGAAAAACTATGGATTCTATGACGTCTCCTCCTAAAACGAGGAACGTTTCTATGGAAACGACAGGATTTTCGTTTGGGATACGACTATCTACTTTCCGATGCACTATTCCTTCTTTACTGCATTCTTCGCGCCATCACATTGATGAATAAACACAGAAATTGCGTCCCTATGAAAAACTATGGTTTCTATGACGTCTCCTTCTAAATCGAGGAACGTTACTATGGAAACGAGAGGATTTTCTTTTGGGATACGACTATCTCCTTTCCGATGCACTATTCCTTCTTTACTGCATTCCTCGCGCCCACACATTGACGAATAAACACAGAAATTGCGTCCCTATAAAAAACTATGGATTCTATGACGTGTCCTTCTAAATCGAGGAACGTTTCTATGTCAACGACACGATTTTCTTTTGGGCTACGACTATCTCCTTTCCGATGCACTATTCCTTCTTTACTGCATTCCTCGCGCCCACACATTGAAGAATAAACACAGAAATGGTGTCCCTATGAAAATCTATGGTTTCTATGACGTCTCCTTCTAAATCGAGGAACGTTTCTACGGAAACGACAGGATTTTATTTTGGGATGTTGCTATCTCCTTTCCGTTGCACTATTACTTCTTTACTGCATTCCGCGCGCCCTCACATTGACGAATAAACATAGAAATTGCGTCCCTATGAAAAACTAGGGATTCTATGACGTCTCCTTCTAAATCGAGGAACGTTTCTACGAAAACGACAGGATTTTATTTTGGGATACGACTATCTCCATTCCGATGAACTATTCCTTATTTACTGCATTCCTCGCGCCAGCACATTGACGAACAATCACAGGAATTGCGTCCCTATGAAAAACTATGGATTCTATGACGTCTCCTCCTAAATCGAGGAATGGTTCTATGGAAACGACAGGATTTTCTTTTGGGATACGACTATCTCCTTTCCGATGCACCATTCCTTCTTTACGGCATTCCACGTGCCCTCACATTGATGAATGAGCACAGAAATTGCGTCCCTGCGAAAAACTATGGATTCTATGAAGTCTCCTTCTAAATCGAGGAACGTTTCTAAGGAAATGACAGGATTTTGTTTCGGGAAACGACTATCTCCTTTCCGACGCACTATTCCTTCTTTACTGCATTCCTCGCGCCATCACATAAACGAATAAACACAGAAATTGCGTCCCAATGAAAAACTATGGATTCCATGACATCTCCATCTAAATCGAGGAATGTTTCTATGGAAACGACACGATATTCTTTTGGGATACGACTATCTCGTTTCCGATGCACTATTCCTCCTTTACTGCATTCCACGTGCCCTCACATTGATGAATAAACACAGAAATTGCGTCCCTATGAAAAACTATGGATTCTATGACATCTCCTTCTAAATCGAGGAACGTTTCTATCGAAACCACAGGATTTTCTTTTGGGATACGGATATCTCCATTCCGATGCACTATACCTTCTTTACTGCATTCCTCGCGCCCTCACATTGACAAATAAACAGAGAAATTGCGTCCCTATGAAAAACTATGGATTCTATGACGTCTCCTTCTAATTCGAGGAACGTTTCTATGAAAACGACAGGATTATCATTTGGGATACGCCTATCTCCTTTCCGATTAAACATTCCTTCTTTACTGCATTCCTCGCGCCCTCACATTGACGAATAAACACAGAAATTGAGTCCCTATGAAAAACTATGGATTCCATGACGTCTCCTTCTATATCGAGGAATTTTTCTATGGAAACGACAGGATTTTCTTTTGGGATGCGGCTATCTCCATTCCGATGCACTATTCCTTCTTTACTGAATTCTTCGCGCCCACACATTGACGAATAAACACAAAAATTGCGTCCCTATGAAAAACTATGAATTCTGTGACGTCTCCTTCTAAATAGAGGAACGTTTCTATGGAAACGTCAGGATTTTCTTTTGGGATAGGGCTATCTCCTTTCCGATGCACTATTCTTTCTTTACTGCATTCCTCGCGCCCTCATATTGACGAATAAACACAGAGAGTGCGGCTCTATGAAAAAGTATGGATTCTATGACGTCTCTTTCTAACTTGAGGAACATTTCTATGGAAATGACAGAATTTTCTTTTGGGATACGGCTATCTCCTTTCAGATCCACTATTCCTACTTTACTGAATTCCTCGCGCCCTCACATTGACGAATAAACACAGATATTTCGTCCCTATGAAAAACTATGGATTCTATGACGTCTCCTTCTGAATCGAGGAACGTTTCTATGGAAACGACAGGATTTTCTTTAGTGATACGGCTATCTCCTTTCCGATGCACTATTACTTCTTTACTGCATTCCTCGCGCCCTCACATTGACGAATAAACACAGAAATTGCGTCCCTATGAAAAACTATGGATTCTATGACGTCTCCTTCTAATTCGAGGAACGTTTCTATGAAAACGACAGGATTATCATTTGGGATACGCCTATCTCCTTTCCGATTAAACATTCCTTCTTTACTGCATTCCTCGCGCCCTCACATTGACGAATAAACACAGTAATTGAGTCCCTATGAAAAACTATGGATTCCATGACGTCTCCTTCTAAATCGAGGAACGTTTCTATGGACACGACAGGATTTTATTTTGGGATACGACTATTTCCTTTCCGATGCACTATTCCTTCTTTACAACATTCCACGCGCCCTCATATTGACGAATGAACACAGATATTGCGTCCCTGTGAAAGATTATTGATCTATGACGTCTGCTTCTAAATCGAGGAACGTTTCTATGGAAACGACAGGATTTTCTTTTGGGATACGACTATCTCCTTTCCGATGCACTATTCCTTCTTTACTGCATTCCTCGCGCCCTCAGATCGACGAATAAACTCAGAAATTGCGTCCCTATGAAAAACTATGGATTCTATGACGTTTCTTACTAAATCGAGGAACGTTTCTATGGAAACGACAGGATTTTCTTTTGGAATACGCCTATCTCCTTTCCGATGCACTATTCCTTCTTTACTGCATTGTTCGCGCCCTCACATTGATGAATAAACACAGAAATTGCGTCCCTATGAAAAACTATGGATTCTATGACGTCTCCTTCTAATTCGAGGAACGTTTCTATGAAAACGACAGGAGTATCATTTGGGATACGCCTATCTCCTTTCCGATTAAACTTTCCTTCTTTACTGCATTCCTCGCGCCCTCACATTGACGAATAAACACAGAAATTGAGTCCCTATGAATTCTATGGATTCTATGACGTCTCCTTCTAAATCGAGGAACGTTACTATGGAAACGACAGGATTTTCTTTTGGGATACGACTATCTCCTTTCCGATGCACTATTCCTTCTTTACTTCATTCCTCGCGCCCTCACATTGACGAATAAACACAGAAATTGCCTCCCTATGAAAAACTATGGATTCTATGACGTCTCCTTCTAAATCGAGGAACGTTTCTATGGGAACGACACGATTTTTTTTGGGATACGACTATCTCCATTCCGTGCACTATTCCTTCTTTACTGCATTTTACGCGCCCTCACATTGACGAATAAACTCAGAAATTGCGTCCCTATCAAAAACTATTGATTCTATGACGTCTCCTTCTAACTCGAGGAACATTTCTATGGAAACGACAGAATTTTCTTTTGGGATACGGCTATCTCCTATCACATGCACTATTCCTTCTTTACTGAATTCCTCGCGCCCTCACATTGACGAATAAACACAGAAATTTCGTCCCTATGAAAAACTATGGATTCTATGAGGTCTTTTTCTAAATCGAGGAACGTTTCTATGGAAACGACAGGATTTTCTTTTGGGATGCGGCTATCTCCATTCCGATGCACTATTCCTTCTTTACTGCATTCTTCGCGCCCACACATTGACGAATAAACACAGAAATTGCGTCCCTATGAAAAACTATGGATTCTGTGACGTCTCCTTCTAAATCGAGGAACGGTTCTATGAAAACGTCAGGATTTTCTTTTGGGATACGGCTATCTCCTTTCCGATGCACTATTCTTTCTTTACTGCATTCCTCGCGCCCTCATATTGACGAATAAACACAGAAAGTGCGGCTCTATGAAAAAGTATGGATTCTATGACGTCTCTTTCTAACTCGAGGAACATTTCTATGGAAATGACAGAATTTTCTTTTGGGATACGGCTATCTCCTTTCAGATCCACTATTCCTTCTTTACTGAATTCCTCGCGCCCTCACATTGACGAATAAACACAGGAATTTCGTCACTATGAAAAACTATGGATTCCATGACGTCTCCTTCTAAATCGAGGAACGTTTCTATGGAAACGACAGGATTTTATTTTGGGATACGACTATTTCCTTTCCGATGCACTATTCCTTCTTTACTGCATTCCACGCGCCCTATATTGACGAATGAACACAGAAATTGCGTCCCTGTGAAGAATTATTGATCTATGACGTCTGCTTCTAAATCGAGGAACGTTTCTATGGAAACGACAGGATTTTCTTATGGGATACGGCTATCTCCTTTCAGATGCACTATTCCTTCTTTACTGCATTCCACGCGCCATCACATTGACGAATGAGCACAGAAATTGCGTCCCTGCGAAAAACTATGGATTCTATGACATCTCCTTCTAAATCGAGGAATGTTTCTATGGAAACGACACGATATTCTTTTGGGATACGACTATCTCCTTTCCGATGCACTATTCTTTCTTTACTGCATTCCTCGCGCCCTCATATTGATGAATAAACACAGAAAGTGCGGCTCTATGAAAAAGTATGGACTCTATGACGTCTCCTTCTAACTCGAGGAACATTTCTATGGAAACGACAGAATTTTCTTTTGGGATACGGCTATCTCCTATCACATGCACTATTCCTTCTTTACTGAATTCCTCGCGCCCTCACATTGACGAATAAACACAGAAATTTCGTCCCTATGAAAAACTATGGATTCTATGAGGTCTTTTTCTAAATCGAGGAACGTTTCTATGGAAACGACAGGATTTTCTTTTGGGATGCGGCTATCTCCATTCCGATGCACTATTCCTTCTTTACTGCATTCTTCGCGCCCACACATTGACGAATAAACACAGAAATTGCGTCCCTATGAAAAACTATGGATTCTGTGACGTCTCCTTCTAAATCGAGGAACGTTTCTATGAAAACGTCAGGATTTTCTTTTGGGATACGGCTATCTCCTTTCCGATGCACTATTCTTTCTTTACTGCATTCCTCGCGCCCTCATAATGACGAATAAACACAGAAAGTGCGGCTCTATGAAAAAGTATGGATTCTATGACGTCTCTTTCTAACTCGAGGAACATTTCTATGGAAATGACAGAATTTTCTTTTGTGATACGGCTATCTCCTTTCAGATCCACTATTCCTTCTTTACTGAATTCCTCGCGCCCTCACATTGACGAATAAACACAGAAATTTCGTCACTATGAAAAACTATGGATTCTATGACGTCTCCTTCTAAATCGAGGAACGTTTCTATGGAAACGACAGGATTTTCTTTAGTGATACGGCTATCTCCTTTCCGATGCACTATTACTTCTTTACTGCATTCCTCGCGCCCTCACATTGACGAATAAAGACAGAAATTGCATCCCTATGAAAAACTATGGATTCTATGACGTCTCCTTCTAATTCGAGGAACGTTTCTATGAAAACGACAGGATTGTCATTTGGGATACGCCTATCTCCTTTCCGATTAAACATTCCTTCTTTACTGCATTCCTCGCGCCCTCACATTGACGAATAAACACAGAAATTGAGTCCCTATGAAATACTATGGATTCCATGACGTCTCCTTCTAAATCGAGGAACGTTTCTATGGAAACGACAGGATTTTATTTTGGGATACGACTATTTCCTTTCCGATGCACTATTCCTTCTTTACTGCATTCCACGCGCCCTATATTGACGAATGAACACAGAAATTGCGTCCCTGTGAAGAATTATTGATCTATGACGTCTGCTTCTAAATCGAGGAACGTTTCTATGGAAACGACAGGATTTTCTTTTGGGATACGGCTATCTCCTTTCAGATGCACTATTCCTTCTTTACTGCATTCCACGCGCCCTCACATTGACGAATGAGCACAGAAATTGCGTCCCTGCGAAAAACTATGGATTCTATGACATCTCCTTCTAAATCGAGGAATGTTTCTATGGAAACGACACGATATTCTTTTGGGATACGACTATTTCGTTTCCGATGCACTATTCCTCCTTTACTGCATTCCACGCGCCCTCACATTGATGAATAAACACAGAAATTGCGTCCCTATGAAAAATTATGGATTCTATGACGTCTCCTTCTAAATCGAGGAACGTTTCTATGGAAACCACAGGATTTTCTTTTGGGATACGGATATCTCCTTTCCGATGCACTATACCTTCTTTACTGCATTCCTCGCGCCCTCACATTGACGAATAAACAGAGAAATTGCGTCCCTATCAAAAACTATGGATTCTGTGACGTCTCCTTCTAAATCGAAGAACGTTTCTATGAAAACGTCAGGATTTTCTTTTGGGATACGGCTATCTCCTTTCCGATGCACTATTCTTTCTTTACTGCATTCCTCGCGCCCTCATATTGATGAATAAACACAGAAAGTGCGGCTCTATGAAAAAGTATGGACTCTATGACGTCTCCTTCTAACTCGAGGAACATTTCTATGGAAACGACAGAATTTTCTTTTGGGATACGGCTATCTCCTATCACATGCACTATTCCTTCTTTACTGAATTCCTCGCGCCCTCACATTGACGAATAAACACAGAAATTTCGTCCCTATGAAAAACTATGGATTCTATGAGGTCTTTTTCTAAATCGAGGAACGTTTCTATGGAAACGACAGGATTTTCTTTTGGGATGCGGCTATCTCCATTCCGATGCACTATTCCTTCTTTACTGCATTCTTCGCGCCCACACATTGACGAATAAACACAGAAATTGCGTCCCTATGAAAAACTATGGATTCTGTGACGTCTCCTTCTAAATCGAGGAACGTTTCTATGAAAACGTCAGGATTTTCTTATGGGATACGGCTATCTCCTTTCCGATGCACTATTCTTTCTTTACTGCATTCCTCGCGCCCTCATATTGACGAATAAACACAGAAAGTGCGGCTCTATGAAAAAGTATGGATTCTATGACGTCTCTTTCTAACTCGAGGAACATTTCTATGGAAATGACAGAATTTTCTTTTGGGATACGGCTATCTCCTTTCAGATCCACTATTCCTTCTTTACTGAATTCCTCACGCCCTCACATTGACGAATAAACACAGGAATTTCGTCACTATGAAAAACTATGGATTTCATGACGTCTCCTTCTAAATCGAGGAACGTTTCTATGGAAACGACAGGATTTTATTTTGGGATACGACTATTTCCTTTCCGATGCACTATTCCTTCTTTACTGCATTCCACGCGCCCTATATTGACGAATGAACACAGAAATTGCGTCCCTGTGAAGAATTATTGATCTATGACGTCTGCTTCTAAATCGAGGAACGTTTCTATGGAAACGACAGGATTTTCTTTTGGGATACTGCTATCTCCTTTCCGATGCACTATTCCTTCTTTACTGCATTCCACGCGCCCTCACATTGACGAATGAGCACAGAAATTGCGTCCCTGCGAAAAACTATGGATTCTATGAAGTCTCCTTCTAAATCGAGGAACGTTTCTATGGAAATGACAGGATTTTGTTTTGGGAAACGACTATCTCCTTTCCGATGCTCTATTCCTTCCTTACTGCAATCCTCGCGCCATCACATTGACGAATAAACACAGAAATTGCGTCCCAATGAAAAACTATGGATTCTATGACATCTCCTTCTAAATCGAGGAATGTTTCTATGGAAACAACACGATATTCTTTTGGGATACGACTATCTCGTATCCGATGCACTTTTCCTCCTTAACTGCATTCCACGCGCCCTCACATTGATGAATAAACACAGACATTGCGTCCCAATGAAAAATTATGGATTCTATGACGTCTCCTTCTAAATCGAGGAACGTTTCTATGGAAACCACAGGATTTTCATTTGGGATACGGATATCTCCTTTCCGATGCACTATTCCTTCTTTACTGCATTCCTCGCGCCCTCACATTGACGAATAAACAGAGAAATTGCGACCCTATCAAAAACTATGGATTCTATGACGTCTCCTTCTATATCGAGGAACGTTTCTATGGAAACGACAGGATTTTCTTTTGGGATGCGGCTATCTCCATTCCGATGCACTATTCCTTCTTTACTGCATTCTTCGCGCCCACACATCGACGAATAAACACAAAAATTGCGTCCCTATGAAAAACTATGGATTCTATGACGTTTCTTGCTAAATCGAGGAACGTTTCTATGGAAACGACAGGATTTTCTTTTGGATTGCGGCTATCTCCTTTCCGATGCACTATTCCTTCTTTACTGCATTCCACGCGCCCTCATATTGACGAATGAAAACAGAAATAGCGTCCCTGTGAAAAATTATTGATCTATGACGTCTGCTTCTAAATCGAGGAACGTTTCTATGGAAACGACAGGATTTTCTTTTGGGATACGACTATCTCCTTTCCGATGCACTATTCCTTCTTTACTGCATTCCTCGCGCCCTCACATCGACGAATAAACACAGAAATTGCGTCCCTATGAAAAACTATGGATTCTATGACGTTTCTTTCTAAATCGAGGAACGTTTCTATGGAAACGACAGGACTTTCTGTTGGATTGCGGCTATCTCCTTTCCGATGCACTATTCCTTCTTTACTGCATACTTAGCTCCCTCACATTGATGAATAAACACAGAAATTGCGTCCCTATGAAAAACTATGGATTCTATGGCGTCTCCTTCTAAATCGAGGAACGTTACTATGGAAACGACAGGATTTTCTTTTGGGATACGACTATCTCCTTTCCGATGCACTATTCCTTCTTTACTGCATTCCTCGCGCCCTCACATTGACGAATAAACACAGAAATTGCGTCCCTATAAAAAACTATGGATTTTATGACGTGTCCTTCTAAATCGAGGAACGTTTCTATGGGAACGACACGATTTTTTTTGGGATACGACTATCTCCTTTCCGATGCACTATTCCTTCTTTACTGCATTTTACGCGCCCTCACATTGACGAATTAACACAGAAATTGCGCCCCTATGAAAAACAATGGGTTCTATGACGGCTCTATCTAAATCGAGGAAAGCTTCTAGGAAACGACAGGATTTTCTTTTGGGATACGACTATGTCCTTTCCGATGTACTATTCCTTCTTTACTGCGTTCCTCTCGCCCTCACATTGACGGATAAACACAGAAATTGCGTCCCTATGAAAAACTATTGATTCTGTGACGTCTCCTTCTAAATCGAGGAACGTTTCTATGGAAACGACAGGATTTTCTTTTGGGATACGACTATCTCCTTTCCGATGCACTATTTCTTCTTTACTGCATTCCACGCGCCCTCACATTGACGAATAAAGACAGAAATTGCGTCCCTGTAAAAAACTATGGATTCTATGACGTCTCCTTCTAAATCGAGGATCGTTACTATGGAATCGACAGGATCTTCTTTTTGGATACAGCTACCTCCTTTCCGATGCACTATTCCTTCTTAACTGCATTCCTCGCGCCCTCACTTTGACGAATAAACACAGAAATTGCGGCCTATGAAAAGCTATGGATTATATTACGTCTCCATCTAAATCAAGGAACGTTTCAATGGAAACGACAGGATTTTCTTTTGGTATACGGTTATTTCCTTTCCGATGCACTATTCCTTCTTTACTGCATTCCTCGCGCCCTCACATTGACGAATAAACATAGGAATTGCTTCCCTATGAAAACCTATGGATTCTCTGACGTCTCCTTGTAAATCGAGGAACGTTTCTATGGAAACGACAGGATTTTCTTTTGGGATACGGCTATCTCCTTTCAGATGCACTATTCCTTCTTTACTGCATTCCACGCGCCCTCACATTGACGAATGAGCACAGAAATTGCGTCCCTGCGAAAAACTATGGATTCTATGAAGGCTCCTTCTAAATCGAGGAACGTTTCTATGGAAATGACAGGATTTTGTTTTGGGAAACGACTATCTCCTTTCCGATGCACTATTCCTTCCTTACTGCATTCCTCGCGCCATCACATTAACGAATAAACACAGAAATTGCGTCCCAATGAAAAACTATGGATTCTATGACATCTCCTTCTAAATCGAGGAATGTTTCTATGGAAACGACACGATATTCTTTTGGGATACGACTATCTCGTTTCCGATGCACTATTCCTCCTTTACTGCATTCCACGCGCAATCACATTGATGAATAAACACAGAAATTGCGTCCCTATGAAAAATTATGGATTCTATGACGTCTCCTTCTAAATCGAGGAACGTTTCTATGGAAACCACAGGATTTTCTTTTGCGATACGGATATCTCCTTTCCGATGCACTATACCTTCTTTACTGCATTCCTCGCGCCCTCACATTGACGAATAAACAGAGAAATTGCGTCCCTATGAAAAACTATGGATTCTTTGACGTCTCCTTCTATATCGAGGAACGTTTCTATGGAAACGACAGGATTTTCTTTTGGGATGCGGCTATCTCCATTCCGATGCACTATTCCTTCTTTACTGCATTCTTCGCGCCCACACATTGACGAATAAACACAGAAATTGCGTCCCTATGAAAAACTATGGATTCTGTGACGTCTCCTTCTAAATCGAGGAATGGTTCTATGAAAACGTCAGGATTTTCTTTTGGGATACGGATATCTCCTTTCCGATGCACTATTCTTTCTTTACTGCATTCCTTGCGCCCTCATATTGATGATTAAACACAGAAAGTGCGGCTCTATGAAAAAGTGTGGATTCTATGACGTCTCCTTCTAACTCGAGGAACATTTCTATGGAAACGACAGAATTTTCTTTTGGGATACGGCTATCTCCTATCACATGCACTATTCCTTCTTTACTGAATTCCACGCGCCCTCACATTGACGAATAAACACAGAAATTGCGGCCTATGGAAAGCTATGGATTATATTACGTCTCCTTCTAAATCAAGGAACGTTTCTATGGAAACGACAGGATTTTCTTTTGGTATACGGCTATTTCCTTTCCGATTCACTATTCTTTCTTTACTGCATTCCTCGCGCCCTCACATTGACGAATAAACATAGGAATTGCTTCCCTGTGAAAAACTATGGATTCTCTGACGTCTCCTTGTAAATCGAGGAACGTTTCTATGGAAACGACAGGATTTTCTTTTGGGATACGGCTATCTCCTTTCAGATGCACTATTCCTTCTTTACTGCATTCCACGCGCCTTCACATTGACGAATAAACACAGAAATTGTGTCCCTGTGAAAAGCTATGGATTCTATGACGTCTCCTTCTAAATCGTGGAACGTTTCTATGGAAACGAGAGGACATTCTTTTGGGATACGGCTATCTCCTTTCCGATGCACTATTCCTTTTATACTGCATTTCTCGCGCCCTCATATTGACGAATAAACACAGAAATTGCGTCCCTATGAAAAATTATGGATCTATGACGTCTCCTTCTAAATCGAGGTACGTTTCTATGGAAACGACAGGATTTTCGTTTGGGATACGACTATCTCCTTTCCGATGCACTATTCCTTCTTTACTGTATTCCTCGCGCCCTCACATTGACGAATAAACACAGAAATTGCGTCCCCATGTAAAACTAGGGATTCTATGACTTCTCCTTCTAAATCGAGGAACGTTTCTATGGGAACGACACGATTTTCTTTTGGGATACGACTACCTCCTTTCCGATGCACTATTCCTTCTTTACTGCATTCCACGCGACATCACATTGACGAATTAACACAGAAATTGCGCACCTATGAAAAACTATGGATTCTATGACGGCTCTTTCTAAATCGAGGAAAGCTTCTATGGAAACGAAAGGATTTTCTTTTGGGATACGACTATCTCCTTTCCGATGCACTATTCCTTCTTTACTGCATTGCTCGCGCCCACACAATGACGAATAAACACAGAAATTGTGTCCCTATGAAAATCTGTCGTTTCTATGACGTCTCCTTATAAATCGAGGAACGTTTCTACGGAAACGACAGGATTTTATTTTTGGATGCGGCTATCTCCTTTCCGATGCACTTTTCCTTCTTTACTGCATTCCTCGCGCCCTCACATTGACGAATAAACATAGTAATTACGTCACTATGAAAAACTAGGGATTCTATGACGTCTCCTTCTAAATCGAGGAACGTTTCTACGAAACAACAGGATTTTATTTTGGGATACGAGTATCTCCTTTCCGATGCACTATCCCTTCTTTACTGCATTCCTCGCGCCAACACATTGACGAACAATCACAGGAATTGCGTCCCTATGAAAAACTATGGATTCTATGACGTCTCCTCCTAAACCGAGGAACGGTTCTATGGAAACGACAGGAATTTCTTTTGGGATACGACTATCTCCTTTCAGATGCACTATTCCTTCTTTACTGCATTCCACGCGCCTTCACATTGACGAATAAACACAGAAATTGTGTCCCAATGAAAAACTATGGATTCTATGACATCTCCTTCTAAATCGAGGAATGTTTCTATGGAAACGACACGATATTCTTTTGGGATACGACTATCTCCTTTCCGATGCACTATTCCTCCTTTACTGCATTAGACGCGCCCTCACATTGATGAATAAACACAGAAATTGCGTCCCTATGAAAAACTATGGATTCTATGACGTCTCCTTCTAAATCGAGAAAAGTTTCTATGGAAACCACATGATTTTCTTTTGGGATACGGATATCTCCTTTCCGATGCACTATACCTTCTTAACTGCATTCCTCGCGCCCTCACATTGACGAATAAACAGAGAAATAGCGTCCCTATGAAAAACTATGGATTCTATGACGTCTCCTTCTATATCGAAGAACGTTTCTATGGAAACGACAGGATTTTCTTTTGGGATGCGGCTATCTCCATTCCGATGCACTATTCCTTCTTTACTGCATTCTTCGCGCCCTCACATTGACGAATAAACACAGAAATTGCGTCCCTATGAAAAACTATGGATTCTGTGACGTCTCCTTCTAAATCGAGGAACGTTTCTATGGAAACGTCAGGATTTTCTTTTGGGATACGCCTATCTCCTTTCAGATTCAATATTCCTTCTTTACTGAATTCCTCGCACCCTCACATTGACGAATAAACACAGAAATTTCGTCCCTATGAAAAACTATGGATTCTATGACGTCTCCTTCTAAATCGAGGAACGTTTCTATGAAAACGACAGGATTTTCTTTTGTGATACGGCTATCTCCTTTCCGATGCACTAATCCTTCTTTACTGCATTCCACGCGCCCTCACATTGACGAATTAACACAGAAATTGCGCCTCTATGAAAAACTATGGATTCTATGACGGCTCTTTCTCAATCGAGGAAAGCTTCTATGGAAACGAAAGGATTTTCTTTTGGGATACGCCTATCTCCTTTCCGATTAAACATTCCTGCTTTACTGCATTCCTCGCGCCCTCACATTGACGAATAAACACAGAAATTGAGTCCCTATGAAAAACTATGGATTCCATGACGTCTCCTTCTAAATCGAGGAATGTTTCTATGGAAACGACAGGATTTTATTTTGGGATTCGACTATTTCCTTTCCGATGCACTATTCCATCTTTACAGCATTCCACGCGCCCTCATATTGATGAATGAACACAGAAATTGCGTCCCTATGAAAAACTATGACTTCTATGACGTCTCCTTTTATGTCGAGGAACGTTTCTATGGAAACGACAGGATTTTCATTTGGGATGCGGCTATCTCCTTTCCGATGCACTATTCCTTCTTTACTGCATTCCTCGCGCCTTCACATTGACGAATAAACACAGAAATTGCGTCCCTATGAATATCTATGGATTCTATGACGTCTCCTTCTAAATCGAGAAACATTTCTATGGAAACGACAGAATTTCTTTTGGGATACGCCTATCTCCTTTCCGATTCAACATTCCATCTTTACTCCATTCCTCGCGCCCTCACATTGACGAATAAGCACAGAAATTGCGTCCCTATGAAAAACTATGGATTCCATGACGTCTAATTCTAAATCGAGTAACGTTTCTATGGAAACGACAGGATTTTTAATTGGGATACGACTATCTCCTTTCCGATGCACTATTCCTTCTTTACTGCATTCCTTGCGCCCTCACATTGACGAATAAACACAGAAATTGCGGCCTATGAAAAGCTATGGATTATATGACGTCTCCTTCTAAATCAAGGAACGTTTCTATGGAAACGACAGGACATTCTTTTGGGATACGGCTATCTCCTTTCCGATGCACTATTCCTTCTTTACAGCATTCCTCGCGGCCTCACATTGACGAATAAACACAGAAATTGCGTCCCTATGAGAAGCTATGGACTCTATGACGTCTCCTTCTAACTCGAGGAACATTTCTATGGAAACGAATGAATTTTCTTTAGGGATACGGCTGTCTCCTTTCAGATGCACTATTCCTTCTATACTGCATTCCTCGCGCCCTCACATTGACGAATAAACACAGAAATTGCGTCCCTATGAAAAACTATGGATTCTATGACGTCTCCTGCTAAATCGAGGAACGTTTCTATGGAAACGACTGGATATTCTTTTGGGATACGGCTATCTCCTTTCAGATGCACTATTCCTTCTTTACTGCATTCCTCGCGCCCACACATTGACGAATAAACACAGGAATAGCATCCCTATGAAAAACTATGGATTCTATGACGTCTCCTCCTAAATCGAGGAACGGTTCTATGGAAACGACAGGATTTTCTTTTGGGATACGACTATCTCCTTTCCGATACACTATTCCTTCTTTACTGCAATACTCGCGCCCTCACATTGACGAATAAACACAGAAATTGCGTCCCTATGAGCAGCTATGGACTCAATGACGTTTCATCTAAATCGAGGAACGTTTCTATGGAAGCGAAAGGATTTTCTTTTGGGATACGACTATCTCCAATCCGATGCACTATTCCTTCTTTACTGCATTCCTCGTGCCCACACATTGACGAATAAACACAGAAATTGCGTCCCTATGAAAAACTATGTATTCTATGACGTCTCCTTCTAAATCGAGGAACGTTTCTACGGAAACGACAGGATTTTATTTTGTGATGCGGCTATCTCCTTTCCGATGCACTATTCCTTCTTTACTGCATTCCTCGCTATCTCACATTGACGAATAAACATAGAAATTGCGTCCCTATGAAAAACTAGGGAATCTATGACGTCTCCTTCTAAATCGAGGAACGTTTCAACGAAAACGACAGGATTTTTTATGGGATACGACTATCTCCTTTCCGATGCACTATTCCTTCTTTACTGCATTCCTCGCGCCTACACATTGACGAACAATCACAGGAATTGCGTCCCTATGAAACACTATGGAATCTATGACGTCTCCTCCTAAATCGAGGAACGGTTCTATGGAAACGACAGGATTTTCTTTTGGGATACGACTATCTCCTTTCCGTTGCACCATTCCTTCTTTACTGCATTCCACGCCCCCGCACAATGACGAATGAGCACAGAAATTGCGTCCCCATGTAAAACTATGGATTCTATGAAGTCTCCTTCTAAATGGAGGAACGTTTCTATGGAAATGACAGGATTTTCTTTTGGGATACGGCTATCTCCTTTCCGATGCACTATTCCTCCTTTACTGCATTCAACGCGGCCTCACATTGATGAATAAACACAGAAATTCAGTCCCTATGAAAAACTATGGATTCCATGACGTCTCCTTCTAAATCGAGGAACGTTTCTATGTAAACGACAGGATTTTATTTTGGGATACGACTATCTCCTTTCCGATGCACTATTCCTTCTTTACTGCATTCCACGCGCCCTCATATTGACGAATAAGCACAGAAATTGCGTCCCCATGTAAAACTATGGATTCTATGACGTCTCCTTCTAAATCGAGGAACGTTTCTATGGAAACGACAGGATTTTCTTTTGGGATACGACTATCTCCTTTCCGATGCTCTATTCCTTCTTTACTGCATTCCTCGCGCCCACACATTGACGAATAAACACAGAAATTGCGTCCCTATGAAAAACTATGGATTCTATGACGTCTCCTTCTAAATCGAGGAACGTTTCTATGAAAACGAAAGGATTATCATTTGGGATACGCCTATCTCCTTTCCGATTAAACATTCCTGCTTTACTGCATTCCTCGCGCCCTCACATTGACGTATAAATACAGAAATTGAGTCCCTATGAAAAACTATGGATTCCATGACGTCTCCTTCTAAATCGAGGAACGTTTCTATGGAAACGACAGGATTTTATTTTGGGATTCGACTATTTCCGTTCCGATGCACTATTCCTTCTTTACAGCATTCCACGCGCCCTCATATTGATGAATGAACACAGAAATTGCATCCCTATGAAAAACTATGACTTCTATGACGTCTCCATTTATGTCGAGGAACGTTTCTATGAAAACGACAGGATTTTCTTTTGGGATGCGGCTATCTCCTTTCCGATGCACTATTCCTTCTTTACTGCATTCCTAGCGCCTTCACATTGACGAATAAACACAGAAATTGCGTCCCTATGAATATCTATGGATTCTATGACGTCTCCTTCTAAATCGAGAAACATTTCTATGGTAACGACAGAATTTCTTTTGGGATACGCCTATCTCCTTTCCGATTCAACATTCCATCTTTACTGCATTCCTCGCGCCCTCACATTGACGAATAAACACAGAAATTGCGTCCCTATGAAAAACTATGGATACCATGACGTCTAATTCTAAATCGAGTAACGTTTCTATGGAAACGACAGGATTTTTAATTGGGATACGACTATCTCCTTTCCGATGCACTATTCCTTCTTTACTGCATTCCTTGCGCCCTCACATTGACGAATAAACACAGAAATTGCGGCCTATGAAAAGCTATGGATTATATGACGTCTCATTCTAAATCAAGGAACGTTTCTATGGAAACGACAGGACATTCTTTTGGGATACGGCTATCTCCTTTCCGATGCACTATTCCTTCTTTACTGCATTCCTCGCGCCCTCACATTGACGAATAAACACAGAAATTGCGTCCCTATGAGAAGCTATGGACTCTATGACGTCTCCTTCTAACTCGAGGAACATTTCTATGGAAACGAATGAATTTTCTTTAGGGATACGGCTGTCTCCATTCAGATGCACTATTCCTTCTATACTGCATTCCTCGCGCCCTCACATTGACGAATAAACACAGAAATTGCGTCCCTATGAAAAACTATGGATTCCATGACGTCTAATTCTAAATTAAGGAACGTTTCTATGGAAATGACAGGATTTTCTTTTGGGATACGGCTATCTCCTTTCCGATGCACTATTCCTCCTTTACTGCATTCAACGCGGCCTCACATTGATGAATAAACACAGAAATTGAGTCCCTATGAAAAACTATGGATTCCATGACGTCTCCTTCTAAATCGAGGAACGTTTCTATGGAAACGACAGGATTTTATTTTGGGATACGACTATCTCCTTTCCGATGCACTATTCCTTCTTTACTGCATTCCTCGCTCCCTCACATTGACGAATAAACACTGAAATTGCGTCCCTATGAAAAACTATGTATTCTATGACGTCTCTTTCTAAATCGGGAAACATTTCTATGGAAACGACAGGATCTTCTTTTGGGATACGCCTATCTCCTTTCCGATTCAACATTCCATCTTTACTGCATTCCTCGCGCCCTCACATTGACGAATAAACACAGAAATTGCGTCCCTATGAAAAACTATGGATTCCATGACGTCTCATTCTAAATCGAGTAACGTTTCTATGGAAATGGCAGGATTTTTAATTGGGATAAGATTATCTCCTTTCCGATGCACTATTCCTTCTTTACTGCATTCCTTGCGCCCTCACATTGACGAATAAACACAGAAATTGCGGCCTATGAAAAGCTATGGATTATATGACGTCTCCCTCTAAATCAAGGAACGGTTCTATGGAAACGACAGGATTTTCTTTTGGTATACGGCTATTTCCTTTCCGATGCACTATTCCTTCTTTACTGCATTCCTCGCGCCCTCTCATTGACGAATAAACATAGGAACTGCTTCCCTATGAAAAACTATGGATTCTATGACGTCTCCTTGTAAATCGAGGAACGTTTGTATGGAAACGACAGGATTTTCTTTAGGGATACGACCATTTCCTTTCCGATGCGTTATTCCTTCGTTACTGCATTCCTCGCGACCTCACATTGACGAATAAACACAGAAATTGCGTCCCTATGAAAAACTATGGATCCCATGACGTCTCATTCTAAATCGAGGAACGTTTCTATGGAAACGTCAGGATTTTTAATTGGGATACGACCATCTCCTTTCCGATCACTATTCCTTCTTTACTGCATTCCACGCGCCCTCACATTGACGAATAAACACAGAAATTGCGTTCATGTGAAAAGCTATGGATTCTATGACGTCTCCTTCTAAATCGTGGAACGTTTCTATGGAGACGACAGGAGATTCTTTTGGGATACGGCTATCTCCTTTCCGATGCACTATTCCTTCTTTACTGCATTCCTCGCGCCCTCACATTGACGAATAAACAGAGAAATTGCGTCCCTATGAAAAACTATGGATTCCATGACGTCTCCTTCTAAATCGAGGAACGTTTCTATGGAAACGACAGGATTTTCTTTTGGTATACGGCTATCTCCTTTCCGATGCACCATTCCTTCTTTACTGGATTCCACTCGCCCTCACATTGACTAATGAGCACAGAAATTGCGTCCCAGCGAAAAACTATGGATTATATGAAGTCTCCTTCTAAATCGAGGAACGTTTCTATGGAAATGACAGGATTATGTTTTGGGAAACGGCTATCTCCTTTCAGATGCACTATTCCTTCTTTACTGCATTCCTCGCGCCCACACATTGACGAATAAACACAGAAATTGTGTCCCTATCAAAAACTATGGAATCTATGACGTGTCCTTCTAAATCGAGGAACGTTTCTATGGGAACGACACGATTTTCTTTTGGGATACGACTATCTCCTTTCCGATGCACTATTCCTTCTTTACTGCATTCCTGGCGCCCTCACATTGACGAATAAACACAGAAATTACGTCCCTATGAAAAACTATGTATTCTATGACGTCTCTTTCTAAATCGAGGAACGTTTCTATGGAGACGAAGGGATTTTCTTTTGGGATACGGCTATCTCTTTACCGATGCACTATTCCTTCTTTACTTCATTCCTCGCGCCCTCACATTGACGAATAAACACAGACATTGCGTCCCTATGAAAATCTATGGATTCTATGACGTCTCCTTCTAAATCGAGGAACGTTTCTATGGAAACCACAGGATTTTCTTTTGGGATACGGATATCTCCTTTACGATGCACTATACCTTCTTAACTGCATTCCTCGCGCCCTCACATTGACGAATAAACACAGAAATTGCGTCCCTATGAAAAACTATGGATTCCATGACGTCTCATTCTAAATCGGGTAACGTTTCTATGGAAACGGCAGGATTTTTAATTGGGATAAGATTATCTCCTTTCCGATGCACTATTCCTTCTTTACTGCATTCCTTGTGCCCTCACATTGACGAATAAACACAGAAATTGCGGCCTATGAAAAGCTATGGATTATATGACGTCTCCTTCTAAATCAAGGAACGGTTCTATGGAAACGACAGGATTTTCTTTTGGTATACGGCTATTTCCTTTCCGATGCACTATTCCTTCTTTACTGCATTCCTCGCGCCCTCACATTGACGAATAAACTTAGGAACTGCTTCCCTATGAAAAACTATGGATTCTATGACGTCTCCTTGTAAATCGAGGAACGTTTGTATGGAAACGACAGGATTTTCTTTAGGGATACGACCATTTCCTTTCCGATGCATTATTCCTTCGTTACTGCATTCCTCGCGCCCTCACATTGACGAATAAACAGAGAAATTGCGTCCCTATGAAAAACTATGGATTCCATGACGTCTCCTTCTAAATCGTGGAACGTTTCTATGGAAACGACAGGATTTTCTTTTGGTATACGGCTATCTCCTTTCCGATGCACCATTCCTTCTTTACTGGATTCCACTCGCCCTCACATTGACTAATGAGCACAGAAATTGCGTCCCAGCGAAAAACTATGGATTATATGAAGTCTCCTTCTAAATCGAGGAACGTTTCTATGGAAATGACAGGATTATGGTTTGGGAAACGGCTATCTCCTTTCAGATGCACTATTCCTTCTTTACTGCATTCCTCGTGCCCTCACATTGACGAATAAACACAGATATTGCGTCCCTATGAAAAACTATGGATCCCATGACGTCTCATTCTAAATCGAGGAACGTTTCTATGGAAACGTCAGGATTTTTAATTGGGATACGACCATCTCCTTTCCGATCACTATTCCTTCTTTACTGCATTCCACGCGCCCTCACATTGACGAATAAACACAGAAATTGCGTTCATGTGAAAAGCTATGGATTCTATGACGTCTCCTTCTAAATCGTGGAACGTTTCTATGGAGACGACAGGAGATTCTTTTGGGATACGGCTATCTCCTTTCCGATGCACTATTCCTTCTTTACTGCATTCCTCGTGCCCTCACATTGACGAATAAACACAGATATTGCGTCCCTATGAAAAACTATGGATTCTATGACGTGTCCTTCTAAATCGAGGAACATTTCTATGGGAACGACACAATTTTCTTTTGGGATACGGCTATCTCCTTTCCGATTTACTATTCGTTCTTTACTGAATTCCTCGCGCCCACACATTGACGAATAAACACAGAAATTGTGTCCCTATCAAAAACTATGGAATCTATGACGTGTCCTTCTAAATCGAGGAACATTTCTATGGGAACGACACAATTTTCTTTTGGGATACGGCTATCTCCTTTCCGATTTACTATTCGTTCTTTACTGAATTCCTCGCGCCCACACATTGACGAATAAACACAGAAATTGTGTCCCTATCAAAAACTATGGAATCTATGACGTGTCCTTCTAAATCGAGGAACGTTTCTATGGGAACGACACGATTTTCTTTTGGGATACGACTATCTCCTTTCCGATGCACTATTCCTTCTTTACTGCATTCCTCGCGCCCTCACATTGACGAATAAACACAGAAATTACGTCCCTATGAAAAACTATGTATTCTATGACGTCTCTTTCTAAATCGAGGAACGTTTCTACGGAGACGAAGGGATTTTCTTTTGGGATACGGCTATCTCTTTACCGATGCACTATTCCTTCTTTACTTCATTCCTCGCGCCCTCACATTGACGAATAAACACAGACATTGCGTCCCTATGAAAATCTATGGATTCTATGACGTCTCCTTCTAAATCGAGGAACGTTTCTATGGAAACCACAGGATTTTCTTTTGGGATACGGATATCTCCTTTCCGATGCACTATACCTTCTTAACTGCATTCCTCGCGCCCTCACATTGACGAACAAACACAGAAATTGCGTCCCTATGAAAAACTATGGATTCCATGACGACTCATTATAAATCGGGTAACGTTTCTATGGAAACGGCAGGATTTTTAATTGGGATAAGATTATCTCCTTTCCGATGCACTATTCCTTCTTTACTGCATTCCTTGTGCCCTCACATTGACGAATAAACACAGAAATTGCGGCCTATGAAAAGCTATGGATTACATGACGTCTCCTTCTAAATCAAGGAACGGTTCTATGGAAACGACAGGATTTTCTTTTGGTATACGGCTATTTCCTTTCCGATGCACTATTCCTTCTTTACTGCATTCCTCGCGCCCTCACATTGACGAATAAACATAGGAATTGCTTCCCTATGAAAAACTATGGATTCTATGACGTCTCCTTGTAAATCGAGGAACGTTTGTATGGAAACGACAGGATTTTCTTTAGGGATACGACCATTTCCTTTCCGATGCATTATTCCTTTGTTACTGCATTCCTCACGACCTCACATTGACGAATAAACACAGAAATTGCGTCCCTATGAAAAACTATGGATCCCATGACGTCTCATTCTAAATCGTGGAACGTTTCTATGGAGACGACAGGAGATTCTTTTGGGATACGGCTATCTCCTTTCCGATGCACTATTCCTTCTTTACTGCATTCCTCGCGCCCTCACATTGACGAATAAACAGAGAAATTGCGTCCCTATGAAAAACTATGGATTCCATGACGTCTCCTTCTAAATCGTGGAACGTTTCTATGGAAACGACAGGATTTTCTTTTGGTATACGGCTATCTCCTTTCCGATGCACCATTCCTTCTTTACTGGATTCCACTCGCCCTCACATTGACTAATGAGCACAGAAATTGCGTCCCAGCGAAAAACTATGGATTATATGAAGTCTCCTTCTAAATCGAGGAACGTTTCTATGGAAATGACAGGATTATGTTTTGGGAAACGGCTATCTCCTTTCAGATGCACTATTCCTTCTTTACTGCATTCCTCGCGCCCACACATTGACGAATAAACACAGAAATTGTGTCCCTATCAAAAACTATGGATCCCATGACGTCTCATTCTAAATCGAGGAACGTTTCTATGGAAACGTCAGGATTTTTAATTGGGATACGACCATCTCCTTTCCGATCACTATTCCTTCTTTACTGCATTCCACGCGCCCTCACATTGACGAATAAACACAGAAATTGCGTTCATGTGAAAAGCTATGGATTCTATGACGTCTCCTTCTAAATCGTGGAACGTTTCTATGGAGACGACAGGAGATTCTTTTGGGATACGGCTATCTCCTTTCCGATGCACTATTCCTTCTTTACTGCATTCCTCGTGCCCTCACATTGACGAATAAACACAGATATTGCGTCCCTATGAAAAACTATGGATCCCATGACGTCTCATTCTAAATCGAGGAACGTTTCTATGGAAACGTCAGGATTTTTAATTGGGATACGACCATCTCCTTTCCGATCAATATTCCTTCTTTACTGCATTCCACGCGCCCTCACATTGACGAATAAACACAGAAATTGCGTTCATGTGAAAAGCTATGGATTCTATGACGTCTCCTTCTAAATCGTGGAACGTTTCTATGGAGACGACAGGAGATTCTTTTGGGATACGGCTATCTCCTTTCCGATGCACTATTCCTTCTTTACTGCATTCCTCGTGCCCTCACATTGACGAATAAACACAGATATTGCGTCCCTATGAAAAACTATGGATCCCATGACGTCTCATTCTAAATCGAGGAACGTTTCTATGGAAACGTCAGGATTTTTAATTGGGATACGACCATCTCCTTTCCGATCACTATTCCTTCTTTACTGCATTCCACGCGCCCTCACATTGACGAATAAACACAGAAATTGCGTTCATGTGAAAAGCTATGGATTCTATGACGTCTCCTTCTAAATCGTGGAACGTTTCTATGGAGACGACAGGAGATTCTTTTGGGATACGGCTATCTCCTTTCCGATGCACTATTCCTTCTTTACTGCATTCCTCGTGCCCTCACATTGACGAATAAACACAGATATTGCGTCCCTATGAAAAACTATGGATTCTATGACGTGTCCTTCTAAATCGAGGAACATTTCTATGGGAACGACACAATTTTCTTTTTGGATACGGCTATCTCCTTTCCGATTTACTATTCGTTCTTTACTGAATTCCTCGCGCCCACACATTGACGAATAAACACAGAAATTGTGTCCCTATCAAAAACTATGGAATCTATGACGTGTCCTTCTAATTCGAGGAACGTTTCTATGGGAACGACACGATTTTCTTTTGGGATACGACTATCTCCTTTCCGATGCACTATTCCTTCTTTACTGCATTCCTCGCGCCCTCACATTGACGAATAAACACAGAAATTACGTCCCTATGAAAAACTATGTATTCTATGACGTCTCTTTCTAAATCGAGGAACGTTTCTATGGAGACGAAGGGATTTTCTTTTGGGATACGGCTATCTCTTTACCGATGCACTATTCCTTCTTTACTTCATTCCTCGCGCCCTCACATTGACGAATAAACACAGACATTGCGTCCCTATGAAAATCTATGGATTCTATGACGTCTCCTTCTAAATCGAGGAACGTTTCTATGGAAACCACAGGATTTTCTTTTGGGATACGGATATCTCCTTTCTGATGCACTATACCTTCTTAACTGCATTCCTCGCGCCCTCACATTGACGAATAAACACAGAAATTGCGTCCCTATGAAAAACTATGGATTCCATGACGTCTCATTCTAAATCGGGTAACGTTTCTATGGAAACGGCAGGATTTTTAATTGGGATAAGATTATCTCCTTTCCGATGCACTATTCCTTCTTTACTGCATTCCTTGTGCCCTCACATTGACGAATAAACACAGAAATTGCGTCCCTATGAAAAACTATGGATTCTATGACGTCTCCTTCTAAATCGTGGAACGTTTCTATGGAGACGACAGGAGATTCTTTTGGGATACGGCTATCTCCTTTCCGATGCACTATTCCTTCTTTACTGCATTCCTCGTGCCCTCACATTGACGAATAAACACAGATATTGCGTCCCTATGAAAAACTATGGATTCTATGACGTGTCCTTCTAAATCGAGGAACATTTCTATGGGAACGACACAATTTTCTTTTGGGATACGGCTATCTCCTTTCCGATTTACTATTCGTTCTTTACTGAATTCCTCGCGCCCACACATTGACGAATAAACACAGAAATTGTGTCCCTATCAAAAACTATGGAATCTATGACGTGTCCTTCTAAATCGAGGAACGTTTCTATGGGAACGACACGATTTTCTTTTGGGATACGACTATCTCCTTTCCGATGCACTATTCCTTCTTTACTGCATTCCTCGCGCCCTCACATTGACGAATAAACACAGAAATTACGTCCCTATGAAAAACTATGTATTCTATGACGTCTCTTTCTAAATCGAGGAACGTTTCTATGGAGACGAAGGGATTTTCTTTTGGGATACGGCTATCTCTTTACCGATGCACTATTCCTTCTTTACTTCATTCCTCGCGCCCTCACATTGACGAATAAACACAGACATTGCGTCCCTATGAAAATCTATGGATTCTATGACGTCTCCTTCTAAATCGAGGAACGTTTCTATGGAAACCACAGGATTTTCTTTTGGGATACGGATATCTCCTTTCCGATGCACTATACCTTCTTAACTGCATTCCTCGCGCCCTCACATTGACGAATAAACACAGAAATTGCGTCCCTATGAAAAACTATGGATTCCATGACGTCTCATTCTAAATCGGGTAACGTTTCTATGGAAACGGCAGGATTTTTAATTGGGATAAGATTATCTCCTTTCCGATGCACTATTCCTTCTTTACTGCATTCCTTGTGCCCTCACATTGACGAATAAACACAGAAATTGCGGCCTATGAAAAGCTATGGATTATATGACGTCTCCTTCTAAATCAAGGAACGGTTCTATGGAAACGACAGGATTTTCTTTTGGTATACGGCTATTTCCTTTCCGATGCACTATTCCTTCTTTACTGCATTCCTCGCGCCCTCACATTGACGAATAATCATAGGAACTGCTTCCCTATGAAAAACTATGGATTCTATGACGTCTCCTTGTAAATCGAGGAACGTTTGTATGGAAACGACAGGATTTTCTTTAGGGATACGACCATTTCCTTTCCGATGCATTATTCCTTCGTTACTGCATTCCTCGCGCCCTCACATTGACGAATAAACAGAGAAATTGCGTCCCTATGAAAAACTATGGATTCCATGACGTCTCCTTCTAAATCGTGGAACGTTTCTATGGAAACGACAGGATTTTCTTTTGGTATACGGCTATCTCCTTTCCGATGCACCATTCCTTCTTTACTGGATTCCACTCGCCCTCACATTGACTAATGAGCACAGAAATTGCGTCCCAGCGAAAAACTATGGATTATATGAAGTCTCCTTCTAAATCGAGGAACGTTTCTATGGAAATGACAGGATTATGTTTTGGGAAACGGCTATCTCCTTTCAGATGCACTATTCCTTCTTTACTGCATTCCTCGTGCCCTCACATTGACGAATAAACACAGATATTGCGTCCCTATGAAAAACTATGGATCCCATGACGTCTCATTCTAAATCGAGGAACGTTTCTATGGAAACGTCAGGATTTTTAATTGGGATACGACCATCTCCTTTCCGATCACTATTCCTTCTTTACTGCATTCCACGCGCCCTCACATTGACGAATAAACACAGAAATTGCGTTCATTTGAAAAGCTATGGATTCTATGACGTCTCCTTCTAAATCGTGGAACGTTTCTATGGAGACGACAGGAGATTCTTTTGGGATACGGCTATCTCCTTTCCGATGCACTATTCCTTCTTTACTGCATTCCTCGTGCCCTCACATTGACGAATAAACACAGATATTGCGTCCCTATGACAAACTATGGATTCTATGACGTGTCCTTCTAAATCGAGGAACATTTCTATGGGAACGACACAATTTTCTTTTGGGATACGGCTATCTCCTTTCCGATTTACTATTCGTTCTTTACTGAATTCCTCGCGCCCACACATTGACGAATAAACACAGAAATTGTGTCCCTATCAAAAACTATGGAATCTATGACGTGTCCTTCTAAATCGAGGAACATTTCTATGGGAACGACACAATTTTCTTTTGGGATACGGCTATCTCCTTTCCGATTTACTATTCGTTCTTTACTGAATTCCTCGCGCCCACACATTGACGAATAAACACAGAAATTGTGTCCCTATCAAAAACTATGGAATCTACGACGTGTCCTTCTAAATCGAGGAACGTTTCTATGGGAACGACACGATTTTCTTTTGGGATACGGCTATCTCCTTTCCGATTTACTATTCGTTCTTTACTGAATTCCTCGCGCCCACACATTGACGAATAAACACAGAAATTGTGTCCCTATCAAAAACTATGGAATCTATGACGTGTCCTTCTAAATCGAGGAACGTTTCTATGGGAACGACACGATTTTCTTTTGGGGAACGGCTATCTCCTTTCCGATGCACTATTCCTTCTTTACTGCATTCCTCGCGCCCTCACATTGACGAATAAACACAGAAATTACGTCCCTATGAAAAACTATGTATTCTATGACGTCTCTTTCTAAATCGAGGAACGTTTCTATGGAGACGAAGGGATTTTCTTTTGGGATACGGCTATCTCTTTACCGATGCACTATTCCTTCTTTACTTCATTCCTCGCGCCCTCACATTGACGAATAAACACAGACATTGCGTCCCTATGAAAATCTATGGATTCTATGACGTCTCCTTCTAAATCGAGGAACGTTTCTATGGAAACCACAGGATTTTCTTTTGGGATACGGATATCTCCTTTCCGATGCACTATACCTTCTTAACTGCATTCCTCGCGCCCTCACATTGACGAATAAACACAGAAATTGCGTCCCTATGAAAAACTATGGATTCCATGACGTCTCATTCTAAATCGGGTAACGTTTCTATGGAAACGGCAGGATTTTTAATTGGGATAAGATTATCTCCTTTCCGATGCACTATTCCTTCTTTACTGCATTCCTTGTGCCCTCACATTGACGAATAAACACAGAAATTGCGGCCTATGAAAAGCTATGGATTATATGACGTCTCCTTCTAAATCAAGGAACGGTTCTATGGAAACGACAGGATTTTCTTTTGGTATACGGCTATTTCCTTTCCGATGCACTATTCCTTCTTTACTGCATTCCTCGCGCCCTCACATTGACGAATAAACATAGGAACTGCTTCCCTATGAAAAACTATGGATTCTATGACGTCTCCTTGTAAATCGAGGAACGTTTCTATGGAAACGACAGGATTTTCTTTAGGGATACGACCATTTCCTTTCCGATGCATTATTCCTTCGTTACTGCATTCCTCGCGACCTCACATTGACGAATAAACACAGAAATTGCGTCCCTATGAAAAACTATGGATCCCATGACGTCTCATTCTAAATCGAGGAACGTTTCTATGGAAACGACAGGATTTTTAATTGGGATACGACCATCTCCTTTCCGATCACTATTCCTTCTTTACTGCATTCCACGCGCCCTCACATTGACGAATAAACACAGAAATTGCGTCCATGTGAAAAGCTATGGATTCTATGACGTCTCCTTCTAAATCGTGGAACGTTTTTTATGGAAACGACAGGAGATTCTTTTGGGATACGGCTATCTCCTTTCCGATGCACTATTCCTTCTTTACTGCATTCCTCGCGCCCTCACATTGACGAATAAACACAGAAATTGCGTCCCTATGAAAAACTATGGATTCCATGACGTCTCCTTCTAAATCGAGGAACGTTTCTATGGAAACGACAGGATTTTCTTTTGGTATACGGCTATCTCCTTTCCGATGCACCATTCCTTCTTTAATGGATTCCACTCGCCCTCACATTGACTAATGAGCACAGAAATTGCGTCCCTGCGAAAAACTATGGATTATATGAAGTCTCCTTCTAAATCGAGGAACGTTTCTATGGAAATGACAGGATTTTGTTTTGGGAAACGGATATCTCCTTTCCGATGCACTATACCTTCTTAACTGCATTCCTCGCGCCATCACATTAACGAATAAACACAGAAATTGCGACCCGATGAAAAACCATGGATTCTATGACATCTCCTTCTAAATCGAGGAACGTTTCTATGGAAACGACACGATATTCTTTTGGGATACGACTATCTCCTTTGCGATGCACTATTCCTCCTTTACTGCATGAGACCCGCCCTCACATTGATGAATAAACACGGAAATTGCGTCTTTATGAAAAACTATGGATTCTATGACGTCTCCTTCTAAATCGAGGAACGTTTTTATGGAAACCACAGGATTTTCTTTTGGGATACGGATATCTCCTTTCCGATGCACTATACCTTCTTAACTGCATTCCTCGCGCCCTCACATTGACGAATAAACACAGAAATTGCGTCCCTTTGAAAAGCTATGGATTCTATGACGTCTCCTTCTAAATCGAGGAACGTTTCTATGAAAACGAAAGGATTATCATTTGGGATACGCCTATCTCCTTTCCGATTAAACATTCCTTCTTTACTGCATTCCTCGCGCCCTCACATTGACGAATAAACACAGAAATTGAGTCCCTATTAAAACTATGGATTCCATGACGTCTCCTTCTAAATCGAGGAACGTTTCTATGGAAACGACAGGATTTTATTTTGGGATACGGATATCACCTTTCCGATGCACTATACCTTCTTAACTGCATTCCTCGCGAACTCACATTGACGAATAAACACAGAAATTGCGTCCCTATGAAAAGCTATGGATTCTATGACGTCTCCTTCTAAATCGAGGAACGTTTCTATGGAAACGAAGGGATTTTCTTTTGGGATACGGCTGTCTCTTTACCAATGCAGTATTCCTTCTTTACTGCATTCCTTGCGCCCTCACATTGACGAATAAACACAGAAATTGCGTCCCTATGAAAATCTATGGATTCTATGACGTCTCCTTCTAAATCGAGAAACATTTCTATGGAAACGACAGGATTTTCTTTTGGGATACGCCTATCTCCTTTCCGATTCAACATTCCATCTTTACTGCATTCCTCGCGCCCTCACATTGACGAATAAACACAGAAATTGCGTCCCTATGAAAAACTATGGATTCCATGACGTCTATTTCTAAATCGAGTAACGTTTCTATGGAAACGACAGGATTTTTAATTGGGATACGACTATCTCCTTTCCGATGCACTATTCCTTCCTTACTGCATTCCTCGCGCCCACACATTGACGAATAAACACAGAAATTGCGTCCCTATGATAAACTATGGTTTCTATGACGTCTCCTTCTAAATCGAGGAACGTTTGTACGGAAACGACAGGATTTTATTTTGGGATGCGGCTATCTCCTTTCCGTTGCACCATTCCTTCTTTACTGCATTCCACGCGCCCTCACATTGACGAATGAGCACACTAATTGCGTCCCTGCGAAAAACTAAGGATTCTATGAAATCTCCTTCTAAATCGAGGAACGTTTCTATGGAAACGACAGGATTTTATTTTGGGATACGAATATCTCCTTTCCGATGCACTGTTCCTTCTTTACTGCATTCCACGCGCCCTCATATTGACGAATAAGCACAGAAATTGCGTCCCCATGTAAAACTATGGATTCTATGACGTCTCCTTCTAAATCGAGGAACGTTTCTATGGAAACGACAGGATTTTCTTTTGGGAAACGACTATCTCCTTTCCGATGCACTATTCATTCTTTACTGCATTCCTCGCGCCCTCACATTGACGAATAAACAAAGAAATTGCGTCCCTATGAAAAACTATGGATTCTATGACGTGTCCTTCAAAATCGAGGAACGTTTCTATGGGAACGACACGATTTTCTTTTGGGATACGGCTATCTCATTTCCGATGCACTATTCGTTCTTTACTGAATTCCTTGCGCCCACACATTGACGAATAAACACAGAAATTGTGTCCCTATAAAAAGCTATGGATTCTATGACGTGTCCTTCTAAATCGAGGAACGTATCTATGGGAACGACACGATTTTCTTTTGGGATACGACTATCTCCTTTCCGATGCACTATTCCTTCTTTTACTGCATTCCACGCGCCCTCACATTGACGAATAAAGACAGAAATTGCTTCCCTGTAAAAAACTATGGATTCTATGACGTCTCCTTCTAAATCGAGGATCGTTACTATGGAATCGACAGGATCTTCCTTTGGGATACGGCTATCTCCTTTCAGATGCACTATTCCTTCCTTACTGCATTTCTCGCGCCCTCACAGTGACGAATAAACACAGAAATTGCGTCCCTATGAAAAACTATGAATTCTATGACGTGACCTTCTATGTCGGGGAACGTTTCTATGGAAACGACAGGATTTTCTTTTGGGATGCGGCTATCTCCTTTCCGATGCACTATTCCTTCTTTACTGCATTCCTCGCGCCCTCACATTGACGAATAAACACAGAAATTGCGTCCTTATGAAAAACTATGGATTCCATGACGTCTCATTCTAAATCGAGGAACGTTTCTATGGAAACGACAAGATTTTCTTTTGGTATGCGGCCATTTCCTTTCCGATGCACTATTCCTTCTTTACTGCATTCCTCGCGCCCTCACTTTGACGAATAAAAATAGGAACTGCTTCCCTATGAAAAACTATGGATTCTATGACGTCTCCTTGTAAATCGAGGAACGTTTGTATGGAAACGGCAGGATTTTCTTTTGGGATACAACCATTTCCTTTCCGATGCATTATTCCTTCTTTACTGCATTCCTCGCGACCTCACATTGACGAATAAACACAGAAATTGCGTCCCTATGAAAAACTATGGATCCCATGACGTCTCATTCTAAATCGAGGAACGTTTCTATGGAAACGACAGGATTTTTAATTGGGATACGACTATCTCCTTTCCGATGCACAGTTCCTTCTTTACTGCATTCCACGCGCCCTCACATTGACGGATAAACACAGAAATTGCGTCCCTGTGAAAAGCTATGGATTCTATGACGTCTCCTTCTAAATCGTGGAACGTTTCTATGGAAACGACAGGAGATTCTTTTGGTATACGGCTATCTCCTTTCCGATGCACTATTCCTTCTTTACTGCATTCCTCGCGCCCTCACATTGACGAATAATCACAGAAATTGCGTCCCTATGAAAAACTAAGGATTCCTTGACGTCTCCTTCTAAATCGAGGAACGCTTCTATGGAAACGACAGGATTTTCAATTGGGATACAACTATCTCCTTTCCGATGCACTATTCCTATTTTACTGCATTCCTCGCGACATCACATTGACGAATAAACACAGAAATTGCGTCCCTATGAAAAACTATAGTTCTATGACGTCTCCTTCTAAATCGAGGAACGTTTCTATGGAAACGACAGGATTTTATTTTGGGATACGACTATATCCTTTCCGTTGCACTGTTCCTACTTTACTGCATTCCACGCGCCCTCATATTGACGAATAAGCACAGAGATTGCGTCCCCATGTAACACTATGGATTCTATGACGTCTCCTTCTAAATCGAGGAACGTTTCTATGAAAACGACAGGATTTTCTTTTGGGATACGACTATCTCCTTCCGATGCACCATTCCTTCTTTACTGGATTCCACGCGCCCTCACATTGACGAATGAGCACAGAAATTGCGTCCCTGCGAAAAACTATGGATTCTATGAAGTCTCCTTCTAAATCGAGGAACGTTTCTATGGAAATGACAGGATTTTGTTTTGGGATACGACGATTTCCTTTCCGATGCACTATTCCTTCTTTACTGCATTCCACGCGCCCTCATATTGATGAATGAACACAGAAATTGCGTCCCTAGGAAGACTATGACTTCTATGACGTCTTCTTTTATGTCGAGGAACGTTTCTATGGAAACGACAGGATTTTCTTTTGGGATGCGGCTATCTCCTTTCCGATGCACTATTCCTTCTTTACTGCATTCCTCGCGCCTTCACATTGACGAATAAACACAGAAATTGCGTCCCTATGAAAAACTATGGATCCCATGACGTCTCATTCTAAATCGAGGAACGTTTCTATGGAAACGACAGGATTTTTAATTGGGATTTGACCATCTCCTTTCCGAGGCACAGTTCCTTCTTTACTGCATTCCACGCGCCCTCACATTGACGGATAAACACAGAAATTGCGTCCCTGTGAAAAGCTATGGATTCTATGACGTCTCCTTCTAAATCGTGGAACGTTTCTATGGAAACGACAGGAGCTTCTTTTGGGATACGGCTATCTCCTTTCCGATGCACTATTCCTTCTTTACTGCATTCCCCGCGCCCTCACATTGACGATTAAACACAGAAATTGCGTCCCTATGAAAAACTATGGATTCCATGACGTCTCCTTCTAAATCGAGGAACGTTTCTATGGAAACGACAGGATTTTCTTTTGGTATACGGCTATCTCCTTTCCGATGCACCATTCCTTCTTTACTGGATTCCACTCGCCCTCACATTGACTAATGAGCACAGAAATTGCGTCCCTGCGAAAAACTATGGATTATATGAAGTCTCCTTCTAAATCGAGGAACGTTTCTATGGAAACGACACGATATTCTTTTGGGATACGGCTATCTCCTTTCCGATGCACTATTCCTTCTTTACTGCATTCCTCGCGCCTTCACATTGACGAATAAACACAGAAATTGCGTCCCTATGAAAAACTATGGATTCTATGACGTCTCCTTCTAAATCGAGGAACGTTTCTATGGAAACGAAGGGATTTTCCTTTGGGATACGGCTGTCTCTTTACCAATGCACTATTCCTTCTTTACTGCATTCCTCGCGCCCTCACATTGACGAATAAACACAGAAATTGCGTCCCTTTGAAAAGCTATGGGTTCTATGACGTCTCCTTCTAAATCGAGGAACGTTTCTAAGAAAACGAAAGGATTATCATTTGGGATACGCCTATCTCTTTCCGATTAACCATTCCTTCTTTACTGCATTCCTCGCGCCCTCACATTGACGAATAAACACAGAAATTGAGTCCCTATGAAAAACTATGGATTCCATGACGTCTCCTTCTAAAGCGAGGAACGTTTCTATGGAAACGACAGGATTTTGTTTTGGGATACGACTATTTCCTTTCCGATGCACTATTCCTTCTTTACTGCATTCCACGCGCCCTCATATTGATGAATAAACACAGAAATTGCGTCCCTATGAGAAAGTATGACTTCTATGACGTCTCCTTTTATGTCGAGGAACGTTTCTATGGAAACGACAGGATTTTCTTTTGGGATGCGGCTATCTCCTTTCCGATGCACTATTCCTTCTTTACTGCATTCCTCGCGCCTTCACATTGACGAATAAACACAGAAATTGCGTCCCTATGAAAAACTATGGATTCTATGACGTCTCCTTCTAAATCGAGGAACGTTTCTATGGAAACGAAGGGATTTTCCTTTGGGATACGGCTGTCTCTTTACCAATGCACTATTCCTTCTTTACTGCATTCCTCGCGCCCTCACATTGACGAATAAACACAGAAATTGCGTCCCTATGAGAAGCTATGGACTCTATGACGTCTCCTTCTAACTCGAGGAACATTTCTATGGAAACGAATGAATTTTCTTTAGGGATACGGCTGTCTCCTTTCAGATGCACTATTCCTTCTTTACTGCTTTCCTCGCGCCCACACATTGACGAATAAACACAGGAATTGCGTCCCTATGAAAAACTATGGATTCTATGACGTCACCTCCTAAATCGAGAAACGGTTCTATGGAAACGACAGGATTTTCTTTTGGGATACGACTATCTCCTTTCCGATACACTATTCCTTCTTTACTGCATTCCTCGCGCCCTCACATTGACGAATAAACACAGAAATTGCGTCCCTATGACAAGCTATGGACTCTATGACGTTTCATCTAAATCGAGGAACGTTTCTATGGAAACGAAAGGATTTTCTTTTGGGATACGACTATCTCCTTTCCGATGCACTATTCCTTCCTTACTGCATTCCTCGCGCCCACACATTGACGAATAAACACAGAAATTGCGTCCCTATGAAAAACTATGGTTTCTATGACGTCTCCTTCTAAATCGAGAAACGTTTGTACGGAACGACAGGATTTTATTTTGGGATGCGGCTATCTCCTTTCCGTTGCACCATTCCTTCTTCACTGCATTCCACACGCCCTCACATTGACGAATGAGCACAGTAATTGCGTCCCTGCGAAAAACTATGGATTCTATGAAATCTCCTTTTAATCGAGAAACGTTTCTATGGAAATGACAGGATTTTGTTTTGGGAAACGACTATCTCCTTTCCGATGCACTATTCCTTCTTTACTGCATTCCACGCGCCCTCATATTGACGAATAAACACAGAAATTGCGTCCCTATGAAAAACTATGGTTTCTATGACGTCTCCTTCTAAATCGAGAAACGTTTGTACGGAAACGACAGGATTTTATTTTGGGATGCGGCTATCTCCTTTCCGATGCACTATTCCTCCTTTACTGCATTGAACGCGGCCTCACATTGATGAATAAACACAGAAATTGAGTCCCTATGAAAAACTATGGATTCCATGACGTCTCCTTCTGAATCGAGGAACGTTTCTATGGAAACGACAGGATTTTATTTTGGGATACGAATATCTCCTTTCCGATGCACTGTTCCTTCTTTACTGCATTCCACGCGCCCTCATATTGACGAATAAGCACAGAAATTGCGTCCCCATGTAAAACTATGGATTCTATGACGTCTCCTTCTAAATCGAGGAACGTTTCTATGGAAACGACAGGATTTTCTTTTGGGAAACGACTATCTCCTTTCCGATGCACTATTCATTCTTTACTGCATTCCTCGCGCCCTCACATTGACGAATAAACACAGAAATTGCGTCCCTATGAAAATCTATGGATTCAATGACGTGTCCTTCAAAATCGAGGAACGTTTCTATGGGAACGACACGATTTTCTTTTGGGATACGGCTATCTCCTTTCCGATGCACTATTCGTTCTTTACTGAATTCCTCGCGCCCACACATTGACGAAGAAACACAGAAATTGTGTCCCTATAAACAACTAAGGATTCTATGACGTGTCCTTCTAAATCGAGGAACGTATCTATGGGAACGACGCGATTTTCTTTTGGGATACGACTATCTCCTTTCCGATGCACTATTCCTTCTTTTACTGCATTCCACGCGCCCTCACATTGACGAATAAAGACAGAAATTGCTTCCCTGTAAAAAACTATGGATTCTATGACGTCTCCTTCTAAATCGAGGATCGTTACTATGGAATCGACAGGATCTTCTTTTGGGATACGGCTATCTCCTTTCCGATGCACTATTCCTTCTTTACTGCATTCCTCGCGCCCTCACATTGACGAATGAACACAGAAATTGCGTCCTTATGAAAAACTATGGATTCCATGACGTCTCATTCTAAATCGAGTAACGTCTCTATGGAAACGACAGGACTTTTAATTGGGATACGTCTATCTCCTATCCGATGCACTATTCCTTCTTTACTGCATTCCTTGCGCCCTCACATTGACGAATAAACACAGAAATTGCGGCCTATGAAAAGCTATGGATTATATGACGTCTCCTTCTAAATCAAGGAACGGTTCTATGGAAACGACAAGATTTTCTTTTGGTATACGGCTATTTCCTTTCCGATGCACTATTCCTTCTTTACTGCATTCCTCGCGCCCTCACATTGACGAATAAACATAGGACTGCTTCCCTATGAAAAACTATGGATTCTATGACGTCTCCTTGTAAATCGAGGAACGTTTGTATGGAAACGGCAGGATTTTCTTTTGGGATACAACCATTTCCTTTCCGATGCATTATTCCTTCTTTACTGCAATCCTCGCGACCTCACATTGACGGATAAACACAGAAATTGCGTCCATATGAAAAACTATGGATCCCATGACGTCTCATTCTAAATCGAGGAACGTTTCTATGGAAACGACAGGATTTTTAATTGGGATACGACTATCTCCTTTCCGATGCACTATTCCTTCTTTACTGCATTCCACGCGCCCTCACATTGACGAATAAACACAGAAATTGCGTCCCTGTGGAAAGCTAAGGATTCTATGACGTGTCCTTCAAAATCGAGGAACGTTTCTATGGGAACGACACGATTTTCTTTTGGGATACGGCTATCTCCTTTCCGATGCACTATTCCTTCTTTACTGAATTCCTCGCGCCCACACATTGACGAATAAACACAGAAATTGTGTCCCTATAAACAACTAAGGATTCTATGACGTGTCCTTCTAAATCGAGGAACGTATCTATGGGAACGACGCGATTTTCTTTTGGGATACGACTATCTCCTTTCCGATGCACTATTCCTTCTTTTACTGCATTCCACGCGCCCTCACATTGACGAATAAAGACAGAAATTGCTTCCCTGTAAAAAACTATGGATTCTATGACGTCTCCTTCTAAATCGAGGATCGTTACTATGGAATCGACAGGATCTTCTTTTGGGATACGGCTATCTCCTTTCCGATGCACTATTCCTTCTTTACTGCATTCCTCGCGCCCTCACATTGACGAATGAACACAGAAATTGCGTCCCTATGAAAAACTAAGGATTCCTTGACATCTCCTTCTAAATCGAGGAACGTTTCTATGGAAACGACAGGATTTTCAATTGGGATAGGACTATCTCCTTTCCGATGCACTATTCCTCCTGTACTTCATTAGACGCGCCGTCACATTGATGAATAAACACAGAGATTGCGTCCCTATGAAAAACTATGGTTCTATGACGTCTCCTTCTAAATCGAGGAACGTTTCTATGGAAACGACAGGATTTTATTTTGGGATACGACTATCTCCTTTCCGTTGCACTGTTCCTTCTTTACTGCATACCACGCGCACTCATATTGACGAATAAGCACAGAGATTGCGTCCCCATGTACAACTATGGTTCTATGACGTCTCCTTCTATATCGAGGAACGTTTCTATGGAAACGACAGGATTTTCTTTTGGGAAACGACTATCTCCTTTCCGATTCACTATTAATTCTTTACTGCATTCCTCGCGCCCTCACATTGACGAATAAACACAGAAATTGCGTCCCTACGAAAAACTATGGATTCTATGACGTGTCCTTCTAAATCGAGGAAATGTTTCTATGGGAACGACACGATTTTCTTTTGGGATGTGGCTATCTCCTTTCCGATGCACTATTCGTTCTTTACTGAATTCCTCGCGCCCACACATTGACGAATAAACACAGAAATTGTGTCCCTATGAAAAACTATGGATTCTATGACGTCTGCTTCTAAATCGAGGAACGTTTCTATGGAAACGACTGGATTTTCTTTTGGGATACGACTATCTCCTTTCCGATGCACCATTCCTTCTTTACTGGATTCCACGCGCCCTCACATTGACGAATGAGCACAGAAATTGCGTCCCTGCGAAAAACTATGGATTCTATGAAGTCTCCTTCTAAATCGAGGAACGTTTCTACGGAAATGACAGGATTTTGTTTTGGGAAACGACTATCTCCTTTCCGATGCACTATTCCTTCCTTACTGCATTCCTCGCGCCCACACATTGACGAATAAACACAGAAATTGCGTCCCTATGAAAAACTATGGTTTCTATGACGTCTCCTTCTAAATCGAGAAACGTTTGTACGGAAACGACAGGATTTTATTTTGGGATGCGGCTATCTCCTTTCCGATGCACCATTCCTTCTTTACTGGATTCCACGCGCCCTCACATTGACGAATGAGCACAGTAATTGCATCCCTGCGAAAAACTATGGATTCTATGAAATCTCCTTTTAATCGAGAAACGTTTCTATGGAAATGACAGGATTTTGTTTTGGGAAACGACTATCTCCTTTCCGATGCACTATTCCTTCTTTACTGCATTCCTCGCGCCATCACATTAACGAATAAACACAGTAATTGCGTCCCAATGAAAAACTATGGATTCTATGACATGTCCTTCTAAATCGAGGAATGTTTCTATGGAAACGACACGATATTCTTTTGGGATACGACTATCTCCTTTCCGATGCACTATTCCTCCTTTACTGCATTGAACGCGGCCTCACATTGATGAATAAACACAGAAATTGAGTCCCTATGAAAAACTATGGATTCCATGACGTCTCCTTCTGAATCGAGGAACGTTTCTATGGAAACGACAGGATTTTATTTTGGGATACGAATATCTCCTTTCCGATGCACTGTTCCTTCTTTACTGCATTCCACGCGCCCTCATATTGACGAATAAGCACAGAAATTGCGTCCCCATGTAAAACTATGGATTCTATGACGTCTCCTTCTAAATCGAGGAACGTTTCTATGGGAACGACACGATTTTCTTTTGGGATACGGCTATCTCCTTTCCGATGCACTATTCGTTCTTTACTGAATTCCTCGCGCCCACACATTGACGAATAAACACAGAAATTGTGTCCCTATAAACATCTAAGGATTCTATGACGTGTCCTTCTAAATCGAGGAACGTATCTATGGGAACGACGCGATTTTCTTTTGGGATACGACTATCTCCTTTCCGATGCACTATTCCTTCTTTTACTGCATTCCACGCGCCCTCACATTGACGAATAAAGACAGAAATTGCTTCCCTGTAAAAAACTATGGATTCTATGACGTCTCCTTCTAAATCGAGGATCGTTACTATGGAATCGACAGGATCTTCTTTTGGGATACGGCTATCTCCTTTCCGATGCACTATTCCTTCTTTACTGCATTCCTCGCGCCCTCACATTGACGAATGAACACAGAAATTGCGTCCTTATGAAAAACTATGGATTCCATGACGTCTCATTCTAAATCGAGTAACGTCTCTATGGAAACGACAGGATTTTTAATTGGGATACGTCTATCTCCTTTCCGGTGCACTATTCCTTCTTTACTGCATTCCTTGCGCCCTCACATTGACGAATAAACACAGAAATTGCGGCCTATGAAAAGCTATGGATTATATGACGTCTCCTTCTAAATCAAGGAACGGTTCTATGGAAACGACAAAATTTTCTTTTGGTATACGGCTATTTCCTTTCCGATGCACTATTCCTTCTTTACTGCATTCCTCGCGCCCTCACATTGACGAATAAACATAGGAACTGCTTCCCTATGAAAAACTGTGGATTCTATGACGTCTCCTTGTAAATCGAGGAACGTTTGTATGGAAACGGCAGGATTTACTTTTGGGATACAACCATTTCCTTTCCGATGCATTATTCCTTCTTTACTGCATTCCTCGCGACCTCACATTGACGGATAAACACAGAAATTGCGTCCCTATGAATAACTATGGATCCCATGACGTCTCATTCTAAATCGAGGAACGTTTCTATGGAAACGACAGGATTTTTAATTGGGATACGACTATCTCCTTTCCGATGCACTATTCCTTCTTTACTGCATTCCACGCGCCCTCACATTGACGAATAAACACAGAAATTGCGTCCCTGTGGAAAGCTAAGGATTCTATGACGTCTCCTTCTAAATCGTGGAACGTTTCTATGGAAACGACAGGAGATTCTTTTGGGATACGGCTATCTCCTTTCCGATGCACTATTCCTTCTTTACTGCATTCCTCGCGCCCTCACATTGACGAATAAACACAGAAATTGCGTCCCTATGAAAAACTATGGTTCTATGACGTCTCCTTCTAAATCGAGGAACGTTTCTATGGAAACGACAGGATTTTATTTTGGGATACGACTATCTCCTTTCCGTTGCACTGTTCCTTCTTTACTGCATTCCACGCGCCCTCATATTGACGAATAAGCACAGAGATTGCGTCCCCATGTACAACTATGGATTCTATGACGTCTCCTTCTATATCGAGGAACGTTTCTATGGAAACGACAGGATTTTCTTTAGGGAAACGACTATCTCCTTTCCGATGCACTATTCATTCTTTACTGCATTCCTCGCGCCCTCACATTGACGAATAAACACAGAAATTGCGTCCCTATGAAAAACTATGGATTCTATGACGTGTCCTTCTAAATCGAGGAAATGTTTCTATGGGAACGACACGATTTTCTTTTGGGATGCGGCTATCTCCTTTCCGATGCACTATTCGTTCTTTACTGAATTCCTCGCGCCCACACATTGACGAATAAACACAGAAATTGTGTCCCTATGAAAAACTATGGATTCTATGACGTCTGCTTCTAAATCGAGGAACGTTTCTATGGAAACGACAGGATTTTCTTTTGGGATACGACTATCTCCTTTCCGATGCACCATTCCTTCTTTACTGGATTCCACGCGCCCTCACATTGACGAATGAGCACAGAAATTGCGTCCCTGCGAAAAACTATGGATTCTATGAAGTCTCCTTCTAAATCGAGGAACGTTTCTATGGAAATGACAGGATTTTGTTTTGGGAAACGACTATCTCCTTTCCGATGCACTATTCCTTCTTTACTGCATTCCTCGCGCCATCACATTAACGAATAAACACAGAAATTGCGTCCCAATGAAAAACTATGGATTCTATGACATCTCCTTCTAAATCGAGGAATGTATCTATGGAAACGACACGATATTCTTTTGGGATACGACTATCTCCTTTCCGATGCACTATTCCTCCTGTACTTCATTAGACGCGCCGTCACATTGATGAATAAACACAGAAATTGCGTCCCTATGAAAAACTATGGTTCTATGACGTCTCCTTCTAAATCGAGGAACGTTTCTATGGAAACGACAGGATTTTATTTTGGGATACGACTATCTCCTTTCCGTTGCACTGTTCCTTCTTTACTGCATTCCACGCGCCCTCATATTGACGAATAAGCACAGAGATTGCGTCCCCATGTACAACTATGGATTCTATGACGTCTCCTTCTATATCGAGGAACGTTTCTATGGAAACGACAGGATTTTCTTTTGGGAAACGACTATCTCCTTTCCAATGCACTATTCATTCTTTACCGCATTCCTCGCGCCCTCACATTGACGAATAAACACAGAAATTGCGTCCCTATGAAAAACTATGGATTCTATGACGTGTCCTTCTAAATCGAGGAAATGTTTCTATGGGAACGACACGATTTTCTTTTGGGATGCGGCTATCTCCTTTCCGATGCACTATTCGTTCTTTACTGAATTCCTCGCGCCCACACATTGACGAATAAACACAGAAATTGTGTCCCTATAAAAAACTATGGTTTCTATGACGTGTCCTTCTAAATCGAGGAACGTTTCTATGGGAACGACACGATTTTCTTTTGGGATACGACTATCTCCTTTCCGATGCACTATTCCTTCTTTTACTGCATTCCACGCGCCCTCACATTGACGAATAAAGGCAGAAATTGCTTCCCTGTAAAAAACTATGGATTCTATGACGTCTCCTTCTAAATCGAGGATCGTTACTATGGAATCGACAGGATCTTCTTTTTGATACGGCTATCTCCTTTCAGATGCTCTATTCCTTCTTTACTGCATTTCTCGCGCCCTCACAGTGACGAATAAACACAGAAATTGCGTCCCTATGAAAAACTATGAATTCTATGACGTGACCTTCTATGTCGAGGAATGTTTCTATGGAAACGACAGGATTTTCTTTTGGGATGCGGCTATCTCCTTTCCGATGCACCATTCCTTCTTTACTGCATTCCTCGCGCCCTCACATTGTCGAAAAACACAGAAATTGCGTCCCTATGAAAAACTATGGATTCCATGACGTCTCATTCTAAATCGAGTAACGTTTCTATGGAAACGACAGGATTTTTAATTGGGATACGACTATCTCCTTTCCGATGCACTATTCCTTCTTTACTGCATTCCTTGCGCCCTCACATTGACGAATAAACACAGAAATTGCGGCCTATGAAAAACTATGGATCCCATGACGTCTCATTCTAAATCGAGAAACGGTTCTATGGAAACGACAGGATTTTCTTTTGGTATACGGCTATTTCCTTTCCGATGCACTCTTCCTTCTTTACTGCATTCCTCGCGCCCTCACATTGACGAATAAACATAGGAACTGCTTCCCTATGAAATCTATGGATTCTATGACGTCTCCTTTTAAATCGAGGAACGTTTGTATGGAAACGGCAGGATGTTCTTTTGGGATACGACCATTTCCTTTCCGATGCATTATTCCTTCTTTACTGCATTTCTCGCGACCTCACATTGACGAATAAACACAGAAATTGCGTCCCTATGAAAAACTATGGATCCCATGACGTCTCATTCTAAATCGAGAAACGTTTCTATGGAAACGAAAGGATTTTTAATTGGGATACGACTATCTCCATTCTAATGCACTATTCCTTCTTTACTGCATTCCACGCGCCCTCACAATGACGAATAAACACAGAAATTGCGTCCCTGTGAAAAGCTATGGATTCTATGACGTCTCCTTCTAAATCGAGGAACGTTTCTATGGAAACGACAGAATTTTCTTTTGGGATACGACTATCTCCTTCCGATGCACCATTCCTTCTTTACTGGATTCCACGCGCCCTCACATTGACGAATGAGCACAGAAATTGCGTCCCTGCGAAAAACTATGGATTCTATGAAGTCTCCTTCTAAATCGAGGAACGTTTCTATGGAAATGACAGGATTTTATTTTGGGATACGACTATCTCCTTTCCGATACACTATTCCTTCTTTACTGCATTCCACGCGCACTCATATTGATGAATGAACACAGAAATTGCGTCCCTAGGAAGAACTATGACTTCTATGACGTCTTCTTTTATGTCGAGGAAATTTCTATGGAAAAGACAGGATTTTCCTTTGGGATGCGGCTATCTCCTTTCCGATACACTATTCCTTCTTTACTGCATTCCTCGCGCCCTCACATTGACGAATAAACACAGAAATTGCGTCCCTATGAGAAGCAATGGACTCTATGACGTTTCATCTAAATCGAGGAACGTTTCTACGGAAACGACAGGATTTAATTTTGGGATGCGGCAATCTCGTTTCCGATGCACTATTCCTTCTTTACTGCATTCCTCGCGCCCTCACATTGACGAATAAACATAGAAATTGCGTCCCTATGAAAAACTAGGGAATCTATGACGTCTCCTTCTAAATCGAGGAACGTTTCTACGAAAACGACAGGATTTTATTTTGGGATACGACTATCTCCTTTCCGATGCACTATTCCTTCTTTACTGCATTCCTCGCGCCTACACATTGACGAACAATCACAGGAATTGCGTCCCTATGAAAAACTATGGAATCTATGACGTCTCCTCCTAAATCGAGGAACGGTTCTATGGAAGCGACAGGATTTTCTTTTGGGAAACGACTATCTCCTTCCCGATGCACTATTCCTCCTTTACTGCATTCAACGCGGCCTCACATTGATGAATAAACACAGAAATTGTGTCCCTATGAAAAACTATGGATTCCATGTCTCCTTCTAAATCGAGGAACGTTTCTATGGAAACGAAAGGATTTTATTTTGGGATACGACTATCTCCTTCCCGATGCACTATTCCTTCTTTACTGCATTCCACGCGCCCTCATATTGACGAATAAGCACAGAAATTGCGACCCCATGTAAAACTATGGATTCTATGACGTCTCCTTCTAAATCGAGGAACGTTTCTATGGAAACGACAGGATTTTCTTTTGGGATACGACTATCTCCTTTCCGATGCGCTATTCCTTCTTTACTGCATTCCTCGCGCCCTCACATTGACGAATAAACACAGATATTGCGTCCCTATGATAAACTATGGATTCTATGACGTTTCTTACTAAATCGAGGAACGTTTCTATGGAAACGACAGGATTTTCTTTTGGAATACGGCTATCTCCTTTCCGATGCACTATTCGTTCTTTACTCAATTCCTCGCGCCCACACATTGACGAATAAACACAGAAATTGTGTCCCTATAAAAAACTATGGGTTCTATGACGTGTCCTTCTAAATCGAGGAACGTTTCTATGGAAACGAAGGGATTTTCTTTTGAGATACGGCTACCTCTTTACCGATGCACAATTCCTTCCTTACTGCATTCCTCGCGCCCTCACATTGACGAATAAACATAGGAACTTCTTCCCTATGAAAAACTATGGATTCTATGACGTCTCCTTGTAAATCGAGGAACGTTTGTATGGAAACGACAGGATTTTCTTTTGGGATACGACCATTTCCTTTCCGATGCATTATTCCTTCTTTACTGCATTCCTCGCGCCCTCACATTGACGAATAAACACAGAAATTGCGTCCCTATGAAAAACTATGACTTCTATGACGTGTCCTTTTATGTCGAGGAACGTTTCTATGGAAACGACAGGATTTTCTTTTGGGATGCGGCTATCTCCTTTCCGATGCACTATTCCTTCTTTACTGCATTCCTCGCGCTTTCACATTGACGAATAAACACAGAAATTGCGTCCCTATGAAAAACTATGGATTCCATGACGTCTCATTCTAAATCGAGTAACGTTTCTATGGAAACGACAGGATATTTAATTGGGATACGACTATCTCCTTTCCGATGCACTATTCCTTCTTTACTGCATTCCTTGCGCCCTCACATTGACGAATAAACACAGAAATTGCGGCCTATGAGAAGCTATGGATTATATGACGTCTCCTTCTAAATCAATTAACGGTTCTATGGAAACGACAGGATTTTCTTTTGGTATACGGCTATTTCCTTTCCGATGCACTATTCCTTCTTTACTGCATTCCTCGCGCCCTCACATTGACGAATAAACATAGGAACTTCTTCCCTATGAAAAACTATGGATTCTATGACGTCTCCTTGTAAATCGAGGAACGTTTGTATGGAAACGACAGGATTTTCTTTTGGGATACGACCATTTCCTTTCCGATGCATTATTCCTTCTTTACTGCATTCCTCGCGACCTCACATTGACGAATAAACACTGAAATATCGTCCCTATGAAAAACTATGGATCCCATGACGTCTCATTCTAAATCGAGGAACGTTTCTATGGAAACGACAGGATTTTCAATTGGGATACGACTATCTCCATTCCGATGCACTATTCCTTCTTTACTGCATTCCACGCGCCCTCACATTGACGAATAAACACAGAAATTGCGTCCCTGTGAAAAGTTATGGATTCTATGACGTCTCCTTCTAAATCGTGGAACGTTTCTATGGAAACGACAGGAGATTCTTTTGTTATACGGCTATCTCCTTTCCGATGCACTATTCCTTTTTTACTGCTTTCCTCGCGCCCTCACATTGACGAATAAACACTGAAATTGCGTCCCTATGAAAAACTTTGGATTCTATGACGTTTCCTTCTAAATCGAGGAAAGATTCTATGGAAACGACAGGATTTTCTTTTGGGGTGCGGCTATCCCCTTTCCGATGCACTATTCCTTCTTTACTGCATTCCTCGCGCCCTCACATTGATGAATAATCACAGAAATTGCGTCCCTATGAAAAACTATGGATTCTATGACGTCTCCTTCTAAATCGAGGAACGTTTCTATGGAAAAGACAGGATTATCTTTTGGGAAACGACTATCTCCTTTCCGAAGCACTATTCCTTCTTTACTGCATTCCTTGCGCCCACACATTGACGAATAAACACAGAAATTGCGTCCCTATGAAAAACTATGGATTCTATGACGTCTCCTTCTAAATCGAGGAACGTTTCTATGGAAACGACAGGATTTTCTTTTGGTATACGGCTATTTCCTTTCCAATGCACTATTCCTCCTTTACTGCATTCCTCGCGCCTTCACATTGACGAATAAACATAGGGATTGCTTCCCTATGAAAAACTATGGATTCCATGACGTCTCCCCTTAAATCGAGGAACGTTTCTATGGAAACGACAGGATTTTTAATTGGGATACGACTATCTCCTTTCCGATGCACTATTCCTTCTTTACTGCATTCCTCGCGCACTCACATTGACGAATAAACACAGAAACTGCGTCCCTATGAAAAACTATGGATTCTATGACGTCTCCTTCTAAATCGAGGAACGTTTCTATGGAAACGACAGGATTTTCTTTTGGGATACGGCTATCTCCTTTCCGATGCACTATTACTTCTCTACTGCATTCCTCGGGCCTTACATTGACGAATAAACACAGAAATTGCGTCCCTATGAAAATCTATGGATTTTTGACGTCTCCTTCTAAATCGAGAAACATTTCTATGGAAACGACAGGATTTTCTTTTGGGATACGCCTATTTTCTTTCCGATTCTACATTCCATCTTTACTGCATTCCTCGCGCCCTCACATTGACGAATAAACACAGAAATTGCGTCCCTATGAAAAACTATGGATTGCATGACGTTTCCTTCTAAATCGAGGAATGTTTCTATGGAAACGACAGGATTTTCAATTGGGATACGACTATCTCCTTTCCGATGCACTATTCCTCTTTTACTGCATTCCTCGCGTCCTCACATTGACGAATAAACAGAGAAATTGCGTCCCTATGAAAAACTATGGATTCTATGACGTTTCCTTCTAAATCGAGGAACGTTTCTATGGAAACGACAGAATTTTCTTTAGGGATACGGCTATCTCCTTTCAGATGCACTATTCCTTCTTTCCTGCATTCCTCGCGCCCCCACATTGACGAATAAACACAGAAATTGCGTCCCTATGAAAAACTATGGATTCTATGACGTCTCCTTCTAAATCGAGGAACGTTTCTATGGAAACGACAGGATTTTCTTTGGGATACGGCTATTTCCTTTCCGATGCACTATTCCTTCTTTACTGCATTCCTCGCGCCCTCACATTGACGAATAAACACAGAAATTGCGTCCCTATGAAAAACTATGCATTCCATGAGGTCTCATTCTTAATCGAGGAACGTTTCTATGGAAACGACAGGATTTTTAATTGGGGCACGACTATCTCCTTTCCGATGCACTATTCCTTATTTACTGGATTCCTCGCGCCCTCACATTGTCGAATAAACACAGAAATTGCGTCCCTATGAAAAACTATGGATTCCATGACGTCTCATTCTAAATCGAGGAACGTTTCTATGGAAACGACAGGATTTTTAATTGGGATACGACAATCTCGTTTCCGATGCACTATTCCTTCTTTACTGCATTCCTTGCGCCCTCACATTGACGAATAAACACAGAAATTGCGGCCTATGAAAAACTATGGATTATATGACGTTTTCCTCTAAATCGAGGAACGTTTCTATGGAAACGACAGGATTTTCAATTGGGATACGACTACCTCCTTTCCGATGCACTATTCCTCTTTTACTGCATTCCTCGCGCCCTCACATTGACGAATAAACACAGAAATTGCGTCCCTATGAAAAACTATGGATTCTATGACGTCTCCTTCTAAATCGAGGAACGTTTCTATGGAAACGACAGGATTTTCTTTTGGGATACGGCTATCTCCTTTCCGATGCACTATTACTTCTCTACTGCATTCCTCGGGCCTTACATTGACGAATAAACTCAGAAATTGCGTCCCTATGAAAATCTATGGATTCCATGACGTCTCCTTCTAAATCGAGAAACATTTCTATGGAAACGACAGGATTTTCTTTTGGGATACGCCTATTTTCTTTCCGATTCTACATTCCATCTTTACTGCATTCCTCGCGCCCTCACATTGACGAATAAACACAGAAATTGCGTCTCTATGAAAAACTATGGATTGCATGACGTTTCCTTCTAAATCGAGGAATGTTTCTATGGAAACGACTGGATTTTCAATTGGGATACGACCATCTCCTTTCCGATGCACTATTCCTCTTTTACTGCATTCCTCGCGTCCTCACATTGACGAATAAACACAGAAATTGCGTCCCTATGAAAAACTATGGATTCTATGACGTTTCCTTCTAAATCGAGGAACGTTTCTATGGAAACGACAGAATTTTCTTTAGGGATACGGCTATCTCCTTTAAGATGCACTATTCCTTCTTTACTGCATTCCTCGCGCCCTCACATTGACGAATAAACACAGAAATTGCGTCCCTATGAAAAACTATGGATTTTATGACGTCTCCTTCTAAATCGAGGACCGTTTCTATGAAAACGATAGGATTAACATTTGGTGTACGCCTATCCCCTTTCCTATTCAACATTCCTTCTTTACTGCATTCCTCGCGCCCTCACATTGACGAATAAACACAGAAATTGCGTCCCTATGAAAAACTATGAATTCCATGACGTCTCATTCTAAATCGAGCAACGTCTCTATGGAAACGACAGGATTTTTAATTGGGATACGACTATCTCCTTTCCGATGCACTATTCCTTCTTTACTGCATTCCTCGCGCCCTCACATTGACGAATAAACACAGAAATTGCGTCCCTATGAAAAACTATGGATTCTATGACGTTTCCTTCTAAATCGACGAACGTTTCTATGGAAACGACAGGATTTTCTTTTGGGATACGGCTATCTCCTTTCCGATGCACTATTACTTCTCTACTGCATTCCCCGGGCCTTACATTGATGAATAAACACAGACATTGCGTCCCTATGATAATCTATGGATTCTATGACGTCTCCTTCTAAATCGAGAAACATTTCTATGGAAACGACAGGATTTTCTTTTGGGATACGCCTATCTCCTTTCCGATTCTACATTCCATCTTTACTGCATTCCTCGCGCCCTCACATTGACGAATAAACACAGAAATTGTGTCCCTATGAAAAACTATGGATTCCATGATGTCTCATTCTAAATCGAGGAACGTTTCTATTGAAACGACAGGATTTTTAATTGGGATACGACAATCTCGTTTACGATGCACTATTCCTTCTTTATTGCATTCCTTGCGCCCTCACATTGACGAATAAACACAGAAATTGCGGCCTATGAAAAACTATGGATTATATGACGTCTCCTTCTAAATCGAGGAACGTTTCTATGGAAACAACAGGATTTTTAATTGGGATACGACTATCTCCTTTCCGATGCACTATTCCTTCTTTACTGCATTCCACGCGCCGTCACATTGACGAATAAACACAGAAATTGCGTCCCTGTGAAAAGCTATGGATTCCATGACGTCTCATTCTAAATCGGGCAACGTCTCTATGGAAACGACAGGATTTTTAATTGGGATACGACTATCTCGTTTCCGATGCACTATTCCTTCTTTACTGCATCCCTCGCGCCCTCATATTGACGAATAAACACAGAAAGTGCGTCCCTAAGAAGAACTATTAATTCTATGACGTCTCCTTCTAACTCGAGGAACATTTCTATGGAAACGACAGAATTTTCTTTAGGGATACGGCTATCTCCATTCAGATGCACTATTCCTTCTTTACTGCATTCCTCGCGCCCCCACATTGACGAATAAACACAGAAATTGCGTCCCTATGAAAAACTATGGATTCTATGACGTCTCCTTCTAAATCGAGGAACGTTTCTATGGAAACGACAGGATTTTCTTTTGGGATACGGCTATTTCCTTTCCGATGCACTATTACTTCTCTACTGCATTCCTCGCGCCCTCACATTGACGAATAAACACAGAAATTGCGTCCCTATGAAAAACTATGGATTGCATGTCGTTTCCTTCTAAATCGAGGAATGTTTCTATGGAGACTACAGGATTTTCAATTGGGATACGACTATCTCCTTTCCGATGCACTATTCCTCTTTTACTGCATTCCTCGGGTCCTCACATTGACGAATAAACACAGAAATTGCGTCCCTATGAAAAACTATGGATTCCATGACGTCTCCTTCTAAATCGAGGAACGCTTCTATGGAAACGACAGGATTTTCTTTTGGGATACGGCTATTTCCTTTCCGATGCACTATTACTTCTCTACTGCATTCCTCGCGCCCTCACATTGACGAATAAACACAGAAATTGCGTCCCTATGAAAAACTATGGATTTTATGACGTCTCCTTCTAAATCGAGGACCGTTTCTATGAAAACGATACGATTATCATTTGGTGTACGCCTATCCCCTTTCCGATTCAACATTCCTTCTTTACTGCATTCCTCGCGCCCTCACATTGACGAATAAACACAGAAATTGCGTCCCTATGAAAAACTATGGATTCCATGACGTCTCCTTCTAAATCGAGGAACGTTTCTATGGAAACGACAGGATTTTCAATTGGGATACGACTATCTCCTTTCCGATGCACTATTCCTCTTTTCTGCATTCCTCGCGCCCTCACATTGACGAATAAACACAGAAATTGCGTCCCAATGAAAAACTATGGATTCTAAAACGTTTCCTTCTAAATTGAGGAACGTTTCTATGGAGTCGACAGGATTTTCTTTTGGGATGCGGCTATCTCCTTTCCGATGCACTATTCCTTCTTTACTGCATTCCTTGCGCCCTCACATTGACGAATAAACACAGAAATTGCGTCCCTATGAAAAACTATGGATTCCATAACGTCTCATTCTAAATCGAGCAACGTCTCTATGGAAACGACAGGATTTTTAATTGGGATACGACTATCTCCTTTCCGATGCACTATTCCTTCTTTACTGCATTCCTCGCGCCCTCACATTGACGAATAAACACAGAAATTGCGTCCCTATGAAAAACTATGGATTCAATGACGTTTCCTTCTAAATCGAGGAACGTTTCTATGGAAACGACAGGATTTTCTTTTGGGATACGGCTATCTCCTTTCCGATGCACTATTCCTTCTTTACGGCATTCCTCGCGCCCTCATATTGACGAATAAACACAGAAAGTGCGTAACTATGAAAAACTATGGATTCCATGACGTCTCTTTCTAACTCGAGGAACATTTCTATGGAAACGACAGAATTTTCTTTAGGGATACGGCTATCTCCTTTGAGATGCACTATTCCTTCTTTACTGCATTCCTCGCGCCCTCACATTGACGAATAAACACAGAAATTGCGTCCCTATGAAAAACTATGGATTGCATGTCGTTTCCTTCTAAATCGAGGAATGTTTCTATGGAAACTACAGGATTTTCAATTGGGATACGACTATCTCCTTTCCGATGCACTATTCCTCTTTTACTGCATTCCTCGGGTCCTCACATTGACGAATAAACACAGAAATTGCGTCCCTATGAAAAACTATGGATTCCATGACGTCTCCTTCTAAATCGAGGAACGCTTCTATGGAAACGACAGGATTTTCTTTTGGGATACGGCTATTTCCTTTCCGATGCACTATTACTTCTCTACTGCATTCCTCGCGCCCTCACATTGACGAATAAACACAGAAATTGCGTCCCTATGAAAAACTATGGATTTTATGACGTCTCCTTCTAAATCGAGGACCGTTTCTATGAAAACGATACGATTATCATTTGGTGTACGCCTATCCCCTTTCCGATTCAACATTCCTTCTTTACTGCATTCCTCGCGCCCTCACATTGACGAATAAACACAGAAATTGCGTCCCTATGAAAAACTATGGATTCCATGACGTCTCCTTCTAAATCGAGGAACGTTTCTATGGAAACGACAGGATTTTCAATTGGGATACGACTATCTCCTTTCCGATGCACTATTCCTCTTTTCTGCATTCCTCGCGCCCTCACATTGACGAATAAACACAGAAATTGCGTCCCAATGAAAAACTATGGATTCTAAAACGTTTCCTTCTAAATTGAGGAACGTTTCTATGGAGTCGACAGGATTTTCTTTTGGGATGCGGCTATCTCCTTTCCGATGCACTATTCCTTCTTTACTGCATTCCTTGCGCCCTCACATTGACGAATAAACACAGAAATTGCGTCCCTATGAAAAACTATGGATTCCATAACGTCTCATTCTAAATCGAGCAACGTCTCTATGGAAACGACAGGATTTTTAATTGGGATACGACTATCTCCTTTCCGATGCACTATTCCTTCTTTACTGCATTCCTCGCGCCCTCACATTGACGAATAAACACAGAAATTGCGTCCCTATGAAAAACTATGGATTCAATGACGTTTCCTTCTAAATCGAGGAACGTTTCTATGGAAACGACAGGATTTTCATTTGGGATACGGCTATCTCCTTTCCGATGCACTATTCCTTCTTTACGGCATTCCTCGCGCCCTCATATTGACGAATAAACACAGAAAGTGCGTAACTATGAAAAACTATGGATTCCATGACGTCTCCTTCTAAATCGAGAAACATTTCTATGGAAACGACAGGATTTTCTTTTGGGATACGCCTATCTCCTTTCCGATTCTACATTCCATCTTTACTGCATTCCTCGCGCCCTCACATTGACGAATAAACACAGAAATTGTGTCCCTATGAAAAACTATGGATTCCATGATGTCTCATTCTAAATCGAGGAACGTTTCTATTGAAACGACAGGATTTTTAATTGGGATACGACAATCTCGTTTACGATGCACTATTCCTTCTTTATTGCATTCCTTGCGCCCTCACATTGACGAATAAACACAGAAATTGCGGCCTATGAAAAACTATGGATTATATGACGTCTCCTTCTAAATCGAGGAACGTTTCTATGGAAACAACAGGATTTTTAATTGGGATACGACTATCTCCTTTCCGATGCACTATTCCTTCTTTACTGCATTCCACGCGCCGTCACATTGACGAATAAACACAGAAATTGCGTCCCTGTGAAAAGCTATGGATTCCATGACGTCTCATTCTAAATCGGGCAACGTCTCTATGGAAACGACAGGATTTTTAATTGGGATACGACTATCTCGTTTCCGATGCACTATTCCTTCTTTACTGCATCCCTCGCGCCCTCATATTGACGAATAAACACAGAAAGTGCGTCCCTAAGAAGAACTATTAATTCTATGACGTCTCCTTCTAACTCGAGGAACATTTCTATGGAAACGACAGAATTTTCTTTAGGGATACGGCTATCTCCATTCAGATGCACTATTCCTTCTTTACTGCATTCCTCGCGCCCCCACATTGACGAATAAACACAGAAATTGCGTCCCTATGAAAAACTATGGATTCTATGACGTCTCCTTCTAAATCGAGGAACGTTTCTATGGAAACGACAGGATTTTCTTTTGGGATACGGCTATTTCCTTTCCGATGCACTATTACTTCTCTACTGCATTCCTCGCGCCCTCACATTGACGAATAAACACAGAAATTGCGTCCCTATGAAAAACTATGGATTGCATGTCGTTTCCTTCTAAATCGAGGAATGTTTCTATGGAAACTACAGGATTTTCAATTGGGATACGACTATCTCCTTTCCGATGCACTATTCCTCTTTTACTGCATTCCTCGGGTCCTCACATTGACGAATAAACACAGAAATTGCGTCCCTATGAAAAACTATGGATTCCATGACGTCTCCTTCTAAATCGAGGAACGCTTCTATGGAAACGACAGGATTTTCTTTTGGGATACGGCTATTTCCTTTCCGATGCACTATTACTTCTCTACTGCATTCCTCGCGCCCTCACATTGACGAATAAACACAGAAATTGCGTCCCTATGAAAAACTATGGATTTTATGACGTCTCCTTCTAAATCGAGGACCGTTTCTATGAAAACGATACGATTATCATTTGGTGTACGCCTATCCCCTTTCCGATTCAACATTCCTTCTTTACTGCATTCCTCGCGCCCTCACATTGACGAATAAACACAGAAATTGCGTCCCTATGAAAAACTATGGATTCCATGACGTCTCCTTCTAAATCGAGGAACGTTTCTATGGAAACGACAGGATTTTCAATTGGGATACGACTATCTCCTTTCCGATGCACTATTCCTCTTTTCTGCATTCCTCGCGCCCTCACATTGACGAATAAACACAGAAATTGCGTCCCAATGAAAAACTATGGATTCTAAAACGTTTCCTTCTAAATTGAGGAACGTTTCTATGGAGTCGACAGGATTTTCTTTTGGGATGCGGCTATCTCCTTTCCGATGCACTATTCCTTCTTTACTGCATTCCTTGCGCCCTCACATTGACGAATAAACACAGAAATTGCGTCCCTATGAAAAACTATGGATTCCATAACGTCTCATTCTAAATCGAGCAACGTCTCTATGGAAACGACAGGATTTTTAATTGGGATACGACTATCTCCTTTCCGATGCACTATTCCTTCTTTACTGCATTCCTCGCGCCCTCACATTGACGAATAAACACAGAAATTGCGTCCCTATGAAAAACTATGGATTCAATGACGTTTCCTTCTAAATCGAGGAACGTTTCTATGGAAACGACAGGATTTTCTTTTGGGATACGGCTATCTCCTTTCCGATGCACTATTCCTTCTTTACGGCATTCCTCGCGCCCTCATATTGACGAATAAACACAGAAAGTGCGTAACTATGAAAAACTATGGATTCCATGACGTCTCTTTCTAACTCGAGGAACATTTCTATGGAAACGACAGAATTTTCTTTAGGGATACGGCTATCTCCTTTGAGATGCACTATTCCTTCTTTACTGCATTCCTCGCGCCCTCACATTGACGAATAAACACAGAAATTGCGTCCCTATGAAAAACTATTGATTTTGTGACGTCTCCTTCTAAATCGAGGAACGTTTCTATGGAAACGAAAGGATTTTCTTTTGGGATACGACTATCTCCTTTCCGATTCAACATTCCCTCTTTACTGCATTCCTCGCGCCCTCACATTGGCGAATAAACACAGAAATTGCGTCCCTATGAAAAACTATGGATTCCATGACGTCTCCTTCTAAATCGAGGAACGTTTCTATGGAAACGACAGGATTTTCAATTGGGATACGACTATCTCCTTTCCGATGCCCTATTCCTCTTTTACTGCATTCCTCGCGCCCTCACATTGACGAATAAACACAGAAATTACGTCCCTATGAAAAACTATGGATTCCATGACGTCTCCTTCTAAATCGAGGAACGTTTCTATGGAAACGACAGGATTTTCAATTGGGATACGACTATCTCCTTTCCGATGCCCTATTCCTCTTTTACTGCATTCCTCGCGCCCTCACATTGACGAATAAACACAGAAATTACGTCCCTATGAAAATCTATGGATTCAATGACGTCTCCTTCTAAATCGAGGAACATTTCTATGGAAACGACAGGATTCTCTTTTGGGATACGCCTATCTCCTTTCCGATTCTACATTCCATCTTTACTGCATTACTCGCGCCCTCAAATTGACGAATAAACACAGAAATTGCGTCCTTATGAAAAACTATGGATTCCATGACGTCTCATTCTAAATCGAGGAACGTCTCTATGGAAACGACAGGATTTTTAATTGGGATACGACTATCTCCTTTCCGATGCACTATTCCTTCTTTACTGCATTCCTCGCGCCCTCACATTGACGAATAAACACAGAAATTGCGTCCCTATGAAAAACTATGCATTCCATGAGGTCTCATTCTTAATCGAGGAACGTTTCTATGGAAACGACAGGATTTTTAATTGGGGTACGACTATCTCCTTTCCGATGCACTATTCCTTCTTTACTGGATTCCTCGCGCCCTCACATTGTCGAATAAACACAGAAATTGCGTCCCTATGAAAAACTATGAATTCCATGACGTCTCATTCTAAATCGAGGATCGTTTCTATGGAAACGACAGGATTTTTAATTGGGATACGACAATCTCGTTTCCGATGCACTATTCCTTCTTTACTGCATTCCTTGCGCCCTCACATTGACGAATAAACACAGAAACTGCGGCCTATGAAAAACTATGGATTATATGACGTTTTCCTCTAAATCGAGGAACGTTTCTATGGAAACGACAGGATTTTCAGTTGGGATACGACTACCTCCTTTCCGATGCACTATTCCTCTTTTACTGCATTCCTCGCGCCCTCACATTGACGAATAAACACAGAAATTGCGTCCCTATGAAAAACTATGGATTCTATGACGTCTCCTTCTAAATCGAGGAACGTTTCTATGGAAACGACAGGATTTTCTTTTGGGATACCGCTATCTCCTTTCCGATGCACTATTACTTCTCTACTGCATTCCTCAGGCCTTACATTGACGAATAATCACAGAAATTGCATCCCTATGAAAATCTATGGATTCTATGACGTCTGCTTCTAAATCGAGGAACATTTCTATGGAAACGACAGGATTCTCATTTGGGATACACCTATCTCCTTTCCGATTCTACATTCCATCTTTACTGCATTACTCGCGCCCTCACATTGACGAATAAACACAGAAATTGCGTCCTTATGAAAAACTATGGATTCCATGACGTCTCATTCTAAATCGAGGAACGTCTCTATGGAAACGACAGGATTTTTAATTGGGATACGACTATCTCCTTTCCGATGCACTATTCCTTCTTTACTGCATTCCTCGCGCCCTCACATTGACGAATAACACAGAAATTGCGTCCCTATGAAAATCTATTAATTCCATGAGGTCTCATTCTTAATCGAGGAACGTTTCTATGGAAACGACAGGATTTTTAATTGGGGTACGACTATCTCCTTTCCGATGCACTATTCCTTCTTTACTGGATTCCTCGCGCCCTCACATTGTCGAATAAACACAGAAATTGCGTCCCTATGAAAAACTATGGATTCCATGACGTCTCATTCTAAATCGAGGAACGTTTCTATGGAAACGACAGGATTTTTAATTGGGATACGACAATCTCGTTTCCGATGCACTATTCCTTCTTTACTGCATTCCGAGCGCCCTCACATTGACGAATAAACACAGAAATTGCGGCCCCTCAAAAACTATGGGTTATATGACGTTTTCCTCTAAATCGAGGAACGTTTCTATGGAAACGACAGGATTTTTTATTGGGATACGACTATCTCCTTTCCGATGCACTATTCCTTCTTTACTGCATTCCTCGCGACATCATATTGACGAATAAACACAGAAAGTGCGTAACTATGATAAACTATGGATTCTATGACGTATCCTTCTAACTCGAGGAACATTTCTATGGAAACGACAGAATTTTCTTTAGGGATACGGCTATCTCGTTTCAGATGCACTATTCCTTCTTCACTGCATTCCTCGCGCCCTCACATTGACGAATAAACAAAGAAATTGCGTCCCTATGAAAAACTATGAATTCCATGACGTCTCATGCTAAATCTAGGAACGTTTCTATGGAAACGACAGGATTTTTAATTGGGGTACGACTATCTCCTTTCCGATGCACTTTTCCTTCTTTACTGGATTCCTCGCGCCCTCACATTGACGAATAAACAAAGAAATTGCGTCCCTATGAAAATCTATTAATTCCATGAGGTCTCATTCTTAATCGAGGAACGTTTCTACGGAAACGACAGGATTTTTAATTGGGGTACGACTATCTCCTTTCCGATGCACTATTCCTTCTTTACTGGATTCCTCGCGCCCTCACATTGTCGAATAAACACAGAAATTGCGTCCCTATGAAAAACTATGGATTCCATGACGTCTCATTCTAAATCGAGGAACGTTTCTATGGAAACGACAGGATTTTTAATTGGGATACGACAATCTCGTTTCCGATGCACTATTCCTTCTTTACTGCATTCCTCGCGCCCTCACATTGACGAATAAACACAGAAATTGCGTCCCTATGAAAAACTATGGATTCAATGACGTTTCCTTCTAAATCGAGGAACGTTTCTATGGAAACGACAGGATTTTCTTTTGGGATACGGCTATCTCCTTTCCGATGCACTATTCCTTCTTTACGGCATTCCTCGCGCCCTCATATTGACGAATAAACACAGAAAGTGCGTAACTATGAAAAACTATGGATTCCATGACGTCTCTTTCTAACTCGAGGAACATTTCTATGGAAACGACAGAATTTTCTTTAGTGATACGGCTATCTCCTTTGAGATGCACTATTCCTTCTTTACTGCATTCCTCGCGCCCTCACATTGACGAATAAACACAGAAATTGCGTCCCTATGAAAAACTATTGATTTTGTGACGTCTCCTTCTAAATCGAGGAACGTTTCTATGGAAACGAAAGGATTTTCTTTTGGGATACGACTATCTCCTTTCCGATTCAACATTCCCTCTTTACTGCATTCCTCGCGCCCTCACATTGGCGAATAAACACAGAAATTGCGTCCCTATGAAAAACTATGGATTCCATGACGTCTCCTTCTAAATCGAGGAACGTTTCTATGGAAACGACAGGATTTTCAATTGGGATACGACTATCTCCTTTCCGATGCCCTATTCCTCTTTTACTGCATTCCTCGCGCCCTCACATTGACGAATAAACACAGAAATTACGTCCCTATGAAAAACTATGGATTCCATGACGTCTCCTTCTAAATCGAGGAACGTTTCTATGGAAACGACAGGATTTTCAATTGGGATACGACTATCTCCTTTCCGATGCCCTATTCCTCTTTTACTGCATTCCTCGCGCCCTCACATTGACGAATAAACACAGAAATTACGTCCCTATGAAAATCTATGGATTCAATGACGTCTCCTTCTAAATCGAGGAACATTTCTATGGAAACGACAGGATTCTCTTTTGGGATACGCCTATCTCCTTTCCGATTCTACATTCCATCTTTACTGCATTACTCGCGCCCTCAAATTGACGAATAAACACAGAAATTGCGTCCTAATGAAAACTATGGATTCCATGACGTCTCATTCTAAATCGAGGAACGTCTCTATGGAAACGACAGGATTTTTAATTGGGATACGACTATCTCCTTTCCGATGCACTATTCCTTCTTTACTGCATTCCTCGCGCCCTCACATTGACGAATAAACACAGAAATTGCGTCCCTATGAAAAACTATGCATTCCATGAGGTCTCATTCTTAATCGAGGAACGTTTCTATGGAAACGACAGGATTTTTAATTGGGGTACGACTATCTCCTTTCCGATGCACTATTCCTTCTTTACTGGATTCCTCGCGCCCTCACATTGTCGAATAAACACAGAAATTGCGTCCCTATGAAAAACTATGGATTCCATGACGTCTCATTCTAAATCGAGGATCGTTTCTATGGAAACGACAGGATTTTTAATTGGGATACGACAATCTCGTTTCCGATGCACTATTCCTTCTTTACTGCATTCCTTGCGCCCTCACATTGACGAATAAACACAGAAATTGCGGCCTATGAAAAACTATGGATTATATGACGTTTTCCTCTAAATCGAGGAACGTTTCTATGGAAACGACAGGATTTTCAATTGGGATACGACTACCTCCTTTCCGATGCACTATTCCTCTTTTACTGCATTCCTCGCGCCCTCACATTGACGAATAAACACAGAAATTGCGTCCCTATGAAAAACTATGGATTCTATGACGTCTCCTTCTAAATCGAGGAACGTTTCTATGGAAACGACAGGATTTTCTTTTGGGATACCGCTATCTCCTTTCCGATGCACTATTACTTCTCTACTGCATTCCTCGGGCCTTACATTGACGAATAATCACAGAAATTGCATCCCTATGAAAATCTATGGATTCTATGACGTCTGCTTCTAAATCGAGGAACATTTCTATGGAAACGACAGGATTCTCATTTGGGATACACCTATCTCCTTTCCGATTCTACATTCCATCTTTACTGCATTACTCGCGCCCTCACATTGACGAATAAACACAGAAATTGCGTCCTTATGAAAAACTATGGATTCCATGACGTCTCATTCTAAATCGAGGAACGTCTCTATGGAAACGACAGGATTTTTAATTGGGATACGACTATCTCCTTTCCGATGCACTATTCCTTCTTTACTGCATTCCTCGCGCCCTCACATTGACGAATAACACAGAAATTGCGTCCCTATGAAAATCTATTAATTCCATGAGGTCTCATTCTTAATCGAGGAACGTTTCTATGGAAACGACAGGATTTTTAATTGGGGTACGACTATCTCCTTTCCGATGCACTATTCCTTCTTGACTGCATTCCCCGCGCCCTCACATTGACGAATAAACACAGAAATTGCGTCCCTATGAAAAACTATGGATTCCATGACGTCTCATTCTAAATCGATGAACGTTTCTATGGAAACGACAGGATTTTTAATTGGGATACGACTATCTCGTTTCCGATGCACTGTTCCTTCTTTACTGCATTCCTTGCGCCCTCACATTGACGAATAAACACAGAAATTGCGGCCTATGAAAAACTATGGATAATATGAAGTCTCCTTCTAAATCAAGGAACGTTTCTATGGAAACGACAGGATTTACTTTTCGGATGCACTATTCCTTCTTTACTGCGTTCCTCTCGCCCTCACATTGACGGATAAACACAGAAATTGCGTCCCTACGAAAAACTATGGATTGTATGACTCCTCCTTCTAAATCGAGGAACGTTTCTAGGGAAACGACAGGATTTTGTTTTCGGATACGACTATTTCCTTTCCGATGCACTATCCCTTCTTTACAGCATTCCACGCGCCCTCACATTGACGAATAAACACAGTAATTGCGTCCCTGTGATAAACTATGCATTCTATGACGTCTCCTTCTAAATCGAGGATCGTTACTATGGAATCGACAGGACCTTCTTTTTGGATACGGCTATCTCCTTTCCGATGCACTATTCCTTCTTTACTGCATTCCTCGCGCCCTCACATTGACGAATAACCACAGAAATTGCGTCCCTATGAAAAACTACGGATTTCATGACGTCTCATTCTAAATCGAGGAACGTTTCTATGGAAACGACATAATTTTTAATTCGGATATGACTATCTCCTTTCCGATGCATTACTCCTTTCTTTACTGCATTCCTCGCGCCCTCACATTGACGAATAAACACAGAAATTGCGTCCCTATGATAAACTATGGATTCCATGACGTCTCATTCTAAATCGAGGAACGTTTCTATGGAAACGACAGGATTTTCTTTTGGTATACGGCTATTTCCTTTCCGATGCACTATTCCTTCTTTGATGCATTCCTCGCGCCCTCACATTGACGAATGAACATAGGTAGTGCTTCCCTATGAAAAACTATGGATTCTATGACGTATCCTTGTAAATCGAGGAACGTTTCTATGGAAACAACGGGATTTTCTTTTGGGATACGACTATCTCCTTTCCGAAGGATTATTCCTTCTTTACTGCATTCCACGCGCCCTCACATTAACGAATAAACACAGAAATTGCGTCCCTATGAAAAACTATGGATTCTATGACGTCTGCTTCTAAATCGAGGAACGTTTCTATGGAAACGACACGATTTTTTTTTGGGATACGACTATCTCCTTTCCGATGCACTATTCCTTCTTTACTGCATTCCACGCGCCCTCACATTGCCGAATGAACACAGAAATTGCGCCCCTATGAAAAACTATGGATTCTATGACGGCTCTTTCTAAATCGAGCAAAACTTCTATGGAAACGACAGGATTTTCTTTTCTGATGCACTATTCCTTCTTTACTGCGTTCCTCTCGCCCTCACATTGACGGTTAAAAACAGAAATTGCGTCCCTACGAAAAACTATGGATTGTATGACTCCTCCTTCTAAATCGAGGAACGTTTCTATGGAAACGACACGATTTTTAATTGGGATACGACTATCTCCTTTCCGATGCACTATTCCTTCTTTACTGCATTCCTCGCGCCCTCACATTGACGAATAAACGCAGAAATTGCGTCCCTATAAAAACTATGGATTCCAAGACGTCTCATTCTAAATCGAGGAACGTTTCTATGGAACGACTGGATTTTTAATTGGGATACGACTATCTGTTTTCCGATGCACTATTCCTTCTTTACTGCATTCCTCGCGCCCTCACATTGACGAATAAACACAGAAATTGCGGCCCTATGAAAAACTATGGATTCTATGACGTCTCCTTCTAAATCGAGGAACGTTTCTATGGAAACGACAGGATTTTCATTTGGGATACGGCTATCTTCTTTCCGATGCACTATTACTTCTCTACTGCAATCCTCGCGCCCTCACATTGACGAATAAACACAGAGACTGCGTCCCTATGAAAATCTATGGATTCTATGACGTCTCCTTCTAAATCGAGAAACATTTCTATGGAAGCGACAGGATTTTCTTTTGGGATACGCCTATTTCCTTTTCGATTCTACAATCCATCTTTACTGCATTCCTTGCGCCCTCACATTGACGATAAACACAGAAATTGCGTCCCTATGAAAAACTATGGATTCCATGACATCTCATTCTAAATCGAGGAACGTTTCTATGGAAACGACTGGATTTCTAATTGGGATACGACTATCTCGTTTCCGATGCACTATTCCTCCTTTACTGCATTCCTCGCGCACTCACATTGACGAATAAACACAGAAATTGCGTCTCTATGAAAAACTATGGATTCTATGACGTCTCCTTCTAAATCGAGGAACGTTTCTATGGAAACGACAGGATTAACTTTTGGGAAACGACTATCTATTTTCCGAAGCACTATTCCTTCTTTACTGCATTCCTTGCGGCCACACATTGACGAATAAACACAGAAATTGCGTCCCTAAGAAAAACTATGGATTCTATGACGTCTCCTTCTAAATCGAGGAACGTTTCTATGGAGACGACACGATTTTTTTTTTGGGATACGACTATCTCCTTTCCGATGCACTATTCCGTCTTTACTGCATTCCACGCGCCCTCACATTGACGAATGAACACAGAAAATCCGCCCCTATGAAAATCTATGGATTCTATGACGTCTCATTCTAAATCGAGGAACGTTTCTATGGAAACTACAGGATTTTCTTTTGGGATACGACTATCTCCTTTCCGATGGATTATTCCTTCCTTTCTGCATTCCACGCGCCCTCACATTAACGAATAAACACAGTAATTGCGTCCCTGTGATAAACTATGCATTCTATGACGTCTCCTTCTAAATCGAGGAACGTTTCTATGGAAACGACAGGACTTTCTTTTGGGATACGCCTATCTCCTTTCCGATTCAACATTCCTTCTTTACTGCATTCCTCGCGCCCTCACATTGACGAATAAACACAGAACTTACGTCCCTATGAAAAACTATGGATTCCATAACGTCTCATGCTAAATCGAGGGACGTTTCTTTGGAAACGACAGGATTTTTAATTGGGATACGACTATCTCCTTTCCGATGCACTATTCCTTCTTTACTGCATTCCTCGCGCCCTCACATTGACGAATAAACACAGAAATTGCGTCCCTATGAAAAACTATGGATTCCATGACGTCTCATTCTAAATCGAGGAACGTTTCTATGGAACGAGTGGATTTTTAATTGGGATACGACTATCTCCTTTCCGATGCACTTTTACTTCTTTACTGCATTCCTCGCGCCCTCACATTGACGAATAAACACAGAAATTGCGTGCCTATGAAAAACTATGGATTCTATGACGTCTCCTTATAAATCGAGGAACGTTTCTATGGAAACGACAGGATTTTCATTTGGGATACGGCTATCTTCTTTCCGATGCACTATTACTTCTCTACTGCATTCCTCGCGCCCTCACATTGACGAATAAACACAGAAATTGCGTCCCCATGAAAATCTATGGATTCTATGACGTCTCCTTCTAAATAGAGAAACATTTCTATGGAAACGACAGGATTTTCTTTTGGGACACGCCTATCTCCTTTCCGATTCTACATTCCAACTTTACTGCATTCCTCGCGCCCTCACATTGACGAATAAACACAGAAATTGCGTCCCTATGAAAAACTATGGATTCTATGACGTCTCCTTATAAATCGAGGAACGTTTCTATGGAAACGACTGGATTTTCATTTGGGATACGGCTATCTTCTTTCCGATGCACTATTACTTCTCTACTGCATTCCTCGCGCCCTCACATTGACGAATAAACACAGAAATTGCGTCCCTATGAAAATCTATGGATTCTATGACGTCTCCTTCTAAATAGAGAAACTTTTCTATGGAATCGACAGGATTTTCATTTGGGATACGGCTATCTTCTTTCCGATGCACTATTACTTCTCTACTGCATTCCTCGCGCCCTCACATTGACGAATGAACACAGAAATTGCGCCCCTATGAAAAACTATGGATTCTATGACTGCTTTTTCTAAATCGGGCAAAGCTGACATGGAAACAACAGGATTTTCTTTTCGGATACGACTATCTCCTACCGATGCACTATTCCTTCTTTACTGCATTCCACACGCCCTCACATTGACGAATAAACACAGTAATTGCGTCCGTGTGAAAAACTATGCATTCCATGACGTCTCCTTCTAAATCGTGGATCGCTACTATGGAATCGACAGGACCTTCTTTTGGGATACGGCTATCTCCTTTCCGATGCACTATTCCTTCTTTACTGCATTCCTCGCGCCCTCACATTGACGAATAAACACAGAAATTGCGTCCCTATGAAAAACTACGGATTCCATGACGTCTCATTCTAAGTCGAGGAACGTTTCTATGGAAACGACAGGATTTTTAAATCAGGTACGACTATCTCCTTTCCGATGCACTATTCCTTCTTTACTGCATTCCTTGCGCCCTCACATTGACGAATAAACACAGAAATTGCGGCCTATGAAAAACTATGGATTATATGACGTCTCCTTCTAAATCGTGGATCGTTACTATGGAATCGACAGGACCTTCTTTTGGGATACGGCTATCTCCTTTCCGATTCTACATTCCATCTTTACTGCATTACTCGCGCCCTCACATTGACGAATAAACACAGAAATTGCGTCCTTATGAAAAACTATGGATTCCATGACGTCTCATTCTACATCGAGGAACGTCTCTATGGAAACGACAGGATTTTTAATTGGGATACGACTATCTCCTTTCCGATGCACTATTCCTTCTTTACTGCATTCCTCGCGCCCTCACATTGACGAATAAACACAGAAATTGCGTCCCTATGAAAAACTATGCATTCCATGAGGTCCCATTCTTAATCGAGGAACGTTTCTATGGAAACGACAGGATTTTTAATTGGGGTACGACTATCTCCTTTCCGATGCACTATTCCTTCTTTACTAGATTCCTCGCGCCCTCACATTGTCGAATAAACACAGAAATTGCGTCCCTATGAAAAACTATGGATTCCATGACGTCTCATTCTAAATCGAGGATCGTTTCTATGGAAACGACAGGATTTTTAATTGGGATACGACAATCTCGATTCCGATGCACTATTCCTTCATTACTGCATTCCTTGCGCCCTCACATTGACGAATAAACACAGAAATTGCGGCCTATGAAAAACTATGGATTATATGACGTTTTCCTCTAAATCGAGGAACGTTTCTATGGAAACGACAGGATTTTCAATTGGGATACGACTACCTCCTTTCCGATGCACTATTCCTCTTTTACTGCATTCCTCGCGCCCTCACATTGGCAAATAAACACAGAAATTGCGTCCCTATGAAAAACTATGGATTCTATGACGTCTCCTTCTAAATCGAGGAACGTTTCTATGGAAACGACAGGATTTTCTTTTGGGATACGGCTATCTCCTTTCCGATGCACTATTACTTCTCTACTGCATTCCTCAGGCCTTACATTGACGAATAAACACAGAAATTGCGTCCCTATGAAAATCTATGGATTCCATGACGTCTCCTTCTAAATCGAGAAACATTTCTATGGAAACGACAGGATTTTCTTTTGGGATACGCCTATTTTCTTTCCGATTCTACATTCCATCTTTACTGCATTCCTCGCGCCCTCACATTGACGAATAAACACAGAAATTGCGTCCCTATGAAAAACTATGGATTCTATGACGTTTCCTTCTAAATCGAGGAACGTTTCTATGGAAACGACAGAATTTTCTTTAGGGATACGGCTATCTCCTTTCAGATGCACTATTCCTTCTTTACTGCATTCCTCGCGCCCTCACATTGACGAATAAACACAGAAATTGCGTCCCTGTGAAAAACTATGCTTTTTAAGACGTCTCCTTCTAAATCGTGGACCGTTTCTATGAAAACGATAGGATTATCATTTGGTGTACGCCTATCTCCTTTCCGATTCAACATTCCTTCGTTACTGCATTCCTCGCGCCCTCACATTGACGAATAAACACAGAAATTGGGTCCCTATGAAAAACTATGGATTCCATGACGTCTCCTTCTAAATCGAGGAACGTTTCTATGGAAACGACAGGATTTTCAATTGGGATACGACTATCTCCTTTCCGATGCACTATTCCACTTTTCTGCGTTCCTCGCGCCCTCATATTGACGAATAAACACAGAATGTGCGTCCCTATGAAAAACTATTAATTCTATGACGTCTCCTTCTAACTCGAGGAACATTTCTATGGAAACGACAGAATTTTCTTTAGGGATACGGCTATCTCCTTTCAGATGCACTATTCCTTCTTTACTGCATTCCTCGCGCCCCCACATTGACGAATAAACACAGAAATTGCGTCCCTATGAAAAACTATGGATTCTATGACGTCTCCTTCTAAATCGAGGAACGTTTCAATGGAAACGACAGGATTTTCTTTTGGGATACGGCTATTTCCTTTCCGATGCACTATTACTTCTCTACTGCTATCCTCGCGCCCTTACATTGACGAATAAACACAGAAATTGCGTACCTATGAAAAACTATGGATTGCATGACGTTTCCTTCTAAATCGAGGAATGTTTCTATGGAAACGACAGGATTTTCAATTGGGATACGACTATCTCCTTTCCGATGCACTATTCCTCTTTTACTGCATTCCTCGCGTCCTCACATTGACGAATAAACACAGAAATTGCGTCCCTATGAAAAACTATGGATTCTATGACGTTTCCTTCTAAATCGAGGAACGTTTCTATGGAAACGACAGAATTTTCTTTAGGGATACGGCTATCTCCTTTAAGATGCACTATTCCTTCTTTACTGCATTCCTCGCGCCCTCACTTTGACGAATAAACACAGAAATTGCGTCCCTATGAAAAACTATGGATTTTATGACGTCTCCTTCTAAATCGAGGACCGTTTCTATGAAAACGATAGGATTATCATTTGGTGTACGCCTATCCCCTTTCCGATTCAACATTCCTTCTTTACTGCATTCCTCGCGCCCTCACATTGACGAATAAACACAGAAATTGCGTCCCTATGAAAAACTATGGATTCCATGACGTCTCCTTCTAAATCGAGGAACGTTTCTATGGAAACGACAGGATTTTCAATTGGGATACGACTATCACCTTTCCGAAGCACTATTCCTCTTTTCTGCATTCCTCGCGCCCTCACAGTGACGAATAAACACAGAAATTGCGTCCCTATGAAAAACTATGGATTCTAAGACGTTTCCTTCTAAATTAAGGAACGTTTCTATGGAATCGACAGGATTTTCTTTTGGGATGCGGCTATCTCCTTTCCGATGCACTATTCCTTCTTTACTGCATTCCTTGCGCCCTCACATTGACGAATAAACACAGAAATTGCGTCCCTATGAATAACTATGGATTCCATGAAGTCTCATTCTAAATCGAGCAACGTCTCTATGGAAACGACAGGATTTTTAATTGGGATACGACTATCTCCTTTCCGATGCACTATTCCTTCTTTACTGCATTCCTCGCGCCCTCACATTGACGATTAAACACAGAAATTGCGTCCCTATGAAAAACTATGGATTCTATGACGTTTCCTTCTAAATCGAGGAACGTTTCTATGGAAACGACAGGATTTTCTTTTGGGATACGGCTATCTCCTTTCCGATGCACTATTACTTCTCTACTGCATTCCCCGGTCCTTACATTGATGAATTAACACAGAAATAGCGTCCCTATGAAAATCTATGGATTCTATGACGTCTCCTTCTAAATCGAGAAACATTTCTATGGAAACGACAGGATTTTCTTTTGGGATACGCCTATCTCCTTTCCGTTTCTACATTCCATCTTTACTGCATTCCTCGCGCCCTCACATTGACGAATAAACACAGAAATTGTGTCCCTATGAAAAACTATGGATTCCATGATGTCTCATTCTAAATCGAGGAACGTTTCTATGGAAACGACAGGATTTTTAATTGGGATACGACAATCTCGTTTACGATGCACTATTCCTTCTTTACTGCATTCCTTGCGCCCTCACCTTGACGAATAAACACAGAAATTGCGGCCTATGAAAAACTATGGATTATATGACGTCTCCTTCTAAATCGAGGAACGTTTCTATGGAAACAACAGGACTTTTAATTGGGATACGACTATCTCCTTTCCGATGCACTATTCCTTCTTTACTGCATTCCACGCGCCGTCACATTGACGAATAAACACAGAAATTGCGTCCCTGTGAAAAGCTATGGATTCTATGACGTCTCCTTCTAAATCGTGGAACGTTTCTATGGAAACGACAGGAGATTCTTTTCGGATACGGCTATCTCCTTTCCGATGCACTATTCCTTCTTTACTGCATTCCTCGCGCCCTCATATTGACGAATAAACACAGAAAGTGCGTAACTATGAAAAACTATGGATTCTATGACGTCTCTTTCTAACTCGAGGAACATTTCTATGGAAACGACAGAATTTTCTTTAGGGATACGGCTATCTCCTTTGAGATGCACTATTCCTTCTTTACTGCATTCCTCGCGCACTCACATTGACGAATAAACACAGAAATTGCGTCCCTATGAAAACTATTGATTCTGTGACGTCTCCATCTAAATCGAGGAACGTTTCTATGGAAACGACAGGATTTTCAATTGGGATACGACTACCTCCTTTCCGATGCACTATTCCTGTTTTACTGCATTCCTCGCGCCCTCACATTGACGAATAATCACAGAAATTGCGTCCCTATGAAAAACTATGGATTCTATGACGTCTCCTTCTAAATCGTGGAACGTTTCTATGGAAACGACAGGATTTTCTTTTGGGATACCGCTATCTCCTTTCCGATGCACTATTACTTCTCTACTGCATTCCTCGGGCCTTACATTGACGAATAATCACAGAAATTGCATCCCTATGAAAATCTATGGATTCTATGACGTCTCCTTCTAAATCGAGGAACATTTCTATGGAAACGACAGGATTCTCTTTTGGGATACACCTATCTCCTTTCCGATTCTACATTCCATCTTTACTGCATTACTCGCGCCCTCACATTGACGAATAAACACAGAAATTGCGTCCTTATGAAAAACTATGGATTCCATGAGGTCTCATTCTTAATCGAGGAACGTTTCTATGGAAACGACAGGATTTTTAATTGGGGTACGACTATCTCCTTTCCGATGCACTATTCCTTCTTTACTGGATTCTTCGCGCCCTCACATTGTCGAATAAACACAGAAATTGCGTCCCTTTGAAAAACTATGGATTCCATGACGTCTCATTCTAAATCGAGGAACGTTTCTATGGAAACGACAGGATATTTAATTGGGATACGACAATCTCGTTTCCGATGCACTATTCCTTCTTTACTGCATTCCGACCGCCCTCACATTGACGAATAAACACAGAAATTGCGGCCCCTCAAAAACTATGGATTATATGACGTTTTCCTCTAAATCGAGGAACGTTTCTATGGAAACGACAGGATTTTTTATTGGGATACGACTACCTCCTTTCCGATGCACTATTCCTTCTTTACTGCATTCCTCGCGACATCATATTGACGAATAAACACAGAAAGTGCGTAACTATGAAAAACTATGGATTCTATGACGTCTCCTTCTAACTCGAGGAACATTTCTATGGAAACGACAGGATTTTCTTTTGGGATACGGCTATCTCCTTTCCGATGCACTATTACTTCTCTACTGCATTCCTCGCGCCCTCACATTGACGAATAAACACAGAAATTGCGTCCCTATGAAAAACTATGGATTATATGACGTCTCTTTCTAAATCGATGACCGTTTCTATGAAAACGATAGGATTATCATTTGGGGTACGCCTATCTCCTTTCCGATTCAACATTCCTTCTTTACTGCATTCCTCGCCCCCTCACATTGGCGAATAAACACAGATATTGCGTCCCTATGAAAAACTATGGATTCCATGACGTCTCCTTCTAAATCGAGGAACGTTTCTATGGAAACGACAGGAATTTCAATTGGGATACGACTACCTCCTTTCCGATCTACTATTCCTCTTTTACTGCATTCCTCGCGCCCTCACATTGACGAATAAACACAGAAATTGCGTCCCTATGAAAAACTATGGATTCTATGACGTTTCCTTCTAAATCGAGGAACGTTTCTATGGAAACGACAGGATTTTCTTTTGGGATGCGGCTATCTCCTATCCGATGCACTATTCCTTCTTTACTGCATTCCTCGCGCCCTCACATTGACGAATAAACATAGGGATTGCTTTCCTATAAAAAACTATGGATTCTATGACGTCTCCTTGTAAATCGAGGAACGTTTCTATGGAAACGACAGGAATTTCTTTTGGGATACGACTACCTCCTTTCCGATGGATTATTCCTTCTTTACTGCATTCCACGCGCCCTCACATTAACGAATAAACACAGAAATTGCGTCCCTGTGGAAAACTATGGATTCTATGACGTCTCCTTCTAAATCGAGGAACGTTTCTATGGAAACGACAGGATTTTCAATTGGGATACGACTATCTCCTTTCCGATGCACTATTCCTCTTTTCTGCATTCCTCGCGCCCTCACATTGACGAATAAACACAGAAATTGCGTCCCTATGAAAAACTATGGATTCTAAGACGTTTCCATCTAAATTGAGGAACGTTTCTATGGAATCGACAGGATTTTCTTTTGGGATGCGGCTATCTCCTTTCCGATGCACTATTCCTTCTTTACTGCATTCCTTGCGCCCTCTCATTGACGAATAAACACAGAAATTGCGTCCCTATGAAAAACTATGGATTCCATGACGTCTCATTCTAAATCGAGCAACGTCTCTATGGAAACGACAGGATTTTTAATTTGGATACGACTATCTCCTTTCCGATGCACTATTCCTTCTTTACTGCATTCCACGCGCCGTCACATTGACGAATAAACACAGAAATTGCGTCCCTGTGAAAAGCTATGGATTCTATGACGTCTCCTTCTAAATCGTGGAACGTTTCTATGGAAACGACAGGAGATTCTTTTCGGATACGGCTATCTCCTTTCCGATGCACTATTCCTTCTTTACTGCATTCCTCGCGCCCTCATATTGACGAATAAACACAGAAAGTGCGTAACTATGAAAAACTATGGATTCTATGACGTCTCTTTCTAACTCGAGGAACATTTCTATGGAAACGACAGAATTTTCTTTAGGGATACGGCTATCTCCTTTGAGATGCACTATTCCTTCTTTACTGCATTCCTCGCGCACTCACATTGACGAATAAACACAGAAATTGCGTCCCTATGAAAACTATTGATTCTGTGACGTCTCCATCTAAATCGAGGAACGTTTCTATGGGAACGACAGGATTTTCAATTGGGATACGACTACCTCCTTTCCGATGCACTATTCCTGTTTTACTGCATTCCTCGCGCCCTCACATTGACGAATAATCACAGAAATTGCGTCCCTATGAAAAACTATGGATTCTATGACGTCTCCTTCTAAATCGTGGAACGTTTCTATGGAAACGACAGGATTTTCTTTTGGGATACCGCTATATCCTTTCCGATGCACTATTACTTCTCTACTGCATTCCTCGGGCCTTACATTGACGAATAATCACAGAAATTGCATCCCTATGAAAATCTATGGATTCTATGACGTCTCCTTCTAAATCGAGGAACATTTCTGTGGAAACGACAGGACTCTCTTTTGGGATACACCTATCTCCTTTCCGATTCTACATTCCATCTTTACTGCATTACTCGCGCCCTCACATTGACGAATAAACACAGAAATTGCGTCCTTATGAAAAACTATGGATTCCATGAGGTCTCATTCTTAATCGAGGAACGTTTCTATGGAAACGACAGGATTTTTAATTGGGGTACGACTATCTCCTTTCCGATGCACTATTCCTTCTTTACTGGATTCTTCGCGCCCTCACATTGTCGAATAAACACAGAAATTGCGTCCCTATGAAAAACTATGGATTCCATGACGTCTCATTCTAAATCGAGGAACGTTTCTATGGAAACGACAGGATATTTAATTGGGATACGACAATCTCGTTTCCGATGCACTATTCCTTCTTTACTGCATTCCGAGCGCCCTCACATTGACGAATAAACACAGAAATTGCGGCCCCTCAAAAACTATGGATTATATGACGTTTTCCTCTAAATCGAGGAACGTTTCTATGGAAACGACAGGATTTTTTATTGGGATACGACTACCTCCTTTCCGATGCACTATTCCTTCTTTACTGCATTCCTCGCGACATCATATTGACGAATAAACACAGAAAGTGCGTAACTATGAAAAACTATGGATTCTATGACGTCTCCTTCTAACTCGAGGAACATTTCTATGGAAACGTCAGAATTTTCTTTAGGGATACGGCTATCTCGTTTCAGATGCACTATTACTTCTTCACTGCATTCCTCGCGCCCTCACATTGACGAATAAACAAAGAAATTGCGTCCCTATGAAAAACTATGGATTCTATGACGTCCCCTTCTAAATCGAGGAACGTTTCTATGGAAACGACAGGATTTTCTTTTGGGATACGGCTATCTCCTTTCCGATGCACTACTACTTCTCTACTGCATTCCTCGCGCCCTCACATTGACGAATAAACACAGAAATTGCGTCCCTATGAAAAACTATGGATTATATGACGTCTCCTTCTAAATCGATGACCGTTTCTATGATAACGATAGGATTATCATTTGGGGTACGCCTATCTCCTTTCCGATTCAACATTCCTTCTTTACTGCATTCCTCGCCCCCTCACATTGGCGAATAAACACAGATATTGCGTCCCTATGAAAAACTATGGATTCCATGACGTCTCCTTCTAAATCGAGGAACGTTTCTATGGAAACGACAGGAATTTCAATTGGGATACGACTACCTCCTTTCCGATCTACTATTCCTCTTTTACTGCATTCCTCGCGCCCTCACATTGACGAATAAACACAGAAATTGCGTCCCTATGAAAAACTATGGATTCTATGACGTTTCCTTCTAAATCGAGGAACGTTTCTATGGAAACGACAGGATTTTCTTTTGGGATGCGGCTATCTCCTATCCGATGCACTATTCCTTCTTTACTGCATTCCTCGCGCCCTCACATTGACGAATAAACATAGGGATTGCTTTCCTATAAAAAACTATGGATTCTATGACGTCTCCTTGTAAATCGAGGAACGTTTCTATGGAAACGACAGGATTTTCTTTTGGGATACGACTACCTCCTTTCCGATGGATTATTCCTTCTTTACTGCATTCCACGCGCCCTCACATTAACGAATAAACACAGAAATTGCGTCCCTGTGGAAAACTATGGATTCTATGACGTCTCCTTCTAAATCGAGGAACGTTTCTATGGAAACGACAGGATTTTCAATTGGGATACGACTATCTCCTTTCCGATGCACTATTCCTCTTTTCTGCATTCCTCGCGCCCTCACATTGACGAATAAACACAGAAATTGCGTCCCTATGAAAAACTATGGATTCTAAGACGTTTCCTTCTAAATTGAGGAACGTTTCTATGGAATCGACAGGATTTTCTTTTGGGATGCGGCTATCTCCTTTCCGATGCACTATTCCTTCTTTACTGCATTCCTTGCGCCCTCTCATTGACGAATAAACACAGAAATTGCGTCCCTATGAAAAACTATGGATTCCATGACGTCTCATTCTAAATCGAGCAACGTCTCTATGGAAACGACAGGATTTTTAATTGGGATACGACTATCTCCTTTCCGATGCACTATTCCTTCTTTACTGCATTCCTCGCGCCCTCACATTGACCAATAAACACAGAAATTGCGTCCCTATGAAAAACTATGGATTCTATGACGTTTCCTTCTAAATCGAGGAACGTTTCTATGGAAACGACAGGATTTTCTTTTGGGATACGGCTATCTCCTTTCCGATGCACTATTACTTCTCTACTGCATTCCCCGGTCCTTACATTGATGAATAAACACAGAAATTGCGTCCCTATGAAAATCTATGGATTCTATGACGTCTCCTTCTAAATCGAGAAACATTTCTATGGAAACGACAGGATTTTCTTTTGGGATACGCCTATCTCCTTTCCGATTCTACATTCCATCTTTACTGCATTCCTCGCGCCCTCACATTGACGAATAAACACAGAAATTGTGTCCCTATGAAAAACTATGGATTCCATGATGTCTCATTCTAAATCGAGGAACGTTTCTATGGAAACGACAGGATTTTTAATTGGGATACGACAATCTCGTTTACGATGCACTATTCCTTCTTTACTGCATTCCTTGCGCCCTCACCTTGACGAATAAACACAGAAATTGCGGCCTATGAAAAACTATGGATTATATGACGTCTCCTTCTAAATCGAGGAACGTTTCTATGGAAACAACAGGACTTTTAATTGGGATACTACTATCTCCTTTCCGATGCACTATTCCTTCTTTACTGCATTCCACGCGCCGTCACATTGACGAATAAACACAGAAATTGCGTCCCTGTGAAAAGCTATGGATTCTATGACGCTTCCTTCTAAATCGTGGAACGTTTCTATGGAAACGACAGGAGATTCTTTTCGGATACGGCTATCTACTTTGCGGTGCACTATTCCTTCTTTACTGCATTCCTCGCGCCCTCATATTGACGAATAAACACAGAAAGTGCGTAACTATGAAAAACTATGGATTCTATGACGTCTCTTTCTAACTCGAGGAACATTTCTATGGAAACGACAGAATTTTCTTTAGGGATACGGCTATCTCCTTTGAGATGCACTATTCCTTCTTTACTGCATTCCTCGCGCACTCACATTGACGAATAAACACAGAAATTGCGTCCCTATGAAAACTATTGATTCTGTGACGTCTCCATCTAAATCGAGGAACGTTTCTATGGAAACGACAGGATTTTCAATTGGGATACGACTACCTCCTTTCCGATGCACTATTCCTGTTTTACTGCATTCCTCGCGCCCTCACATTGACGAATAATCACAGAAATTGCGTCCCTATGAAAAACTATGGATTCTATGACGTCTCCTTCTAAATCGTGGAACGTTTCTATGGAAACGACAGGATTTTCTTTTGGGATACCGCTATCTCCTTTCCGATGCACTATTACTTCTCTACTGCATTCCTCGGGCCTTACATTGACGAATAATCACAGAAATTGCATCCCTATGAAAATCTATGGATTCTATGACGTCTCCTTCTAAATCGAGGAACATTTCTATGGAAACGACAGGATTCTCTTTTGGGATACACCTATCTCCTTTCCGATTCTACATTCCATCTTTACTGCATTACTCGCGCCCTCACATTGACGAATAAACACAGAAATTGCGTCCTTATGAAAAACTATGGATTCCATGAGGTCTCATTCTTAATCGAGGAACGTTTCTATGGAAACGACAGGATTTTTAATTGGGGTACGACTATCTCCTTTCCGATGCACTATTCCTTCTTTACTGGATTCTTCGCGCCCTCACATTGTCGAATAAACACAGAAATTGCGTCCCTATGAAAAACTATGGATTCCATGACGTCTCATTCTAAATCGAGGAACGTTTCTATGGAAACGACAGGATATTTAATTGGGATACGACAATCTCGTTTCCGATGCACTATTCCTTCTTTACTGCATTCCGAGCGCCCTCACATTGACGAATAAACACAGAAATTGCGGCCCCTCAAAAACTATGGATTATATGACGTTTTCCTCTAAATCGAGGAACGTTTCTATGGAAACGACAGGATTTTTTATTGGGATACGACTACCTCCATTCCGATGCACTATTCCTTCTTTACTGCTTTCCTCGCGACATCATATTGACGAATAAACACAGAAAGTGCGTAACTATGAAAAACTATGGATTCTATGACGTCTCCTTCTAACTCGAGGAACATTTCTATGGAAACGACAGAATTTTCTTTAGGGATACGGCTATCTCGTTTCAGATGCACTATTACTTCTTCACTGCATTCCTCGCGCCCTCACATTGACGAATAAACAAAGAAATTGCGTCCCTATGAAAAACTATGGATTCTATGACGTCTCCTTCTAAATCGAGGAACGTTTCTATGGAAACGACAGGATTTTCTTTTGGGATACGGCTATCTCCTTTCCGATGCACTATTACTTCTCTACTGCATTCCTCGCGCCCTCACATTGACGAATAAACACAGAAATTGCGTCCCTATGAAAAACTATGGATTATATGACGTCTCCTTCTAAATCGATGACCGTTTCTATGAAAACGATAGGATTATCATTTGGGGTACGCCTGTCTCCTTTCCGATTCAACATTCCTTCTTTACTGCATTCCTCGCCCCCTCACATTGACGAATAAACACAGAAATTGCGTCCCTATGAAAAACTATGGATTCTATGACGTTTCCTTCTAAACCGAGGAACGTTTCTATGGAAACGACAGGATTTTCTTTTGGGATGCGGCTATCTCCTATCCGATGCACTATTCCTTCTTTACTGCATTCCTCGCGCCCTCACATTGACGAATAAACATAGGGATTGCTTTCCTATAAAAAAACTATGGATTCTATGACGTCTCCTTGTAAATCGAAGAACGTTTCTATGGAAACGACAGGATTTTCTTTTGGGATACGACTACCTCCTTTCCGATGGATTATTCCTTCTTTACTGCAATCCACGCGCCCTCACATTAACGAATAAACACAGAAATTGCGTCCCTGTGGAAAACTATGGATTCTATGACGTCTCCTACTAAATCGAGGAACGTTTCTATGGAAACGACAGGATTTTCAATTGGGATACGACTATCTCCTTTCCGATGCACTATTCCTCTTTTCTGCATTCCTCGCGCCCTCACATTGACGAATAAACACAGAAATTGCGTCCCTATGAAAAACTATGGATTCTAAGACGTTTCCTTCTAAATTGAGGAACGTTTCTATGGAATCGACAGGATTTTCTTTTGGGATGCGGCTATCTCCTTTCCGATGCACTATTCCTTCTTTACTGCATTCCTTACGCCCTCTCATTGACGAATAAACACAGAAATTGCGTCCCTATGAAAAACTATGGATTCCATGACGTCTCATTCTAAATCGAGCAACGTCTCTATGGAAACGACAGGATTTTTAATTGGGATACGACTATCTCCTTTCCGATGCACTATTCCTTCTTTACTGCATTCCTCGCGCCCTCACATTGACCAATAAACACAGAAATTGCGTCCCTATGAAAAACTATGGATTCTATGACGTTTCCTTCTAAATCGAGGAACGTTTCTATGGAAACGAATGGATTTTCTTTTGGGATACGGCTATCTCCTTTCCGATGCACTATTACTTCTCTACTGCATTCCCCGGTCCTTACATTGATGAATAAACACAGAAATTGCGTCCCTATGAAAATCTATGGATTCTATGACGTCTCCTTCTAAATCGAGAAACATTTCTATGGAAACGACAGGATTTTCTTTTGGGATACGCCTATCTCCTTTCCGATTCTACATTCCATCTTTACTGCATTCCTCGCGCCCTCACATTGACGAATAAACACAGAAATTGTGTCCCTATGAAAAACTATGGATTCCATGATGTCTCATTCTAAATCGAGGAACGTTTCTATGGAAACGACAGGATTTTTAATTGGGATACGACAATCTCGTTTACGATGCACTATTCCTTCTTTACTGCATTCCTTGCGCCCTCACCTTGACGAATAAACACAGAAGTTGCGGCCTATGAAAAACTATGGATTATATGACGTCTCCTTCTAAATCGAGGAACGTTTCTATGGAAACAACAGGACTTTTAATTGGGATACGACTATCTCCTTTCCGATGCACTATTCCTTCTTTACTGCATTCCACGCGCCGTCACATTGACGAATAAACACAGAAATTGCGTCCCTGTGAAAAGCTATGGATTCTATGACGTCTCCTTCTAAATCGTGGAACGTTTCTACGGAAACGACAGGAGATTCTTTTCGGATACGGCTATCTCCTTTCCGATGCACTATTCCTTCTTTACTGCATTCCTCGCGCCCTCATATTGACGAATAAACACAGAAAGTGCGTAACTATGAAAAACTATGGATTCTATGACGTCCCTTTCTAACTCGAGGAACATTTCTATGGAAACGACGGAATTTTCTTTAGGGATACGGCTATCTCCTTTGAGATGCACTATTCCTTCTTTACTGCATTCCTCGCGCACTCACATTGACGAATAAACACAGAAATTGCGTCCCTATGAAAACTATTGATTCTGTGACGTCTCCATCTAAATCGAGGAACGTTTCTATGGAAACGACAGGATTTTCAATTGGGATACGACTACCTCCTTTCCGATGCACTATTCCTGTTTTACTGCATTTCTCGCGCCCTCACATTGACGAATTAACACAGAAATTGCGTCCCTATGAAAAACTATGGATTCTATGACGTCTCCTTCTAAATCGTGGAACGTTTCTATGGAAACGACAGGATTTTCTTTTGGGATACCGCTATCTCCTTTCCGATGCACTATTACTTCTCTACTGCATTCCTCGGGCCTTACATTGACGAATAATCACAGAAATTGCATCCCTATGAAAATCTATGGATTCTATGACGTCTCCTTCTAAATCGAGGAACATTTCTATGGAAACGACAGGATTCTCTTTTGGGATACACCTATCTCCTTTCCGATTCTACATTCCATCTTCACTGCATTACTCGCGCCCTCACATTGACGAATAAACACAGAAATTGCGTCCTTATGAAAAACTATGGATTCCATGAGGTCTCATTCTTAATCGAGGAACGTTTCTATGGAAACGACAGGATTTTTAATTGGGGTACGACTATCTCCTTTCCGATGCACTATTCCTTCTTTACTGGATTCTTCGCGCCCTCACATTGTCGAATAAACACAGAAATTGCGGCCCTATGAAAAACTATGGATTCCATGACGTCTCATTCTAAATCGAGGAACGTTTCTATGGAAACGACAGGATTTTTAATTGGGATACGACTATCTCCTTTCCGATGCACTATTCCTTCTTTACTGCATTCCGAGCGCCCTCACATTGACGAATAAACAAAGAAATTGCGGCCCCTCAAAAACTATGGATTATATGACGTTTTCCTCTAAATCGAGGAACGTTTCTATGGAAACGACAGGATTTTTTATTGGGATACGACTATCTCCTTTCCGATACACTATTCCTTCTTTACTGCATTCCTCGCGACATCATATTGACGAATAAGCACAGAAAGTGCGTAACTATGAAAAACTATGGATTCTATGACGTCTCCTTCTACCTCAAGGAACATTTCTATGGAAACGACAGAATTTTCTTTAGGGATACGGCTATCTCGTTTCAGATGCACTATTACTTCTTCACTGCATTCCTCGCGCCCTCACATTGACGAATAAACAAAGAAATTGCGTCCCTATGAAAAACTATGGATTCTATGACGTCTCCTTCTAAATCGAGGAACGTTTCTATGGAAACGACAGGATTATCTTTTGGGATACGGCTATCTCCTTTCCGATGCACTATTACTTCTCTACTGCATTCCTCGCGCCCTCACATTGATGAATAAACACAGAAATTGCGTCCCTATGAAAAACTATGGATTATATGACGTCTCCTTCTAAATCGATGACCGTTTCTATGAAAACGATAGGATTATCATTTGGGGTACGCCTATCTCCTTTCCGATTCAACATTCCTTCTTTACTGCATTCCTCGCCCCCTCACATTGGCGATTAAACACAGATATTGCGTCCCTATGAAAAACTATGGATTCCATGACGTCTCCTTCTAAATCAAGGAACGTTTCAATGGAAACGACAGGAATTTCAATTGGGATACGACTACCTCCTTTCCGATCTACTATTCCTCTTTTACTGCATTCCACGCGCCCTCACATTGACGAATAAACACAGATATTGCGTCCCTATGAAAAACTATGGATTCTATGACGTTTCCTTCTAAATCGAGGAACGTTTCTATGGAAACGACAGGATTTTCTTTTGGGATGCGGCTATCTCCTTTCCGATGCACTATTCCTTCTTTACTGCATTCCTCGCGCCCTCACATTGACGAATAAACATAGGGATTGCTTTCCTATAAAAAACCTTGGATTCTAAGACGTCTCCTTGTAAATCGAGGAACGTTTCTATGGAAACGACAGGATTTTCTTTTGGGATACGACTACCTCCTTTCCGATGGATTATTCCTTCTTTACTGCATTCCACGCGCCCTCACATTAACGAATAAACACAGAAATTGCGTCCCTGTGGAAAACTATGGATTCTATGACGTCTCCTTCTAAATCGAGGAACGTTTCTATGGAAACGACAGGATTTTCTTTTGGGATACGGCTATCTCCTTTCCGATTCAACATTCCTTCTTTACTGCATTCCTCACGCCCTCACATTGACGAATAAACACAGAAATTGCGTCCCTATGAAAAACTATGAATTCCATGACGTCTCCTTCTAAATCGAGGAACGTTTCTATGGAAACGACAGGATTATCTTTTGGGATACGGCTATCTCCTTTCCGATGCACTATTACTTCTCTACTGCATTACTCGCGCCCTCACATTGATGAATAAACACAGAAATTGCGTCCCTATGAAAAACTATGGATTATATGACGTCTCCTTCTAAATCGATGACCGTTTCTATGAAAACGATAGGATTATCATTTGGGGTACGCCTATCTCCTTTCCGATTCAACATTCCTTCTTTACTGCATTCCTCGCCCCCTCACATTGGCGAATAAACACAGATATTGCGTCCCTATGAAAAACTATGGATTCCATGACGTCTCCTTCTAAATCAAGGAACGTTTCAATGGAAACGACAGGAATTTCAATTGGGATACGACTACCTCCTTTCCGATCTACTATTCCTCTTTTACTGCATTCCACGCGCCCTCACATTGACGAATAAACACAGAAATTGCGTCCCTATGAAAAACTATGGATTCTATGACGTTTCCTTCTAAATCGAGGAACGTTTCTATGGAAACGACAGGATTTTCTTTTGGGATGCGGCTATCTCCTTTCCGATGCACTATTCCTTCTTTACTGCATTCCTCGCGCCCTCACATTGACGAATAAACATAGGGATTGCTTTCCTATAAAAAACTATGGATTCTAAGACGTCTCCTTGTAAATCGAGGAACGTTTCTATGGAAACGACAGGATTTTCTTTTGGGATACGACTACCTCCTTTCCGATGGATTATTCCTCCTTTACTGCATTCCACGCGCCCTCACATTAACGAATAAACACAGAAATTGCGTCCCTGTGGAAAACTATGGATTCTATGACGTCTCCTTCTAAATCGAGGAACGTTTCTATGGAAACGACAGGATTTTCTTTTGGGATACGGCTATCTCCTTTCCGATTCAACATTCCTTCTTTACTGCATTCCTCACGCCCTCACATTGACGAATAAACACAGAAATTGCGTCCCTATGAAAAACTATGAATTCCATGACGTCTCATGCTAAATCGTGGAACGTTTCTATGGAAACGACAGGATTTTTAATTGGGATACGACTATCTCCTTTCCGATGCACTATTCCTTCTTTACTGCATTCCTCGCGCCTTCACATTGACGAATAAACACAGAAATTGCGTGCCTATGAAAAACTATGGATTCCATGACGTCTCATTCTATATCGAGGAACGTTTCTATGGAAACGACAGGATATTTAATTGGGATACGGCTATCTCCTTTCCGATGCACTATTCCTTCTTTACTGCATTCCTCGCGCCCACACATTGACGAATAAACACAGAAATTGCGCCCCTATGAAAAACTATGGATTCTATGACGGCTCTTTCTAAATCGAGCAAAGCTTCTATGGAAACGACAGGATTGACTTTTCGGATGCACTATTCCTTCTTTACTGCGTTCCTCTCGCCCTCACATTGACGGATAAACACAGAAATTGCGTCCCTATGAAAAACTATGGATTGTATGACGCCTCCATCTAAATCGAGGAACGTTTCTAGGGAAACGACAGGATTTTGTTTTCGGATACGACTATCTCCTTTCCGATGCACTATCCCTTCTTTACTGCATTCCACGCGCCCTCACATTGACGAATAAACACAGTAATTGCGTCCCTGTGATAAACTATGCATTCTATGACGTCTCCTTCTAAATCGATGATCGTTACTATGGAATCGACAGGACCTTCTTTTGGGATACGGCTATCTCCTTTCCGATGCACTATTCCTTCTTTACTGCATTCCTCGCGCCCTCACATTGACGAATAACCACAGAAATTGCGTCCCTATGAAAAACTACGGATTCTATGACGTCTCATTCTAAATCGAGGAACGTTTCTATGGAAACGACATAATTTTTAATTCGCATACGACTATCTCCTTTCCGATGCATTATTCCTTCTTTACTGCATTCCTCGCGCCCTCACATTGACGAATAAACACAGAAATTGCGTCCCTATGATAAACTATGGATTCCATGACGTCTCATTCTAAATCGAGGAACGTTTCTATGGAAACGACAGGATTTTCTTTTGGTATACTTCTATTTCCTTTCCGATGCACTATTCCTTCTTTGATGCATTCCTCGCGCCCTCACATTGACGAATAAACATAGGTATTGCTTCCCTATGAAAAACTATAGATTCTATGACGTATCCTTGTAAATCGAGGAACGTTTCTATGGGAACAACGGGATTTTCTTTTGGGATACGACTATCTCCTTTCCGAAGGATTATTCCTGCTTTACTGCATTCCACGCGCCCTCACATTAACGAATAAACACAGAAATTGCGTCCCTATGAAAAACTATGGATTCCATGACGTCTCATGCTAAATCGAGGAACGTTTCTATGGAAACGACAGGATTTTTAATTGGGATACGACTATCTCCTTTCCGATGCACTATTCCTTCTTTACTGCATTCCTCGCGCCCTCACATTGACGAATAAACACAGAAATTGCGTCCCTATGAAAAACTATGGATTCCATGACGTCTCCTTCTAAATCGAGGAACGTTGCTATGGAAACGACAGGATTTTCATTTGGGATCCGGCTATCTTCTTTCCGATGCACTATTACTTCTCTACTGCAATCCTCGCGCCCTCACATTGACGAATAAACACAGAGATTGCGTCCCTATGAAAATCTATGGATTCTATGACGTCTCCTTCTAAATCGAGAAACATTTCTATGGAAGCGACATGATTTTCTTTTGGGATACGCCTATCTCCTTTCCGATTCTACAATCCATCTTTACTGCATTCCTTGCGCCCTCACATTGACGATAAACACAGAAATTGCGTCCCTATGAAAAACTATGGATTCCATGACATCTCATTCTAAATCGAGGAACGTTTCTATGGAAACGACAGGATTTCTAATTGGGATACGACTATCTCGTTTCCGATGCACTATTCCTCCTTTACTGCATTCCTCGCGCCCTCACATTGACGAATAAACATAGAAATTGCGTCTCTATGAAAAACTATGGATTCTATGACGTTTCCTTCTAAATCGAGGAACGTTTCTATGGAAACGACAGGATTTTCTTTTGGGATGCGGCTATCTCCTTTCCGATGCACTATTCCTTCTTTACTGCATTCCTCGCGCCCTCACATTGATGAATAAACACAGAAATTGCATCCCTATGAAAAACTATGGATTCTATGACGTCTCCTTCTAAATCGAGGAACGTTTCTATGGAGACGACACGATTTTTTTTTGGGATACGACTATCTCCTTTCCGATGCACTATTCCGTCTTTACTGCATTCCACGCGCCCTCACATTGACGAATGAACACAGAAATTGCGCCCCTATGAAAATCTATGGATTCTATGACGTCTCATTCTAAATCGAGGAACGTTTCTATGGAAACGACAGGATTTTCTTTTGGGATACGACTATCTCCTTTCCGATGGATTATTCCTTCCTTTCTGCATTCCACGCGCCCTCACATAAACGAATAAACACAGAAATTGCTTCCCTGTGAAAAACTATGGATTCTATGACGTCTCCTTCTAAATCGAGGAACGTTTCTATGGAAACGACAGGACTTTCTTTTGGGATACGCCTATCTCCTTTCCGATTCAACATTCCTTCTTTACTGCATTCCTCGCGCCCTCACATTGACGAATAAACACAGAAATTACGTCCCTATGAAAAACTATGGATTCCATGACGTCTCATGCTAAATCGAGGGACGTTTCTATGGAAACGACAGGATTTTTAATTGGGATACGACTATCTCCTTTCCGATGCACTATTCCTTCTTTACTGCATTCCTCGCGCCCTCACATTGACGAATAAACACAGAAATTGCGTCCCTATGAAAAACTATGGATTCCATGACGTCTCATTCTAAATCGAGGAACGTTTCTATGGAACGAGTGGATTTTTAATTGGGATACGACTATCTCCTTTCCGATGCACTTTTCCTTCTTAACTGCATTCCTCGCGCCCTCACATTGACGAATAAACACAGAAATTGCGTCCCTATGAAAAACTATGGATTCTATGACGTCTCCTTAACAATCGAGGAACGTTTCTATGGAAACGACAGGATTTTCATTTGGGATACGGCTATCTTCTTTCCGATGCACTATTACTTCTCTACTGCATTCCTCGCGCCCTCACATTGACGAATAAACACAGAAATTGCGTCCCTATGAAAATCTATGGATTCTATGACGTCTCCTTCTAAATAGAGAAACATTTCTATGGAAACGACAGGATTTTCTTTTGGGATACGCCTATCTCCTTTCCGATTCTACATTCCAACTTTACTGCATTCCTTGCGCCCTCACATTGACGATAAACCCAGAAATTGAGTCCCTATGAAAAACTATGGATTCCATGACGTCTCCTTCTAAATCGAGGAACGTTTCTATGGAAACGACAGGATTATCTTTTGGGAAACGACTATCTCCTTTCCGAAGCACTATTCCTTCCTTACTGCATTCCTCGCGCCCACACATTGACTAATAAACACAGATATTGCGTCCCTATGAAAAACTATGGATTCTATGACGTCTCCTTCTAAATCGAGGAACGTTTCTATGGAAACGACACGATTTTATTTTGGGATACGACTATCTCCTTTCCGATGCACTATTCCTTCTTTACTGCATTCCAGCGCCCTCACATTGACGAATGAACACAGAAATTGCGCCCCTATGAAAAACTATGGATTCTATGACTGCTTTTTCTAAATCGAGCAAAGCTGACATGGAAACAACAGGATTTTCTTTTCGGATACGACTATCTCCTACCGATGCACTATTCCTTCTTTACTGCATTCCACACGCCCTCACATTGACGAATAAACACAGTAATTGCGTCCGTGTGAAAAACTATGCATTCTATGACGTCTCCTTTGTAACGTCTAGAGAAACAAAAACAATATATTATGTAGTAATTAGAGAATTAGATGTATCATATTGTGTCATTGCATAAAATTATGTATTTTTTTTTATTATTTATTTTTGAAAACGTCTGTGTCGGCGAGTAATAAAACCGACACAGAAGATAATTGTTAAACAGAGATAAAAGAAATGAATTAGTATATAATACGTGATGTAGATTAATGTCTTTGTCTTCTTAGTTTGGAAGTTGCGTGAGTAAGATCTCCTGTTGTTGTCGTAGAGAACGCGAATGTAGCACTCTTTTGTCGAGACTAAGAAATTTACGCCATTACGTCTGAATTCACAAAGGTCTGTAATCACTGAGATACTTAAAGGTTTTAATAGAGTTGTTTAAATGAAAACTTGTATCATTTATTGTTAAGCTTGCTTGCATATTATCCCATCCTGTTGAGACATTTTTCAGTTATATAAATATTATCTGTGGTGCTGAGCTGCGGGGAGAACGAAAAGCCGCTGCCGCGGCGTATTTAAACGACTTACGATTTAGTCGAGCATACCGCAAGGAAGCGGTAAAATAATAGTAAAATAATATTATTTCTTTTAGCTCCCAGACTATCAGTGAAGATCAGCGGATTTTATGATGTGTTGCAGATTGACGCGGGCTGCTGATAGGATATAATTTACAGTGCAAATAATTTAATGTACCTTCAGAATCTGATAGGAATCTTGCTGTGCTCCGTTCTGATCTGGCAAACTTTATAGTGACAACGTATTTTTTAATGAGAGTCTCATGTTCTTGGGCTAGTCGTGGTGTGAAATAGCATTTTAACGGGAAATAAAATCCACTGCGAACTTGTATTTTTGAACGATCATACGAACTGTAACATCAGTGTTCACAACAAAGTAATTTCAACTTTTACTCATTATGAAGTAGGGAAGATATATTGATTCCTAGCATAAGTTGCAGTTACGAAATATCGTTCCTTAAATTGTAGGCCAGATCCAGAACAATCAAACTTCCATGTATACATTTTATTCCGCTAAAAGGTAATGATGATAATGAAAAACAAAGCACAGCATTGATAAAAATATTTCGCGTAACTCTTTCCGTAAATGTGTTGTTACAAAGAGAATAAATAAACCAAAGAGCAACAATTTAACAATTCGCGAGAAAGAGAACTTATTACGCGAAACTGTCGCCCAAAAACGCGGGGCCCGAATTTGCAGTGGCCACAAATATAAAATTTTATGTATTTTTCTTTCAGTGTTGATTGTTATGTATGTATAGATATATATGTATTTAGTGATGAATGTATGTATGTATATCATGATCAATGCTATGTATTAATGAATGTGTAAACACTCTTTCATGACAAAACGTACTACTGCAAACGAGTCTGAGAAGACGATCCTGATAGTACTGAGAAGCTGTAACGACTACGTAATCCGGGGGCAGCCGAACCCCGAGATAAGATAAACTAAAGGTAAGACTACAGTGTAGTTGTCCTGTTTGTAGAAGTCGAGCTCCAGTGAAGCGATCTCATTTCGCTAGTGGTGTGCATATTGTACGTAGTTTGATGTTAGTGTTTGTGACAGGACAAAGTTGATGGTAGATAGTAATGTTTAATGTGCAGTTAGTGTAGATAAATTAACGTATTTTGTGTGCAAGGGGCAAAGCTGTCAGCCTTTGTATTTTAGTAAGCAATTTAGGAATATGGTTAAGTTGCGTAGTCAACGTCCGAGCAATATGGATACTGAGGAACAACAATTAGTTAGTGCAGGAAATGTGGAACCGGGTACCTCAAGTAGTACTAGTACTCTCTTTGAGGATATAACATGTGAGAATGTGGGGGCAGGAGCACAGGAAGTGGTGCCACCGCCCATTAGTCCTCAAGGGGATGTAGAGAAAGAAATTGTACCACCACCAGAAAAGCAGGAACCAGAGAGTGGTAATCTGCCTGGTGGGTATTCGCTTCAGGCTATATTAGAGCGCGTGCTGAATTACCAGGCAGAATTTGCGCAACAGCAAGTCGAGCGAGACCGCCAGCAAGCTGAGCGAGATCGCTGGCAAGCTGAGCGGGACCAGCAACTTGTGCAATCGTTAGAAAACATGAAAAAAGAGATTGCAGATATGAAACAGAATTATGAGTCGATACCTAAGGCCGTGCAGGAGCTGACTGAACAGGTCAACAACCTGCAAGTAGCAAACACTAACAGGGTAGACGAAATAGGTGTATTAGCCAATCGAGTAGAAAAGCTAGAAATAGATTCCACGCAGCTTGTAGAGCAGAAGTGGAACGAACAAGCAACTAAAATTGAAACAGAATTCAACTCATGGCTAGAAGTGAAGGAGTGTGAGATTGAAAAGAACATTAATTCCAAAGTGCAAGCAGCCATAGCAAATAGAGACCGCGAAACGTTCAGTACCGCAGCAAACAGTCAGGTACAGAACGACGTGCAAACCATCAAACAAATACTCAGTGAGGATATTCCGCAGTGGCAAGTGAATATGAACAAACGGATATCCGACCTGGAGAAGGGTTTAGCACAAAGCAGAAAGCATTTGGAACAGGAACCTCTGTCGCCAACAGCCCACGGTTTTGGCAACGCACAAACTTATACGCGATACAACAATGGGGAATCTGTAGTCGATAATGCGAAGAGCTGTAGCTTCGGTTCGGAGCACACAGCATATGTCCCAGGGGCACAACCATGTAGTTCAAAAATATTAGTGGAAGAAAGTTTAATCAAAAATAGACAATTTCAAACGTTTACTACTGAACGGAAATCTGTACACCCAGTAGTATTCATAAAAAGCTTTAAAAATATCTTGCCCAGTGTGTGGAACGAAACACAGAAAATTCAATACGTAATGTCGTACATTCAAGGGGACGCAGCGTTGTGGGCTACAGAAGTAGCAGACAGCTGCATGACATATGAACAGTTCGAAAGGGCATTTCTATCGAAATATTGGTCGCCTTGTATACAAGAGCGGCTAAGAAAAGAAGTATATAATCCCGAACCGTACTCACCTCGTCTGGGGAATTTGAGACGGTATTTTGAAAAATATATAAACAAAACACGCTACTGGGACGAACCTATATCACCAAGAGACATAATAAGACTACTAAAATCACATTTACCCTCATATCAAAGAGAAATTAATACACGTACCAGAAAGCGATATGGAAAACTTCCTGTCTGTTCTAGATTCTATAGACTTGATACAGGAAGACGCAAAATCAGCGTGTGACCACTTGCGGAATAATGGGTCAGGATGTAAACATGACAGAAATAGTAGTGCACAGAACCACAACCATGGAAATAGTGGGGGTGGTAACAAGCGGCAAGAACATTCGCAAAATGGTAGTAATGGTAGAGGCCAGAACGGGTATGAACAAACAACTTATAACAAAAAGCGTCGATTTGACGACCGGTACGAATCCGGAATGTCAGGGACCAACCGCTGGAAAAATGCGCGAGGTCAGTGGCAGAGCAATTATAGTGATAGTAATCGAAATTGGCAGCAAAATCAGCGAAGAAGCCCAGAGCGACAGGGTAATGACCGGTATGACAACAATAGACCACCACCGCAAAACGCGCCTATTGCGCAGCCGTGGCGGCCGGCAAATCAGAGTGTACATATAGTGGAGGTCGCGGACAATAGCCGTCCAAGTACTTTACAAGTAACTAATCCAACAAACTAGAATCGGCCTCGATATGCTCTCCATCGATGGCCGAGGGATGGAGTGAGAGCAACACGAGTGATAATAATATACCGGGGATACGTATGCTGCGATACAACGATGGTGTCAGTATGGATAAAGATCTACTGAACGAACCGCACGAATGTAAGAAAGATAATAACGAAAATGTGCAAGCTATTATCGAAGCGAAAATTAATGATGTTGCAGTGAATATAATCATCGACACAGGTGCCTCAGTAAGTGTAATGAGTATGGAGTTATTTAAGGCACTGGGAAAAGGACATAGCATTCCGACTTTCCCGGTTAATAATTGTAAGGTGTCTGGAGCCATTAGTGCACAGAGCCAATCAGTTAAGTACCAGGTGCAGGTGGAGATTTGTAAGGAGGGCGAAGCCATAGTGAGCTCGTTCCTCGTTGTAAAAGGATTGAAGGTGGCCTGCATACTGGGAGTAGATTTTCTCCGCGAGAGGGACGCATTGATCGACCTCTCCTTGGGGAAATTAAGCATAGTTAATAGGGGTAGGAGGATTGAATTATCTATGATGAAATCGAAGGAGGTACTTGTGCCGTGTTGTAATCGAATCAATATCAAGGGTAGGAACCCTTGGGTACTACACCTTGATGATTTTTCACATGCAGCAGACCTCTATTATCCGAATTTAGAGGATCGAAATTTTGAAATAAATGTTCAGGCATTTCAAACCAAAGTGCAGGAATCTGAAGGGTTAAGCGATACACAAAAGCAACAGTTGACACAGCTGCTATCGGAATACACTATGGTATTTACCGACCGACCAGGAATAGTCAAAGGGTACCACTATCACATAGAGGTGATGCCCCATAAAACATACTGTCGCGCAACTTACTCCATCCCTTGGTCGAGGAGGGAATTGGTAGCTAAAGAGATTCGGAAGATGTTAGAGTGGGATATCATTGAGCCCTCCTTCTCTCCATATAGTAGTCCTCTTGTAGCAGTGGCGAAAGCCAATGGAAAAATCAGGCTAGTGTTAGATGCGAGGGACATTAACAAAATTATCATACCTGTCCGGACTCGCCCTGAGAATTTAGATGAGCAGATACAAAAATTTCATGGAGTACAGTACTTGACCTCGGTCGATCTTAAAAGTTCATATTGGCAAATTCCCCTTACACAGGAATCCAGGAAGTACACAGCTTTCATATTCGGAGGGCGAAGTTACCAATTCAAGGTACTTCCCTTCGGATTGAATGTGAGTGCCGGAGTGTTTATTACTGCACTAGACACGGTATTGGGTCCAGACTTATTAGAAAAAATCACTGTATATGTTGATGATCTGGTAATCGCTACTGCTACTTGGGACGAACATATGGAATTGTTGCGTAGAGTACTAGAGAGATTTAAGCAAGCAGGTGTGACAGCAAACCTAGAAAAGTCAAAATTTGGACGAAATAAAATTAAATTTTTAGGCCATCTTATTACACCACTTGGTATCCGCCCAGACAACAAAAAACTAGAGGCGATACGAGAATTTCCAAGCCCCCGCACTAAGAGACAATTGAAAGCGTTCCTTGGGCTCACGTCTTTTTTCAGAAGGTTCGTGCCCAATCAGTTGTTAAATGACGCGTCACTACTAAATCTACTACGAAAAAATGTGCAGTGGGTTTGGACTGACAAATCTCAACAAGCTTTCGAAGCGATTAAAACCGCTCTACTGAATGCAAATATTTTGCAACACCCAGATCTGTCAAAAGATTTTTGTCTTGCGACGGATTCATGTTCCTATGGCCTGGGAGCGTGCTTATTTCAGTGGGGGGAAGGAAACGACCCGACAACAATAAAGATTATCGGCTTCGCCAGTAGGACTTTAACTAGCTGCGAGAGAGCCTACTCGGCAACCGAACTGGAAGCACTTGCAGTAGTCTGGGCTGTAAAAAAGTTCAATTATTATCTACAAGGGAAGGAGATTAGAGTGTATAGTGACCACCAGGCGTTAAGTTTTTTGATGTCATGCAAACTATTCCATACCAGACTGAGGAGATGGATGCTTGTCTTACAAGAATACCGGATAAAGATTATGTACATAAAAGGCCAAGATAACGTGATAGCGGATGCTCTGTCGCGACTGCCGGTAGGATTACCGGATTTAGCAGAATTGTTAGAGCAATCCGCGGAGTATAAAGTGTTGTTAGTGCGTGACAATACTTACATGAAGGATTTTTTATATATATGTAAAAACATGTTCGAATTACAAAGGGCAGATCCGATGTGGAAAAAAATCATTAATAATATTGAAGAGGGTGTTAACAATAGAGATGAGCAAGGTTTTAAAATTGTGAACCATATTTTGTATCATAAACTTAGTACGAAAGAAGACTGCTGGGCAGTATGTATACCTAACCAGTCGGTAAAAGTTATGATATGGCACACGCACTTGGCATGGGGCCATGCAGGGATTGGAAAGTGTGCAGAGATCATGGCGAGATACTGCTACTTTCCCCGTATGAAACACCAGATTCAGGCAACAGTTAGAACTTGCGGATATGTCAAAAAGCAAAACATTATAATCGATCCACTAAGTTTGAACTACATCCCATAGTTCCACTCAGGCCGCTTCAAATAGTGTCTGTGGATGTAGCCGGTCCTTATCCCATGGCCAGAGGAGGTATGAAGTATATACTGGCCATGTACGATAGTTTTTCCAAATACTTGGCAATTTATTGCATAAAATCAGCTACTGCCAAAACCATGGTCAGGCGGATCAATCAAGAATACTTGCCTCAAGTGGGAAAACCCGAAGCCATAACGACTGATAATGCTTCTTATTTCACGGGTCGAACTTGGAAAAATTACCTACGGGAACAAAATATACAGCATATTCTGGTATCCCGGTTCCACCCAAAAGCAAGTCTAGTTGAAAGAATATTCAGAGAATTGAATAAGTTCCTTAGAATCTACATAGGGAACCGACATACAAAATGGCCAGGGCTAGTACCGAAATTTGTAGAAATACACAATTTAACACCCCATTCAAGTACAGGCTATCCACCGGTAGAGATATTGAATGGATTCAATGAGACACCGAATGAATGGCTCACGCCTTTGCCGAGACTACCAGTCAAGGCAGAAACAAGGGAGGAAAAGATGAAAAAGATATGGAACAGACTAACCAGCTGTGCGGCAAAGAGGAAAAGGAAGTACGACCGAGGTGTAACTAACGAACAGAAATATAATGTAGGAGATCTAGTACTTATTCGTAACCACCCTAAATCCTCAGCCACCTTAAAACAGAATAGTAAGTGGCAATTGCTATATTCAGGGCCCTTTGAAGTAATAAGCGTGCCACACGAATGTAGCTATTTGTTAGCACATCCCCATACGGGGAAGATCAAAGGATTGTATCCACGTAAAGATGTGAAGTTATTTATTCAGTGACATATCACATATAAAGAGTAATAGTTGTAAGAAGATTTTAATTGTGTTTTAGAATATAAGTATGTTAGTATTAAGAAAGAAATTTGTGTGTAATGAAACTTGGAGGAAGTGGATTCAGAAAGTAGGTAATAGCTTACACAGGAAAGATTTTGCTTACAGACAATTAGAGCCATTTAAAATATTATATGCTCCTTAAGCAACGAACAATCTTCTTGTTGATAAGTGAGGATTAATTTCTTGAATCATTATACAAAGGATTAATTTCTGGAACCATATTTTATGTGTAGTATGTAAGTGCAATTATTGATGCAATCTAATATAGTAAAGTAACTGTCGTAATTGTATTAGAATAAGGAACCCTGAGAGAGAGAGTCTTCACTAGCCGAACATGGACTTTGTAATATGCAACAATTATGTGATGTTTGCTGCCAGTAGTGATTTGAGAACGACACTGGAGCATAAGCTAATCAAAAAACAAGCCGGTTCCGTGGCAACTCCGCTTTGTATATAACAATGCTTCAATTGAAGCCTGTGTACTTGGTACACGCCCTTGAATATTCACTACGCGATACGCGAATTAAGTCAACCAATGTGGAACCTACACTGTAGTCATATAGGAAAAATCATTAAAAATAATGCTAGTGCTAAATGAAGTATTTATTGAGCAATATGCCCAAGTCAAGCTGTCATGCACATGGTAAAATCTGTTTGATAGATGGGTGATAACCAGGCAAGCTACACTGATAAGAAAATTAAAAAAATTTTGCAAAAGGGCTATATACGCCTAGTAACAATAAGAAAAGTGGGTGTGATAAGGTAAAAACAGATAGACGCCATGTAGATGAGAGTGAGTATGCGAAGAACAGTTAAAAGGTACTAAAAAATAAACTGTGCATAAACAATGGAGGGAAGGACGCAATATTGTGTGTAGCAGGGACAGAAAATGACTGTTGTATCTGCACCAATATATACGTCGATAAGTCTAGTGTTGAGTGACAGACTGTCCTAGTGCAGTGCTCAACGAACAATAGACAGTGTATAAAAACAGTAGTTATTGATCCGTTCGGAGTCGATTTAAACGAATATCGCTCGACGGGGACATTTAGTATGTGTGTTACGAAACATTTTCACGTGTTGAAAGACGCTCTGGCAGTGTACCAACCGTGGAGTGAGTGAAAATGTGTAGTACAATGTGCGTGTGACGAACCTTGAATACCAGTGTCACAATGCCACAAGAAACCTGTTATCACGCCAAACCATCCTGTGCATACCAGTGAAGCGACGGCTTTCTGAACAATAAACGCTTTTAACCAGTTGCATCTTCTTCCACAGCTAGTAATCTGTGTTCTTAAAGACAGTACACCGTTGTGGAATGTTTGTTTCATGCGCTACAACGGGGAGCCATGCGGAGAAGCCGAGACGAGTGCCGTGTCGCCAGCCAGCAGGTCGCGGTAAACCACTGCCACTCGCCGACATCGGCGAATGGTTCAGCGCGGTTCGTGACTGCTTGGGCGCCACGTCAGCACGACGTCGCTGTTACTGAGAGCCGGTCATCGAACCCAGCGGCCGTCGGCACGCGGCGTTCCAGACGACGCTACTCAACAGTTGCTTCGCGCCGCCAGCTCCGTACAACATTGTTGTCATTCAAATGAACTATCAAAGATGTGTTTAATGCACTAACATGAATAGGGTTTAGTGGACACTAAATGACGTGACAAACAGTTTTTTTTTTTGAGTTATTCAATACAGACCCGAAGTATTCATTGGTTCAGTGATATATAAATATAATATGTTTTCGTCATATTAATGAAGTATACTCGCATGAATGCTAGACATCTTAAACTAATTGTCGCGAGCAAATGCAAGGACGATTCAGGATACTACTGTAAAAATGTGTAATAAGTGACTTTCATTACAATCCAAAACACAAATATTATATGGGTAACAAAGAGACTAAAAGTTTAACATGATCTCACAATTAGCCTTTGTTATATGTGAACATTGAAAGAATCTGAACTTTTTGTGATCAAACTGGGTATTAAAACAAACCAGGCGAGATGACCATGGCTCCGGCGCAGTTTTCCCAGGTTTTCTGATCGCACGTAGCCCGAATGGGGGAGCCAAAATAAATGTAAGGACCCTGGGACTAGGTTGACGGTCACCTCGCAAAGTGTAAGAACAGTATAAAAAGTTTAATTAAACCCACAGTGTAAAAGAACTAAGAAGTGTATGGTGAATGTTCCAACCAAGGTAACAGACAATAACCAAACAGACGTTAGTGGCAGCATATTGCCGAACATTTCCAACGTTAGTCAATTGCTGCCAGGGGGCATTGTAACGTCTAGAGAAACAAAAACAATATATTATGTAGTAATTAGAGAATTAGATGTATCATATTGTGTCATTGCATAAAATTATGTATTTTTTTTTTATTATTTATTTTTGAAAACGTCTGCGTCGGCGAGTAATAAAACCGACACAGAAGATAAATGTTAAACAGAGATAAAAGAAATGAACTAGTATATAATACGTGATGTAGATTAATGTCTTTGTCTTCTTAGTTTGGAAGTTGCGCGAGTAAGATCTCCTGTTGTTGTCGTAGAGAACGCGAATGTAGCACTCTTTTGTCGAAACTAAGCATTTGACGCCATTATGTCTGAATTCACAAAGGTCTGTAATCACTGAGATATTTAAAGGTTTTAATAGAGTTGTTTAAATGAAAACTTGTATCATTTATTGTTAAGCTTGCTTGCATATTATCCCATCCTGTTGAGACATTTTTCAGTTATATAAATATTATCTGTGGTGCTGAGCTGCGTGGAGAACGAAGAGCCCCTGCCGCGGCGTATTTAAACGACGTACAATATAGTTGAGCATACCGCAAGGAAGTGGTAAAATAATAGTAAAATAATATTATTTCTTTTAGCTCCCAGACTGGCAGTGAAGATCAGCGGATTTTATGATGTGTTGCAGATTGACGCGGGCTGCTGATAGGATATAATTTACAGTGCAAATAATTTAATGTACCTTCAGAATCTGATAGGAATCTTGCTGTGCTCCGTTCTGATCTGGCAAACCTTATAGTGACAACGTATTTTTTAATGAGAGTCTCATGTTCTTGGGCTAGTCGTGGTGTGAAATAGCATTAACTATGCTTAATTTCGATCCTCTAAATTCGGATAATAGAGGTCTGCTGCATGTGAAAAATCATCAAGGTGTAGTACCCAAGGGTTCCTACCCTTGATATTGATTCGATTACAACACGGCACAAGTACCTCCTTCGATTTCATCATAGATAACTCAATCCTTCTACCCCTATTAACTATGCTTAATTTCCCCAAGGAGAGGTCGATCAATGCGTCCCTCTCACGGAGAAAATGTACTCCCAGAATGCAGGCCACCTTCAATCCTTTAACAACGAGGAACGAGCTCACTATGGCTTCGCCCTCCTTACAAATCTCCACCTGCACCTGGTACTTAACTGATTGGCTCTGTGCACTAATGGCTCCAGACACCTTACAATTATTAACCGGGAAAGTCGGAATGCTATGTCCTTTTCCCAGTGCCTTAAATAACTCCATACTCATTACACTTACTGAGGCACCTGTGTCGATGATTATATTCACTGCAACATCATTGATTTTCGCTTCGATAATAGCTTGCACATTTTCGTTATTATCTTTCTTACATTCGTGCGGTTCGTTCAGTAGATCTTTATCCATACTGACACCATCGTTGTATCGCAGCATACGTATCCCAGGTATATTATTATCACTCGTGTTGCTCTCACTCCATCCCTCGGCCATCGATGGAGAGCATATCGAGGCCGATTCTAGTTTGTTGGATTAGTTACTTGTGAAGTACTTGGACGGCTATTGTCCGCGACCTCCACTATATGTACACTCTGATTTGCCGGCCGCCACGGCTGCTCAATAGGCGCGTTTTGCGGTGGTGGTCTATTGTTGTCATACCGGTCATTACCCTGTCGCTCTGGGCTTCTTCGCTGATTTTGCTGCCAATTTCGATTACTATCACTATAATTGCTCTGCCACTGACCTCGCGCATTTTTCCAGCGGTTGGTCCCTGACATTCCGGATTCGTACCGGTCGTCAAATCGACGCTTTTTGTTATAAGTTGTTTGTCCATACCCGTTCTGGCCTCTACCATTACTACCATTTTGCGAATGGTCTTGCCGCTTGTTACCACCCCCACTATTTCCATGGTTGTGGTTTTGTGCACTACTATTTCTGTCATGTTTACATCCTGACCCATTATTCCGCGAGTGATCACACGCTGATTTTGCGTCTTCCTGTATCAAGTCTATAGAAGAACAGACAGGAAGTTTTCCATATCGCTTTCTGGTACGTGTATTAATTTCTCTTTGATATGAATAGGTAAATGTGATTTTAGTAGTCTTATTATGTCTCTTGGTGATATAGGCTCGTCCCAGTAGCGTGTTTTGTTTATATATTTTTCAAAATACCGTCTCAAATTCCCCAGACGAGGTGAGTACGGTTCGGGATTATATACTTCTTTTCTTAGCCGCTCTTGTATACAAGGCGACCAATATTTCGATAAAAATCCCTTTCGAACTGTTCATATGTCATGCAGCTGTCTGCTACTTCTGTAGCCCACAACGCTGCATCACCTTGAATGTACGACATTACGTATTGAATTTTCTGTGTTTCATTCCACACACTGGGCAAGATATTTTTAAAGCTTTTTATGAATACTACTGGGTGTTCAGTAGTAAACGTTTGAAATTGTCTATTTTTGATTAAACTTTCTTCCACTAATATTTTTGAACTACATGGTTTTGCTCCTGGGACATATGCTGTGTGCAACGAACCGAAGCTACAGCTCTTCGCATTGTCGACTACAGATTCCTCATTGTTGTATCGCGTATAAGTTTGTGCGTTGCCAAAACCGTGGGCTGTTGGCGACAGAGGTTCCTGTTCCAAATGCTTTCTGCTTTGTGCTAAACCCTTCTCCAGGTCGGATATCCGTTTGTTCATATTCACTTGCCACTGCGGAATATCCTCACTGAGTATTTGTTTGATGGTTTGCACGTCGTTCTGTACCTGACTGTTTACTGCGGTACTGAACGTTTCGGGATCTCTATTTGCTATGGCTGCTTGCACTTTGGAATTAATGTTCTTGTCAATCTCACACTCCTTCACTTCTAGCCATGAGCTGAATTCTGTTTCAATTTTAGTTGCTTGTTCGTTCCACTTCTGCTCTACAAGCTGCGTGGAATCTATTTCTAGCTTTTCCACTCGATTGGCTAATACTCCTATTTCGTCTACCCTGTTAGTGTTTGCTACTTGCAAGTTGTTGACCTGTTCAGTCAGCTCCTGCACGGCCTTAGGTATCGACTCATAATTCTGTTTCATATCTGCAATCTCTTTTTTCATGTTTTCTAACGATTGCACAAGTTGCTGGTCCCGCTCAGCTTGCCGGCGATCTCGCTCAGCTTGCTGGGCAAGGAAACTTTCTGTTAACTGGCGATCTCGCTCAGCTTGCTGGGCAAGTAAATTTTCTGCTAGCCTACGATCTCGCTCAGCTTGCTGGCGGTCTCGCTCGACTTGCTGTTGCGCAAATTCTGCCTGGTAATTCAGCACGCGCTCTAATATAGCCTGAAGCGAATACCCACCAGGCAGATTACCACTCTCTGGTTCCTGCTTTTCTGGTGGTGGTACAACTTCTTTCTCTACATCCCCTTGAGGACTAGTGGGCGGTGGCACCACTTCCTGTGCCCCTGCCCCCACATTCTCACATGTTATATCCTCAAAGAGAGTACTCGTACTACTTGAGGTACCCGGTTCCACATTTCCTGCACTAACTAATTGTTGTTCCTCAGTATCCATATTGCTCGGACGTTGACTACGCAACTTAACCATATTCCTAAATTGCTTACTAAAACACAAAGTCTGACAGTTTTGCCCCTTGCACACAAAATACGTTAATTTATCTACACTAACTGCACACTAAAATTTACTATCTACCAATCTTTGTCCTGTCACAAACACTAACATCAAACTACGTACAATATGCACACCACTAGCGAAATGAGATCACTTCACTGGAGCTCGACTTCTACAAACAGGACAACTACACTGTAGTCTTACCTTTAGTTTATCTTATCTCGGGGTTCGGCTGCCCCCAGATTACGTAGTCGTTACAGCTTCTCAGTACTATCAGGTTCGTCTTCTCAGACTCGTTTGCAGTAGTACGTTTTGTCATGAAAGAGTGTTTACACATTCATTAATACATAGCATTGATCATGATATACATACATACATTCATCACTAAATACATATATATCTATACATACATAACAATCAACACTGAAAGAAAAATACATAAAATTTTATATTTGTGGCCACTGCAAATTCGAGCCCCGCGTTTTTGGGCGACAGTTTCGCGTAATAGTTCTCTCTCTCGCGAATTGTTAAATTGTTGCTCTTTGGTTTATTTATTCTCTTTATAACAACACATTTACGGAAAGAGTTACGCGAAATACTTTTATCAATGCTGTGCTTTGCTTTTCATTATCATCATTACCTTTTAGCGGAATAAAATGTATACATGGAAGTTTGATTGTTCTGGATCTGGCCTACAATTTAAGGAACGATTTTTCGTAACTGCAACTCATGCTAGGAATCAATATATCTTCCCTACTTCATAGTGAGTGAAAGTTGAAATTACTTTGTTATGAACACTGATGTTACAGTTCGTATGATCGTTCAAAAACACAAGTTCGCAGTGGATTTTATTTCTCGTTAAAATGCTATTTCACACCACGACTAGCCCAAGAACATGAGACTCTCATTAAAAACTACGTTGTCACTATAAGGTTTGCCAGATCAGAACGGAGCACAGCAAGATTCCTATCAGATTCTGAAGGTACATTAAATTATTTGCACTGTAAATTATATCCGATCAGCAGCCCGCGTCAATCTGCAACACATCATAAAATCCGCTGATCTTCACTGCCAGTCTGGGAGCTAAAAGAAATAATATTATTTTACTATTATTTTACCGCTTCCTTGCGGTATGCTCGACTATATCGTAAGTCGTTTAAATACGCCGCGGCAGCGGCTTTTCGTTCTCCACGCGGCTCAGCACCACAGATAATATTTATATAACTGAAAAATGTTTCAACAGGATGGGATAATATGCAAGCAAGCTTAACAATAAATGATACAAGTTTTCATTTAAACAACTCTATTAAATCTTTAAATATCTCAGTGATTACAGACCTTTGTGAATTCAGACATAATGGCGTCAAATGCTTAGTTTCGACAAAAGAGTGCTACATTCGCGTTCTCTACGACAACAACAGGAGATCTTACTCGCACAACTTCCAAACTAAGAAGACAAAGACATTAATCTACATCACGTATTATATACTAGTTCATTTCTTTTATCTCTGTTTAACATTTATCTTCTGTGTCGGTTTTATTACTCGCCGACGCAGACGTTTTCAAAAATAAATAATCAAAAAAAAATACATAATTTTATGCAATGACACAATATGATACATCTAATTCTCTAATTACTACATAATATATTGTTTTTGTTTCTCTAGACGTTACAATGCCCCCTGGCAGCAATTGACTAACGTTGGAAATGTTCGGCAATATGCTGCCACTAACGTCTGTTTGGTTATTGTCTGTTACCTTGGTTGGAACATTCACCATACACTTCTTAGTTCTTTTACACTGTAGGTTTAATTACACTTTTTATACTGTTCTTACACTTTGCGAGGTGACCGTCAACCTAGTCCCAGGGTCATTACATTTATTTGGCTCCCCCATTCGGGCTACGTGCGATCAGAAAACCTGGGAAAACTGCGCCGGAGCCATGGTCACCTCACCTGGTTTGTTTTAATACCCAGTTTGATCACAAAAAGTTCAGATTCTGTACAATGTTCACATATAACAAAGGCTATTTGTGAGATCATGTTAAACTTTTAGTCTCTTTGTTACCCATATAATATTTGTGTTTTGGATTGTAATGAAAGTCACTTATTACACATTTTTACAGTAGTATCCTGAATCGTCCTTGCATTTGCTCGCGACAATTGGTTTAAGATGTCTAGCATTCATGCGAGTATACTTCATTAACATGACGAAAACATATTATATCTATATATCACTGAACCAATGAATACTTTGAGTCCGTATTGAATAACTCAAAAAAAACTGTTTGTCACGTCATTTAGTGTCCACTAAACCCTATTCATGTTAGTGCATTAAACACATATTTGATAGTTCATTTGAATGACAACAATGTTGTACGGAGCTGGCGGCGCGAAGCAATTGTTGAGTAGCGTCGTCTGGAACGCCGCGTGCCGACGGCCGCTGGGTTCGACGACCGGCTCTCAGTAACAGCGACGTCGTGCTGACGTGGCGCCCAAGCAGTCACGAACCGCGCTGAACCATTCGCCGATGTCGGCGAGTGGCAGTGGTTTACCGTGACCGGATGGCTGGGACACAGCACTCGTCTCGGCTTCTCCGCATGGCTCCCCGTCGTAGCGCATTAAACAAACATTCCACAACAGTGTACTATCTTTAAGAACACAGATTACTAGCTGTGGAAGAAGATGCAACTGGTTAAAAGCGTTTATTGTTCAGTAAGCCGTCGCTTCACTGGTATGCACAGGATGGTTTGGCGTGATAACAGGTTTCTTGTGGCATTGTGACACTGGTATTCAAGGTTCGTCACACGCACATTGTACTACACATTTTCACCCACTCCACGGTTGGTACACTGCCAGAGCGTCTTTCAACACGTGAAAATGTTTCGTAACACACATACTAAATGTCCCCGTCGAGCGATGTTCGTTTAAATCGACTCCGAACGGATCCATAACTACTGTTTTTATACACTGTCTACTGTTCGTTGAGCACTGCACTAGGACAGTCTGTCACTCAACACTAGACTTATCGACGTATATATTGGTGCAGATACAACAGTCATTTTCTGTCCCTGCTACACACAATATTGCGTCCTTTCCTCCATTATTTATACGCACAGTTTATTTTTTAGTACCTTTTAACTGTTCTTCGCATACTCACTCTCATCTACATGGCGTCTATTTGTTTTTACCTTATCACAACACACTTTTCATATTGTTACTAGGCGTATATAGCCCTTTTGTAAAAATTTTTAATTTTCTTATCAGTGTAGCTTGCCTGGTTATCACCCATCTATCAAACAGATTTTACCATGTGCATGACAGCTTGACTTGGGCATATTGCTCAATAAATACTTCATTTAGCACTAGCATTATTTTTAATGATTTCTCCTATATGACTACAGTGTAGGTTCCACATTGGTTGACTTAATTCGCGTATCGCGTAATGAATATTCAAGGGCGTGTACCAAGTACACAGGCTTCAATTGAAGCATTGTTATATACAAAGCGGAGTTTCCACGGAATCGGCTTGTTTTTTGATTAGCTTATGCTCCAGTGTCGTTCTCAAATCACTACTGGCAGCAAACATCACATAATTGTTGCATATTACAAAGTCCATGTTTGGCTAGTCAAGACTCTCTCTCTCTCAGGGTTCCTTATTCTAATACAATTACAACAGTTACCTTACTATATTAGATTGCATCATTAATTGCACTTACACACTACACATAGAAAATGGTTCAAGAAATTAATCCTTTGTATAATGATTCAAGAAATTAATCCTCACTTTATCAACAAGAAGATTGTTCGTTGCTTAAGGAGCATATAATATTTTAAATGGCTCTAATTGTCTGTAAGCAAAATCTTTCTTGTGTAAGCTATTACCCACTTTCTGAATCCACTTCCTCCAAGTTTCATTACCCACAAATTTCTTTCTTAATACTAACATACTTATATTCTAAAACACAATTAAAATCTTCTTATGACTATAATTCTTTATATGAGATATGTCACTGAATAAATAACTTCACATCTTTACGTGGATACAATCCTTTGATCTTCCCCGTATGGGGATCATCTAAATTCTCAGGACGAGTCCGGACAGGTATGATAATTTTGTTAATGTCCCTCGCATCTAACACTAGCCTGATCTTTCCATTGGCTTTCGCCACTGCTACAAGAGGACTACTATATGGAGAAAAAGAGGGCTCAATGATTTCCCACTCTAACATCTTCCGAATCTCTTTAGCTACCAATTCCCTCCTCGACCAAGGGATGGAGTAAGTTGCACGACAGTATGTTTTATGGGGCATCACCTCTATGTGATAGTGGTACCCTTTGACTATTCCTGGTCGGTCGGTAAATACCATAGTGTATTCCGATAGCAGCTGCGTCAACTGTTGCTTTTGTGTATCGCTTAACCCTTCAGATTCCTGCACTTTGGTTTTAAATGCCTGAATATTTATTTCAAAATTTCGATCCTCTAAATTCGGATAATAGAGGTCTGCTGCATGTGACAAATCATCAAGGTGTAGTACCCAAGGGTTCCTACCTTTGATATTGATTCGATTACAACACGGCACAAGTACCTCCTTCGATTTCATCATAGATAACTCAATCCTTCTACCCCTATTAACTATGCTTAATTTCCCCAAGGAGAGGTCGATCAATGCGTCCCTCTCACGGAGAAAATGTACTCCCAGAATGCAGGCCACCTTCAATCCTTTAACAACGAGGAACGAGCTCACTATGGCTTCGCCCTCCTTACAAATCTCCACCTGCACCTGGTACTTAACTGATTGGCTCTGTGCACTAATGGCTCCAGACACCTTACAATTATTAACCGGGAAAGTCGGAATGCTATGTCCTTTTCCCAGTGCCTTAAATAACTCCATACTCATTACACTTACTGAGGCACCTGTGTCGATGATTATATTCACTGCAACATCATTGATTTTCGCTTCGATAATAGCTTGCACATTTTCGTTATTATCTTTCTTACATTCGTGCGGTTCGTTCAGTAGATCTTTATCCATACTGACACCATCGTTGTATCGCAGCATACGTATCCCAGGTATATTATTATCACTCGTGTTGCTCTCACTCCATCCCTCGGCCATCGATGGAGAGCATATCGAGGCCGATTCTAGTTTGTTGGATTAGTTACTTGTGAAGTACTTGGACGGCTATTGTCCGCGACCTACACTATATGTACACTCTGATTTGTCGGCCGCCACGGCTGCGCAATAGGCGCGTTTTGCGGTGGTGGTCTATTGTCGTCATACCGGTCATTACCCTGTCGCTCTGGGCTTCTTCGCTGATTTTGCTGCCAATTTCGATTACTATCACTATAATTGCTCTGCCACTGACCTCGCGCATTTTTCCAGCGGTTGGTCCCTGACATTCCGGATTCGTATCGATCGTCAAATCGACGCTTTTTATTATAAGTTGTTTGTCCATACCCGTTCTGGCCTCTACCATTACTACCATTTTGCGAATGTTCTTGCCGCTTGTTACCAACCCCACTATTTCCATGGTTGTGGTTTTGTGCACTACTATTTCTGTCATGTTTACATCCTGACCCATTATTCCGTGAGTGATCACACGCTGATTTTGCGTCTTCCTGTATCAAGTCTATAGAATCTAGAACAGACAGGAAGTTTTCCATATCGCTTTCTGGTACGTGTATTAATTTCTCTTTGATATGAATGGGTAAATGTGATTTTAGTAGTCTTATTATGTCTCTTGGTGATATAGGTTCGTCCCAGTAGCGTGTTTTGTTTATATATTTTTCAAAATACCGTCTCAAATTCCCCAGACGAGGTGAGTACGGTTCGGGGTTATATACTTCTTTTCTTAGCCGCTCTTGAATACAAGGCGACCAATATTTCGATAGAAATGCCCTTTCGAACTGTTCATATGTCATGCAGCTGTCTGCTACTTCTGTAGCCCACAACGCTGCATCACCTTGAATGTACGACATTACGTATTGAATTTTCTGTGTTTCATTCCACACACTGGGCAAGATATTTTTAAAGCTTTTTATGAATACCACTGGGTGTACTGATTTCCGTTCAGTAGTAAACGTTTGAAATTGTCTATTTTTGATTAAACTTTCTTCCACTAATATTTTTGAACTACATGGTTGTGCCCCTGGGACATATGCTGTGTGCTCCGAACCGAAGCTACAGCTCTGCGCATTATCGACTACAGATTCCCCATTGTTGTATCGCGTATAAGTTTGTGCGTTGCCAAAACCGTGGGCTGTTGGCGACAGAGGTTCCTGTTCCAAATGCTTTCTGCTTTGTGCTAAACCCTTCTCCAGGTCGGATATCCGTTTATTCATGTTCACTTGCCACTGCGGAATATCCTCACTGAGTATTTGTTTGATGGTTTGCACGTCGTTCTGTACCTGACTGTTTACTGCGGTACTGAACGTTTCGGGATCTCTATTTGCTATGGCTGCTTGTACTTTGGAATTAATGTTCTTGTCAATCTCACACTCCTTCACTTCTAGCCATGAGCTGAGTTCTGTTTCAATTTTAGTTGCTTGTTCGTTCCACTTCTGCTCTACAAGCTGCGTGGAATCTATTTCTAGCTTTTCTACTCGATTTGCTAGTACACCTATTTCGTCTACCCTGTTAGTGTTTGCTACTTGCAGGTTGTTGACCTGTTCAGTCAGCTCCTGCACGGCCTTAGGCATCGACTCATAATTCTGTTTCATATCTGCAATCTCTTTTTTCATGTTTTCTAACGATTGCACAAGTTGCTGGTCCCGCTCAGCTTGCCGGCGATCTCGCTCAGCTTGCTGGGCAAGGAAACTTTCTGTTAACTGGCGATCTCGCTCAGCTTGCTGGGCAAGTAAATTTTCTGCTAGCCTACGATCTCGCTCAGCTTGCTGGCGGTCTCTCTCGACTTGCTGTTGCGCAAATTCTGCCTGGTAATTCAGCACGCGCTCTAATATAGCCTGAAGCGAATACCCACCAGGCAGATTACCACTCTCTGGTTCCTGCTTTTCTGGTGGTGGTACAACTTCTTTCTCTACATCCCCTTGAGGACTAGTGGGCGATGGCACCACTTCCTGTGCCCCTGCCCCCACATTCTCACATGTTATATCCTCAAAGAGAGTACTAGTACTACTTGAGGTACCCGGTTCCACATTTACTGCACTAACTAATTGTTGTTCCTCAGTATCCATATTGCTCGGACGTTGACTACGCAGCTTAACCATATTCCTAAATTGCTTACTAAAACACAAAGTCTGACAGTTTTGCCCCTTGCACACAAAATACGTTAATTTATCTACACTAACTGCACCCTAAAATTTACTATCTACCAATCTTTGTCCTGTCACAAACACTAACATCAAACTACGTACAATATGCACACCACTAGCGAAATGAGATCACTTCACTGGAGCTCGACTTCTACAAACAGGACAACTACACTGTAGTCTTACCTTTAGTTTATCTTATCTCGGGATTCGGCTGCCCCCGGATTACGTAGTCGTCACAGCTTCTCAGTACTATCAGGATCGTCTTCTCAGACTCGTTTGCAGTAGCACGTTTTGTCATGAAAGAGTGTTTACACATTCATTAATACATAGCATTGATCATGATATACCTACATACATTCATCACTAAATACATATAAATCTATACATACATAACAATCAACACTGAAAGAAAAATACATAAAATTTTATATTTGTGGCCACTGCAAATTCGAGCCCCACGTTGGGCGCCAGTTTCGCGTAATAGTTCTCTCTCTCGCGAATTGTTAAATTGTTGCTCTTTGGTTTATTTATTCTCTTTGTAACAACACATTTACGGAAAGAGTTACGCGAAATACTTTTATCAATGCTGTGCTTTGCTTTTCATTATCATCATTACCTTTTAGCGGAATAAAATGTATACATGGAAGTTTGATTGTTCTGGATCTGGCCTACAATTTAAGGAACGATTTTTCGTAACTGCAACTCATGCTAGGAATCAATATATCTTCCCTACTTCATAGTGAGTGAAAGTTGAAATTACTTTGTTATGAACACTGATGTTACAGTTCGTATGATCGTTCAAAAACACAAGTTCGCAGTGGATTTTATTTCTCGTTAAAATGCTATTTCACACCACGACTAGCCCAAAACATGAGACTCTCATTAAAAACTACGTTGTCACTATAAAGTTTGCAGGATCAGAACGGAGCACAGCAAGATTCCTATCAGATTCTGAAGGTACATTAAATTATTTGCACTGTAAATTATATCCTATCAGCAGCCCGCGTCAATCTGCAACACATCATAAAATCCGCTGATCTTCACTGCCAGTCTGGTAGCTAAAAGAAATAATATTATTTTACTATTATTTTACCGCTTCCTTGCGGTATGCTCGACTATATCGTAAGTCGTTTAAATACGCCGCGGCAGCGGCTTTTCGTTCTCCACGCGGCTCAGCACCACAGATAATATTTATATAACTGAAAAATGTTTCAACAGGATGGGATAATATGCAAGCAAGCTTAACAATAAATGATACAAGTTTTCATTTAAACAACTCTATTAAAACCTTTAAATATCTCAGTTATTACAGACCTTTGTGAATTCAGACATAATGGCGTCAAATGCTTAGTTTCGACAAAAGAGTGCTACATTCGCGTTCTCTACGACAACAACAGGAGATCTTACTCGCGCAACTTCCAAACTAAGAAGACAAAGACATTAATCTACATCACGTATTATATACTAGTTCATTTCTTTTATCTCTGTTTAACATTTATCTTCTGTGTCGGTTTTATTACTCGCCGACGCAGACGTTTTCAAAAATAAATAATCAAAAAAAAATACATAATTTTATGCAATGACACAATATGATACATCTAATTCTCTAATTACTACATAATATATTGTTTTTGTTTATCTAGACGTTACAATGCCCCCTGGCAGCAATTGACTAACGTTGGAAATGTTCGGCAATATGCTGCCACTAACGTCTGTTTGGTTATTGTCTGTTACCTTGGTTGGAACATTCACCATACACTTCTTAGTTCTTTTACACTGTAGGTTTAATTACACTTTTTATACTGTTCTTACACTTTGCGAGGTGACCGTCAACCTAGTCCCAGGGTCATTACATTTATTTTGGCTCCCCCATTCGGGCTACGTGCGATCAGAAAACCTGGGAAAACTGCGCCGGAGCCATGGTCATCTCGCCTGGTTTGTTTTAATACCCAGTTTGATCACAAAAAGTTCAGATTCTGTCCAATGTTCACATATAACAAAGGCTATTTGTGAGATCATGTTAAACTTTTAGTCTCTTTGTTACCCATATAATATTTGTGTTTTGGATTGTAATGAAAGTCACTTATTACACATTTTTACAGTAGTATCCTGAATCGTCCTTGCATTTGCTCGCGACAATTGGTTTAAGATGTCTAGCATTCATGCGAGTATACTTCATTAACATGACGAAAATATATTATATCTATATATCACTGAACCAATGAACACTTTGAGTCTGTATTGGATAACTCAAGAAAAAAAAAAACAAATGTTTGTAACGTCATTTAGTGTCCACTAAACCCTATTCATGTTAGTGCATTAAACACATATTTGATAGTTCATTTGAATGACAACAATGTAGTACGGAGCTGGCGGCGCGAAGCAATTGTTGAGTAGCGTCGTCTGGAACGCCGCGTGCCGACGGACGCTGGGTTCGACGACCGGCTCTCAGTAACAGCGACGTCGTGCTGACGTGGCGCCCGAGCAGTCACGAACCGCGCTGAACCATTCGCCGATGTCGGCGAGTGGCAGTGGTTTACCGTGACCGGCTGGCTGGCGACACGGCACTCGTCTCGGCTTCTCCGCATGGCTCCCCGTCGTAGCGCATGAAACAAACATTCCACAACGGTGTACTGTCTTTAAGAACACAGATTACTAGCTGTGGAAGAAGATGCAACTGGTTAAAAGCGTTTATTGTTCAGTAAGCCGTCGCTTCACTGGTATGCACAGGATGGTTTGGCGTGATAACAGGTCTCTTGTGGCATTGTGACACTGGTATTCAAGGTTCGTCACACGCACATTGTACTACACATTTTCACTCACTCCACGGTTGGTACACTACCAGAGCGTCTTTCAACACGTGAAAATGTTTCGTAACACACATACTAAATGTCCCCGTCGAGCGATGTTCGTTTAAATCGACTCCGAACGGATCAATAACTACTGTTTTTATACACTGTCTATTGTTCGTTGAGCACTGCACTAGGACAGTCTGTCACTCAACACTAGACTTATCGACGTATATATTGGTGCAGATACAACAGTCATTTTCTGTCCCTGCTACACACAATATTCCGTCCTTTCCTCCATTATTTATAAGCACAGTTTATTTTTTAGTACCTTTTAACTGTTCTTCGCATACTCACTCTCATCTACATGGCGTCTATTTGTTTTTACCTTATCACAACACACTTTTCATATTGTTACTAGGCGTATATAGCCCTTTTGTAAAATTTTTTAATTTTCTTATCAGTGTAGCTTGCCTGGTTATCACCCATCTATCAAACAGATTTTACCATGTGCATGACAGCTTGACTTGGGCATATTGCTCAATAAATACTTCATTTAGCACTAGCATTATTTTTAATGATTTTTCCTATATGACTACAGTGTAGGTTCCACATTGGTTGACTTAATTCGCGTATCGCGTAATGAATATTCAAGGGCGTGTACCAAGTACACAGGCTTCAATTGAAGCATTGTTATATACAAAGCGGAATTTCCACAGAACCGGCTTGTTTTTTGATTAGCTTATGCTCCAGTGTCGTTCTCAATTCACTACTGGCAGAAAACATCACATAATTGTTGCATATTACAAAGTCCATGCTTGGCTAGTCAAGACTCTCTCTCTCAGGGTTCCTTATTCTAATACAATTACAACAGTTACCTTACTATGGTTGCATCATTAATTGCACTTACACACTACACATAGAAAATGGTTCAAGAAATTAATCCTTTGTATAATGATTCAAGAAATTAATCCTCACTTTATCAACAAGAAGATTGTTCGTTGCTTAATGAGCATATAATATTTTAAATGGCTCTAATTGTCTGTAAGCAAAATCTTTCCTGTGTAAGCTATTGCCTACTTTCTGACTCCATTTCCTCCAAGTTTCATTACCCACAAATTTCTTTCTTAATACTAACATACTTATATTCTAAAACACAATTAAAATCTTCTTACAACTATTACTCTTTATATGTGATATGTCACTGAATAAATAACTTCACATCTTTACGTGGATACAATCCTTTGATCTTCCCCGTATGGGGATGTGCTAACAAATAGCTACATTCGTGTGGCACGCTTATTACTTCAAAGGGCCCTGAATATAGCAATTGCCACTTACTATTCTGTTTTAAGGTGGCTGAGGATTTAGGGTGGTTACGAATAAATACTAGATCTCCTACATTATATTTCTGTTCGTTAGTTACACCTCGGTCGTATTTCCTTTTCCTCTTTGCCGCACAGCTGGTTAGTCTGTTCCATATCTCTTTCATCTTTTCCTCCCTTGTTTCTGCCTTGACTGGTAGTCTCGGCAAAGGCGTGAGCCATTCATTCGGTGTCTCATTAAATCCATTCAATATCTCTACCGGTGGATAGCCTGTACTTGAATGGGGTGTTAAATTGTGTATTTCTACAAATTTCGGTACTAGTCCTGGCCATTTTGTATGTCGGTTCCCTATGTAGATTCTAAGGAACTTATTCAATTCTCTGAATATTCTTTCTACTAGACTTGCTTCTGGATGGAACCGGGATACCAGAATATGCTGTATATTTTGTTCCCGTAGGTAATTTTTCCAAGTTCGACCCGTGAAATAAGAAGCATTATCAGTCGTTATGGCTTCGGGTTTTCCCACTTGAGGCAAGTATTCTTGATTGATCCGCCTGACCATGGTTTTGGCATTAGCTGATTTTATGCAATAAATTGCCAAGTATTTGGAAAAAATATCGTACATGGCCAGTATATACTTCATACCTCCTCTGGCCATGGGATAAGGACCGGCTACATCCACAGATACTATTTGAAGCGGCCTGAGTAAAAATTTTGGGATGTAGTTCAAACTTAGTGGACCTATTATAATGTTTTGCTTTTTGACATATCACGCAAGTTCTAACTGTTGCCTGAATCTGGTGTTTCATACGGGGAAAGTAGCAGTATCTCGCCATGATCTCTGCACACTTTCCAATCCCTGCATGGCCCCATGCCAAGTTCGTGTGCCATATCATAACTTTTACCGACTGGTTAGGTATACATACTGCCCAGCAGTCTTCCTTCGTACTAAGTTTATGATACAAAATATGATTCACTATTTTAAAACCTTGCGCATCTCTATTATTAACGCCCTCTTCAATATTATTAATGATTTTTTTCCACATCGGATCTGCCCTTTGTAATTCGAACATGTTTTTACATATATATAAAAAATCCTTCATGTAAGTATTGTCACGCACTAACAACACTTTATACTCCGCGGATTGCTCTAACAATTCTGCTAAATCCGGTAATCCTACCGGCAGTCGCGACAGAGCATCCGCTATCACGTTATCTTGGCCTTTTATGTACATAATCTTTATCCGGTATTCTTGTAAGACAAGCATCCATCTCCTCAGTCTGGTATGGAATAGTTTGCATGACATCAAAAAACTTAACGCCTGGTGGTCACTATACACTCTAATCTCCTTCCCTTGTAGATAATAATTGAACTTTTTTACAGCCCAGACTACTGCAAGTGCTTCCAGTTCGGTTGCCGAGTAGGCTCTCTCGCAGCTAGTTAAAGTCCTACTGGCGAAGCCGATAATCTTTATTGTTGTCGGGTCGTTTACTTCCCCCCACTGAAATAAGCACGCTCCCAGGCCATAGGAACATGAATCCGTCGCAAGACAAAAATCTTTTGACAGATCTGGGTGTTGCAAAATATTTGCATTCAGTAGAGCGGTTTTAATCGCTTCGAAAGCTTGTTGAGATTTGTCAGTCCAAACCCACTGCACATTTTTTCGTAGTAGATTTAGTAGTGACGCGTCATTTAACAACTGATTGGGCACGAACCTTCTGAAAAAAGACGTGAGCCCAAGGAACGCTTTCAATTGTCTCTTAGTGCGGGGGCTTGGAAATTCTCGTATCGCCTCTAGTTTTTTGTTGTCTGGGCGGATACCAAGTGGTGTAATAAGATGGCCTAAAAATTTAATTTTATTTCGTCCAAATTTTGACTTTTCTAGGTTTGCTGTCACACCTGCTTGCTTAAATCTCTCTAGTACTCTACGCAACAATTCCATATGTTCGTCCCAAGTAGCAGTAGCGATTACCAGATCATCAACATATACAGTGATTTTTTCTAATAAGTCTGGACCCAATACCGTGTCTAGTGCAGTAATAAACACTCCGGCACTCACATTCAATCCGAAGGGAAGTACCTTGAATTGGTAACTTCGCCCTCCGAATATGAAAGCTGTGTACTTCCTGGATTCCGATGTAAGGGGAATTTGCCAATATGAACTTTTAAGATCGACCGAGGTCAAGTACTGTACTCCATGAAATTTTTGTATCTGCTCATCTAAATTCTCAGGGCGAGTCCGGACAGGTATGATAATTTTGTTAATGTCCCTCGCATCTAACTCTAGCCTGATTTTTCCATTGGCTTTCGCCACTGCTACAAGAGGACTACTATATGGAGAGAAGGAGGGCTCAATGATATCCCACTCTAACATCTTCCGAATCTCTTTAGCTACCAATTCCCTCCTCGACCAAGGGATGGAGTAAGTTGCGCGACAGTATGTTTTATGGGGCATCACCTCTATGTGATAGTGGTACCCTTTGACTATTCCTGGTCGGTCGGTAAATACCATAGTGTATTCCGATAGCAGCTGCGTCAACTGTTGCTTTTGTGTATCGCTTAACCCTTCAGATTCCTGCACTTTGGTTTTAAATGCCTGAACATTTATTTCAAAATTTCGATCCTCTAAATTCGGATAATAGAGGTCTGCTGCATGTGAAAAATCCTCAAGGTGTAGTACCCAAGGGTTCCTACCTTTGATATTGATTCGATTACAACACGGCACAAGTACCTCCTTCGATTTCATCATAGATAACTCAATCCTTCTACCCCTATTAACTATGCTTAATTTCCCCAAGGAGAGGTCGATCAATGCGTCCCTCTCGCGGAGAAAATCTACTCCCAGAATGCAGGCCACCTTCAATCCTTTAACAACGAGGAACGAGCTCACTATGGCTTCGCCCTCCTTACAAATCTCCACCTGCACCTGGTACTTAACTGATTGGCTCTGTGCACTAATGGCTCCAGACACCTTACAATTATTAACCGGGAAAGTCGGAATGCTATGTCCTTTTCCCAGTGCCTTAAATAACTCCATACTCATTACACTTACTGAGGCACCTGTGTCGATGATTATATTCACTGCAACATCCTTGATTTTCGCTTCGATAATAGCTTGCACATTTTCGTTATTGTCTTTCTTACATTCGTGCGGTTCGTTCAGTAGATCTTTATCCATACTGACACCATCGTTGTATCGCAGCATACGTATCCCAGGTATATTATTATTATCACTCGTGTTGCTCTCACTCCATCCCTCGGCCATCGATGGAGAGCATATCGAGGCCGATTCTAGTTTGTTGGATTAGTTACTTGTGAAGTACTTGGACGGCTATTGTCCGCGACCTCCACTATATGTACACTCTGATTTGTCGGCCGCCACTGCTGCGCAATAGGCGCGTTTTGCGGTGGTGGTCTATTGTTATCATACCGGCCATTACCCTGTCGCTCTGGGCTTCTTCGCTGATTTTGCTGCCAATTTCGATTACTATCACTATAATTGCTCTGCCACTGACCTCGCGCATTTTTCCAGCGGTTGGTCCCTGACATTGCGGATTCGTACCGGTCGTCAAATCGACGCTTTTTGTTATAAGTTGTTTGTCCATACCCGTTCTGGCCTCTACCATTACTACCATTTTGCGAATGTTCTTGCCGCTTGTTACCACCCCCACTATTTCCATGGTTGTGGTTTTGTGCACTACCATTTCTGTCATGTTTACATCCTGACCCATTATTCCGCGAGTGATCACACGCTGATTTTGCGTCTTCCTGTATCAAGTCTATAGAATCTAGAACAGACAGGAAGTTTTCCATATCGCTTTCTGGTACGTGTATTAATTTCTCTTTGATATGAATGGGTAAATGTGATTTTAGTAGTCTTATTATGTCTCTTGGTGATATAGGTTCGTCCCAGTAGCGTGTTTTGTTTATATATTTTTCAAAATACCGTCTCAAATTCCCCAGACGAGGTGAGTACGGTTCGGGATTATATACTTCTTTTCTTAGCCGCTCTTGTATACAAGGCGACCAATATTTCGATAGAAATGCCCTTTCGAACTGTTCATATGTCATGCAGCTGTCTGCTACTTCTGTAGCCCACAACGCTGCATCACCTTGAATGTACGACATTACGTATTGAATTTTCTGTGTTTCATTCCACACACTGGGCAAGATATTTTGAAAGCTTTTTATGAATACTACTGGGTGTACTGATTTCCGTTCAGTTGTAAACGTTTGAAATTGTCTATTTTTGATTAAACTTTCTTCCACTAATATTTTTGAACTACATGGTTTTGCTCCTGGGACATATGCGGTGTGCTCCGAACCGAAGCTACAGCTCTTCGCATTATCGACTACAGATTCCCCATTGTTGTATCGCGTATAAGTTTGTGCGTTGCCAAAACCCTGGGCTGTTGGCGACAGAGCTTCCTGTTCCAAATGCTTTCTGCTTTGTGCTAAACCCTTCTCCAGGTCGGATATCCGTTTGTTCATATTCACTTGCCACTGCGGAATATCCTCACTGAGTATTTGTTTGATGGTTTGCACGTCGTTCTGTACCTGACTGTTTGCTGCGGTACTGAACGTTTCGGGATCTCTATTTGCTATGGCTGCTTGCACTTTGGAATTAATGTTCTTGTCAATCTCACACTCCTTCACTTCTAGCCATGAGTTGAATTCTGTTTCAATTTTAGTTGCTTGTTCGTTCCACTTCTGCTCTACAAGCTGCATGGAATCTATTTCTAGCTTTTCTACTCGATTGGCTAATACACCTATTTCGTCTACCCTGTTAGTGTTTGCTACTTGCAGGTTGTTGACCTGTTCAGTCAGCTCCTGCACGGCCTTAGGTATCGACTCATAATTCTGTTTCATATGTGCAATCTCTTTTTTCATGTTTTCTAACGATTGCACAAGTTGCTGGTCCCGCTCAGCTTGCCGGCGATCTCGCTCGGCTTGCTGGCGGTCTCGCTCGACTTGCTGTTGCGCAAATTCTGCCTGGTAATTCAGCACGCGCTCTAATATAGCCTGAAGCGAATACCCACCAGGCAGATTACCACTCTCTGGTTCCTGCTTTTCTGGTGGTGGTACAATTTCTTTCTCTACATCCCCTTGAGGACTAATGGGCGGTGGCACCACTTCCTGTGCTCCTGCCCCCACATTCTCACATGTTATATCCTCAAAGAGAGTACTAGTACTACTTGAGGTACCCGGTTCCACATTTCCTGCACTAACTAATTGTTGTTCCTCAGTATCCATATTGCTCGGACGTTGACTACGCAACTTAACCATATTCCTAAATTGCTTACGAAAACACCAAGTCTGACAGTTTTGCCCCTTGCACACAAAGTAGTCTTACCTTTAGTTTATCTTATCTCGGGGTTCGGCTGCCCCCGGATTACGTAGTCGTTACAGCTTCTCAGTACTATCAGGATCGTCTTCTCAGACTCGTTTGCAGTAGTACGTTTTGTCGTGAAAGAGTGTTTACACATTCATTAATACATAGCATTGATCATGATATACATACATACATTCATCACTAAATACATATATATCTATACATACATAACAATCAACACTGAAAGAAAAATACATAAAATTTTATATTTGTGGCCACTGCAAATTCGGTCCCCGCGTTTTTGGGCGACAGTTTCGCGTAATAGCTCTCTCTCTCTCGAATTGTTAAATTGTTGCTCTTTGGTTTATTTATTCTCTTTGTAACAACACATTTACGGAAAGAGTTACGCGAAATACTTTTATCAATGCTGTGCTTTGCTTTTCATTATCATCATTACCTTTTAGCGGAATAAAATGTATATATGGAAGTTTGATTGTTCTGGATCTGGCCTACAGTTTAAGGAACGATTTTTCGTAACTGCAACTTATGCTAGAAATCAATATATCTTCCCTACTTCATAATGAGTAAAAGTTGGAATTACTTTTTTATGAACACTGATGTTACAGTTCGTATGATCGTTCAAAAACACAAGTTCGCAGTGGATTTTATCTCTCGTTAAAAAGCTATTTCACACCACGACTAGCCCAAGAACATGAGACTCTCATTAAAAAATACGTTGTCACTATAAAGTTTGCCAGATCAGAACGGAGCACAGCAAGATTCCTATCAGATTCTGAAGGTACATTAAATTATTTGCACTGTAAATTACATCCTATCAGCAGCCCGCGTCAATCTGCAACACATCATAAAATCCGCTGATCTTCACTGCCAGTCTGGGAGCTAAAAGAAATAATATTATTTTACTATTATTTTACCGCTTCCTTGCGGTATGCTCGAGTATATTGTAAGTCGTTTAAATACGCCGCGGCAGCGGCTTTTCGTTCTCCACGCAGCTCAGCACCAAAGATAATATTTATATAACTGAAAAATGTCTCAACAGGATGGGATAATATGCAAGCAAGCTTAACAATAAATGATACAAGTTTTCATTTAAACAACTCTATTAGAACCTTTAAATATCTCAGTGATTACAGACCTTTGTGAATTCAGACGTAATGGCGTAAATTTCTTAGTCTCGACAAAAGAGTGCTACATTCGCGTTCTCTACGACAACAACAGGAGATCTTACTCGCGCAACTTCCAAGTTAAGAAGACAAAGACATTAATCTACATCACGTATTATATACTAGTTCATTTCTTTTATCTCTGTTTAACATTTATCTTCTGTGTCGGTTTTATTACTCGCCGACGCAGACGTTTTCAAAAATAAATAATAAAAAAAATACATAATTTTATGCAATGACACAATATGATACATCTAATTCTCTAATTACTACATAATATATTGTTTTTGTTTCTCTAGACGTTACAATGCCCCCTGGCAGCAATTGACTAACGTTGGAAATGTTCGGCAATATGCTGCCACTAACGTCTGTTTGGTTATTGTCTGTTACCTTGGTTGGAACATTCACCATACACTTCTTAGTTCTTTTACACTGTAGGTTTAATTACACTTTTTATACTGTTCTTACACTTTGCGAGGTGACCGTCAACCTAGTCCCAGGGTCATTACATTTATTTTGGCTCCCCCATTCGGGCTACGTGCGATCAGAAAACCTGGGAAAACTGCGCCGGAGCCATGGTCATCTCGCCTGTTTTGTTTTAATACCCAGTTTGATCACAAAAAGTTCAAATTCTTTCAATGTTCACATATAACAAAGGCTATTTGTGAGATCATGTTAAACTTTTAGTCTCTTTGTTACCCATATAATATTTGTGTTTTGGATTGTAATGAAAGTCACTTATTACACATTTTTACAGTAGTATCCTGAATCGTCCTTGCATTTGCTCGCGACAATTAGTTTAAAATGTCTAGCATTCATGCGAGTATACTTCATTAACATGACGAAAACATATTACACCTATATATCAGTGAACTAATGAATACTTCTAGTCTGTATTGGATAACTCAAAAAAAAAAACTGTTTGTCACGTCATTTAGTGTCCACTAAACCCTATTCATGTTAGTGCATTAAACACATATTTGATAGTTCATTTGAATGACAACAATGTTGTACGGAGCTGGCGGCGCGAAGCAACTGTTGAGTAGCGTCGTCTGGGACGCCGCGTGCCGACGGCCGCTGGGTTCGACGACCGGCTCTCAGTAACAGCGACGTCGTGCTGACATGGCGCCCAAGCAGTCACGAACCGCGCTGAACCATTCGCCGATGTCGGCGAGTGGCAGTGGTTTACCGTGACCGGCTGGCTGGCGACACGGCACTCGTCTCGGCTTCTCCGCATGGCTCCCCGTCGTAGCGCATGAAACAAACATTCCACAACGGTGTACTATCTTTAAGAACACAGATTACTAGCTGTGGAAGAAGATGCAACTGGTTAAAAGCGTTTATTGTTCAGTAAGCCGTCGCTTCACTGGTATGCACAGGATGGTTTGGCGTGATAACAGGTCTCTTGTGGCATTGTGACACTGGTATTCAAGGTTCGTCACACGCACATTGTACTACACATTCTCACTGACTCCACGGTTGGTACACTGCCAGAGCGTCTTTCAACACGTGAAAATGTTTCGTAACACACATACTAAATGTCCCCGTCGAGCGATGTTCGTTTAAATCGACTCTGAACGGATCAATAACTACTGTTTTTATACACTGTCTACTGTTCGTTGAGCACTGCCCTAGGACAGTCTGTCACTCAACACTAGATTTATCGACGTATATATTGGTGCAGATACAACAGTCATTTTCTGTCCCTGCTACACACAATATTCCGTCCTTTCCTCCATTATTTATACGCACAGTTTATTTTTTAGTACCATTTAACTGTTCTTCGCATACTCACTCTCATCTACATGGCGTCTATTTGTTTTTACCTTATCACAACACACTTTTCATATTGTTACTAGGCGTATATAGCCCTTTTGTAAAATTTTTTAATTTTCTTATCAGTGTAGCTTGCCTGGTTATCACCCATCTATCAAACAGATTTTACCATGTGCATGACAGCTTGACTTGGGCATAGTGCTCAATAAATACTTCATTTAGCACTAGCATTATTTTTAATGATTTTTCCTATATCACTACAGTGTAGGTTCCACATCGGTTGACTTAATTCGCGTATCGCGTAGTGAATATTCAAGGGCGTGTACCAAGTACACAGGCTTCAATTGAAGCATTGTTATATACAAAGCGGAGTTTCCACGGAACCGGCTTGGTTTTTTGATTAGCTTATGCTCCAGTGTCGTTCTCAAATCACTACTGGCAGCAAACATCACATAATTGTTGCATATTACAAAGTCCATGCTTGGCTAGTCAAGACTCTCTCTCTCAGGGTTCCTTATTCTAATACAATTACAACAGTTACTTTACTATATTAGATCGCATCAATAATTGCACTTTCATACTACACATAAAAAATGGTTCAAGAAATTAATCCTTTGTATAATGATTCAAGAAATTAATCCTCACTTTATCAACAAGAAGATTGTCCGTTGCTTAATGAGCATATAATATTTTAAATGGCTCTAATTGTCTGTAAGCAAAATCTTTCCTGTGTAAGCTATTGCCTACTTTCTGAATCCATTTCCTCCAAGTTTCATTACACACAAATTTCTTTCTTAATACTAACATACTTATATTCTAAAACACAATTACAATCTTCTTACACCTATTACTCTTTATATGTGATATGTCACTGAATAAATAACTTCACATCTTTACGTGGATACAATCCTCTGATCTTCCCCGTATGGGGATCATCTAAATTCTCAGGACGTGTCCGGACAGGTATGATAATTTTTTTAATGTCCCTCGCATCTAACACTAGCCTGATTTTTCCATTGGCTTTCGCCACTGCTACAAGAGGACTACTATATGGAGAGAAGGAGGGCTCAATGATATCCCACTCTAACATCTTCCGAATCTCTTTAGCTACCAATTCCCTCCTCGACCAAGGGATGGAGTAAGTTGCGCGACAGTATGTTTTATGGGGCATCACCTCTATGTGATAGTGGTACCCTTTGACTATTCCTGGTTGGTCGGTAAATACCATAGTGTATTCCGATAGCAGCTGCGTCAACTGTTGCTTTTGTGTATCGCTTAACCCTTCAGATTCCTGCACTTTGGTTTTAAATGCCTGAACATTTATTTCAAAATTTCGATCCTCTAAATTCGGATAATAGAGGTCTGCTGCATGTGAAAAATCATCAAGGTGTAGTACCCAAGGGTTTCTACCCTTGATATTGATTCGATTACAACACGGCACAAGTACCTCCTTCGATTTCATCATAGATAACTCAATCCTTCTACCCCTATTAACTATGCTTAATTTCCCCAAGGAGAGGTCGATCAATGCGTCCCTCTCGCGGAGAAAATCTACTCCCAGAATGCAGGCCACCTTCAATCCTTTAACAACGAGGAACGAGCTCACTATGGCTTCGCCCTCCTTACAAATCTCCACCTGCACCTGGTACTTAACTGATTGGCTCTGTGCACTAATGGCTCCAGACACCTTACAATTATTAACCGGGAAAGTCGGAATGCTATGTCCTTTTCCCAGTGCCTTGAATAACTCCATACTCATTACACTTACTGAGGCACCTGTGCCGATGATTATATTCACTGCAACATCATTGATTTTCGCTTCGATAATAGCTTGCACATTTCCGTTATTATCTTTCTTACATTCGTGCGGTTCGTTCAGTAGATCTTTATATATACTGACACCATCGTTGTATCGCAGCATACGTATCCCAGGTATATTATTATTACTCGTGTTGCTCTCACTCCATCCCTCGGCCATCTATGGAGAGCATATCGAGGCCGATTCTAGTTTGTTGGATTAGTTACTTGTGAAGTACTTGGACGGCTATTGTCCGCGACCTCCACTATATGTACACTCTGATTTGCCGGCCGCCACGGCTGCGCAATAGGCGCGTTTTGCGGTGGGGGTCTATTGTTGTCATACCGGTCATTACCCTGTCGCTCTGGGCTTCTTCGCTGATTTTGCTGCCAATTTCGATTACTATCACTATAATTGCTCTGCCACTGACCTCGCGCATTTTTCCAGCGGTTGGTCCCTGACATTCCGGATTCGTATCGATCGTCAAATCGACGCTTTTTGTTATAAGTTGTTTGTCCATACCCGTTCTGGCCTCTACCATTACTACCATTTTGCGAATGTTCTTGCCGCTTGTTACCACCCCCACTATTTCCATGGTTGTGGTTTTGTGCACTACTATTTCTGTCATGTTTACATCCTGACCCATTATTCCGCGAGTGATCACACGCTGATTTTGCGTCTTCCTGTATCAAGTCTATAGAATCTAGAACAGTCAGGAAGTTTTCCATATCGCTTTCTGGTACGTGTATTAATTTCTCTTTGATATGAATGGGTAAATGCGATTTTAGTAGTCTTATTATGTCTCTTGGTGATATAGGTTCGTCCCAGTAGCGTGTTTTGTTTATATATTTTTCAAAATACCGTCTCAAATTCCCCAGACGAGGTGAGTACGGTTCGGTATTATATACTTCTTTTCTTAGCCGCTCTTGTATACAAGGCGACCAATATTTCGATAGAAATGCCCTTTCGAACTGTTCATATGTCATGCAGCTGTCTGCTACTTCTGTAGCCCACAACGCTGCATCACCTTGAATGTACGACATTACGTATTGAATTTTCTGTGTTTCATTCCACACACTGGGCAAGATATTTTTAAAGCTTTTTATGAATACCACTGGGTGTACTGATTTCCGTTCAGTAGTAAACGTTTGAAATTGTCTATTTTTGATTAAACTTTCTTCCACTAATATTTTTGAACTACATGGTTTTGCTGCTGGGACATATGCTGTGTGCTCCGAACCGAAGCTACAGCTCTTCGCCTTATCGACTACAGATTCCTCATTGTTGTATCGCGTATAAGTTTGTGCGTTGCCAAAACCGTGGGCTGTTGGCGACAGATGTTCCTGTTCCAAACGCTTTCTGCTTTGTACTAAACCCTTCTCCAGGTCGGATATCCGTTTGTTCATATTCACTTGCCACTGCGGAATATGCTCCCTGAGTATTTGTTTGATGGTTTGCACGTCGTTCTGTACCTGACTGTTTACTGCGGTACTGAACGTTTCGGGATCTCCATTTGCTATGGCTGCTTGCACTTTGGAATTAATGTTCTTGTCAATCTCACACTCCTTCACTTCTAGCCATGAGTTGAATTCTGTTTCAATTTTAGTTGCTTGTTCGTTCCACTTCTGCTCTACAAGCTGCGTGGAATCTATTTCTAGCTTTTCTACTCGATTGGCTAATACACCTATTTCGTCTACCCTGTTAGTGTTTGCTACTTGCAGGTTGTTGACCTGTTCAGTCAGCTCCTGCACAGCCTTAGGTATCGACTCATAATTCTGTTTCATATCTGCAATCTCTTTTTTCATGTTTTCTAACGATTGCACAAGTTGCTGGTCCCGCTCAGCTTGCCGGCGATCTCGCTCAGCTTGCTGGGCAAGGAAACTTTCTGTTAACTGGCGATCTCGCTCAGCTTGCTGGGCAAGTAAATTTTCTGCTAGCCTACGATCTCGCTCAGCTTGCTGGCGGTCTCGCTCGACTTGCTGTTGCGCAAATTCTGCCTGGTAATTCAGCACGCGCTCTAATATAGCCTGAAGCGAATACCCACCAGGCAGATTACCACTCTCTGGTTCCTGCTTTTCTGGTGGTGGTACAACTTCTTTCTCTACATCCCCTTGAGGACTAGTGGGCGGTGGCACCACTTCCTGTGCCCCTGCCCCCACATTCTCACATGTTATATCCTCAAAGAGAGTACTAGTACTACTTGAGGTACCCGGTTCCACATTTCCTGCACTAACTAATTGTTGTTCCTCAGTATCCATATTGCTCGGACGTTGACTACGCAACTTAACCATATTCCTAAATTGCTTACGAAAACACCAAGTCTGACAGTTTTGCCCCTTGCACACAAAATACGTTAATTTATCTACACTAACTGCACACAAAAAATTACTATCTACCATCAACTTTGTCCTGTCACAAACACTAACATCAAACTACGTACAATATGCACACCACTAGCGAAATGAGATCACTTCACTGGAGCTCGACTTCTACAAACAGGACAACTACACTGTAGTCTTACCTTTAGTTTATCTTATCTCGGGGTTCGGCTGCCCCCGGATTACGTAGTCGTTACAGCTTCTCAGTACTATCAGGATCGTCTTCTCAGACTCGTTTGCAGTAGTACGTTTTGTCATGAAAGAGTGTTTACACATTCATTAATACATAGCATTGATCATGATATACATACATACATTCATCACTAAATACATATATATCTATACATACATAACAATCAACACTGAAAGAAAAATACATAAAATTTTATATTTGTGGCCACTGCAAATTCGAGCCCCGCGTTTTTGGGCGACAGTTTCCCGTAATAGTTCTCTCTCTCGCGAATTGTTAAATTGTTGCTCTTTGGTTTATTTATTCTCTTTGTAACAACACATTTACGGAAAGAGTTACGCGAAATACTTTTATCAATGCTGTGCTTTGCTTTTCATTATCATCATTACCTTTTAGCGGAATAAAATGTATATATGGAAGTTTGATTGTTCTGGATCTGGCCTACAATTTAAGGAACGATTTTTCGTAACTGCAACTTATGCTAGGAATCAATATATCTTCCCTACTTCATAGTGAGTAAAAGTTGAAATTACTTTGTTATGAACACTGATGTTACAGTTCGTATGATCGTTCAAAAATACAAGTTCGCAGTGGATTTTATCTCTCGTTAAAATGCTATTTCCCACCACGACTAGCCCAAGAACATGAGACTCTCATTAAAAAATGCGTTGTCACTATAAAGTTTTCCAGATCAGAACGGAGCACAGCAAGATTCCTATCAGATTCTGAAGGTACATTAAATTATTTGCACTGTAAATTATATCCTATCAGCAGCCCGCGTCAATCTGCAACACATCATAAAATCCGCTGATCTTCACTGCCAGTCTGGGAGCTAAAAGAAATAATATTATTTTACTATTATTTTACCACTTCCTTGCGGTATGCTCGACTATATTGTAAGTCGTTTAAATACGCCGCGGCAGCGGCTTTTCGTTCTCCACGCAGCTCAGCACCACAGATAATATTTATATAACTGAAAAATGTCTCAACAGGATGGGATAATATGCAAGCAAGCTTAACAATAAATGATACAAGTTTTCATTTAAACAACTCTATTAGAACCTTTAAATATCTCAGTGATTACAGACCTTTGTGAATTCAGACGTAATGGCGTAAATTTCTTAGTCTCGACAAAAGAGTGCTACATTCGCGTTCTCTACGACAACAACAGGAGATCTTACTCGCGCAACTTCCAAGTTAAGAAGACAAAGACATTAATCTACATCACGTATTATATACTAGTTCATTTCTTTTATCTCTGTTTAACATTTATCTTCTGTGTCGGTTTTATTACTCGCCGACGCAGACGTTTTCAAAAATAAATAATAAAAAAAATACATAATTTTATGCAATGACACAATATGATACATCTAATTCTCTAATTACTACATAATATATTGTTTTTGTTTATCTAGACGTTACAATTGTAACGTCTAGAGAAACAAAAACAATATATTATGTAGTAATTAGAGAGTAAGATGTATCATATTGTGTCATTGCATAAAATTATGTATTTTTTTTTTATTATTTATTTTTGAAAACGTCTGCGTCGGCGAGTAATAAAACCGACACAGAAGATAAATGTCAAACAGAGATAAAAGAATTGAACTAGTATATAATACGTGATGTAGATTAATGTCTTTGTCTTCTTAGTTTGGAAGTTGCGCGAGTAAGATCTCCTGTTGTTGTCGTAGAGAACGCGAATGTAGCACTCTTTTGTCGAAACTAAGCATTTGACGCCATTATGTCTGAATTCACAAAGGTCTGTAATCACTGAGATATTTAAAGGTTTTAATAGAGTTGTTTAAATGAAAACGTGTATTATTTATTGTTAAGCTTGCTTGCATATTATCCCATCCTGTTGAGACATTTTTCAGTTATATAAATATTATCTGTGGTGCTGAGCTGCGTGGGGAACGAAGAGCCGCTGCCGCGGCGTATTTAAACGACTTACAATATAGTCGTGCATACCGCAAGGAAGCGGTAAAATAATAGTAAAATAATATAATTTCTTTTAGCTCCCAGACTGGCAGTGAAGATCAGCGGATTTTATGATGTGTTGCAGATTGACGCGGGCTGCTGATAGGATATAATTTACAGTGCAAATAATTTAATGTACCTTCAGAATCTGATAGGAATCTTGCTGTGCTCCGTTCTGATCCTGCAAACTTTATAGTGACAGCGTATTTTTTTAATGAGAGTCTCATGTTCTTGGGCTAGTCGTGGTGTGAAATAGCATTTTAACGAGAGATAAAATCCACTGCGAACTTGTGTTTTTGAACGATCATACGAACTGTAACATCAGTGTTCATAACAAAGTAATATCAACTTTTACTCACTATGAAGTAGGGAAGATATATTGATTTCTAGCATGAGTTGCAGTTACGAAAAATCGTTCATTAAATTGTAGGCCAGATCCAGAACAATCAAACTTCCATATATACATTTTATTCCGCTAAAAGGTAATGATGATAATGAAAAGCAAAGCACAGCATTGATAAAAGTATTTCGCGTAACTCTTTCCGTAAATGTGTTGTTACAAAGAGAATAAATAAACCAAAGAGCAACAATTTAACAATTCTAGAGAGAGAGAACTATTACGCGAAACTGTCGCCCAAAAACGCGGGGCCCGAATTTGCAGTGGCCACAAATATAAAATTTTATGTATTTTTCTTTCAGTGTTGATTGTTATGTATGTATAGATATATATGTATTTAGTGATGAATGTATGTATGTATATCATGATCAATGCTATGTATTAATGAATGTGTAAACACTCTTTCATGACAAAACGTACTACTGCAAACGAGTCTGAGAAGACGATCCTGATAGTACTGAGAAGCTGTAACGACTACGTAATCCGGGGGCAACCGAATCCCGAGATAAGATAAACTAAAGGTAAGACTACAGTGTAGTTGTCCTGTTTGTAGAAGTCGAGCTCCAGTGAAGTGATCTCATTTCGCTAGTGGTGTGCATATTGTACGTAGTTTGATGTTAGTGTTTGTGACAGGGCAAGGTTGATGGTAGATAGTAATTTTTAGTGTGCAGTTAGTGTAGATAAATTAACGTATTTTGTGTGCAAGGGGCAAAACTGTCAGACTTTGTGTTTTAGTAAGCAATTTAGGAATATGGTTAAGTTGCGTAGTCAACGTCCGAGCAATATGGATACTGAGGAACAACAATTAGTTAGTGCAGGAAATGTGGAACCGGGTACCTCAAGTAGTACTAGTACTCTCTTTGAGGATATAACATGTGAGAATGTGGGGGCAGGGGCACAGGAAGTGGTGCCACCGCCCACTAGTCCTCAAGGAGATGTAGATAAAGAAATTGTACCACCACCAGAAAAGCAGGAACCAGAGAGTGGTAATCTACCTGGTGGGTATTCACTTCAGGCTATATTAGAGCGCGTGCTGGATTACCAGGCAAAGTTTGCGCAACAACAAGCTGAAAAGGACGAAAAAATTGAAACCTTTATTGAACAGCAAGTCGAGCGAGACCGCCAGCAAGCTGAGCGAGATCGTAGGCTAGCAGAAAATTTACTTGCCCAGCAAGCTGAGCGAGATCGCCAGTTAACAGAAAGTTTCCTTGCCCAGCAAGCTGAGCGAGATCGCCGGCAAGCTGAGCGGGACCAGCAACTTGTGCAATCGTTAGAAAACATGAAAAAAGAGATTGCAGATATGAAACAGAATTATGAGTCGATACCTAAGGCTGTGCAGGAGCTGACTGAACAGGTCAACAACCTGCAAGTAGCAAACACTAACAGGGTAGACGAAATAGGTGTATTAGCCAATCGAGTAGAAAAGCTAGAAATAGATTCCACGCAGCTTGTAGAGCAGAAGTGGAAAGAACAAGCAACTAAATATGAAACAGAATTCAACTCATGGCTAGAAGTGAAGGAGTGTGAGATTGACAAGAACATTAATTCCAAAGTACAAGCAGCCATAGCAAATAGAGATCCCGAAACGTTCAGTACCGCAGTAAACAGTCAGGTACAGAACGACGTGCAAACCATCAAACAAATACTCAGGGAGCATATTCCGCAGTGGCAAGTGAATATGAACAAACGGATATCCGACCTGGATAAGGGTTTAGTACAAAGCAGAAAGCATTTGGAACAGGAACCTCTGTCGCCAACAGCCCACGGTTTTGGCAACGCACAAACTTATACGCGATACAACAATGGGGAATCTGTAGTCGATAATGCGAAGAGCTGTAGCTTCGGTTCGGAGCTCACAGCATATGTCCCAGGGGCACAACCATGTAGTTCAAAAATATTAGTGGAAGAAAGTTTAATCAAAAATAGACAATTTCAAACGTTTACTACTGAACGGAAATCAGTACACCCAGTGGTATTCATAAAAAGCTTTAAAAATATCTTGCCCAGTGTGTGGAACGAAACACAGAAAATTCAATACGTAATGTCGTACATTCAAGGTGATGCAGCGTTGTGGGCTACAGAAGTAGCAGACAGCTGCATGACATATGAACAGTTCGAAAGGGCATTTTTATCGAAATATTGGTCGCCTTGTATACAAGAGCGGCTAAGAAAAGAAGTATATAATCCCGAACCGTACTCACCTCGTCTGGGGAATTTGAGACGGTATTTTGAAAAATATATGAACAAAACACGCTACTGGGACGAACCTATATCACCAACAGACATAATAACTCTACTAAAATCACATTTACCCATTCATATCAAAGAGAAATTAATACACGTACCAGAAAGCGATATGGAAAACTTCCTGTCTGTTCTAGATTCTATAGACTTGATACAGGAAGACGCAAAATCAGCGTGTGATCACTCACGGAATAATGGGTCAGGATGTAAACATGACAGAAATAGTAGTGCACAAAACCACAACCATGGAAATAGTGGGGGCGGTAACAAGCGGCAAGAACATTCGCAAAATGGTAGTAATGGTAGAGGCCAGAACGGGTATGGACAAACAACTTATAACAAAAAGCGTCGATTTGACGATCGATACGAATCCGGAATGTCAGGGACCAACCGCTGGAAAAATGCGCGAGGTCAGTGGCAGAGCAATTATAGTGATAGTAATCGAAATTGGCAGCAAAATCAGCGAAGAAGCCCAGAGCGACAGGGTAATGACCGGTATGACAACAATAGACCCCCACCGCAAAACGCGCCTATTGGGCAGCCGTGGCGGCCGGCAAATCAGAGTGTACATATAGTGGAGGTCGCGGACAATAGCCGTCCAAGTACTTCACAAGTAACTAATCCAACAAACTAGAATCGGCCTCGATATGCTCTCCATAGATGGCAGAGGGATGGAGTGAGAGCAACACGAGTAATAATAATATACCTGGGATACGTATGCTGCGATACAACGATGGTGTCAGTATAGATAAAGATCTACTGAACGAACCGCACGAATGTAAGAAAGATAATAACGGAAATGTTCAAGCTATTATCGAAGCGAAAATCAATGATGTTGCAGTGAATATAATCATCGACACAGGTGCCTCAGTAAGTGTAATGAGTATGGAGTTATTTAAGGCACTGGGAAAAGGACATAGCATTCCGACTTTCCCGGTTAATAATTGTAAGGTGTCTGGAGCCATTAGTGAACAGAGCCAATCAGTTAAGTACCAGGTGCAGGTGGAGATTTGTAAGGAGGGCGAAGCCATAGTGAGCTCGTTCCTCGTTGTAAAAGGATTGAAGGTGGCCTGCATTCTGGGAGTAGATTTTCTCCGCGAGAGGGACGCATTGATCGACCTCTCCTTGGGGAAATTAAGCATAGTTAATAGGGGTAGAAGGATTGAGTTATCTATGATGAAATCGAAGGAGGTACTTGTGCCGTGTTGTAATCGAATCAATATCAAGGGTAGGAACCCTTGGGTACTACACCTTGATGATTTTTCACATGCAGCAGACCTCTATTATCCGAATTTAGAGGATCGAAATTTTGAAATAAATGTTCAGGCATTTCAAACCAAAGTGCAGGAATCTGAAGGGTTAAGCGATACACAAAAGCAACAGTTGACGCAGCTGCTATCGGAATACACTATGGTATTTACCGACCGACCAGGAATAGTCAAAGGGTACCACTATCACATAGAGGTGATGCCTCATAAAACATACTGTCGCGCAACTTACTCCATCCCTTGGTCGAGGAGGGAATTGGTAGCTAAAGAGATTCGGAAGATGTTAGAGTGGGATATCATTGAGCCCTCCTTCTCTCCATATAGTAGTCCTCTTGTAGCAGTGGCGAAAGCAAATGGAAAAATCAGGCTAGTGTTAGATGCGAGGTACATTAACAATATTATCATACCTGTCCGGACTCGCCCTGAGAATTTAGATGAGCAGATACAAAAATTTCATGGAGGACGAATGTAGCTATTTGTTAGCACATCCCCATACGGGGAAGATCAAAGGATTGTATCCACGTAAAGATGTGAAGTTATTTATTCAGTGACATATCACATATAAAGAGTAATAGTCGTAAGAAGATTTTAAATGTGTTTTAGAATATAAGTATGTTAGTATTAAGAAAGAAATTTGTGTGTAATGAAACTTGGAGGAAATGGATTCAGAAAGTAGGCAATAGCTTACACAGGAAAGATTTTGCTTACAGACATTTAGAGCCATTTAAAATATTATATGCTCATTAAGCAACGAACAATCTTCTTGTTGATAAGTGAGGATTAATTTCTTGAATCATTATACAAAGGATTAATTTCTTGAACCATTTTCTATGTGTAGTGTGTAAGTGCAATTATTGATGCGATCTAATATAGTAAGGTAACTGTTGTAATTGTATTAGAATAAGGAACCCTGAGAGAGAGAGTCTTGCCTAGCCAAGCATGGACTTTGTAATATGCAACAATTATGTAATGTTTGCTGCCAGTAGTGATTTGAGAACGACACTGGAGCATAAGCTAATCAAAAAACCAAGCCGGTTCCGTGGAAACTCCGCTTTGTATATAACAATGCTTCAATTGAAACCTGTGTACTTGGTACACGCCCTTGAATATTCACTACGCGATACGCGAATTAAGTCAACCGATGTGGAACCTACACTGTAGTCATATAGGAAAAATCATTAAAAATAATGCTAGTGCTAAATGAAGTATTTATTGAGCACTATGCCCAAGTCAAGCTGTCATGCACATGGTAAAATCTGTTTGATAGATGGGTGATAACCAGGCAAGCTACACTGATAAGAAAATTAAAAAATTTTACGAAAGGGCTATATACGCCTAGTAACAATATGAAAAGTGTGTTGTGATAAGGTAAAAACAAATAGACGCCATGTAGATGAGAGTGAGTATACGAAGAACAGTTAAAAGGTACTAAAAAATAAACTGTGCGTATAAATAATGGAGGAAAGGACGCAATATTGTGTGTAGCAGGGACAGAAAATGACTGTTGTATCTGCACCAATATATACGTCGATGAGTCTAGTGTTGAGTGACAGACTGTCCTAGTGCAGTGCTCAACGAACAGTAGACAGTGTATAAAAACAGTAGTTATGGATCCGTTCGGAGTCGATTTAAACGAACATCGCTCGACGGGGACATTTAGTATGTGTGTTACGAAACATTTTCACGTGTTGAAAGACGCTCTGGCAGTGTACCAACCGTGGAGTCAGTGAAAATGTGTAGTACAATGTGCGTGTGATGAACCTTGAATACCAGTGTCACAATGCCACAAGAAACCTGTTATCACGCCAAACCATCCTGTGCATACCAGTGAAGCGACAGCTTACTGAACAATAAACGCTTTTAACCAGTTGCATCTTCTTCCACAGCTAGTAATCTGTGTTCTTAAAGATAGTACACTGTTGTGGAATGTTTGTTTCATGCGCTACGACGGGGAGCCATGCGGAGAAGCCGAGACGAGTGCCGTGTCGCCAGCCATCCGGTCACGGTAAACCACTGCCACTCGCCGACATCGGCGAATGGTTCAGCGCGGTTCGTGACTGCTTGGGCGCCACGTCAGCACGACGTCGCTGTTACTGAGGGCCGGTCGTCGAACCCAGCGGCCGTCGGCACGCGGCGTTCCAGACGACGCTACTCAACAATTGCTTCGCGCCGCCAGCTCCGTACAACATTGTTGTCATTCAAATGAACTATCAAATATGTATTTAATGCACTAACATGAATAGGGTTTAGTGGACACTAAATGACGTGACAAACAGTTTTTTTTGAGTTCTTCAATACGGACTCAAAGTATTCATTGGTTCAGTGATATATAGATATAATATGTTTTCGTCATGTCAATGAAGTATACTCGCACGAATGCTAGAAATTTTAAACTAATTGTCGCGAGCAAATGCGAGAACGATTCATGATACTACGATAAAAATGTGTAATAAGTGACTTTCATTACAATCCAAAACACAAATATTATATGGGTAACAAAGAAACTAAAAGTTTAACATGATCTCACAAATAGTCTTTATTATATGTGAACATTGGATAGAATCTGAACTTTTTGTGATCAAACTGGGTATTAAAACAAACCAGGCGAGATGACCATGGCTCCGGCGCAGTTTTCCCAGGTTTTCTGATCGCACGTAGCCCGAATGGGGGAGCCAAATAAATGTAATGACCCTGGGACTAGGTTGACGGTCACCTCGCAAAGTGTAAGAACAGTATAAAAAGTGTAATTAAACCTAAAGTGTAAAAGAACTAAGAAGTGTATGGTGAATGTTCCAACCAAGGTAACAGACAATAACCAAACAGACGTTAGTGGCAGCATATTGCCGAACATTTCCAACGTTAGTCAATTGCTGCCAGGGGGCATTGTAACGTCTAGAGAAACAAAAACAATATATTATGTAGTAATTAGAGAATTAGATGTATCATATTGTGTCATTGCATAAAATTATGTATTTTTTTTATTATTTATTTTTGAAAACGTCTGCGTCGGCGAGTAATAAAACCGACACAGAAGATAAATGTCAAACAGAGATAAAAGAAATGAACTAGTATATAATATGTGATGTAGATTAATGTCTTTGTCTTCTTAGTTTGGAAGTTGCGCGAGTAAGATCTCCTGTTGTTGTCGTAGAGAACGCGAATGTAGCACTCTTTTGTCGAAACTAAGCATTTGACGCCATTATGTCTGAATTCACAAAGGTCTGTAATCACTGAGATATTTAAAGGTTTTAATAGAGTTGTTTAAATGAAAACGTGTATTATTTATTGTTAAGCTTGCTTGCATATTATCCCATCCTGTTGAGACATTTTTCAGTTATATAAATATTATCTGTGGTGCTGAGCTGCGTGGAGAACGAAGAGCCGCTGCCGCGGCGTATTTAAACGACTTACAATATAGTCGTGCATACCGCAAGAAAGCGGTAAAATAATAGTAAAATAATATTATTTCTTTTAGCTCCCAGACTGGCAGTGAAGATCAGCGGATTTTATGATGTGTTGCAGATTGACGCGGGCTGCTGATAGGATATAATTTACAGTGCAAATAATTTAATGTACCTTCAGAATCTGATAGGAATCTTGCTGTGCTCCGTTCTGATCTGGCAAACTTTATAGTGACAGCGTATTTTTTTAATGAGAGTCTCATGTTCTTGGGCTAGTCGTGGTGTGAAATAGCATTTTAACGAGAGATAAAATCCACTGCGAACTTGTATTTTTGAACGATCATACGAACTGTAACATCAGTGTTCATAACAAAGTAATATCAACTTTTACTCATTATGAAGTAGGGAAGATATATTGATTTCTAGCATGAGTTGCAGTTACGAAAAATCGTTCATTAAATTGTAGGCCAGATCCAGAACAATCAAACTTCCAATTATACATTTTATTCCGCTAAAAGGTAATGATGATAATGAAAAACAAAGCACAGCATTGATAAAAGTATTTCGCGTAACTCTTTCCGTAAATGTGTTGTTACAAAGAGAATAAATAAACCAAAGAGTAACAATTTAACAATTCGCGAGAGAGAACTCTTACGCGAAACTGGCGCCCAAAAACGCGGGGCCCGAATTTGCAGTGGCCACAAATATAAAATTTTATGTATTTTTCTTTCAGTGTTGATTGTTATGTATGTATAGATATATATGTATTTAGTGATGAATGTATGTATGTATATCATGATCAATGCTATGTATTAATGAATGTGTAAACACTCTTTCATGACAAAACGTACTACTGCAAACGAGTTTGAGAAGACTATCCTGATAGTACTGAGAAGCTGTAACGACTACGTAATCTGGGGGCAGTCGAACCCCGAGATAAGATAAACTAAAGGTAAGACTACAGTGTAGTTGTCCTGTTTGTAGAAGTCGAGCTCCAGTGAAGTGATCTCATTTCGCTAGTGGTGTGCATATTGTACGTAGTTTGATGTTAGTGTTTGTGACAGGACAAGGTTGATGGTAGATAGTAATTTTTAGTGTGCAGTTAGTGTAGATAAATTAACGTATTTTGTGTGCAAGGGGCAAAACTGTCAGACTTTGTGTTTTAGTAAGCAATTTAGGAATATGGTTAAGTTGCGTAGTCAACGTACGAGCAATATGGATACTGAGGAACAACAATTAGTTAGTGCAGGAAATGTGGAACCGGGTACCTCAAGTAGTACTAGTACTCTCTTTGAGGATATAACATGTGAGAATGTGGGGGCAGGGGCACAGGAAGTGGTGCCACCGACCACTAGTCCTCAAGGGGATGTAGAGAAAGAAGTGGTACCACCACCAGAAAAGCAGGAACCAGAGAGTGGTAATCTGCCGGGTGGGTATTCGCTTCAGGCTATATTAGAGCGCGTGCTGAATTACCAGGCAGAATTTGCGCAACAGCAAGTCGAGCGAGACCGCCAGCAAGCTGAGCGAGATCGCCGGCAAGCTGAGCGGGACCAGCAACTTGTGCAATCGTTAGAAAACATGAAAAAAGAGATTGCAGATATGAAACAGAATTATGAGTCGATACCTAAGGCCGTGCAGGAGCTGACTGAACAGGTCAACAACCTGCAAGTAGCAAACACTAACAGGGTAGACGAAATATGTGTATTAGCCAATCGAGTAGAAAAGCTAGAAATAGATTCCACGCAGCTTGTAGAGCAGAAGTGGAACGAACAAGCAACTAAAATTGAAACAGAATTCAACTCATGGCTAGAAGTGAAGGAGTGTGAGATTGACAAGAACATTAATTCCAAAGTGCAAGCAGCCATAGCAAATAGAGATCCCGAAACGTTCAGTACCGCAGTAAACAGTCAGGTACAGAACGACGTGCAAACCATCAAACAAATACTCAGGGAGCATATTCCGCAGTGGCAAGTGAATATGAACAAACGGATATCCGACCTGGAGAAGGGTTTAGTACAAAGCAGAAAGCGTTTGGAACAGGAACATCTGTCACCAACAGCCCACGGTTTTGGCAACGCACAAACTTATACGCGATACAACAATGAGGAATCTGTAGTCGATAATGCGAAGAGCTGTAGCTTCGGTTCGGAGCACACAGCATATGTCCCAGGAACACAACCATGTAGTTCAAAAATATTAGTGGAAGAAAGTTTAATCAAAAATAGACAATTTCAAACGTTTACTACTGAACGGAAATCAGTACACCCAGTAGTATTCATATAAAGCTTTCAAAATATCTTGCCCAGTGTGTGGAATGAAACACAGAAAATTCAATACGTAATGTCGTACATTCAAGGTGATGCAGCGTTGTGGGCTACAGAAGTAGCAGACAGCTGCATGACATATGAACAGTTCGAAAGAGCATTTCTATCGAAATATTGGTCGCCTTGTATACAAGAGCGGCTAAGAAAAGAAGTATATAATCCCGAACCGTACTCACCTCGTCTGGGGAATTTGAGACGGTATTTTGAAAAATATATAAACAAAACACGCTACTGGGACGAACCTATATCACCAAGAGACATAATAAGACTACTAAAATCACATTTACCCATTCATATCAAAGAGAAATTAAAACACGTACCAGAAAGCGATATGGAAAACTTCCTGTCTGTTCTAGATTCTATAGACTTGATACAGGAAGACGCAAAATCAGCGTGTGATCACTCGCGGAATAATGGGTCAGGATGTAAACATGACAGAAATAGTAGTGCACAAAACCACAACCATGGAAATAGTGGGGGCGGTAACAAGCGGCAAGAACATTCGCAAAATGGTAGTAATGGTAGAGGCCAGAACGGGTATGGAGAAACAACTTATAACATAAGCGTCGATTTGACGATCGATACGAATCCGGAATGTCAGGGACCAACCGCTGGAAAAATGCGCGAGGTCAGTGGCAGAGCAATTATAGTGATAGTAATCGAAATTGGCAGCAAAATCAGCGAAGAAGCCCAGAGCGACAGGGTAATGACCGGTATGACAACAATAGACCACCACCGCAAAACGCGCCTATTGCGCAGCCGTGGCGGCCGACAAATCAGAGTGTACATATAGTGGAGGTCGCGGACAATAGCCGTCCAAGTACTTCAGAAGTAACTAATCCAACAAACTAGAATCGGCCTCGATATGCTCTCCATCGATGGCCGATGGATGGAGTGAGAGCAACACGAGTGATAATAATATACCTGGGATACGTATGCTGCGATACAACGATGGTGTCAGTATGGATAAAGATCTACTGAACGGACCGCACGAATGTAAGAAAGATAATAACGAAAATGTGCAAGCTATTATCGAAGCGAAAATCAATGATGTTGCAGTGAATATAATCATCGACACAGGTGCCTCAGTAAGTGTAATGAGTATGGAGTTATTTAAGGCACTGGGAAAAGGACATAGCATTCCGACTTTCCCGGTTAATAATTGTAAGGTGTCTGGAGCCATTAGTGCACGTTGGGCGCCAGTTTCGCGTAAAGGGTTCTCTCTCCCGGATTGTTAAATTGTTGCTCTATGGTTTATTTATTCTCTTTGTAACAACACATTTACGTAAAGAGTTACGCGAATTATTTTTATCAATGCTGTGCTTTGCTTTTCATTATCATCATTACCTTTTAGCGGAATAAAATGTATATATGGAAGTTTGATTGTTCTGGATCTGGCCTACAATTTAAGGAACGATTTTTCGTAACTGCAACTCATGCTAGGAATCAATATATCTTCCCTACTTCATAGTGAGTAAAAGTTGAAATTACTTTTTTATGAACACTGATGTTACAGTTCGTATGATCGTTCAAAAACACAAGATCGCAGTGGATTTTATTTATCGTTAAAATGCTATTTCACACCACGACTAGCCCAAGAACATGAGACTCTCATTAAAAATACGTTGTCACTATAAAGTTTGCCAGATCAGAACGGAGCACAGCAAGATTCCTATCAGATTCTGAAGGTACATTAAATTATTTGCATTGTAAATTATATCCTATCAGCAGCCCGAGTCAATCTGCAACACATCATAAAATCCGCTGATATTCACTGCCAGTCTGGGTGCTAAAAGAAATAATATTATTTTACTATTATTTTACCGCTTCCTTGCGGTATGCTCGACTATATCGTAAGTCGTTTAAATACGCCGCGGCAGCGGCTTTTCGTTCTCCACGCGGCTCAGCACCACAGATAATATTTATATAACTGAAAAATGTTTCAACAGGATGGGATAATATGCAAGCAAACTTAACAATAAATGATACAAGTTTTCATTTAAACAACTCTATTAAAACCTTTAAATATCTCAGTGATTACAGACCTTTGTGAATTCAGACATAAAGGCGTCAAATGCTTAGTTTCGACAAAAGAGTGCTACATTCGCGTTCTCTACGACAACAACAGGAGATCTTACTCGCGCAACTTCCAAACTAAGAAGACAAAGACATTAATCTACATCACATATTATATACTAGTTCATTTCTTTTATCTCTGTTTAACATTTATCTTCTGTGTCGGTTTTATTACTCGCCGACGCAGACGTTTTCAAAAATAAATAATAAAAAAAAAATACATAATGTTATGCAATGACACAATATGATACATCTAATTCTCTAATTACTACATAATATATTGTTTTTGTTTCTCTAGACGTTACAATGCCCCCTGGCAGCAACTGACTAACGTTGGAAATGTAAGGCAATATGCTGCCACTAACGTCTGTTTGGTTATTGTCTGTTACCTTGGTTGGAACATTCACCATACACTTCTTAGTTCTTTTACACTGTAGGTTTAATTACACTTTTTATACTGTTCTTACACTTTGCGAGGTGACCGTCAACCTAGTCCCAGGGTCATTACATTTATTTGGCTCCCCCATTCGGGCTACGTGCGATCAGAAAACCTGGGAAAACTGCGCCGGAGCCATGGTCATCTCGCCTGGTTTGTTTTAATACCCAGTTTGATCACAAAAAGTTCAGATTCTTTCCAATGTTCACATATAATAAAGGCTATTTGTGAGATCATGTTAAACTTTTAGTTTCTTTGTTACCCATATAATATTTGTGTTTTGGATTGTAATGAAAGTCACTTATTACACATTTTTACAGTAGTATCCTGAATCGTCCTTGCATTTGCTCGCGACAATTGGTTTAAAATGTCTAGCATTCATGCGAGTATACTTCATTAACATGACGAAAACATATTATATCTATATATCACGGAAGCAATGAATACTTTGAGTCCGTATTGAATAACTCAAAAAAAAAAACTGTTTGTCACGTCATTTAGTGTCCACTAAACCCTATTCATGTTAGTGCATTAAACACATATTTGATAGTTCATTTGAATGACAACAATGTTGTACGGAGCTGGCGGCGCGAAGCAATTGTTGAGTAGCGTCGTCTGGAACGCCGCGTGCCGACGGCCGCTGGGTTCGATGACCGGCTCTCAGTAACAGCGACGTCGTGCTGACGTGGCGCCCAAGCAGTCACGAACCGCGCTGAACCATTCGCCGATGTCGGCGAGTGGCAGTGGTTTACCGTGACCGGCTGGCTGGCGACACGGCACTCGTCTCGGCTTCTCCGCATGGCTCCCCGTCGTAGCGCATGAAACAAACATTCCACAACGGTGTACTATCTTTAAGAACACAGATTACTAGCTGTGGAAGAAGATGCAACTGGTTAAAAGCGTTTATTGTTCAGTAAGCCGTCGCTTCACTGGTATGCACAGGATGGTTTGGCGTGATAACAGGTTTCTTGTGGCATTGTGACACTGGTATTCAAGGTTCGTCACACGCACATTGTACTACACATTTTCACTCACTCCACGGTTGGTACACTGCCAGAGCGTCTTTCAACACGTGAAAATGTTTCGTAACACACATACTAAATGTCCCCGTCGAGCGATGTTCGTTTAAATCGACTCCGAACGGATCAATAACTCCTGTTTTTATACACTGTCTATTGTTCGTTGAGCACTGCACTAGGACAGTCTGTCACTCAACACTAGACTTATCGACGTATATATTGGTGCAGATACAACAGTCATTTTCTGTCCCTGCTACACACAATATTGCGTCCTTTCCTCCATTATTTATACGCACAGTTTATTTTTTAGTACCTTTTAACTGTTCTTCGCATACTCACTCTCATCTACATGGCGTCTATTTGTTTTTACCTTATCACAACACACTTTTCATATTGTTACTAGGCGTATATAGCCCTTTTGCAAAATTTTTTAATTTTCTTATCAGTGTAGCTTGCCTGGTTATCACCCATCTATCAAACAGATTTTACCATGTGCATGACAGCTTGAATTGGGCATAGTGCTCAATAAATACTTCATTTAGCACTAGCATTATTTTTAATGATTTTTCCTATATGACTACAGTGTAGGTTCCACATTGGTTGACTTAATTCGCGTATCGCGTAATGAATATTCAAGGGCGTGTACTAAGTACACAGGCTTCAATTGAAGCATTGTTATATACAAAGCGGAGTTTCCACGGAACCGGCTTGTTTTTTGATTAGCTTATGCTCCAGTGTCGTTCTCAAATCACTACCGGCAGCAAACATCACATAATTGTGCATATTACAAAGTCCATGTTTGGCTAGTCAAGACTCTCTCTCTCAGGGTTCCTTATTCTAATACAATTACAACAGTTACTTTACTATATTAGATTGCATCAATAATTGCACTTACATACTACACATAAAAAATGGTTCAAGAAATTAATCCTTTGTATAATGATTCAAGAAATTAATCCTCACTTATCAACAAGAAGATTGTTCGTTGCTTAAGGAGCATATAATATTTTAAATGGCTCTAATTGTCTGTAAGCAAAATCTTTCCTGTGTAAGCTATTACCTACTTTCTGAATCCACTTCCTCCAAGTTTCATTACACACAAATTTCTTTCTTAATACTAACATACTTATATTCTAAAACACAATTAAAATCTTCTTACAACTATTACTCTTTATATGTGATATGTCACTGAATAAATAACTTCACATCTTTACGTGGATACAATCCTTTGATCTTCCCCGTATGGGGATGTGCTAACAAATAGCTACATTCGTGTGGCACGCTTATTACTTCAAAGGGCCCTGAATATAGCAATTGCCACTTACTATTCCGTTTTAAGGTGGCTGAGGATTTAGGGTGGTTACGAATAAGTACTAGATCTCCTACATTATATTTCTGTTCGTTAGTTACACCTCGGTCGTACTTCCTTTTCCTCTTTGCCGCACAGCTGGTTAGTCTGTTCCATATCTCTTTCATCTTTTCCTCCCTTGTTTCTGCCTTGACTGGTAGTCTCGGCAAAGGCGTGAGCCATTCATTCGGTGTCTCATTAAATCCATTCAATATCTCTACCGGTGGATAGCCTGTACTTGAATGGGGTGTTAAATTGTGTATTTCTACAAATTTCGGTACTAGTCCTGGCCATTTTGTATGTCGGTTCCCTAAGTAGATTCTAAGGAACTTATTCAATTCTCTAAATATTCTTTCAACTAGACTTGCTTCTGGATGGAACCGGGATACCAGAATATGCTGTATATTTTGTTCCCGTAGGTAATTTTTCCAAGTTCGACCCATGAAATAAGAAGCATTATCAGTCGTTATGGCTTCAGGTTTTCCCACTTGAGGCAAGTATTCTTGATTGATCCGCCTGACCATGGTTTTGGCAGTAGCTGATTTTATGCAATAAATTGCCAAGTATTTGGAAAAAATATCGTACATGGCCAGTATATACTTCATACCTCCTCTGGCCATGGGATAAGGACCGGCTACATCCACAGATACTATTTGAAGCGGCCTGAGTGGAACTATGGGATGTAGTTCAAACTTAGTGGATCTATTATAATGTTTTGCTTTTTGACATATCACGCAAGTTCTAACTGTTGCCTGAATCTGGTGTTTCATACAGGGAAAGTAGCAGTATCTCGCCATGATCTCTGCACACTTTCCAATCCCTGCATGGCCCCATGCCAAGTGCGTGTGCCATATCATAACTTTTACCGACTGGTTAGGTATACATACTGCCCAGCAGTCTTCTTTCGTACTAAGTTTATGATACAAAATATGGTTCACAATTTTAAAACCTTGCTCATCTCTATTGTTAACACCCTCTTCATTATTATTAATGATTTTTTTCCACATCGGATCTGCCCTTTGTAATTCGAACATGTTTTTACATATATATAAAAAATCCTTCATGTAAGTATTGTCACGCACTAACAACACTTTATACTCCGCGGATTGCTCTAACAATTCTGCTAAATCCGGTAATCCTACCGGCAGTCGCGACAGAGCATCCGCTATCACGTTATCTTGGCCTTTTATGTACATAATCTTTATCCGGTATTCTTGTAGGACAAGCATCCATCTCCTCAGTCTGGTATGGAATAGTTTGCATGACATCAAAAAACTTAACGCCTGGTGGTCACTATACACTCTAATCTCCTTCCCTTGTAGATAATAATTGAACTTTTTTACAGCCCAGACTACTGCAAGTGCTTCCAGTTCGGTTGCCGAGTAGGCTCTCTCGCAGCTAGTTAAAGTCCTACTGGCGAAGCCGATAATCTTTATTGTTGTCGGGTCGTTTCCTTCCCCCCACTGAAATAAGCACGCTCCCAGGCCATAGGAACATGAATCCGTCGCAAGACAAAAATCTTTTGACAGATCTGGGTGTTGCAAAATATTTGCATTCAGTAGAGCGGTTTTAATCGCTTCGAAAGCTTGTTGAGATTTGTCAGTCCAAACCCACTGCACATTTTTTCGTAGTAGATTTAGTAGTGACGCGTCATTTAACAACTGATTGGGCACGAACCTTCTGAAAAAAGACGTGAGCCCAAGGAACGCTTTCAATTGTCTCTTAGTGCGGGGGCTTGGAAATTCTCGTATCGCCTCTAGTTTTTTGTTGTCTGGGCGGATACCAAGTGGTGTAATAAGATGGCCTAAAAATTTAATTTTATTTCGTCCAAATTTTGACTTTTCTAGGTTTGCTGTCACACCTGCTTGCTTAAATCTCTCTAGTACTCGACGCAACAATTCCATATGTTCGTCCCAAGTAGCAGTAGCGATTACCAGATCATCAACATATACAGTGATTTTTTCTAATAAGTCTGGACCCAATACCGTGTCTAGTGCAGTAATAAACACTCCGGCACTCACATTCAATCCGAAGGGAAGTACCTTGAATTGGTAACTTCGCCCTCCGAATATGAAAGCTGTGTACTTCCTGGATTCCGGTGTAAGGGGAATTTGCCAATATGAACTTTTAAGATCGACCGAGGTCAAGTACTGTACTCCATGAAATTTTTGTATCTGCTCATCTAAATTCTCAGGGCGAGTCCGGACAGGTATGATAATTTTGTTAATGTCCCTCGCATCTAACACTAGCCTGATTTTTCCATTTGCTTTCGCCACTGCTACAAGAGGACTACTATATGGAGAGAAGGAGGGCTCAATGATATCCCACTCTAACATCTTCCGAATCTCTTTAGCTACCAATTCCCTCCTCGACCAAGGGATGGAGTAAGTTGCGCGACAGTATATTTTATGGGGCATCACCTCTATGTGATAGTGGTACCCTTTGACTATTCCTGGTCGGTCGGTAAATACCATAGTGTATTCCGATAGCAGCTGCGTCAACTGTTGCTTTTGTGTATCGCTTAACCCTTCAGATTCCTGCACTTTGGTTTTAAATGCCTGAACATTTATTTCAAAATTTCGATCCTCTAAATTCGGATAATAGAGGTCTGCTGCATGCGAAAAATCATCAAGGTGTAGTACCCAAGGGTTCCTACCTTTGATATTGATTCGATTACAACACGGCACAAGTACCTCCTTCGATTTCATCATAGATAATTCAATCCTCCTACCCCTATTAACTATGCTTAATTTCCCCAAGGAGAGGTCGATCAATGCGTCCCTCTCGCGGAGAAAATCTACTCCCAGAATGCAGGCCACCTTCAATCCTTTTACAACGAGGAACGAGCTCACTATGGCTTCGCCCTCCTTACAAATCTCCACCTGCACCTGGTACTTAACTGATTGGCTCTGTGCACTAATGGCTCCAGACACCTTACAATTATTAACCGGGAAAGTCGGAATGCTATGTCCTTTTCCCAGTGCCTTAAATAACTCCATACTCATTACACTTACTGAGGCACCTGTGTCGATGATTATATTCACTGCAACATCATTAATTTTCGCTTCGATAATAGCTTGCACATTTTCGTTATTATCTTTCTTACATTCGTGCGGTTCGTTCAGTAGATCTTTATCCATACTGACACCATCGTTGTATCGCAGCATACGTATCCCCGGTATATTATTATCACTCGTGTTGCTCTCACTCCATCCCTCGGCCACCGATGGAGAGCATATCGAGGCCGATTCTAGTTTGTTGGATTAGTTACTTGTAAAGTACTTGGACGGCTATTGTCCGCGACCTCCACTATATGTACACTCTGATTTGCCGGCCGCCACGGCTGCGCAATAGGCGCGTTTTGCGGTGGTGGTCTATTGTTGTCATACCGGTCATTACCCTGTCGCTCTGGGCTTCTTCGCTGATTTTGCTGCCAATTTCGATTACTATCACTATAATTGCTCTGCCACTGACCTCGCGCATTTTTCCAGCGGTTGGTCCCTGACATTCCGGATTCGTATCGATCGTCAAATCGACGCTTTTTGTTATAAGTTGTTTGTCCATACCCGTTCTGGCCTCTACCATTACTACCATTTTGCGAATGTTCTTGCCGCTTGTTACCACCCCCACTATTTCCATGGTTGTGGTTTTGTGCACTACTATTTCTGTCATATTTACATCCTGACCCATTATTCCGCGAGTGATCACACGCTGATTTTGCGTCTTCCTGTATCAAGTCTATAGAATCTAGAACAGACAGGAAGTTTTCCATATCGCTTTCTGGTACGTGTATTAATTTCTCTTTGATATGAATGGGTAAATGTGATTTTAGTAGTCTTATTATGTCTCTTGGTGATATAGGTTCGTCCCAGTAGCGTGTTTTGTTTATATATTTTTCAAAATACCGTCTCAAATTCCCCAGACGAGGTGAGTACGGTTCGGGATTATATACTTCTTTTCTTAGCCGCTCTTGTATACAAGGCGACCAATATTTCGATAGAAATGCCCTTTCGAACTGTTCATATGTCATGCAGCTGTCTGCTACTTCTGTAGCCCACAACGCTGCATCACCTTGAATGTACGACATTACGTATTGAATTTTCTGTGTTTCATTCCACACACTGGGCAAGATATTTTTAAAGCTTTTTATGAATACCACTGGGTGTACTGATTTCCGTTCAGTAGTAAACGTTTGAAATTGTCTATTTTTGATTAAACTTTCTTCCACTAATATTTTTGAACTACATGGTTTTGTTCCTGGGACATATGCTGTGTGCTCCGAACCTAAGCTACAGCTCTTCGCATTATCGACTACAGATTCCCCATTGTTGTATCGCGTATAAGTTTGTGCGTTGCCAAAACCGTGGGCTGTTGGCGACAGAGGTTCCTGTTCCAAATGCTTTCTGCTTTGTGCTAAACCCTTCTCCAGGTCGGATATCCGTTTGTTCATATTCACTTGCCACTGCGGAATATCCTCACTGAGTATTTGTTTGATGGTTTGCACGTCGTTCTGTACCTGACTGTTTACTGCGGTACTGAACGTTTCGGGATCTCTATTTGCTATGGCTGCTTGTACTTTGGAATTAATGTTCTTGTCAATCTCACACTCCTTCACTTCTAGCCATGAGTTGAATTCTGTTTCAATTTTAGTTGCTTGTTCGTTCCACTTCTGCTCTACAAGCTGCGTGGAATCTATTTCTAGCTTTTCTACTCGATTGGCTAATACACCTATTTCGTCTACACTGTTAGTGTTTGCTACTTGCAGGTTGTTGACCTGTTCAGTCAGCTCCTGCACGGCCTTAGGTATCAACTCATAATTCTGTTTCATATCTGCAATCTCCTTTTTCATGTTTTCTAACGATTGCACAAGTTGCTGGTCCCGCTCAGCTAGCCTACGATCTCGCTCAGCTTGCTGGCGGTCTCGCTCGACTTGCTGTTCAATAAAGGTTTCAATTTTTTCGTCCTTTTCAGCTTGTTGTTGCGCAAACTTTGCCTGGTAATCCAGCACGCGCTCTAATATAGCCTGAAGTGAATACCCACCAGGCAGATTACCACTCTCTGGTTCCTGCTTTTCTGGTGGTGGTACAACTTCTTTCTCTACATCCCCTTGAGGACTAGTGGGCGGTGGCACCACTTCCTGTGCCCCTGCCCCCACATTCTCACATGTTATATCCTCAAAGAGAGTACTAGTACTACTTGAGGTACCCGGTTCCACATTTCCTGCACTAACTAATTGTTGTTCCTCAGTATCCATATTGCTCGGACGTTGACTACGCAACTTAACCATATTCCTAAATTGCTTACGAAAACACCAAGTCTGACAGTTTTGCCCCTTGCACACAAAATACGTTAATTTATCTACACTAACTGCACACAAAAAATTACTATCTACCATCAACTTTGTCCTGTCACAAACACTAACATCAAACTACGTACAATATGCACACCACTAGCGAAATGAGATCACTTCACTGGAGCTCGACTTCTACAAACAGGACAACTACACTGTAGTCTTACCTTTAGTCGTTACAGCTTCTCAGTACTATCAGGATCGTCTTCTCAGACTCGTTTGCAGTAGTACGTTTTGTCATGAAAGAGTGTTTACACATTCATTAATACATAGCATTGATCATGATATACATACATACATTCATCACTAAATACATATATATCTATACATACATAACAATCAACACTGAAAGAAAAATACATAAAATTTTATATTTGTGGCCACTGCAAATTCGGGCCCCGCGTTTTTGGGCGACAGATTCGCGTAATAAGTTCTCTTTCTCGCGAATTGTTAAATTGTTGCTCTTTGGTTTATTTATTCTCTTTGTAACAACACATTTACGGAAAGAGTTACGTGAAATATTTTTATCAATGCTGTGCTTTGTTTTTCATTATCATCATTACCTTTTAGCGGAATAAAATGTATACATGGAAGTTTGATTGTTCTGGATCTGGCCTACAATTTAAGGAACGATTTTTCGTAACTGTGTTGTTACAAAGAGAATAAATAAACCAAAGAGCAACAATTTAACAATTCGCGAGAAAGAGAACTTATTACGCGAAACCTTCTAAATCGTGGATCGTTACTATGGAATCGACAGGACCTTCTTTTGGGATACGGCTATCTCCTTTCCGATGCACTATTCCTTTTTTACTGCATTCCTCGCGCCCTCACATTGACGAATAAACACAGAAATTGCGTCCCTATTAAAAACTACGGATTCCATGACGTCTCATTCTAAATCGAGGAACGTTTCTATGGAAACGACAGGATTTTTAAATCAGGTACGACTATCTCCTTTCCGATGCACTATTCCTTCTTTACTGCATTCCTTGCGCCCTCACATTGACGAATAAACACAGAAATTGCGGCCTATGAAAAACTATGGATTATATGACGTCCCCAACTAAATCGAGGAACGTTTCTATGGAAACGACAGGATTTTCTTTTGGGATACGGCTATTTCCTATCCGATGCACTATTCCTTCTTTACTGCATTCCTCGCGCCCTCACATTGGCGAATAAACATAGGAATTGCTTCCCTATGAAAAACTATGGATTCTATGACGTCTCCTTGTAAATCGTGGAACGTTTCTATGGAAACGACAGGATTTTCTTTTGGGATACGACTATCTCCTTTCCGATGCATTATTCCTTCCTTCCTGCATTCCTCGCGCCCTCACATTGACGAATAAACACAGAAATTGCGTCCCCATGAAAAACTATGGATTCCATGACGTCTCCTTCTAACTCGAGGAACATTTCTATGGAAACGACAGAATTTTCTTTTGGGATACGGCTATTTCCTTTCAGATGCACTATTCCTTCTTTACTGCATTCCTCGCTCCCTCACATTGACGAATAAACACAGGAATTGCGTCCCTATGAAAAACTATGGATTCTATGACGTCTCCTTCTAATTCGTAGAACGAGTCTATGGAAACGACAGGATTTTTTTTTTGGGATAAGGCTATCTCCTTTCCGATGCACTATTACTTCTCTACTGCATTCCTCCCGCCCTCACATTGACGAATAAACACAGAAATTGCGTCCCTATGAAAAACTATGGAGTCTATGACGTCTCCTTCTAGATCGAGGACCGTTTCAATGAAAACGATTGGATTATCATTTGGGATACGGCTATCTCCTTTCTGATTCAACATTCCTTCTTTACTGCATTCCTCGCGCCCTCACATTGACGAATAAACACAGAAATTGCGTCCCCATGAAAAACTATGGATTCCATGACGTCTTTTTCTAAATCGAGGAACGTTTCTATGGAAACGACAGGATTTTCAGTTCGGATATGACTATCTCCTTTCCGATGCACTATTCCTTCTTTACTGCATTCCACGCGCCCTCACATTGACGAATGAACACAGAAATTGCGCCCCTGTGAAAAACTATGGATTCTATGATGGCTCTTTCTAAATCGAGCAAAGCATCTATGGAAACGACAGGATTTTCTTTTAGGATACGACTATCTCCATTCCGATGCACTATTCCTTCTTTACTGCGTTCCTCTCGCCCTCACATTGACGGATAAACACAGGTATTGCGTCCCTATGAAAAACTATGGATTGTATGACGTCTCCTTCTAAATCGAGGAACGTTTCTATGGAAACGACAGGATTTTCTTTTGGGATACGACTATCTCCTTTCCGACGCACTATTCCTTCTTTACTGCATTCCACGCGCCCTCACATTGACGAATAAACACAGTAATTGCGTCCCTGTGAAAAACTATGCATTCTATGACGTCTCCTTCTAAATCGAGGATCGTTACTATGGAATCGACAGGACCTTCTTTTGGGATACGGCTATCTCCTTTCCGATGCACTATTCCTTCTTTCCTGCATTCCTCGCGCCCTCACATTGACGAATAAACACAGAAATTGCGTCCCTATGAAAAACTATGGATTCTATGACGTCTCCTTCTACATCGAGGAACATTTCTATGGAAACGACAGGATTTTCTTTTGGGATACGCCTAACTCCTTTCCGAATCAACATTCCTTCTAAACTGCATTCCTCGCGCCCTCACATTGACGAATAAACACAGAAATTGCGTCCCTATGAAAAACTACGGATTCCATGACGTCTCATTCTAAATCGAGGAATGTTTCTATGGAAACGACAGGATTTTTAATTCGGATACGACTATCTTCTTTCCGATGCACTATTCCTTCTTTACTGCATTCCTTGCGCCCTCACATTGACGAATAAACACAGAAATTGCGGCCCATGAAAAACTATGGATTATATGACGTCTCATTCTAAATTGAGGAACGGTTCTATGGAAACGACACGATTTTCTTTTGGGATACGACTATCTCCTTTCCGATGCACTATTCCTTCTTTACTGCATTCCTTGCGCCCTCACATTGACGAATAAACACAGAAATTGGGGCCCATGAATAACTATGGATTATAAGACGTCTCCTTCTAAATCGGGGAACGTTTCTATGGAAACGACAGGAATTTCTTTTGGGATACGACTATCTCCTTTCCGACGCACTATTCCTTCTTTACTGCATTCCACGCGCCCTCACATTGACGAATAAACAAAGCAATTGCTTCCCTATGAAAAACAATGAAATCTATGACGTCTTCTTATAAATCGAGGAACGTTTCTATGGAAACGACAGGATTTTCTTTTGGGATCCGACAATCTCCTTTCCGATGCACTATTCCTTCTTTACTGCATTCCTCGCGCCCTCACATTGACGAATAAACACAGAAATTGCGGTCCTATGAAAAACTATGGATTCCCTGACGTCTTTTTCTATATCGAGGAACGTTTCTATGGAAACGACAGGATTTTCTTTTGGGATACGACTATCTCCTTTCCGATGCACTATTCCTTCTTTACTGCATTCCACGCGCCCACACATTGACGAATAAACACAGTAATTGTTCCCTGTGAAAAACTATGCATTCTGTGACGTCTCCTTCTAAATCGAGGATCGTTACTATGGAATCGACAGGACCTTCTTTTCGGATACGGCTATCTCCTTTCCGATGCACTATTCCTTCTTTACTGCATTCCTCGCGCCATCACATTGACGAATAAACACAGAAATTGCGTCCCTATGAAAAACTATGGATTCTATGACATCTCCTTCTAAATCGAGGAACATTTCTATGGAAACGACAGGATTTTCTTTTGGGATACGCCTATCTCCTTTCCGAATCAACATTCCTTCTTTACTGCATTCCTCGCGCCCTCACATTGACGAATAAACACAGAAATTGCGTCCCTATGAAAAACTACGGATTCCATGACGTCTCATTCTAAATCGAGGAACGTTTCTATGGAAACGACAGGATTTTTAATTCGGATACGACTATCTCCTTTCCGATGCACTATTCCTTCTTTACTGCATTCCTTGCGCCCTCACATTGACGAATAAACACAGAAATTGCGGCCCATGAAAAACTATGGATTATATGACGTCTCATTCTAAATCGAGGAACGTTTCTATGGATACGACAGGATTTTCTTTTGGGATACGGCTATTTCCTATCCGATGCACTATTCCTTCTTTACTGCATTCCTCGCGCCCTCACATTGACGAATAAACATTGGAATTGCTTCCCTATGAAAAACAATGAAATCTATGACGTCTCCTTATAAATCGAGGAACGTTTCTATGGAAACGACAGGATTTTCTTTTGGGATCCGACTATCTCCTTTCCGATGCACTATTCCTTCTTTACTGCATTCCTCGCGCCCTCACATTGACGAATAAACACAGAAATTGCGTCCCTATGAGAAACTACGGATTCCATGACGTCTCATTCTAAATCGAGGAACGTTTCTATGGAAAGGACAGGATTTTTAATTTGGATACGACTATCTCCTTTCCGATGCACTATTCCTTCTGTACTGCATTCCTTGCGCACTCACATTGACGAATAAACACAAAAATTGCGGCCCATGTCAAACTATGGATTCTATAACATCTCCTCCTAAATCGAGGAACGGTTCTATGGAAACGACAGGATTTTCTTTTGGGATACGACTATGTCCTTTCCGATGCACCATTACTTCTTTACTGCATTCCACGCGCCCTTACATTGACGAATGAACACAGAAATTGCGTCTCTGTGAAGAACTATGGATTCTATGAAGTCTCCATCTAAATAAAGGATCGTTTCAGTGGAAACGACACGATTTTCTTTTGGGATACGACTATCTCCTTTCCGATGCACTATTCCTTCTTTACTGCATTCCACGCGCCCTCACATTGACGAATGAACACAGAAAGTGCGTCCCTATGAAAAACTATGGATTCTATTACCTCTCCTTCTAAATCGAGGAAAGTTTCTATGGAAACGACACGATTTTCTTTTGGGATACGACTATCTCCTTTCCGATGCACTATTCCTTCTTTACTGCATTCCACGCGCCCTCACATTGACGAATGAACACAGAAAGTGCGTCCCTATGAAAAACTATGGATTCTATGTCGTCTCCTTTTAAATCGAGGAACGTTTCTATGGATACGACAGGATTTTCTTTTGGGATACGGCTATTTCCTATCCGATGCACTATTCCTTCTTTACTGCATTCCTCGCGCCCTCACATTGACGAATAAACATTGGAATTGCTTCCCTATGAAAAACAATGAAATCTATGACGTCTCCTTATAAATCGAGGAACGTTACTATGAAAACGACAGGATTTTCTTTTGGGATACGACTATCTCCTTTCCGATCCGCTATTAATTCTTTACTGCATTCCACGCGCCCTCACATTGACGGATAAACACAGAAATTGCGTCCCTGGGAAAAACTATGGATTCTATGAAGTCTCCTCCTAAATCGAGGAACGTTTCTATGGAAACGACAGGAGATTCCTTTGGGATACGGCTATCTCCTTTCCGATGCACAATTCCTTCTTTACTGCACTCCCTGCGCCCTCATATTGACGAATAAACACAAAAAGTGGGTCCCTATGATAAACTATGGATTCTATGCCGTCTCCTTCTAACTCGAGGAACGTTTATATGGAAATGACAGGATTTTCTCTTGGGATATGGCTACCTCCTTTCAGATGCATTATTCCTTCTTTACTGCATTCCTCGCGCCCTCACATTGACGAATAAACACAGAGATTGCGTCCCTATGAAAAACTATGGATTCTATGACGTCTCCTTCTAAATCGAGGAACGTTTTTATGAAAACGACAGGATTATTTTTCGGGATACGCCTATCTCCTTTCCGATTCAACATTCCTTCTTTACTGCATCCCTCGCGCCCTCACATTGACGAATAAACACAGAAATTGCGTCCCTATGAAAAACTATGGATTGTATGACGTCTCCTTCTATATCGAGGAACGTTTCTATGGAAACGACAGGATTTTCTTTTGGGATGCGGCTTTCTTCTTTCCGATGCACTATTCCTTCTTTACTGCATTCCACGCGCCCTCACATTGACGAATAAACACAGTAATTGCGTCCCTGTGAAAAACTATGCATTCTATGACGTCTCCTTCTAAATCGAGGATCGTTACTATGGAATCGACAGGACCTTCTTTTGGGATACGGCTATCTCCTTTCCAATGCACTATTCCTTCTATACTTCATTCCTCGCGCCCTCACATTGACGAATAAACACAGAAATTGCGTCCCTATGAAAAACTACGGATTCCATGACGTCTCATTCTAAATCGAGGAACGTTTCTATGGCAACGACAGGATTTTTAATTCGGATACGACTATCTCCTTTCCGAAGCACTATTCCTTCTTTACTGCATTCCTTGCGCCCTCACATTGACGAATAAACACAGAAATTGCGGCCTATGAAAAACTATGGATTATATGACGTCTCCAACTAAATCGAGAAACGTTTCTATGGAAACGACAGGATTTTCTTTTGGGATACGGCTATTTCCTATCCGATGCACTACTCCTTCTTTACTGCATTGCTCGCGCCCTCACATCGACGAATAAACATAGGAATTGCTTCCCTTTGAAAAACTATGGATTCCATGACGTCTCCTTGTAAATCGTGGAACGTTTCTATGGAAACGACAGGATTTTCTTTTGGGATACGACAATCTCCTTTCCGATGCATTATTCCTTCCTTACTGCATTCCTCGCGCCCTCACATTGACGAATGAACACAGAAATTGCGTCCCCATGAAAAACTATGGATTCCATGACGTCTCCTTCTAACTCGAGGAACATTTCTATGGAAACGACAAAATTTTCTTTTGGGATACGGCTATCTCCTTTCAGATGCACTATCCCTTCTTTGCTGCATTCCTCGTGCCCTCACATTGACGAATAAACACAGAAAAAGCGTCCCTATGAAAAACTATGGATTCTATGACGTCTCCTTCTAAATGGAGGAACGTTTCTATGGAAACGACAGGATTTTCTCTTGGGATACGGCTATCTCCTTTCCGATGCACTATTACTTCTCTACTGCATTCCTCGCGCCCTCACATTGACGAATAAACACAGAAATTGCGTCCCTATGAAAGGCTATGGATTCTATGACGTTTCTTCTAAATCGAGGGACGTTTCTATGGAAACGATAGGATTTTCTTTTGGGACACGACTATCTCCTTTCCGATGCACTATTCCTTCTTTACTGCATTCCTCTCGCCCACACATTGACGAATAAACACAGAAATTGCGTCCCTATGAATAACTTTGGATTCTATGACGTCTCCTTCTAAATCGAGGAACGTTTCTATGAAAACGACAGGATTATTTTTTGGGATACGCCTATCTCCTTTCCGATTCAACATTCCTTCTTTACTGCATCCCTCGCGACCTCACATTGACGAATAAACACAGAAATTGCGTCCCAATGAAAAACTATGGATTGTATAACGTCTCCTTCTATATCGAGGATCGTTTCTATGGAAACGACAGGATTTTCTTTCGGGATGCGGCTTTCTCCTTTCCGATGCACTATTCCTTCTTTACTGCATTCCAATCGCTCTCACATTGACGAATAAACACAGTAATTGCGTCCCTGTGAAAAACTATGCATTCTATGACGTCTCCTTCTAAATCGAGGATCGTTACTATGGAATCGACAGGACCTTCTTTTGGGATACGGCTATCTCCTTTCCGATGCACTATTCCTTCTATACTCCATTCCTCGCGCCCTCACATTGACGGATAAACACAGAAATTGCGTCCCTATGAAAAACTACGGATTCCATGACGTCTCCTTCTAAATCGAGGAACGTTTCTATGGAAACGACAGGATTTTTAATTCGGATACGACTATCTCCTTTCCGATGCACTATTCCTTCTTTACTGCATTCCTTGCGCCCTCACATTGACGAATAAACACAGAAATTGCGGCCTATGAAAAACTATGGATTATATGACGTCTCCAACTAAATCGAGGAACGACTCTAAGGAAACGTCAGGATTTTCTTTTGGAATACGGCTATTTCCTATCCGATGCACTATTACTTCTCTACTGCATTCCTCGTGCCCTCACATTGAAGAATAAACACAGAAATTGCGTCCCTATGAAAAACTATGGAGTCTATGACGTCTCCCTCTAACTCGAGGAACATTTCTATGGAAACGACAGAATTTTCTTTTGGGATACGGCTATCTCCTTTCAGATGCACTATTCCCTCATTGCTGCATTCCTCGCGCCCTCACATTGACGAATAAACACAGAAATTGCGTCCCTATGACAGACTATGGATTCTATGACGTCTCCTTCTAAATCGAGGAACGTTTCTATGGAAACGACAGGATTTTCTTTTGGGATACGGCTATCTCCTTTCCGATGCACTATTACTCCTCTACTGCATTCCCCGCGCCCTCACATTGACGAATAAACACAGAAATTGCGTCCCTATGAAAAACTATGGAGTCTATGACGTCTCCTTCTAAATCGAGGACCGTTTCTATGAAAACGATAGGTTTATCATTTGGGATACGACTATCTCCTTTCCGATTCAACATTCCGTCTTTACTGCATTCCTCGCGCCCTCACATTGACGAATAAACACAGAAATTGCGTCCCTATGAAAAACTATGGATTCCATGACGTCTTTTTCTAAATCGAGGAACGTTTCTATGGAAACGAAAGGATTTTCAATTCGGATATGACTATCTCCTTTCCGATGCACTATTCCTCTTTTACTGCATTCCTCGCGCCCTCACATTGACGAATAAACACAGAAATTGCGTCCCTATGGAAAACTATGGATTCTATGACGTTTCCTTCTAAATCGAGGAACGTTACTATGGAAACGACAGGATTTTCTTTTGGGATACGGCTATCTCCTTTCCGATGCACTATTCCTTCTTTACTGCATTCCTCGCGCCCTCACATTGATGAATAAACACAGAAAATGCGTCCCTATGAAAAACTATGGAGTCTATGACGTCTCCTTCTAAATCGAGGAACGTTTCTATGGAAACGACAGGATTTTCTTTTGGGATACGACTATCTCCTTTCCGATGCACTATTCCCTCATTACTGCATTCCACCCGCCCTCACATTGACGAATAAACACAGTAATTGCGTCCCTGTGAAAAACTATGCTTTCTATGACAACTACTTCTAAATCGAGGGTCGTTACTATGGAATCGACAGGACCTTCTTTTGGGATACGGCTATCTCCTTTCCGATGCACTATTCCTTCTTCACTGCATTCCCCGTGCCCTCACATTGACGAATAAACACAGAAATTGCGTCCATATGAAACACTATGGATTCTATGACGTCTCCTTCTAAATCGAGGAACATTTCTATGGAAACGACAGGATTTTCTTTTGGGATACGACTATCCCCTTTCCGATGCACTATTCCTTCATTACTGCATTCCACGCGCCCTCACATTGACGAATAAACACAGTAATTGCGTCCCTGTGAAAAACTATGCTTTCTATGACAACAACTTCTAAATCGAGTGTCGTTACTATGGAATCGACAGGACCTTCTTTTGGGATACGGCATTCTCCTTTCCGATGCACTATTCCTTCTTCACTGCATTCCTCGCGCCCTCACATTGACGAATAAACACAGAAATTGCGTCCCTATGAAAAACTATGGAGTCTATGACGTCTCCTTCTAAATCGAGGACCGTTTCTATGAAAACGATAGGTTTATCATTTGGGAAACGACTATCTCCTTTCCGATTCAACATTCCTTCTTTACTGCATTCCTCGCGCCCACACATTGGCGAATAAACACAGAAATTGCGGCCCATGACAAACTATGGATTATATGACGTCTCATTCTAAATCGAGGAACGTTTCTATGGAAACGACAGGATTTTCTTTTGGGATACGGCTATTTCCTATCCGATGCACTATTCCTTCTTTACTGCATTCCTCGCGCCCTCACATTGACGAATAAACATATGAATTGCTTAACTATGAAAAACAATGAAATCTATGACGTCTCCTTATAAATCGAGGAACGTTTCTATGGAAGCGACAGGATTTTCTTTTGGGATACGACTATCTCCTCTCCGATGCACTATTCCTTCTTTACTGCATTCCTCGCGCCCTCACATTGACGAATAAACACAGAAATTGCGTCCCTATGAAAAGCTATGGTTTCTATGACGTCTCATTCTAAATCGAGGAACGTTTCTATGGAAGCGACAGGATTTTCTTTTGGGATACGACTATCTCCTCTCCGATGCACTATTCTTTCTTTACTGCATTCCTCGCGCCCTCACAATGACGAATAAACACAGAAATTGCGTCCCTATGAAAAACTATGAATTCTATGACGTCTCCTTCTAAATCGAGGAACATTTCTATGGAAACGACAGGATTTTCTTTTGGAATACGCCTATCTCCTTTCCGAATCAACATTCCTTCTTTACTGCATTCCTCGCGCCCTCACATTGACGAATAAACACAGAAATTGCGTCCCTATGAAAAGCTATGGATTCTATGACGTTTCTTCTAAATCGAGGGTCGTTTCTATGGAAACGATAGGATTTTCTTTTGGGACACGACTATCTCCTTTCCGATGCACTATTCGTTCTTTACTGCATTCCTCTCGCCCACACATTGACGAATAAACACAGAAATTGCGTCCCTATGAAAATCTATGTTTTCTATGACGTCTTCTTCTAAATCGAGGAACGTTTCTACTGAAACGACACGATTTTCTTTTGGGATGCGGCTATCTCCTTTCCGATGCACTATTCCTTCTTTACTGCATTCCTCGGGCCCTCACATTGACGAATAAACATAGAAATTGCGTCCCTATGAAAAACTAGGGATTCTATGACGTCTCCTTCTACATCGAGGAACATTTCTACGAAAACGACAGGATTTTATTTTGGGATACGACTATCTCCTTTCCGATGCACTATTCCTCCTTTACTGCGATCCCCGCGCCCTCACATTGACGAATAAACACAGAATTTGCGTCCCTATGAAAACTTATTGATTCTACGACGTCTCCTTCTAAATCGAGATACGTTACTATGGAAACGACAGGATTTTCTTCTGGTGTACGACTATCTCCTTTCCGATGTACTATTCCTTCTTTACTGCATTCCTCGCGCCCTCACATTGACGAATAAACACAGTAATTGCGTCCCTATGAAAAACTATGGATTCTATGACGTCTGCTTCTAAATCGAGGAACGTTTCTATGAAAACGACAGGATTTTCTTTTGGAATACGGCTATCCCCTTTCCGATGCACTATTCCTTCTTTACTGCATACCTCGCGCCCTCATATTGACGAATAAACAAAGAAATTGCGTCCCTATGAATAACTTTGGATTCTATGACGTCTCCTTCTATATCGAGGAACGTTTCTATGGAAACGACAGGATTTTCTTTCGGGATGCGGCTTTCTCCTTTCCGATGCACTATTCCTTCTTTACTGCATTCCACGCGCCCTCACATTGACGAATAAACACAGTAATTGCGTCCCTGTGAAAAACTATGCATTCTATGACGTCTCCTCCTAAATCGAGGATCGTTACTATGGAATCGACAGGACCTTCTTTTGGGATACGGCTATCTCCTTTCCGATGCACTATTCCTTCTATACTCCATTCCTCGCGCCCTCACATTGACGAATAAACATAGAAATTGCGTCCCTATGAAAAACTACGGATTCCATGACGTCTCATTCTAAATCGAGGAACGTTTCTATAGAAACGACAGGATTTTTAATTCGGATACGACTATCTCCTTTCCGATGCACTATTCCTTCTTTACTGCATTCCTTGCGCCCTCACATTGACGAATAATCACAGAAATTGCGGCCTATGAAAAACTATAGATTATATGACGTCTCCAACTAAATCGAGGAACGACTCTAAGGAAACGACAGGATTTTCTTTTGGGATACGGCTATTTCCTATCCGATGCACTATTACTTCTCTACTGCATTCCTCGCGCCCTCACATTGACGAATAAACACAGAAATTGCGTCCCTATGAAAGACTATGGATTCTATGACGTCTCCTTCTAAATCGAGGAACGTTTCTATGGAAACGACAGGATTTTCTTATTGGATACGGCTATCTCCTTTCCGATGCTCTATTCCTCTTTTACTGCATTCCTCGCGCCATCACATTGACGAATAAACACAGAAATTGCGTCCCTATGGAAAACTATGGATTCTATGACGTTTCCTTCTAAATCGAGGATCGTTACTATGGAAACGACAGGATTTTCTTTTGGGATACGGCTATCTCCTTTCCGATGCACTATTCCTTCTTTACTGCATTCCTCGCGCCCTCACATTGACGAATAAACACAGAAATTGCGTCCCTATGAAAAACTATGGAGTCTATGACGTCTCCTTCTAAATCGAGGACCGTTTCTATGAAAACGATAGGTTTATCATTTGGGATACGACTATCTCCTTTCCGATTCAACATTCCGTCTTTACTGCATTCCTCGCGCCCTCACATTGACGAATAAACACAGAAATTGCGTCCCTATGAAAAACTATGGATTTACTTTTGGGATACGCCTATCTCCTTTCCGAATCAACATTCCTTCTTTACTGCATTCCTCGCGCCCTCACATTGACGAAGAAACACAGAAATTGCGTCCCTATGAATAACTTTGGATTCTATGACGTCTCTTTCTATATCGAGGAACGTTTCTATGGAAACGACAGGATTTTCTTTCGGGATGCGGCTTTCTCCTTTCCGATGCACTATTCCTTCTTTACTGCATTCCACGCGCCTTCACATTGACGAATAAACACAATAATTGCGTCCCTGTGAAAAACTATGCATTCTATGACGTCTCCTTCTAAATCGAGGATCGTTACTATGGAATCGACTGGACCTTCTTTTGGGATACGGCTATCTCCTTTCCGAAGCACTATTCCTTCTATACTACATTCCTCGCGCCCTCACATTGACGAATAAACACAGAAATTGCGTCCCTATGAAAAACTACGGATTCCATGACGTCTCATTCTAAATCGAGGAACGTTTCTATGGAAACGACAGGATTTTTAATTCGGATACGACTATCTCCTTTCCGATGCACTATTCCTTCTTTACTGCATTCCTTGCGCCCTCACATTGACTAATAAACACAGAAATTGCGGCCTATGAAAAAGTATGGATTATATGACGTCTCCAACTAAATCGAGGAACATTTCTATGGAAACGACAGGATTTTCTTTTGGGATACGGCTATCTCCTTTCCGATGCACTATTACTTCTCTACTCCATTCCTCGCGCCCTCACATTGACGAATAAACACAGAAATTGCGTCCCTATGAAAAACTATGGAGTCTATGACGTCTCCTTCTAAATCGAGGACCATTTCTATGAAAACGATAGGTTTATAATTTGGGATACTACTATCTCCTTTCCGATGCACCATTCCTTCTTTACTGCATTCCACGCGCCCTTACATTGGCGAATGAACACAGAAATTGCGTCCCTGTGAAAAACTATGGATTCTATGAAGTCTCCTTCTAAATCGAGGATCGTTTCTGTGGAAACGACACGATTTTCTTTTGGGATACGACTATCTACTTTCCGATGCACTATTCCTTCTTTACTGCATTCCACGCGCCCTCACATTGACGAATGAACACAGAAAGTGCGTCCCTATGAAAAACTATGGATTCTATGACGTCTCCTTCTAAATCGAGGAAAGTTTCTATGGAAAGGACAGGATTTTCTTTTGGGATACGACTATCTCCTATCCGATGCACTATTCCTCTTTTACTGCGGTCCTCGCGCCCTCACATTGACGAATAAACACAGAAAGTGCGTCCCTATGAAAAACTATGGATTCTATGACGTCTCCTTCTAAATCGAGGAATGTTTCCATGGAAACGAAAGGATTTTCTTTTGGAATACGGCTATCCCCTTTCCGATGCACTATTCCTTCTTTACTGCATACCTCGCGCCCTCACATTGTCGAATAAACACAGCAATTGCGTCCCTATGAATAACTATGGATTCTATGACGTCTCCTTCTAAATCGAGGAACGTTTCTATGAAAACGACAGGATAATTTTTTGGGATACGCTTATCTCCTTTCCGATTCCACATTCCTTCTTTACTGCATTCCTCGTGCCCTCACATTGACGAATAAACACAGAAATTGCGTCCCTATGAAAAACTATGGATTGTATGACGTCTCCTTCTATATCGAGGAACGTTACTATGGAAACGACAGGATTTTCTTTTGGGATACGGCTTTCTCCTTTCCGTTGCACTATTCCTTCTTTACTGCATTCCTCGCGCCCTCACATTGGCGAATATACACAGAAATTGCGTCCCTATGAAAAACTATGGATTCTATGACGTCTGCTTCTAAATCGATGATCGTTTCTGTGGGAACGACACGATTTTCTTTTGGGATACGACTATCTCCTTTCCGATGCACTACTCCTTTACTGCATTCCACGCGCCCTCACATTGACGAATAAACACAGAAATTGCGTCCCTGGGAAAAACTATGGATTCTATGACGTCTCCTTCTAAATCGAAGATCGTTTCTATGGAAACCACAGGAGATTCTTTTGGGATACGGCTATCTCCTTTCCGATGCACTATTCCTTCTTTATTGCATTCCACGCGCCCTCACATTGACGAATGAACACAGAAAGTGCGTCCCTATGAAAAACTATGGATTCTATGACGTCTCCTTCTAAATCGAGGAAAGTTTCTATGGAAAGGACAGGATTTTCTTTTGGGATACGACTATCTCCTATCCGATGTACTATTCCTCCTTTACTGCGATCCTCGCGCCCTCACATTGACGAATAAACACAGAAATTGCGTCCCTATGAAAAACTATTGATTCTACGACGTCTCCTTCTAAATCGAGAAACGTTTGTATGGAAACGACAGGATTTTCTTTTGGGGTACGACTATTTCCTTTCCGATGCACGATTCCTTCTTTACTGCATTCCTCGCGCCCTCACATTGACGAATAAACACAGAAATTGCGTCCCTATGAAAAACTATGGATTGTATGACGTGGCCTTCTATATCAAGGAACGTTTCTATTTAAACGACAGGATTTTCATTTGGGATACGGCTATCTCCTTTCCGATGCACTATTCCTTCTTTACTGCATTCCTCGCGCCCCCACATTGGCGAATATACACAGATATTGCGTCCCTATGAAAAACTATGGATTCTATGACGTCTGCTTCTAAATCGAGGAACGTTTCTATGAAAACGACAAAATTTTCTTTTGGGATACGACTATCTCCTTTCCGATGCACTATTCTTTCTTTACTGCATTCCACGCGCCCTCACATTGACGGATAAACACAGAAATTGCGTCCCTGGGAAAAACTATGGATTCTATGACGTCTCCTTCTAACTCGAGGAACGTTTATATGGAAATAACAGGATTATTTTTTGGGGTACGCCTATCTCCTTTCCGATTCAACATTCCTTCTTTACTGCATTCCTCGTGCCCTCACATTGACGAATAAACGCAGAAATTGCGTCCCTATGAATAACTATGGATTGTATGGCGTCTCCTTCTATATCGAGGAACGTTTCTATGGAAACGACAGGATTTTCTTCTGGTGTACGACTATCTCCTTTCCGATGTACTATTCCTTCTTTACTGCATTCCTCGCGCCCTCACATTGACGAATAAACACAGTAATTGCGTCCCTATGAAAAACTATGGAATCTATGACGTCTGCTTCTAAATCGAGGAACGTTTCTATGAAAACGACAGGATTTTCTTTTGGAATACGGCTATCCCCTTTCCGATGCACTATTCCTTCTTTACTGCATACCTCGCGCCCTCATATTGACGAATAAACACAGAAATTGCGTCCCTATGAATAACTTTGGATTCTATTACGTCTCCTTCTAAATCGAAGAACGTTTCTATGAAAACGACAGGATTATTTTTTGGGATACGCCTATCTCCTTTCCGATTCAACATTCCTTCTTTACTGCATCCCTCGCGCCCTCACATTGACGAATAAACACAGAAATTGCGTCCCAATGAAAAACTATGGATTGTATAACGTCTCCTTCTATATCGAGGAACGTTTCTATGGAAACGACAGGATTTTCTTTCGGGATGCGGCTTTCTCCTTTCCGATGCACTATTCCTTCTTTACTGCATTCCACGCGCCCTCACATTGACGAATAAACACAGTAATTGCGTCCCTGTGAAAAACTATGCATTCTATGACGTCTCCTTCTAAATCGAGGATCGTTACTATGGAATCGACAGGACCTTCTTTTGGGATACGGCTATCTCCTTTCCGATGCACTATTCCTTCTATACTCCATTCCTCGCGCCCTCACATTGACGAATAAACATAGAAATTGCGTCCCTATGAAAAACTATGGATTCTATGACGTCTGCTTCTAAATCGAAGAACGTTTCTATGAAAACGACAAAATTTTCTCTTGGGATACGGCTACCTCCTTTCAGATGCATTATTCCTTCTTTACTGCATTCCTCGCGCCCTCACATTGACGAATAAACACAGAAATTGCGTCCCTATGAAAAACTATGGATTCTATGACGTCTCCTTCTAAATCGAGGAATGTTTCCATGGAAACGAAAGGATTTTCTTTTGGAATACGGCTATCCCCTTTCCGATGCACTATTCCTTCTTTACTGCATACCTCGCGCCCTCACATTGACGAATAAACACAGAAATTGCGTCCCTATGAATAACTATGGATTCTATGACGTCTCCTTCTAAATCGAGGAACGTTTCTATGAAAACGACAGGATTATTTTTTGGGGTACGCCTATCTCCTTTGCGATTCAACATTCCTTCTTTACTGCATCCCTCGCGCCCTCACATTGACGAATAAACACAGAAATTGCGTCCCAATGAAAAACTATGATTTGTATAACGTCTCCTTCTATATCGAGGAACGTTTCTATGGAAACGACAGGATTTTCTTTCGGGATGCGGCTTTCTCCTTTCCGATGCACTATTCCTTCTTTACTGCATTCCACGCGCCCTCACATTGACGAATAAACACAGTAATTGCGTCCCTGTGAAAAACTATGCATTCTATGACGTCTCCTTCTAAATCGAGGATCGTTACTATGGAATCGACAGGACCTTCTTTTGGGATACGGCTATCTCCTTTCCGATGCACTATTCCTTCTATACTCCATTCCTCGCGCCCTCACATTGACGAATAAACATAGAAATTGCGTCCCTATGAAAAACTACGGATTCCATGACGTCTCATTCTAAATCGAGGAACGTTTCTATGGAAACGACAGGATTTTTAATTCGGATACGACTATCTCCTTTCCGATGCACTATTCCTTCTTTACTGCATTCCTTGCGCCCTCACATTGAGGAATAAACACAGAAATTGCGGCCTATGAAAAACTATGGATTATATGACGTCTCCAACTAAATCGAGGAACGACTCTAAGGAAACGACAGGATTTTCTTTTGGGATACAGCTATTTCCTATCCGATGCACTATTACTTCTCTACTGCATTCCTCGCGCCCTCACATTGACGAATAAACACAGAAATTGCGTCCCTATGAAAAACTATGGAGTCTATGACGTCTCATTCTAACACGAGGAACATTTCTATGGAAACGACAGAATTTTCTTTTGGGATACGGCTATCTCCTTTCAGATGCACTATTCCTTCTTTGCTGCATTCCTCGCGCCCTCACATTGACGAATAAACACAGAAATTGCGTCCCTATGAATAACTATGGATTGTATGTCGTCTCCTTCTATATCGAGGAACGTTTCTATGGAAACGACAGGATTTTCTTCTGGTGTACGACTATCTCCTTTCCGATGTACTATTCCTTCTTTACTGCATTCCTCGCGCCCTCACATTGACGAATAAACACAGTAATTGCGTCCCTATGAAAAACTATGGATTCTATGACGTCTGCTTCTAAATCGAGGAACGTTTCTATGAAAACGACAGGATTTTCTTTTGGAATACGGCTATCCCCTTTCCGATGCACTATTCCTTCTTTACTGCATACCTCGCGCCCTCATATTGACGAATAAACACAGAAATTGCGTCCCTATGAATAACTTTGGATTCTATGACGTCTCCTTCTAAATCGAAGAACGTTTCTATGAAAACGACAGGATTATTTTTTGGGATACGCCTATCTCCTTTCCGATTCAACATTCCTTCTTTACTGCATCCCTCGCTCCCTCACATTGACGAATAAACACAGAAATTGCGTCCCAATGAAAAACTATGGATTGTATAACGTCTCCTTCTATATCGAGGAACGTTTCTATGGAATCGACAGGATTTTCTTTCGGGATGCGGCTTTCTCCTTTCCGATGCACTATTCCTTCTTTACTGCATTCCACGCGCCCTCACATTGACGAATAAACACAGTAATTGCGTCCCTGTGAAAAACTATGCATTCTATGACGTCTCCCTCTAAATCGAGGATCGTTACTATGGAATCGACAGGACCTTCTTTTGGGATACGGCTATCTCCTTTCCGATGCACTATTCCTTCTATACTCCATTCCTCGCGCCCTCACATTGACGAATAAACATAGAAATTGCGTCCCTATGAAAAACTACGGATTCCATGGCGTCTCATTCTAAATCGAGGAACGTTTCTATGGAAACGACAGGATTTTTAATTCGGATACGACTATCTCCTTTCCGATGCACTATTCCTTCTTTACTGCATTCCTTGCGCCCTCACATTGACGAATAAACATAGAAATTGCGGCCTATGAAAAACTATGGATTATATGACGTCTCCAACTAAATCGAGGAACGACTCTAAGGAAACGACAGGATTTTCTTTTGGGATACAGCTATTTCCTATCCGATGCACTATTACTTCTCTACTGCATTCCTCGCGCCCTCACATTGACGAATAAACACAGAAATTGCGTCCCTATGAAAAACTATGGAGTCTATGACGTCTCCTTCTAACTCGAGGAACATTTCTATGGAAACGACAGAATTTTCTTTTGGGATACGGCTATCTCCTTTCAGATGCACTATTCCTTCTTTGCTGCATTCCTCGCGCCCTCACATTGACGAATAAACACAGAAATTGCGTTCCTATGAAAGACTATGGATTCTATGACGTCTCCTTCTAAATCGAGGAACGTTTCTATGGAAACGACAGGATTTTCTTTTGGGATACGGCTATCTCCTTTCCGATGCACTATTCCTTCTTTACTGCATTCCTCGCGCCCTCACATTGACGAATAAACACAGAAATTGCGTCCCTATGAAAAACCATGGAGTCTATGGCGTCTCCTTCTAAATCGAGGACCGTTTCTATGAAAACTATAGGTTTATCATTTGGGATACGACTATCTCCTTTCCGATTCAACATTCCGTCTTTACTGCATTCCTCGCGCCCTCACATTGACGAATAAACACAGAAATTGCGTCCCTATGAAAAACTATGGATTTTCTTTTGGGATACGCCTATCTCCTTTCCGAATCAACATTCCTTCTTTACTGCATTCCTCGCGCCCTCACATTGACGAAGAAACACAGAAATTGCGTCCCTATGAATAACTTTGGATTCTATGACGTCTCCTTCTATATCGAGGAACGTTTCTATGGAAACGACAGGATTTTCTTTCGGGAAGCGGCTTTCTCCTTTCCGATGCACTATTCCTTCTTTACTGCATTCCACGCGCCTTCACATTGACGAATAAACACAATAATTGCGTCCCTGTGAAAAACTATGCATTCTATGACGTCTCCTTCTAAATCGAGGATCGTTACTATGGAATCGACTGGACCTTCTTTTGGGATACGGCTATCTCCTTTCCGATGCACTATTCCTTCTATACTCCATTCCTCGCGCCCTCACATTGACGAATAAACACAGAAATTGCGTCCCTATGAAAAACTACGGATTCCATGACGTCTCATTCTAAATCGAGGAACGTTTCTATGGAAACGACAGGATTTTTAATTCGGATACGACTATCTCCTTTCCGATGCACTATTCCTTCTTTACTGCATTCCTTGCGCCCTCACATTGACTAATAAACACAGAAATTGCGGCCTATGAAAAAGTATGGATTATATGACGTCTCCAACTAAATCGAGGAACGACTCTAAGGAAACGACAGGATTTTCTTTTGGGATACGGCTATTTCCTATCCGATGCACTATTACTTCTCTACTGCATTCTTCGCGCCCTCACATTGACGAATAAACACAGAAATTGCGTCCCTATGAAAAACTATGGAGTCTATGACGTCTCCTTCTAACTCGAGGAACATTTCTATGGAAACGACAGAATTTTCTTTTGGGATACGGCTATCTCGTTTCAGATGCACTATTCCTTCTTTGCTGCATTCCTCGCGCCCTCACATTGACGAATAAACACAGAAATTGCGTCCCTATGAAAGACTATGGATTCTATGACGTCTCCTTCTAAATCGAGGAACGTTTCTATGGGAACGACAGGATTTTCTTTTGGGATACGGCTATCTCCTTTCCGATGCACTATTACTTCTCTACTCCATTCCTCGCGCCCTCACATTGACGAATAAACACAGAAATTGCGTCCCTATGAAAAAGTATGGAGTCTATGACGTCTCCTTCTAAATCGAGGACCATTTCTATGAAAACGATAGGTTTATCATTTGGGATACGACTATCTCCTTTCCGATTCAACATTCCGTCTTTACTGCATTCCTCGCGCCCTCACATTGACGAATAAACACAGAAATTGCGACCCTATGAAAAACTATGGATTCCATGACGTCTTTTTCTAAATCGAGGAACGTTTCTATGGAAACGACAGGATTTTCAATTCGGATATGACTATCTCCTTTCCGATTCAACATTCCTTCTTTACTGCATTCCTCGCGCCAACACATTGGCGAATAAACACAGAAATTGCGGCCCATGAAAAACTATGGATTATATGACGTCTCATTCTAAATCGAGGAACGTTTCCATGGAAAGGACAGGATTTTCTTTTGGGATACGGCTATTTCCTATCCGATGCACTATTCCTTCTTTACTGCATTCCTCGCGCCCTCACATTGACGAATAAACATATGAATTGCTTAACTATGAAAAACACTGGAATCTATGACGTCTCCTTATAAATCGAGGAACGTTTCTATGGAAGCGACAGGATTTTCTTTTGGGATACGACTATCTCCTCTCCGATGCACTATTCCTTCTTTACTGCATTCCTCGCGCCCTCACATTGACGAATAAACACAGAAATTGCGTCCCTATGAAAAGCTATGGATTCTATGACGTTTCTTCTAAATCGAGGAACGTTTTTGTGTGGAAACGATAGGATTTTCTTTTGGGACACAACTATCACCTTTCAGATGCACTATTCCTTCTTTACTGCATTCCTCTCGCCCACACATTGACGAATAAACACAGCAATTGCGTCCCTATGAAAATCTATGTTTTCTATGACGTCTTCTTCTAAATCGAGGAACGTTTCTACTGATACGACACGATTTTATTTTGGGATGCGGCTATCTCCTTTCCGATGCACTATTCCTTCTTTACTGCATTCCTCGCGCCCTCACATTGACGAATAAACATAGAAATTGCGTCCCTATGAAAAACTAGGGATTCTATGACGTCTCCTTCTAAATCGAGGAACATTTCTACGAAAACGACAGAATTTTATTTTTGGATACGACTATCTCCTTTCCGATGCACCATTCCTTCTTTACTGCATTCCACGCGCCCTTACATTGACGAATGAACACAGAAATTGCGTCCCTGTGAAAAACTATGGATTCTATGAAGTCTCCTTCTAAATCGAGGATCGTTTCTGTGGAAACGACACGATTTTCTTTTGGGATACGACTATCTACTTTCCGATGCACTATTCCTTCTTTACTGCATTCCACGCGCCCTCACATTGACGAATGAACACAGAAAGTGCGTCCTATGAAAAACTATGGATTCTATGACGTCTCCTTCTAAATCGAGGAAAGTTTCTATGGAAAGGACAGGATTTTCTTTTGGGATACGACTATCTCCTATCCGATGCACCATTCCTCCTTTACTGCGATCCTCGCGCCCTCACATTGACGAATAAACACAGAAATTGCGTCCCTGTGAAAAACTATCGATTCTACGACGTCTCCTTCTAAATCGAGAAACGTTTCTATGGAAACGACAGGATTTTCTTTTGGGGTACGACTATTTCCTTTCCGATGCACGATTAATTCTTTACTGCATTCCTCGCGCCCTCACATTGACGAATAAACACAGAAATTGCGTCCCTATGAAAAACTATGGATTGTATGACGTCTCCTTCTATATCAAGGAACGTATCTATGGAAACGACAGGATTTTCTTTTGGGATGCGGCTATCTCCTTTCCGATGCACTATTCCTTCTTTACTGCATTCCTCGCGCCCCCACATTGGCGAATATACACAGAAATTGCGCCCCTATGAAAAACTATGGATTCTATGACGTCTGCTTCTAAATCGAGGAACGTTTCTATGAAAACGACAGGATTTTCTTTTGGGATACGACTATCTCCTTTCCGATGCACTATTCCTTCTTTACTGCATTCCACGCGCCCTCACATTGACGGATAAACACAGAAATTGCGTCCCTGGGAAAAACTATGGATTCTATGACGTCTCCTCCAAAATCGAGGAACGTTTCTATGGAAACGACAGGAGATTCCTTTGGGATACGGCTATCTCATTTCCGATGCCCAATTCCTTGTTTACTTCATTCCCTGCGCCCTCATATTTACGAATAAACACAGAAAGTGGGTCCCTATGAAAAACTATGGATTCTATGACGTCTCCTTCTAACTCGAAAAACGTTTATATGGAAATAACAGGATTTTCTCTTGGGATACGGCTACCTCCTTTCAGATGGACTATTCCTTCTTTACTGCATACCTCGCGCCCTCACATTGACGAATAAACACAGAAATTGCGTCCCTATGAAAAACTATGGATTCTATGACGTCTCCTTCTAAATCGAGGAATGTTTCCTTGGAAACGAAAGGATTTTCGTTTGGAATACGGCTATCCCCTTTCCGATGCACTATTCCTTCTTTACTGCATACCTCGCGCCCTCACATTGACGAATAAACACAGAAATTGCGTCCCTATGAATAACTATGGATTCTATGACGTCTCCTTCTAAATCGAGGAACGTTTCTATGAAAACGACAGGATAATTTTTTGGGATACGCCTATCTCCTTTCCGATTCAACATTCCTTCTTTACTGCATTCCTCGCGCCCTCACATTGACGAATAAACACAGAAATTGCGTCCCTATGAAAGACTATGGATTCTATGACGTCTCCTTCTAAATCGAGGAACGTTTCTATGGGAACGACAGGATTTTCTTTTGGGATACGGCTATCTCCTTTCCGATGCACTATTACTTCTCTACTCCATTCCTCGCGCCCTCACATTGACGAATAAACACAGAAATTGCGTCCCTATGAAAAAGTATGGAGTCTATGACGTCTCCTTCTAAATCGAGGACCATTTCTATGAAAACGATAGGTTTATCATTTGGGATACGACTATCTCCTTTCCGATTCAACATTCCGTCTTTACTGCATTCCTCGCGCCCTCACATTGACGAATAAACACAGAAATTGCGACCCTATGAAAAACTATGGATTCCATGACGTCTTTTTCTAAATCGAGGAACGTTTCTATGGAAACGACAGGATTTTCAATTCGGATATGACTATCTCCTTTCCGATTCAACATTCCTTCTTTACTGCATTCCTCGCGCCCACACATTGGCGAATAAACACAGAAATTGCGGCCCATGAAAAACTATGGATTATATGACGTCTCATTCTAAATCGAGGAACGTTTCCATGGAAAGGACAGGATTTTCTTTTGGGATACGGCTATTTCCTATCCGATGCACTATTCCTTCTTTACTGCATTCCTCGCGCCCTCACATTGACGAATAAACATATGAATTGCTTAACTATGAAAAACACTGGAATCTATGACGTCTCCTTATAAATCGAGGAACGTTTCTATGGAAGCGACAGGATTTTCTTTTGGGATACGACTATCTCCTCTCCGATGCACTATTCCTTCTTTACTGCATTCCTCGCGCCCTCACATTGACGAATAAACACAGAAATTGCGTCCCTATGAAAAGCTATGGATTCTATGACGTTTCTTCTAAATCGAGGAACGTTTTTGTGTGGAAACGATAGGATTTTCTTTTGGGACACAACTATCACCTTTCAGATGCACTATTCCTTCTTTACTGCATTCCTCTCGCCCACACATTGACGAATAAACACAGCAATTGCGTCCCTATGAAAATCTATGTTTTCTATGACGTCTTCTTCTAAATCGAGGAACGTTTCTACTGATACGACACGATTTTATTTTGGGATGCGGCTATCTCCTTTCCGATGCACTATTCCTTCTTTACTGCATTCCTCGCGCCCTCACATTGACGAATAAACATAGAAATTGCGTCCCTATGAAAAACTAGGGATTCTATGACGTCTCCTTCTAAATCGAGGAACATTTCTACGAAAACGACAGAATTTTATTTTTGGATACGACTATCTCCTTTCCGATGCACCATTCCTTCTTTACTGCATTCCACGCGCCCTTACATTGACGAATGAACACAGAAATTGCGTCCCTGTGAAAAACTATGGATTCTATGAAGTCTCCTTCTAAATCGAGGATCGTTTCTGTGGAAACGACACGATTTTCTTTTGGGATACGACTATCTACTTTCCGATGCACTATTCCTTCTTTACTGCATTCCACGCGCCCTCACATTGACGAATGAACACAGAAAGTGCGTCCTATGAAAAACTATGGATTCTATGACGTCTCCTTCTAAATCGAGGAAAGTTTCTATGGAAAGGACAGGATTTTCTTTTGGGATACGACTATCTCCTATCCGATGCACCATTCCTCCTTTACTGCGATCCTCGCGCCCTCACATTGACGAATAAACACAGAAATTGCGTCCCTATGAAAAACTATCGATTCTACGACGTCTCCTTCTAAATCGAGAAACGTTTCTATGGAAACGACAGGATTTTCTTTTGGGGTACGACTATTTCCTTTCCGATGCACGATTCCTTCTTTACTGCATTCCTCGCGCCCTCACATTGACGAATAAACACAGAAATTGCGTCCCTATGAAAAACTATGGATTGTATGACGTCTCCTTCTATATCAAGGAACGTATCTATGGAAACGACAGGATTTTCTTTTGGGATGCGGCTATCTCCTTTCCGATGCACTATTCCTTCTTTACTGCATTCCTCGCGCCCCCACATTGGCGAATATACACAGAAATTGCGCCCCTATGAAAAACTATGGATTCTATGACGTCTGCTTCTAAATCGAGGAACGTTTCTATGAAAACGACAGGATTTTCTTTTGGGATACGACTATCTCCTTTCCGATGCACTATTCCTTCTTTACTGCATTCCACGCGCCCTCACATTGACGGATAAACACAGAAATTGCGTCCCTGGGAAAAACTATGGATTCTATGACGTCTCCTCCAAAATCGAGGAACGTTTCTATGGAAACGACAGGAGATTCCTTTGGGATACGGCTATCTCATTTCCGATGCACAATTCCTTCTTTACTTCATTCCCTGCGCCCTCATATTTAACGAATAAACACAGAAAGTGGGTCCCTATGAAAAACTATGGATTCTATGACGTCTCCTTCTAACTCGAAAAACGTTTATATGGAAATAACAGGATTTTCTCTTGGGATACGGCTACCTCCTTTCAGATGCACTATTCCTTCTTTACTGCATACCTCGCGCCCTCACATTGACGAATAAACACAGAAATTGCGTCCCTATGAAAAACTATGGATTCTATGACGTCTCCTTCTAAATCGAGGAATGTTTCCTTGGAAACGAAAGGATTTTCGTTTGGAATACGGCTATCCCCTTTCCGATGCACTATTCCTTCTTTACTGCATACGTCGCGCCCTCACATTGACGAATAAACACAGAAATTGCGTCCCTATGAATAACTATGGATTCTATGACGTCTCCTTCTAAATCGAGGAACGTTTCTATGAAAACGACAGGATAATTTTTTGGGATACGCCTATCTCCTTTCCGATTCAACATTCCTTCTTTACTGCATTCCTCGTGCCCTCACATTGACGAATAAACACAGAAATTGCGTCCCTATGAAAAACTATGGATTGTATGACGTCTCCTTCTATATCGAGGAACGTTACTATGGAAACGACAGGATTTTCTTTTGGGATACGGCTTTCTCCTTTCCGTTGCACTATTCCTTCTTTACTGCATTCCTCGCGCCCTCACATTGGCGAATATACACAGAAATTGCGTCCCTATGAAAAACTATGGATTCTATGACGTCTGCTTCTAAATCGAGGAACGTTTCTATGGAAACGACAGGATTTTATTTTGGGATACGACTATCTCCTTTCCGATGCACTATTCCTTCTTTACTGCATTCCACGCGCCCTCACATTGACGAATAAACACAGAAATTGCGTCCCTGGGAAAAAATATGGATTCTATGACGTCTCATTCTAAATCGAGGAACGTTTCTATGGAAACGACAGGAGATTCTTTTGGGATACGGCTATCTCCTTACCGATGCACTATTCCTTTTTTACTGCATTCCCTGCGCCCTCACATTGACGAATAAACACAGAAATTGCGTCCCTATGAAAAGCTATGGATTCTATGACGTTTCTTCTAAATCGAGGAACGTTTGTATGGAAACGATAGGATTTTCTTTTGGGACACGACTATCTCCTTTCCGATGCACTATTCCTTCTTTACTGCATTCCACGCGCCCTCACATTGACGGATAAACACAGAAATTGCGTCTATGGGAAAAACTACGGATTCTATGACGTTTCCTCCAAAATCGAGGAACGTTTCTATGGAAACGACAGGATAATTTTTTGGGATACGCCTATCTCCTTTCCGATTCAACATTCCTTCTTTACTGCATTCCTCGTGCCCTCACATTGACGAATAAACACAGAAATTGCGTCCCTATGAAAAACTATGGATTGTATGACGTCTCCTTCTATATCGAGGAACGTTACTATGGAAACGACAGGATTTTCTTTTGGGATACGGCTTTCTCCTTTCCGTTGCACTATTCCTTCTTTACTGCATTCCTCGCGCCCTCACATTGGCGAATATACACAGAAATTGCGTCCCTATGAAAAACTATGGATTCTATGACGTCTGCTTCTAAATCGAGGAACGTTTCTATGGAAACGACAGGATTTTATTTTGGGATACGACTATCTCCTTTCCGATGCACTATTCCTTCTTTACTGCATTCCACGCGCCCTCACATTGACGAATAAACACAGAAATTGCGTCCCTGGGAAAAAATATGGATTCTATGACGTCTCATTCTAAATCGAGGAACGTTTCTATGGAAACGACAGGAGATTCTTTTGGGATACGGCTATCTCCTTACCGATGCACTATTCCTTTTTTACTGCATTCCCTGCGCCCTCACATTGACGAATAAACACAGAAATTGCGTCCCTATGAAAAGCTATGGATTCTATGACGTTTCTTCTAAATCGAGGAACGTTTGTATGGAAACGATAGGATTTTCTTTTGGGACACGACTATCTCCTTTCCGATGCACTATTCCTTCTTTACTGCATTCCACGCGCCCTCACATTGACGGATAAACACAGAAATTGCGTCTATGGGAAAAACTACGGATTCTATGACGTTTCCTCCAAAATCGAGGAACGTTTCTATGGAAACGACAGGATAATTTTTTGGGATACGCCTATCTCCTTTCCGATTCAACATTCCTTCTTTACTGCATTCCTCGTGCCCTCACATTGACGAATAAACACAGAAATTGCGTCCCTATGAAAAACTATGGATTGTATGACGTCTCCTTCTATATCGAGGAACGTTACTATGGAAACGACAGGATTTTCTTTTGGGATACGGCTTTCTCCTTTCCGTTGCACTATTCCTTCTTTACTGCATTCCTCGCGCCCTCACATTGGCGAATATACACAGAAATTGCGTCCCTATGAAAAACTATGGATTCTATGACGTCTGCTTCTAAATCGAGGAACGTTTCTATGGAAACGACAGGATTTTATTTTGGGATACGACTATCTCCTTTCCGATGCACTATTCCTTCTTTACTGCATTCCACGCGCCCTCACATTGACGAATAAACACAGAAATTGCGTCCCTGGGAAAAAATATGGATTCTATGACGTCTCATTCTAAATCGAGGAACGTTTCTATGGAAACGACAGGAGATTCTTTTGGGATACGGCTATCTCCTTACCGATGCACTATTCCTTCTTTACTGCATTCCCTGCGCCCTCGCATTGACGAATAAACACAGAAATTGCGTCCCTATGAAAAGCTATGGATTCTATGACGTTTCTTCTAAATCGAGGAACGTTTGTATGGAAACGATAGGATTTTCTTTTGGGACACGACTATCTCCTTTCCGATGCACTATTCCTTCTTTACTGCATTCATCTCGCCCACACATTGACGAATAAACACAGGAATTGCGTCCCTATCAAAAACTATGGATTCTATGACGTTTCTTCTAAATCGAGGAACGTTTGTATGGAAACGATAGGATTTTCTTTTGGGACACGACTATCTCCTTTCCGATGCACTATTCCTTCTTTACTGCATTCATCTCGCCCACACATTGACGAATAAACACAGAAATTGCGTCCCTATGAAAAACTATGGATTCTATGACGTCTCCTTCTAAATCGAGGAAAGTTTCTATGGAAAGGACAGGATTTTCTTTTGGGATACGACTATCTCCTATCCGATGTACCATTCCTCCTTTACTGCGATCCTCGCGCCCTCACATTGACGAATAAACACAGAAATTGCGTCCCTATGAAAAACTATTGATTCTACGACGTCTCCTTCTAAATCGAGAAACGTTTCTATGGAAACGACAGGATTTTCTTTTGGGGTACGACTATTTCCTTTCCGATGCACGATTCCTTCTTTACTGCATTCCTCGCGCCCTCACATTGACGAATAAACACAGAAATTGCGTCCCTATGAAAAACTATGGATTGTATGACGTCTCCTTCTATATCAAGGAACGTTTCTATTTAAACGACAGGATTTTCTTTTGGGATACGGCTATCTCCTTTCCGATGCACTATTCCTTCTTTACTGCATTCCTCGCGCCCCCACATTAGCGAATATACACAGAAATTGCGTCCCTATGAAAAACTATGGATTCTATGACGTCTGCTTCTAAATCGAAGAACGTTTCTATGAAAACGACAGGATTTTCTTTTGGGATACGACTATCTCCTTTCCGATGCACTATTCCTTCTTTACTGCATTCCACGCGCCCTCACATTGACGGATAAACACAGAAATTGCGTCCCTGGGAAAAACTACGGATTCTATGACGTCTCCTCCAAAATCGAGGAACGTTTCTATGGAAACGACAGGAGTTTCCTTTGGGATACGGCTACCTCCTTTCAGATGCATTATTCCTTCTTTACTGCATTCCTCGCGCCCTCTCATTGACGAATAAACACAGAAATTGCGTCCCTATGAAAAACTATGGATTCTATGACGTCTCCTTCTAAATCGAGGAATGTTTCCATGGAAACGAAAGGATTTTCTTTTGGAATACGGCTATCCCCTTTCCGATGCACTATTCCTTCTTTACTGCATACCTCGCGCCCTCACATTGACGAATAAACACAGAAATTGCGTCCCTATGAATAACTATGGATTCTATGACGTCTCATTCTAAATCGAGGAACGTTTCTATGGAAACGACAGGATTTTCTTTTGGGATACGGCTTTCTCCTTTCCGTTGCACTATTCCTTCTTTACTGCATTCCTCGCGCCCTAACATTGGCGAATATACACAGAAATTGCGTCCCTATGAAAAACTATTGATTCTACGACGTCTCCTTCTAAATCGAGAAACGTTTGTATGGAAACGATAGGATTTTCTTTTGGGACACGACTATCTCCTTTCCGATGCACTATTCCTTCTTTACTGCATTCCTCTCGCCCACACATTGACGAATAAACACAGGAATTGCGTCCCTATCAAAAACTATGGATTCTATGACATCTCCTCCTAAATCGAGGAACGGTTCTATGGAAACGACAGGATTCTCTTTTGGGATACGACTATCTCCTTTCCGATGCACTATTCCTTCTTTACTGCATTCCACGCGCCCTCACATTGACGGATAAACACAGAAATTGCGTCCCTGGGAAAAACTACGGATTCCATGACGTCTCCTCCAAAATCGAAGAACGTTTCTATGGAAACGCCAGGAGTTTCCTTTGGGATACGGCTACCTCCTTTCAGATGCATTATTCCGTCTTTACTGCATTCCTCGCGCCCTCTCATTGACGAATAAACACAGAAATTGCGTCCCTATGAAAAACTATGGATTCTATGACGTCTCCTTCTAAATCGAGGAATGTTTCCATGGAAACGAAAGGATTTTCTTTTGGAATACGGCTATCCCCTTTCCGATGCACTATTCCTTCTTTACTGCATACCTCGCGCCCTCACATTGACGAATAAACACAGAAATTGCGTCCTTGTGAAAAACTATGGATTCTATGAAGTCTCCTTTTAAATCGAGGATCGTTTCTGTGGAAACGACACGATTTTCTTTTGGGATACGACTATCTCCTTTCCGATGCACTACTCCTTCTTTACTGCATTCCACGCGCCCTCACATTGACGAATGAACACAGAAAGTGCGTCCCTATGAAAAACTATGGATTCTATGACGTCTCCTTCTAAATCGAGGAAAGTTTCTATGGAAAGGACAGGATTTTCTTTTGGGATACGACTATCTCCTATCCGATGTACCATTCCTCCTTTACTGCGATCCTCGCGCCCTCACATTGACGAATAAACACAGAAATTGCGTCCCTATGAAAAACTATTGATTCTACGACGTCTCCTTCTAAATCGAGAAACGTTTCTATGGAAACGACAGGATTTTCTTTTGGGGTACGACTATTTCCTTTCCGATGCACGATTCCTTCTTTACTGCATTCCTCGCGCCCTCACATTGACGAATAAACACAGATATTGCGTCCCTATGAAAAACTATGGATTGTATGACGTCTCCTTCTATATCAAGGAACGTTTCTATTTAAACGACAGGATTTTCTTTTGGGATACGGCTATCTCCTTTCCGATGCACTATTCCTTCTTTACTGCATTCCTCGCGCCCCCACATTAGCGAATATACACAGAAATTGCGTCCCTATGAAAAACTATGGATTCTATGACGTCTGCTTCTAAATCGAAGAACGTTTCTATGAAAACGACAGGATTTTCTTTTGGGATACGACTATCTCCTTTCCGATGCACTATTCCTTCTTTACTGCATTCCACGCGCTCTCACATTGACGGATAAACACAGAAATTGCGTCCCTGGGAAAAACTACGGATTCTATGACGTCTCCTCCAAAATCGAGGAACGTTTCTATGGAAACGACAGGAGTTTCCTTTGGGATACGGCTACCTCCTTTCAGATGCATTATTCCTTCTTTACTGCATTCCTCGCGCCCTCTCATTGACGAATAAACACAGAAATTGCGTCCCTATGAAAAACTATGGATTCTATGACGTCTCCTTCTAAATCGAGGAATGTTTCCATGGAAACGAAAGGATTTTCTTTTGGAATACGGCTATCCACTTTCCGATGCACTATTCCTTCTTTACTGCATACCTCGCGCCCTCACATTGACGAACAAACACAGAAATTGCGTCCCTATGAATAACTATGGATTCTATGACGTCTCATTCTAAATCGAGGAACGTTTCTATGGAAACGACAGGATTTTCTTTTGGGATACGGCTTTCTCCTTTCCGTTGCACTATTCCTTCTTTACTGCATTCCTCGCGCCCTAACATTGGCGAATATACACAGAAATTGCGTCCCTATGAAAAACTATGGATTCTATGACGTCTGCTTCTAAATCGAGGAACGTTTCTATGAAAACGACAGGATTTTATTTTGGGATACGACTATCTCCTTTCCGATGCACTATTCCTTCTTTACTGCATTCCACGCGCCCTCACATTGACGAATAAACACAGAAATTGCGTCCCTGGGAAAAAATATGGATTCTATGACGTCTCATTCTAAATCGAGGAACGTTTCTATGGAAACGACAGGAGATTCTTTTGGGATACGGCTATCTCCTTACCGATGCACTATTCCTTCTTTACTGCATTCCCTGCGCCCTCACATTGACGAATAAACACAGAAATTGCGTCCCTATGAAAAGCTATGGATTCTATGACGTTTCTTCTAATTCGAGGAACCTTTGTATGGAAACGATAGGATTTTCTTTTGGGACACGACTATCTCCTTTCCGATGCACTATTCCTTCTTTACTGCATTCCACGCGCCCTTACACTGACGAATGAACACAGAAATTGCGTCCTTGTGAAAAACTATGGATTCTATGAAGTCTCCTTTTAAATTGAGGATCGTTTCTGTGGAAACGACACGATTTTCTTTTGGGATACGACTATCTCCTCTCCGATGCACTACTCCTTCTTTACTGCATTCCACGCGCCCTCACATTGACGAATAAACACAGAAATTGCGTCCCTAGGAAAAACTATGGATTCTATGACGTCTCCTTCTAAATCGAAGAACGTTTCTATGGAAACCACAGGAGATTCTTTTGGGATACGGCTATCTCCTTTCCGATGCACTATTCCTTCTTTACTGCATTCCACGCGCCCTCACATTGACCAATGAACACAGAAAGTGCGTCCCTATGAAAAACTATGGATTCTATGACGTCTGCTTCTAAATCGAGGAACGTTTCTATGAAAACGACAGATTTTATTTTGGGATACGACTATCTCCTTTCCGATGCACTATTCCTTCTTTACTGCATTCCACGCGCCCTTACACTGACGAATGAACACAGAAATTGCGTCCCTGTGAAAAACTATGGAATCTATGAAGTCTCCTTCTAAATCGAGGATCGTTTCTGTGGAAACGACACGATTTTCTTTTGGGACACGACTATCTCCTTTCCGAAGCACTACTCCCTCTTTACTGCATTCCACGCGCCCTCATATTGACGAATAAACACAGAAAGGGGTCCCTATGAGAAACTATGGATTCTATGACGTCTCCTTCTAACTCGAGGAATGTTTCTATGGAAATGACAGGATTTTCTCTTGGGATACGGCTACCTCCGTTCAGATGCATTATTCCTTCTTTACTGCATTCTTCGCGCCCTCACATTGAAGAATAAACACAGAAATTGCGTCCCTATGAAAAACTATGGATTCTATGACGTCTGCTTCTAAATCGAGGAACGTTTCTATGAAAGCGACAGATTTTATTTTGGGATACGACTATCTCCTTTCCGATGCACTATTCCTTCTTTACTGCATTCCACGCGCCCTTACACTGACGAATGAACACAGAAATTGCGTCCCTGTGAAAAACTATGAAATCTATGAAGTCTCCTTCTAAATCGAGGATCGTTTCTGTGGAAACGACACGATTTTCTTTTGGGACACGACTATCTCCTTTCCGAAGCACTACTCCTTCTTTACTGCATTCCACGCGCCCTCATATTGACGAATAAACACAGAGAGGGGTCCCTATGAGAAACTATGGATTCTATGACGTCTCCTTCTAACTCGAGGAACGTTTATATGGAAATGACAGGATTTTCTCTTGGGATACGGCTACCTCCGTTCAGATGCATTATTCCTTCTTTACTGCATTCCTCGCGCCCTCATATTGACGAATAAACACAGAAATTGCGTCCCTATGAATAACTATGGATTCTATGACGTCTCCTTCTAAATCTATGAACGTTTCTACGAAAACGAAAGGATTATTTTTTGGGATACGCCTAACTCCTTTCCGATTCAACATTCCTTCCTTACTGCATTCCTCGCGCCCTCACATTGACGAATAAACACAGAAATTGCGTCCCTATGAAAAACTTTGGATTCCATGACGTCTCCTTCTAAATCGAGGAACGTTTCTATGGAAGCGACAAGATTTTCTTTTGGGATACGTTTATCTACTTTCCGATGCACTATTCCATCTTTACTGCATTCCTCTCGCCCACACATTGACGAATAAACACAGAAATTGCGTCCCTATGAAAATCTATGATTTCTATGACGTCTCCTTCTAAATCGAGGAACGTTTCTATGGAAACGATAGGATTTTCTTTTGGGACACGACTATCTCCTTTCCGATGCACTAATCCTTCTTTACTGCACTCCTCTCGCAGACACATTGACGAATAATCACAGAAATTGCGTCCCTATGAAAATCTATGGTTCCTATGACGTCTCCTTCTAAATCGAGGAACGTGTCTACTGAAACGACACGATTTTATTTTGGGATGCGGCTATCTCCTTTCAGATGCACTATTCCTTCTTTACTGCATTCCTCGCGCCCTCACATTGACGAGTAAACATAGAAATTGCGTCCCTATGAAAAACTAGGGATTCTATGGCGTCTTCTTATAAATCGAGGAACGTTACTACGAAAACGACAGGTTTTTATTTTGGGATACGACTATCTCCTTTCCGATGCACTATTCCTACTTTACTGCATTCCTCGCGCCCACACATTGACGAATAAACACAGGAATTGCGTCCCTATGAAAAACTCTGGTTTCTATGACATCTCCTCCTAAATCGAGGAACGTTTCTATGGAAACGACAGGATTTTCTTTTGGGATACGACTATCTCCTTTCCGATGCACCATTCCTTCTTTACTGCATTCCACGCGCCCTTACATTGACGAATGAACACAGAAATTGCGTCCCTGTGAAAAACTATGGATTCTATGAAGTCTCCTTCTAAATCGAGGATCGTTTCTGTGGAAACGACACGATTTTCTTTTGGGATACGACTATCTCCTTTCCGATGCACTATGCCTTCTTTACTGCATTCCTCGCGCCCTCACATTGACGAATAAACACAGAAATTGCGTCCCTATGAAAAACTAGGGATTGTATGACGTCTCCTTCTATATCGAGGAACTTTTCTATGGAAACGAAAGGATTATTTTTGGGATGCAGCTTTCTCCTTTCCGATGCAATATTCCTTCTTTACTGCATTCCTCGCGCCCTCGCAGTGACGAATAAACACAGAAATTGTGTCCCTATGAAAAACTATGGATTCAATGACGTCCGCTTCTAAATCGAGGAACGTTTCTATGAAAACGACAGGATTTTCTTTTGGGATACGACTATCTCCTTTCCGATGCACTATTCCTTCTTTACTGCATTCCACGCGCCCTCACATTGACGGATAAACACAGAAATTTCGTCCCTGGGAAAAACTATGGATTCTATGACGTCTCCTCCAAAATCGAGGAACGTTTCTATGGAAACGACAGGAGATTCCTTTGGGATACGGCTATCTCCTTTCCGATGCACAATTCCTTCTTTACTTCATTCCCTGCGCCCTCATATTGACGAATAAACACAGAAAGTGGGTCCCTATGAAAAACTATGGATTCTATGACGTCTCCTTCTAACTCGAGGAACGTTTATATGGAAATGACAGGATTTTCTCTTGGGATACGGCTACCTCCTTTAGGATGCATTATTCCTTCTTTACTGCATTCCTCGCGCCCTCACATTGACGAATAAACACAGAAATTGCGTCCCTATGAAAAACTAGGGATTGTATGACGTCTCCTTCTATATCGAGGAACTTTTCTATGGAAACGAAAGGATTTTTTTTGGGATGCGGCTTTCTCCTTTCCGATGCAATATTCCTTCTTTACTGCATTCCTCGCGCCCTCGCATTGACGAATAAACACAGAAATTGTGTCCCTATGGAAAACTATGGATTCTATGACGTCCGCTTCTAAATCGAGGAACGTTTCTATGAAAACGACAGGATTTTCTTTTGGGATACGACTATCTCCTTTCCGATGCACTATTCCTTCTTTACTGCATTCCACGCGCCCTCACATTGACGGATAAACACAGAAATTTCGTCCCTGGGAAAAACTATGGATTCTATGACGTTTCCTCCAAAATCGAGGAACGTTTCTATGGAAACGACAGGAGATTCCTTTGGGATACGGCTATCTCCTTTCCGATGCACAATTCCTTCTTTACTTCATTCCCTGCGCCCTCATATTGACGAATAAACACAGAAAGTGGGTCCCTATGAAAAACTATGGATTCTATGACGTCTCCTTCTAACTCGAGGAACGTTTATATGGAAATAACAGGATTTTCTCTTGGGATACGGCTACCTCCTTTAGGATGCATTATTCCTTCTTTACTGCATTCCTCGCGCCCTCACATTGACGAATAAACACAGAAATTGCGTCCCTATGAAAAACTATGAATTCTATGACGTCTCCTTCTAAATCGAGGAATGTTTCCATGGAAACGAAAGGATTTTCTTTTGGAATACGGCTATCCCCTTTCCGATGCACTATTCCTTCTTTACTGCATACCTCGCGCCCTCACATTGACGAATAAACACAGAAATTGCGTCCCTAGGAATTACTATGGATTCTATGACGTCTCCTTCTAAATCGAGGAACGTTACTATGAAAACGACAGGATTATTTTTTGGGATACGCCTATCTCCTTTCCGATGCACTATTCCTTCTTTACTGCATTCCACGCGCCCTCACATTGACGAATAAACACAGAAATTGCGTCCCTGGGAAAAAATATGGATTCTATGACGTCTCATTCTAAATCGAGGAACGTTTCTATGGAAACGACAGGAGATTCTTTTGGGATACGGCTATCTCCTTTCCGATGCACTATTCCTTCTTTACTGCATTCCTTGCACCCTCACATTGACGAATAAACACAGAAATTGCGTCCCTATGAAAAGCTATGGATTCTAAGACGTTTCTTCTAAATCGAGGAACGATTGTATGGAAACGATAGGATTTTCTTTTGGGACACGACTATCTCCTTTCCGATGCACTATTCCTTTTTTACTGCATTCCTCTCGCCCACACATTGACGAATAAACACAGGAATTGCGTCCCTATCAAAAACTATGGATTCTATGACATCTCCTCCTAAATCGTGGAACGGTTCTATGGAAACGACAGGATTCTCTTTTGGGATACGACTATCTCCTTTCCGATGCACCATTCCTTCTATCCTGCATTCCACGCGCCCTTACACTGACGAATGAACACAGAAATTGTGTGCCTGTGAAAAACTATGGATTCTATGAAGGCTCCTTTTAAATCGAGGATCGTTTCTGTGGAAACGACGCGATTTTCTTTTGGGATACGACTATCTCCTTTCCGATGCACTACTCCTTCTTTACTGCATTCCACGCGCCCTCACATTGACGAATAAACACAGAAATTGCGTCCCTGGGAAAAACTATGGATTCTATGACGTCTCCTTCTAAATCGAAGAACGTTTCTATGGAAACGACAGGAGAATCTTTTGGGATACGGCTATCTCCTTTCCGATGCACTATTCCTTCTTTACTGCATTCCCTGCGCCCTCATATTGACGAATAAACACAGAAAGTGGGTCCCTATGAGAAACTATGGATTCTATGACGTCTCCTTCTAACTCGAGGAACGTTTATATGGAAATAACAGGATTTTCTCTTGGGATACGGCTACCTCCTTTAGGATGCATTATTCCTTCTTTACTGCATTCCTCGCGCCCCCACATTGACGAATAAACACAGAAATTGCGGCCCTATGAAAAACTATGGATTCTATGACGTCTCCTTCTAAATCGAGGAATGTTTCCATGGAAACGAAAGGATTTTCTTTTGGTATACGGCTATCCCCTTTCCGATGCACTATTCCTTCTTTACTGCATACCTCGCGCCCTCACATTGACGAATAAACACAGAAATTGCGTCCCTATGAATAACTATGGATTCTATGACGTCTCCTTCTAAATCGAGGAACGTTACTATGAAAACGACAGGATTATTTTTTGGGATACGCCTATCTCCTTTCCGATTCAACATTCCTTCTTTATTGCATTCCTCGCGTCCTCACATTGGCGAATATACACAGAAATTGCGTCCCTATGAAAAACTATGGATTCTATGACGTCTGCTTCTAAATAGAGGAACGTTTCTATGAAAACGACAGGATTTTCTTTTGGGATACGACTATCTCCTTTCCGATGCACTATTCCTTCTTTACTGCATTCCATGCGCCCTCACATTGACGAATAAACACAGAAATTGCGTCCCTGGGAAAAAATATGGATTCTATGACGTCTCATTCTAAATCGAGGAACGTTTCTATGGAAACGACAGGAGATTCTTTTGGGATACGGCTATCTCCTTTCCGATGCACTATTCCTTCTTTACTGCATTCCCTGCGCCCTCACATTGACGAATAAACACAGAAATTGCGTCCCTATGAAAAGCTATGGATTCTAAGACGTTTCTTCTAAATCGAGGAACGTTTGTATGGAAACGACAGGATTTTCTTTTGGGACACGACTATCTCCTTTCCGATGCACTATTCCTTTTTTACTGCATTCCCCTCGCCCACACATTGACGAATAAACACAGGAATTGCGTCCCTATCAAAAACTATAGATTCTATGACATCTCCTCCTAAATCGAGGAACGGTTCTATGGAAACGACAGGATTCTCTTTTCGGATACGACTATCTCCTTTCCGATGCACCATTCCTTCTATCCTGCATTCCACGCGCCCTTACACTGACGAATGAACACAGAAATTGCGTCTCTGTGAAAAACTATGGATTCTATGAAGTCTCCTTTTAAATCGAGGATCGTTTCTGTGGAAACGACACGATTTTCTTTTGGGATACGACTATCTCCTTTCCGATGCACTACTCCTTCTTTACTGCATTCCACGCGCCCTCACATTGACGAATAAACACAGAAATTGCGTCCCTGGGAAAAACTATGGATTCTATGACGTCTCCTTCTAAATCGAAGAACGTTTCTATGGAAACGACAGGAGATTCTTTTGGGATACGGCTATCTCCTTTCCGATGCACTATTCCTTCTTTACTGCATTCCCTGCGCCCTCGCATTGACGAATAAACACGGAAATTGCGTCCCTATGAAAAGCTATGGATTCTATGACGTTTCTTCTAAATCGAGGAACGTTTCTATGGAAACGATAGGATTTTCTTTTGGGACACGACTATCTCCTTTCCGATGCACTATTCCTTCTTTACTGCATTCCTCTCGCCCTCACATTGACGAATAAACACAGAAATTGCGTCCCTATGAATAACTATGGATTCTATGACGTCTCCTTCTAAATCGAGGAACGTTTCTACGAAAACGACAGGATTATTTTTTGGGATACGCCTAACTCCTTTCCGATTCAACATTCCTTCTTTACTGCATTCCTCGCGCCCTCACATTGACGAATAAACACAGAAATTGCGTCCCTATGAAAAACTTTGGATTCCATGACGTCTCCTTCTAAATCGAGGAACGTTTCTATAGAAGTGACAAGATTTTCTTTTGGGATACGACTATCTACTTTCCGATGCACTATTCCTTCTATCCTGCATTCCACGCGCCCTTACACTGACGAATGAACACAGAAATTGCGTCCCTGTGAAAAACTATGGATTCTATGAAGGCTCCTTTTAAATCGAGGATCGTTTCTGTGGAAACGACGCGATTTTCTTTTGGGATACGACTATCTCCTTTCCGATGCACTACTCCTTCTTTACTGCATTCCACGCGCCCTCACATTGACGGATAAACACAGAAATTTCGTCCCTGGGAAAAACTATGGATTCTATGACGTCTCCTCCAAAATCGAGGAACGTTTCTATGGAAACGACAGGAGATTCCTTTGGGATACGGCTATCTCCTTTCCGATGCACAATTCCTTCTTTACTTCATTCCCTGCGCCCTCATATTGACGAATAAACACAGAAAGTGGGTCCCTATGAAAAACTATGGATTCTATGACGTCTCCTTCTAACTCGAGGAACGTTTATATGGAAATGACAGGATTTTCTCTTGGGATACGGCTACCTTCTTTAGGATGCATTATTCCTTCTTTACTGCATTCCTCGCGCCCTCACATTGACGAATAAACACAGAAATTGCGTCCCTATGAAAAACTAGGGATTGTATGACGTCTCCTTCTATATCGAGGAACTTTTCTATGGAAACGAAAGGATTTTTTTTGGGATGCGGCTTTCTCCTTTCCGATGCAATATTCCTTCTTTACTGCATTCCTCGCGCCCTCGCATTGACGAATAAACACAGAAATTGTGTCCCTATGGAAAACTATGGATTCTATGACGTCCGCTTCTAAATCGAGGAACGTTTCTATGAAAACGACAGGATTTTCTTTTGGGATACGACTAACTCCTTTCCGATGCACTATTCCTTCTTTACTGCATTCCACGCGCCCTCACATTGACGGATAAACACAGAAATTTCGTCCCTGGGAAAAACTATGGATTCTATGACGTTTCCTCCAAAATCGAGGAACGTTTCTATGGAAACGACAGGAGATTCCTTTGGGATACGGCTATCTCCTTTCCGATGCACAATTCCTTCTTTACTTCATTCCCTGCGCCCTCATATTGACGAATAAACACAGAAAGTGGGTCCCTATGAAAAACTATGGATTCTATGACGTCTCCTTCTAACTCGAGGAACGTTTATATGGAAATAACAGGATTTTCTCTTGGGATACGGCTACCTCCTTTAGGATGCATTATTCCTTCTTTACTGCATTCCTCGCGCCCTCACATTGACGAATAAACACAGAAATTGCGTCCCTATGAAAAACTATGAATTCTATGACGTCTCCTTCTAAATCGAGGAATGTTTCCATGGAAACGAAAGGATTTTCTTTTGGAATACGGCTATCCCCTTTCCGATGCACTATTCCTTCTTTACTGCATACCTCGCGCCCTCACATTGACGAATAAACACAGAAATTGCGTCCCTAGGAATTACTATGGATTCTATGACGTCTCCTTCTAAATCGAGGAACGTTACTATGAAAACGACAGGATTATTTTTTGGGATACGCCTATCTCCTTTCCGATGCACTATTCCTTCTTTACTGCATTCCACGCGCCCTCACATTGACGAATAAACACAGAAATTGCGTCCCTGGGAAAAAATATGGATTCTATGACGTCTCATTCTAAATCGAGGAACGTTTCTATGGAAACGACAGGAGATTCTTTTGGGATACGGCTATCTCCTTTCCGATGCACTATTCCTTCTTTACTGCATTCCCTGCGCCCTCACATTGACGAATAAACACAGAAATTGCGTCCCTATGAAAAGCTATGGATTCTAAGACGTTTCTTCTAAATCGAGGAACGTTTGTATGGAAACGACAGGATTTTCTTTTGGGACACGACTATCTCCTTTCCGATGCACTATTCCTTTTTTACTGCATTCCCCTCGCCCACACATTGACGAATAAACACAGGAATTGCGTCCCTATCAAAAACTATGGATTCTATGACATCTCCTCCTAAATCGAGGAACGGTTCTATGGAAACGACAGGATTCTCTTTTCGGATACGACTATCTCCTTTCCGATGCACCATTCCTTCTATCCTGCATTCCACGCGCCCTTACACTGACGAATGAACACAGAAATTGCGTCTCTGTGAAAAACTATGGATTCTATGAAGTCTCCTTTTAAATCGAGGATCGTTTCTGTGGAAACGACACGATTTTCTTTTGGGATACGACTATCTCCTTTCCGATGCACTACTCCTTCTTTACTGCATTCCACGCGCCCTCACATTGACGAATAAACACAGAAATTGCGTCCCTGGGAAAAACTATGGATTCTATGACGTCTCCTTCTAAATCGAAGAACGTTTCTATGGAAACGACAGGAGATTCTTTTGGGATACGGCTATCTCCTTTCCGATGCACTATTCCTTCTTTACTGCATTCCCTGCGCCCTCGCATTGACGAATAAACACGGAAATTGCGTCCCTATGAAAAGCTATGGATTCTATGACGTTTCTTCTAAATCGAGGAACGTTTCTATGGAAACGATAGGATTTTCTTTTGGGACACGACTATCTCCTTTCCGATGCACTATTCCTTCTTTACTGCATTCCTCTCGCCCTCACATTGACGAATAAACACAGAAATTGCGTCCCTATGAATAACTATGGATTCTATGACGTCTCCTTCTAAATCGAGGAACGTTTCTACGAAAACGACAGGATTATTTTTTGGGATACGCCTAACTCCTTTCCGATTCAACATTCCTTCTTTACTGCATTCCTCGCGCCCTCACATTGACGAATAAACACAGAAATTGCGTCCCTATGAAAAACTTTGGATTCCATGACGTCTCCTTCTAAATCGAGGAACGTTTCTATAGAAGTGACAAGATTTTCTTTTGGGATACGACTATCTACTTTCCGATGCACTATTCCTTCTATCCTGCATTCCACGCGCCCTTACACTGACGAATGAACACAGAAATTGCGTCCCTGTGAAAAACTATGGATTCTATGAAGGCTCCTTTTAAATCGAGGATCGTTTCTGTGGAAACGACGCGATTTTCTTTTGGGATACGACTATCTCCTTTCCGATGCACTACTCCTTCTTTACTGCATTCCACGCGCCCTCACATTGACGGATAAACACAGAAATTTCGTCCCTGGGAAAAACTATGGATTCTATGACGTCTCCTCCAAAATCGAGGAACGTTTCTATGGAAACGACAGGAGATTCCTTTGGGATACGGCTATCTCCTTTCCGATGCACAATTCCTTCTTTACTTCATTCCCTGCGCCCTCATATTGACGAATAAACACAGAAAGTGGGTCCCTATGAAAAACTATGGATTCTATGACGTCTCCTTCTAACTCGAGGAACGTTTATATGGAAATGACAGGATTTTCTCTTGGGATACGGCTACCTCCTTTAGGATGCATTATTCCTTCTTTACTGCATTCCTCGCGCCCTCACATTGACGAATAAACACAGAAATTGCGTCCCTATGAAAAACTAGGGATTGTATGACGTCTCCTTCTATATCGAGGAACTTTTCTATGGAAACGAAAGGATTTTTTTTGGGATGCGGCTTTCTCCTTTCCGATGCAATATTCCTTCTTTACTGCATTCCTCGCGCCCTCGCATTGACGAATAAACACAGAAATTGTGTCCCTATGGAAAACTATGGATTCTATGACGTCCGCTTCTAAATCGAGGAACGTTTCTATGAAAACGACAGGATTTTCTTTTGGGATACGACTATCTCCTTTCCGATGCACTATTCCTTCTTTACTGCATTCCACGCGCCCTCACATTGACGGATAAACACAGAAATTTCGTCCCTGGGAAAAACTATGGATTCTATGACGTTTCCTCCAAAATCGAGGAACGTTTCTATGGAAACGACAGGAGATTCCTTTGGGATACGGCTATCTCCTTTCCGATGCACAATTCCTTCTTTACTTCATTCCCTGCGCCCTCATATTGACGAATAAACACAGAAAGTGGGTCCCTATGAAAAACTATGGATTCTATGACGTCTCCTTCTAACTCGAGGAACGTTTATATGGAAATAACAGGATTTTCTCTTGGGATACGGCTACCTCCTTTAGGATGCATTATTCCTTCTTTACTGCATTCCTCGCGCCCTCACATTGACGAATAAACACAGAAATTGCGTCCCTATGAAAAACTATGAATTCTATGACGTCTCCTTCTAAATCGAGGAATGTTTCCATGGAAACGAAAGGATTTTCTTTTGGAATACGGCTATCCCCTTTCCGATGCACTATTCCTTCTTTACTGCATACCTCGCGCCCTCACATTGACGAATAAACACAGAAATTGCGTCCCTAGGAATTACTATGGATTCTATGACGTCTCCTTCTAAATCGAGGAACGTTACTATGAAAACGACAGGATTATTTTTTGGGATACGCCTATCTCCTTTCCGATGCACTATTCCTTCTTTACTGCATTCCACGCGCCCTCACATTGACGAATAAACACAGAAATTGCGTCCCTGGGAAAAAATATGGATTCTATGACGTCTCATTCTAAATCGAGGAACGTTTCTATGGAAACGACAGGAGATTCTTTTGGGATACGGCTATCTCCTTTCCGATGCACTATTCCTTCTTTACTGCATTCCTTGCACCCTCACATTGACGAATAAACACAGAAATTGCGTCCCTATGAAAAGCTATGGATTCTAAGACGTTTCTTCTAAATCGAGGAACGATTGTATGGAAACGATAGGATTTTCTTTTGGGACACGACTATCTCCTTTCCGATGCACTATTCCTTTTTTACTGCATTCCTCTCGCCCACACATTGACGAATAAACACAGGAATTGCGTCCCTATCAAAAACTATGGATTCTATGACATCTCCTCCTAAATCGTGGAACGGTTCTATGGAAACGACAGGATTCTCTTTTGGGATACGACTATCTCCTTTCCGATGCACCATTCCTTCTATCCTGCATTCCACGCGCCCTTACACTGACGAATGAACACAGAAATTGCGTGCCTGTGAAAAACTATGGATTCTATGAAGGCTCCTTTTAAATCGAGGATCGTTTCTGTGGAAACGACGCGATTTTCTTTTGGGATACGACTATCTCCTTTCCGATGCACTACTCCTTCTTTACTGCATTCCACGCGCCCTCACATTGACGAATAAACACAGAAATTGCGTCCCTGGGAAAAACTATGGATTCTATGACGTCTCCTTCTAAATCGAAGAACGTTTCTATGGAAACGACAGGAGAATCTTTTGGGATACGGCTATCTCCTTTCCGATGCACTATTCCTTCTTTACTGCATTCCCTGCGCCCTCATATTGACGAATAAACACAGAAAGTGGGTCCCTATGAGAAACTATGGATTCTATGACGTCTCCTTCTAACTCGAGGAACGTTTATATGGAAATAACAGGATTTTCTCTTGGGATACGGCTACCTCCTTTAGGATGCATTATTCCTTCTTTACTGCATTCCTCGCGCCCCCACATTGACGAATAAACACAGAAATTGCGGCCCTATGAAAAACTATGGATTCTATGACGTCTCCTTCTAAATCGAGGAATGTTTCCATGGAAACGAAAGGATTTTCTTTTGGTATACGGCTATCCCCTTTCCGATGCACTATTCCTTCTTTACTGCATACCTCGCGCCCTCACATTGACGAATAAACACAGAAATTGCGTCCCTATGAATAACTATGGATTCTATGACGTCTCCTTCTAAATCGAGGAACGTTACTATGAAAACGACAGGATTATTTTTTGGGATACGCCTATCTCCTTTCCGATTCAACATTCCTTCTTTATTGCATTCCTCGCGTCCTCACATTGGCGAATATACACAGAAATTGCGTCCCTATGAAAAACTATGGATTCTATGACGTCTGCTTCTAAATAGAGAAACGTTTCTATGAAAACGACAGGATTTTCTTTTGGGATACGACTATCTCCTTTCCGATGCACTATTCCTTCTTTACTGCATTCCATGCGCCCTCACATTGACGAATAAACACAGAAATTGCGTCCCTGGGAAAAAATATGGATTCTATGACGTCTCATTCTAAATCGAGGAACGTTTCTATGGAAACGACAGGAGATTCTTTTGGGATACGGCTATCTCCTTTCCGATGCACTATTCCTTCTTTACTGCATTCCCTGCGCCCTCACATTGACGAATAAACACAGAAATTGCGTCCCTATGAAAAGCTATGGATTCTAAGACGTTTCTTCTAAATCGAGGAACGTTTGTATGGAAACGACAGGATTTTCTTTTGGGACACGACTATCTCCTTTCCGATGCACTATTCCTTTTTTACTGCATTCCCCTCGCCCACACATTGACGAATAAACACAGGAATTGCGTCCCTATCAAAAACTATGGATTCTATGACATCTCCTCCTAAATCGAGGAACGGTTCTATGGAAACGACAGGATTCTCTTTTCGGATACGACTATCTCCTTTCCGATGCACCATTCCTTCTATCCTGCATTCCACGCGCCCTTACACTGACGAATGAACACAGAAATTGCGTCTCTGTGAAAAACTATGGATTCTATGAAGTCTCCTTTTAAATCGAGGATCGTTTCTGTGGAAACGACACGATTTTCTTTTGGGATACGACTATCTCCTTTCCGATGCACTACTCCTTCTTTACTGCATTCCACGCGCCCTCACATTGACGAATAAACACAGAAATTGCGTCCCTGGGAAAAACTATGGATTCTATGACGTCTCCTTCTAAATCGAAGAACGTTTCTATGGAAACGACAGGAGATTCTTTTGGGATACGGCTATCTCCTTTCCGATGCACTATTCCTTCTTTACTGCATTCCCTGCGCCCTCGCATTGACGAATAAACACGGAAATTGCGTCCCTATGAAAAGCTATGGATTCTATGACGTTTCTTCTAAATCGAGGAACGTTTCTATGGAAACGATAGGATTTTCTTTTGGGACACGACTATCTCCTTTCCGATGCACTATTCCTTCTTTACTGCATTCCTCTCGCCCTCACATTGACGAATAAACACAGAAATTGCGTCCCTATGAATAACTATGGATTCTATGACGTCTCCTTCTAAATCGAGGAACGTTTCTACGAAAACGACAGGATTATTTTTTGGGATACGCCTAACTCCTTTCCGATTCAACATTCCTTCTTTACTGCATTCCTCGCGCCCTCACATTGACGAATAAACACAGAAATTGCGTCCCTATGAAAAACTTTGGATTCCATGACGTCTCCTTCTAAATCGAGGAACGTTTCTATAGAAGTGACAAGATTTTCTTTTGGGATACGACTATCTACTTTCCGATGCACTATTCCTTCTATCCTGCATTCCACGCGCCCTTACACTGACGAATGAACACAGAAATTGCGTCCCTGTGAAAAACTATGGATTCTATGAAGGCTCCTTTTAAATCGAGGATCGTTTCTGTGGAAACGACGCGATTTTCTTTTGGGATACGACTATCTCCTTTCCGATGCACTACTCCTTCTTTACTGCATTCCACGCGCCCTCACATTGACGAATAAACACAGAAATTGCGTCCCTGGGAAAAACTATGGATTCTATGACGTCTCCTTCTAAATCGAAGAACGTTTCTATGGAAACGACAGGGGAATCTTTTGGGATACGGCTATCTCCTTTCCGATGCACTATTCCTTCTTTACTGCATTCCCTGCGCCCTCATATTGACGAATAAACACAGAAAGTGGGTCCCTATGAGAAACTATGGATTCTATGACGTCTCCTTCTAACTCGAGGAACGTTTATATGGAAATAACAGGATTTTCTCTTGGGATACGGCTACCTCCTTTAGGATGCATTATTCCTTCTTTACTGCATTCCTCGCGCCCCCACATTGACGAATAAACACAGAAATTGCGTCCCTATGAAAAACTATGGATTCTATGACGTCTCCTTCTAAATCGAGGAATGTTTCCATGGAAACGAAAGGATTTTCTTTTGGAATACGGCTATCCCCTTTACGATGCACTATTCCTTCTTTACTGCATACCTCGCGCCCTCAGATTGACGAATAAACACAGAAATTGCTTCCCTATGAATAACTATGGATTCTATGACGTCTCCTTCTAAATCGAGGAACGTTACTATGAAAACGACAGGATTATTTTTTGGGATACGCCTATCTCCTTTCCGATTCAACATTCCTTCTTTATTGCATTCCTCGCGTCCTCACATTGGCGAATATACACAGAAATTGCGTCCCTATGAAAAACTATGGATTCTATGACGTCTGCTTCTAAATAGAGGAACGTTTCTATGAAAACGACAGGATTTTCTTTTGGGATACGACTATCTCCTTTCCGATGCACTATTCCTTCTTTACTGCATTCCACGCGCCCTCACATTGACGAATAAACACAGAAATTGCGTCCCTGGGAAAAAATATGGATTCTATGACGTCTCATTCTAAATCGAGGAACGTTTCTATGGAAACGACAGGAGATTCTTTTGGGATACGGCTATCTCCTTTCCGATGCACTATTCCTTCTTTACTGCATTCCCTGCGCCCTCACATTGACGAATAAACACAGAAATTGCGTCCCTATGAAAAGCTATGGATTCTAAGACGTTTCTTCTAAATCGAGGAACGTTTGTATGGAAACGACAGGATTTTCTTTTGGGACACGACTATCTCCTTTCCGATGCACTATTCCTTTTTTACTGCATTCCCCTCGCCCACACATTGACGAATAAACACAGGAATTGCGTCCCTATCAAAAACTATGGATTCTATGACATCTCCTCCTAAATCGAGGAACGGTTCTATGGAAACGACAGGATTCTCTTTTCGGATACGACTATCTCCTTTCCGATGCACCATTCCTTCTATCCTGCATTCCACGCGCCCTTACACTGACGAATGAACACAGAAATTGCGTCTCTGTGAAAAACTATGGATTCTATGAAGTCTCCTTTTAAATCGAGGATCGTTTCTGTGGAAACGACACGATTTTCTTTTGGGATACGACTATCTCCTTTCCGATGCACTACTCCTTCTTTACTGCATTCCACGCGCCCTCACATTGACGAATAAACACAGAAATTGCGTCCCTGGGAAAAACTATGGATTCTATGACGTCTCCTTCTAAATCGAAGAACGTTTCTATGGAAACGACAGGAGATTCTTTTGGGATACGGCTATCTCCTTTCCGATGCACTATTCCTTCTTTACTGCATTCCCTGCGCCCTCGCATTGACGAATAAACACGGAAATTGCGTCCCTATGAAAAGCTATGGATTCTATGACGTTTCTTCTAAATCGAGGAACGTTTCTATGGAAACGATAGGATTTTCTTTTGGGACACGACTATCTCCTTTCCGATGCACTATTCCTTCTTTACTGCATTCCTCTCGCCCACACATTGACGAATAAACACAGAAATTGCGTCCCTATGAATAACTATGGATTCTATGACGTCTCCTTCTAAATCGAGGAACGTTTCTACGAAAACGACCGGATTATTTTTTGGGATACGCCTAACTCCTTTCCGATTCAACATTCCTTCTTTACTGCATTCCTCGCGCCCTCACATTGACGAATAAACACAGAAATTGCGTCCCTATGAAAAACTTTGGATTCCATGACGTCTCCTTCTAAATCGAGGAACGTTTCTATAGAAGTGACAAGATTTTCTTTTGGGATACGACTATCTACTTTCCGATGCACTATTCCTTCTCTACTGCATTCCACGCGCCCTCACATTGACGAATGAACACAGAAATTGCGTCCCTATGAAAAACTATGGATTCTATGACGTCTCTTTCTAAATCGAGGAAAGTTTCTATGGAAACGACAGGATTTTCTTTTGGGATACGACTATCCCCTTCCGATGCACTGTTCCTTCTTTACTGCATTCGTCGAGCCCCCACATTGAAGAATAAACACAGAAATTGCGTCCCTATGTAAAACTATGGATTCTATGACGTCTCATTCTAAATCGAGGAACGTTTCTATGGAAACGACAGGAGATTCTTTTGGGATACGGCTATCTCCTTTCCGATGCACTATTCCTTCTTTACTGCATTCCCTGCGCCCTCGCATTGACGAATAAACACGGAAATTGCGTCCCTATGAAAAGCTATGGATTCTATGACGTTTCTTCTAAATCGAGGAACGTTTCTATGGAAACGATAGGATTTTCTTTTGGGACACGACTATCTCCTTTCCGATGCACTATTCCTTCTTTACTGCATTCCTCTCGCCCACACATTGACGAATAAACACAGAAATTGCGTCCCTATGAAAATCTATGATTTCTATGACGTCTCCTTCTAAATCGAGGAACGTTTCTATGGAAGTGACAAGATTTTCTTTTGGGATACGACTATCTCCTTTCCGATGCACTATTCCTTCTTTACTGCATTCCACGCGCCCTCACATTGACGGATAAACACAGAAATTGCGTCCCTGGGAAAAACTATGGATTCTATGACGTCACCTCCAAAATCGAGGAACGTTTCTATGGAAACGACAGGAAATTCCTTTGGGATATGGCTATCTCCTTTCCGATGCACAATTCCTTCTTTACTGCATTCCCTGCGCCCTCATATTGACGAATAAACACAGAAAGTGGGTCCCTATGAAAAACTATGGATTCTATGACGTCTCCTTCTAACTCGCGGAACGTTTATATGGAAATAACAGGATTTTCTCTTGGGATACGGCTACCTACTTTAGGATGCATTATTCCTTCTTTACTGCATTCCTCGCGCCCTCACATTGACGAATAAACACAGAAATTGCGTCCCTATGAAAAACTATGGATTCTATGACGTCTCCTTCTAAATCGAGGAATGTTTCCATGGAAACGAAAGGATTTTCTTTTGGAATATGGCTATCCCCTTTCCGATGCACTATTCCTTCTTTACTGCATACCTCGCGCCCTCACATTGACGAATAAACACAGAAATTGCGTCCCTATGAATAACTATGGATTCTATGACGTCTCCTTCTAAATCGAGGAACGTTACTATGAAAACGACAGGATTATTTTTTGGGATACGCCTATCTCCTTTCCGATTCAACATTCCTTCTTTACTGCATTCCTCGTGCCCTCACATTGACGAATACACACAGAAATTGCGTCCCTATGAAAAACTATGGATTGTATGACGTCTCCTTCTATATCGAGGAACGTTTCTATGGAAACGACAGGATTTTCTTTTGGGATACGGCTTTCTCCTTTCCGTTGCACTATTCCTTCTTTACTGCATTCCTCGCGCCCTCACATTGGCGAATATACACAGAAATTGCGTCCCTATGAAAAACTATGGATTCTATGACGTCTGCTTCTAAATCGAGGAACGTTTCTATGAAAACGACAGGATTTTATTTTGGGATACGACTATCTCCTTTCCGATGCACTATTCCCTCTTTACTGCATTCCTCTCGCCCACACATTGACGAATAAACACAGGAATTGCGCCCCTATCAAAAACTATGGATTCTATGATATCTCCTCCTAAATCGAGGAACGGTTCTATGGAAACGACAGGATTCTCTTTTGGGATACGGCTACCTACTTTAGGATGCATTATTCCTTCTTTACTGCATTCCTCGCGCCCTCACATTGGCGAATATACACAGAAAGTGGGTCCCTATGAAAAACTATGGATTCTATGACGTCTGTTTCTAAATCGAGGAACGTTTCTATGAAAACGACAGGATTTTCTTTTGGGATACGACTATCTCCTTTCCGATGCCCCATTCCTTCTATCCTGCATTCCACGCGCCCTTACACTGACGAATGAACTCAGAAATTGCGTCCCTGTGAAAAACTATGGATTCTATGAAGTCTCCTTTTAAATCGAGGATCGTTTCTGTGGAAACGACACGATTTTCTTTTGGGATACGACTATCTCCTTTCCGATACACTACTCCTTCTTTACAGCATTCCACGCGCCCTCACATTGACGAATAAACACAGAAATTGCGTCCCTGGGAAAAACTATGGATTCTATGACGTCTCCTTCTAAATCGAAGAACGTTTCTATGGAAACCACAGGAGATTCTTTTGGGATACGGCTATCTCTTTTCCGATGCACTATTCCTTCTTTACTGCATTCCACGCGCCCTCACATTGACGAATGAACACAGAAAGTGCGTCCCTATGAAAAACTATGGATTCTATGACGTGTCCTTCTAAATCGAGGAAAGTTTCTATGGAAACGACAGGATTTTCTTTTGGGATACGACTATCTCCTATCCGGTGCACTATTCCTCCTATACTGCGATCCTCGCGCCCTCACATTGACGAATAAACACAGAAATTGCGTCCCTATGAAAAACTATTGATTCTATGACGTCTCCTTCTATATCGAGGAACGTTTCTATGGAAACGAGAGGATTTTCTTTTGGGATGCGGCTACCTACTTTAGGATGCATTATTCCTTCTTTACTGCATTCCTCGCGCCCTCACATTGGCGAATATACACAGAAAGTGGGTCCCTATGAAAAACTATGGATTCTATGACGTCTGTTTCTAAATCGAGGAACGTTTCTATGAAAACGACAGGATTTTCTTTTGGGATACGACTATCTCCTTTCCGATGCACTATTCCTTCTTTACTGCATTCCACGCGCCCTCACATTGACGGATAAACACAGAAATTGCGTCCCTGGGAAAAACTATGGATTCTATGACGTCTCCTCCAAAATCGAGGAACGTTTCTATGGAAACGACAGGAAATTCGTTTGGGAAATGGCTATCTCCTTTCCGATGCACAATTCCTTCTTTACTGCATTCCCTGCGCCCTCATATTGACGAATAAACACAGAAAGTGGGTCCCTATGAAAAACTATGGATTCGAAGACGACTCCTTCTAACTCGCGGAACGTTTCTATGGAAACGACAGGATTTTCTTTTGGGATACGGCTTTCTCCTTTCCGTTGCACTATTCCCTCTTTACTGCATACCTCGCGCCCTCACATTGGCGAATATACACAGAAATTGCGTCCCTATGAAAAACTATGGATTCTATGACGTCTGCTTCTAAATCGAGGAACGTGTCTATGAAAACGACAGGATTTTATTTTGGGATACGACTATCTCCTTTCCGATGCACTATTCCTTCTTTACTGCATTCCTCTCGCCCACACATTGAAGAATAAACACAGGAATTGCGTCCCTATCTAAAACTATGGATTCTATGACATCTCCTCCTAAATCGAGGAACGGTTCTATGGAAACCACAGGAGATTCTTTTGGGATACGGCTATCTCCTTTCCGATGCACTATTCCTTCTTTACTGCATTCCTCGCGCCCTCACATTGACGAATAAACATAGAAATTGCGTCCCTATGAAAAACTAGGGATTCTATGACGTCTCCTTCTAAATCGAGGAACGTTTCTACGAAAACGACAGGATTTTATTTTGGGATACGACTATCTCATTTCCGATGCACTATTCCTACTTTACTGCATACCTCGCGCCCACACATTGACGAATAAACACAGGAATTGCGTCCATATGAAAAACTATGGATTCTATGACATCTCCTCCTAAATATAGGAACGGTTCTATGGAAACGACAGGATTTTCTTTTGGGATTCGACTATCTCCTTTCCGATGCACCATTCCTTCTTTACTGCATTCCACGCGCCCTTACACTGACGAATGAACACAGAAATTGCGTCCCTGTGAGAAACTATGGAATCTATGAAGTCTCCTTCTAAATCGAGGATCGTTTCTGTGGAAACGATACGATTTTCTTTTGGGACACGACTATCTCCTTTCCGATGCACTACTCCTTCTTTACTGCATTCCACGCGCCCTCACATTGACGAATAAACACAGAAATTGCGTCCCTGGGAAAAACTATGGATTCTATGACGTCCCCTTCTAAATCGAAGCACGTTTATATGGAAACGACAGGAGCATCTTTTGGGATACGGCTATCTCCTTTCAGATGCACTATTCCTACTTTACTGCATTCCCTGCGCCCTCATATTGACGAATAAACACAGAAAGTGGGTCCCTATGAAAAACTATGGATTCTATGACATCTCCTCCTACATCGAGGAACGGTTCTATGGAAACGACAGGATTCTCTTTTGGGATACGACTATCTCCTTTCCGATGCACCATTCCTTCTATCCTGCATTCCACGCGCCCTTACACTGACGAATGAACACAGAAATTGCGTCCCTGTGAAAAACTATGGATTCTATGAAGTCTCCTTTTAAATCGAGGATCGTTTCTGTGGAAACGACACGATTTTCTTTTGGGATACGACTATCTCCTTTCCGATGCACTACTCCTTCTTTACTGCATTCCACGCGCCCTCACATTGACGAATAAACACAGAAATTGCGTCCCTGGGAAAAACTATGGATTCTATGACGTCTCCTTCTAAATCGAAGAACGTTTCTATGGAAACCACAGGAGATTCTTTTGGGATACGGCTATCTCCTTTCCGATGCACTATTCCTTCTTTACTGCATTCCACGCGCCCTCACGTTGACGAATGAACACAGAAAGTGCGTCCCTATGAAAAACTATGGATTCTATGACGTCAGTTTCTAAATCGAGGAACGTTTCTATGAAAACGACAGGATTTTCTTTTGGGATACGACTATCTCCTTTCCGATGCACTATTCCTTCTTTACTGCATTCCACGCGCCTCACATTGACGGATAAACACAGAAATTGCGTCCCTGGGAAAAACTATGGATTCTATGACGTCTCCTCCAAAATCGAGGAACGTTTCTATGGAAACGACAGGAAAATCCTTTGGGATATGGCTATCTCCTTTCCGATGCACTATTCCTTCTTTACTGCATTCCCTGCGCCCTCATATTGACGAATTAACACAGAAAGTGGGTCCCTATGAAAAACTATGGATTCTATGACGTCTCCTTCTAACTCGCGGAACGTTTATATGGAAATGACAGGATTTTCTCTTGGGATACGGCTACCTCCTTTCAGATGCATTATTCCTTCTTTACTGCATTCCTCGCGCCCTCACATTGACGAATAAACACAGAAATTTCGTCCCTATGAAAAACTATGGATTGTATGACGTCTCCTTCTATATCGAAGAACGTTTCTGTGGAAACGACAGGATTTTCTTTTGGGATGCGGCTTTCTCCTTTCCGATGCACTATTCCTTCTTTACTGCATTCCTCGCGCCCTCACATTGACGAATAAACACAGAAATTGTTTCCCTATGAAAAACTATGTATTCTGTGACGTCTCCTTCTAAATCGAGGAACGTTTCTATGGAAACGACAAGATTTTCTTTTGGGATACGGCTATCTCCTTTCCGATGCACGATTCCTTCTTTACTGCATTATTCGCGCCCTCACATTGGCGAATATACACAGAAATTGCGTCCCTATGAAAAACTATGGATTCTATGACGTCTGCTTCTAAATCGAGGAACGTTTCTATGAATACGACAGGATTTTATTTTGGGATACGACTATCTCCTTTCCGATGCACTATTCCTTCTTTACTGCATTCCCTGCGCCCTCACTTTGACGAATAAACACAGAAATTACGTCCCTATGAAAAGCTATGGATTCTATGACGTTTCTTCTAAATCGAGGAACGTTTCTATGGAAACGATAGGATTTTCTTTTGGGACACCACTATCTCCTTGCCGATGCACTATTCCTTCTTTACTGCATTCCTCTCGCCCACACATTGACGAATAAACACAGAAATTGCGTCCCTATGAAAATCTATGATTTCTATGACGTCTCCTTCTAAATCGAGGAACGTTTCTACTGAAACGGCACGATTATATTTTGGGGTGCGGCTATCACCTTTCCGATGCACTATTCCTTCTTTACTGCATTCCTCCCGCCCTCACATTGACGAATAAACATAGAAATTGCGGCCCTATGAAAAACTAGGGATTCTATGACGTCTCCTTCTAAATCGAGGAACGTTTCTACGAAAACGACAGGATTTTATTTTGGGATACGACTATCTCATTTCCGATGCACTATTCCTACTTTACTGCATTCCTCGCGCCCACACATTGACGAATAAACACAGGAATTGCGTCCATATGAAAAACTATGGATTCTATGACATCTCCTCCTAAATCGAGGAACGGTTCTATGGAAACGACAGGATTTTCTTTTGGGATTCGACAATCTACTTTCCGATGCACCATTCCTTCTTTACTGCATTCCACGCGCCCTTACACTGACGAATGAACACAGAAATTGCGTCCCTGTGAGAAACTATGGAATCTATGAAGTCTCCTTCTAAATCGAGGATCGTTTCTGTGGAAACGATACGATTTTCTTTTGGGACACGACTATCTCCTTTCCGATGCACTACTCCTTCTTTACTGCATTCCACGCGCCCTCACATTGACGAATAAACACAGAAATTGCGTCCCGGGGAAAAACTATGGATTCTATGACGTCTCCTTCTAAATCGAGGAACGTTTCTATGGAAACGACAGGAGATTCTTTTGGGATACGGCTATCTCCTTTCCGATGCACTATTCCTTCTTTACTGCATTCCCTGCGCCCTCATATTGACGAATAAACACAGAAAGTGGGTCCCTATGAAAAACTATGGATTCTATGACGTCTCCTTCTAAATCGAGGAACGTTTATATGGAAATGACAGGATTTTCTCTTGGGATACGGCTACCTCCGTTCAGATGCATTATTCCTTCTTTACTGCATTCCTCACGCCCTCACATTGACGAATAAACACAGAAATTGCGTCCCTATGAAAAACTATGGATTCTATGACGTCTCCTTCTAAATCGAGGAACGTTTCTATGAAAGCGACAGGATTATTTTTTGTGATACGCCTATCTCCTTTCCGATTCAACATTCCTTCTTTACTGCATACGACGCGCCCTCACATTGACGAATAAACACAGAAACTGCGTCCCTATGAAAAACTTTGGATTCCATGACGTCTCCTTCTAAATCGAGGAACGTTTCTATGGAAACGACAAGATTTTCTTTTGGGATACTACTATCTACTTTCCGATGCACTATTCCTTCTATACTGCATTCCACGCGCCCTCACATTGACGAATGAACACAGAAATTGCGTCCCTATGAAAAACTATGGATTCTATGACGTCTCTTTCTAAATCGAGGAAAGTTTCTATGGAAACGACAGGATTTTCTTTTGGGATACGACTATCTCCTTCCGATGCACTATTCCTTCTTTACTGCATTCCTCGAACCCTCACATTGAAGAATAAACACAGAAATGGCGTCCCTATGTAAAACTATGGATTCTATGACGTCTCCTTCTATATCGAGGAACGTTTCTATGGAAACGACAGGAGATTCTTTTGGGATATGGCTATCTCCTTTCCGATGCACTATTCCTTCTTTACTGCATTCCTCGCGCCCTCATATTGACGAATAACCACAGAAAGTGCGTCTCTATGAAAAACTATGGATTCTATGACGTCTCCCTCTAAATCGGGGAACGTTTCAATGGAAACGACACGATTTTCTTTTGGGATACGACTATCTACTTTCCGATGCACTATTCCTTCTCTACTGCATTCCACGCGCCCTCACATTGACGAATGATCACAGAAATTGCGTCCCTATGAAAAACTATGGATTCTATGACGTCTCTTTCTAAATCGAGGAAAGTTTCTATGGAAACGACAGGATTTTCTTTTGGGATACGACTATCTCCTTTCCGATGCACTATTCCTTCATTACTGCGTTCCTCGCGCCCTCACATTGACTAATAAGCACAGAAATTACGACCCTATGAAAAACTAGGGATTCTATGACGTCTCATTCTAAATCGAGGAACGTTTCTATGGAAACGACAGGATTTTCTTTTGGGATACGACTATCGCCTTTCCGATGCACTATTCCTTCTTTACTGCATTCCACGCGCACTCACATTGACGAATAAGCACAGAAATTGCGTCCCTGTGAAAAACTTCGGATTCTATGACGTATCCTTCTAAATCGAGGAACGTTTCTATGGAAACGACAGGATTTTCTTTTGGGATACGGATACCTCCTTCCGATGCACTGTTCCTTGTTTACTGCATTCCTCGAGCCCTCACATTGAAGAATAAACACAGAAATTGCGTCTCTATGTAAAACTATGGATTCTATGACGTCTCCTTCTATATCGATGAACGTTTCTGTGGAAACGACAGGAGATTCTTTTGGGATATGGCTATCTCCTTTCCGATGCACTATTCCTTCTTTACTGCATTTCTCGCGCCCTCATATAGACGAATAAACACAGAAATTGCGTCCCTATGAAAAACTATGGATTCTATGACGTCTCTTTCTAAATCGAGGAAAGTTTCTATGGAATCGACAGGATTTTCTTTTGGGATACGACTATCTCCATTCCGATGCACTATTCCTCGTTTACTGCATTCCTCGGCCCCTCACATTGACGAATACACACAGAAATTGCTTCCCTATGAAAAACTATGGATTCTATGACGTTTCCTTCTATTTCGAGGAACGTTTCTATGGAAACGACAGGAGATTCTTTTGGGATATGGCTATCTCCTTTCCGATGCACTATTCCTTCTTTACTGCATTCCTCGCGCCCTCATATTGACGAATAAACACAGAAAGTGCGTCCCTATGAAAAACTATGGATTCTATGACGTCTCCTTCTAACTCGAGGAACGGTTCTATGGAAACGACAGGATTTTCATTTGGGATACGGCTATCTACTTTCCGATGCACTATTCCTTCTTTACAGCATACCTCGCGCCATCACATTGACGAATAAACACAGAAGTTGCGTCCCTATGAATAACTATGGATTCTATGACGTCTCCTTCTAAATCGAGGTACGTCTCTATGAAAACAACAGGATTATTTTTTGGGATACGCCTATCTCCTTTCCGATTCAACATTCCTTCTTTACTGCATTCCTCGCGCCCTCACATTGACGAATAAACACAGAAATTGCGTCCCTATGAAAAACTATGGATTCCATGACGTCTCCTTCTAAATCGAGGAACGTTTCTATGGAAACGACAAGATTTTATTTTGGGATACGACTATCTACTTTCCGATGCACTATTCCTTCTCTACTGCATTCCACGCGCTCTCACATTGACGCATGAACACAGAAACTGCGTCCCTATGAAAACTATGGATTCTATGACGTCTCTTTCTAAATCGAGGAAAGTTTCTATGGAAACGACAGGATTTTCTTTTGGGGATACGACTATCTCCTTCCGGTGCACTATTCCTTCTTTACTGCATTCCTCGAGCCCTCACATTGAAGAATAAACACAGAAATTGCGTCCCTATGTAAAACTATGGATTCTATGACGTCTCCTTCTATATCGAGGAACGTTTCTATGGAAAAGACAGGAGATTCTTTTGAGATATGGCTATCTCCTTTCCGATGCACTATTCCTTCTTTACTGCATTCCTCGCGCCCTCATATTGACGAATAAACACAGAAAGTGCGTCCCTATGAAAAACTATGGATTCTATGACGTCTCCTTCTAAATCGGGGAACGTTTCTATGGAAACGACACGATTTTCTTTTGGGATACGACTATCTACTTTCCGATGCACTATTCCTTCTCTACTGCGTCCCACGCGCCCTCACATTGACGAATGAACACATAAATTGCGTCCCTATGAAAAACTATGGATTCCATGGCGTCTCTTTCTAAATCGAGGAAAGTTTCTATGGAAACGACAGGATTTTCTTTTTTGATACGACTATCTCCTTTCCGATGCACTATTCCTCCATTACTGCGTTCCTCGCGCCCTCACATTGACTAATAAGCACAGAAATTACGACCCTATGAAAAACTAGGGATTCTATGACGTCTCCTTCTAAATCGAGGAACGTTTCTATGGAAACGACAGGATTTTCTTTTAGGATACGACTATCGCCTTTCCGATGCACTATTCCTTCTTTACTGCATTCCACGCGCACTCACATTGACGAATAAGCACAGAAATTGCGTCTCTGTGAAAAACTATGGATTCTATGACGTCTCCTTCTAAATCGAGGAACGTTTCTATGGAGACGACAGGATTTTCTTTTGGGATACGGATTTCTCCTTCCGATGCACTGTTCCTTCTTTACTGCATTCCTCGAGCCCTCACATTGAAGAATAAACACAGAAATTGCGTCCCTATCTAAAACTATGGATTCTATGACATCTCCTCCTAAATCGAGGAACGGTTCTATGGAAACCACAGGAGATTCTTTTGGGATACGGCTATCTCCTTTCCGATGCACTATTCCTTCTTTACTGCATTCCTCGCGCCCTCACATTGACGAATAAACATAGAAATTGCGGCCCTATGAAAAACTAAGGATTCTATGACGTCTCCTTCTAAATCGAGGAACGTTTCTACGAAAACGACAGGATTTTATTTTGGGATACGACTATCTCATTTCCGATGCACTATTCCTACTTTACTGCATACCTCGCGCCCACACATTGACGAATAAACACAGGAATTGCGTCCATATGAAAAACTATGGATTCTATGACATCTCCTCCTAAATATAGGAACGGTTCTATGGAAACGACAGGATTTTCTTTTGGGATTCGACTATCTCCTTTCCGATGCACCATTCCTTCTTTACTGCATTCCACGCGTCCTTACACTGACGAATGAACACAGAAATTGCGTCCCTGTGAGAAACTATGGAATCTATGAAGTCTCCTTCTAAATCGAGGATCGTTTCTGTGGAAACGATACGATTTTCTTTTGGGACACGACTATCTCCTTTCCGATGCACTACTCCTTCTTTACTGCATTCCACGCGCCCTCACATTGACGAATAAACACAGAAATTGCGTCCCTGGGAAAAACTATGGATTCTATGACGTCCCCTTCTAAATCGAAGCACGTTTATATGGAAACGACAGGAGCATCTTTTGGGATACGGCTATCTCCTTTCAGATGCACTATTCCTACTTTACTGCATTCCCTGCGCCCTCATATTGACGAATAAACACAGAAAGTGGGTCCCTATGAAAAACTATGGATTCTATGACATCTCCTCCTACATCGAGGAACGGTTCTATGGAAACGACAGGATTCTCTTTTGGGATACGACTATCTCCTTTCCGATGCACCATTCCTTCTATCCTGCATTCCACGCGCCCTTACACTGACGAATGAACACAGAAATTGCGTCCCTGTGAAAAACTATGGATTCTATGAAGTCTCCTTTTAAATCGAGGATCGTTTCTGTGGAAACGACACGATTTTCTTTTGGGATACGACTATCTCCTTTCCGATGCACTACTCCTTCTTTACTGCATTCCACGCGCCCTCACATTGACGAATAAACACAGAAATTGCGTCCCTGGGAAAAACTATGGATTCTATGACGTCTCCTTCTAAATCGAAGAACGTTTCTATGGAAACCACAGGAGATTCTTTTGGGATACGGCTATCTCCTTTCCGATGCACTATTCCTTCTTTACTGCATTCCACGCGCCCTCACATTGACGAATGAACACAGAAAGTGCGTCCCTATGAAAAACTATGGATTCTATGACGTCAGTTTCTAAATCGAGGAACGTTTCTATGAAAACGACAGGATTTTCTTTTGGGATACGACTATCTCCTTTCCGATGCACTATTCCTTCTTTACTGCATTCCACGCGCCTCACATTGACGGATAAACACAGATATTGCGTCCCTGGGAAAAACTATGGATTCTATGACGTCTCCTCCAAAATCGAGGAACGTTTCTATGGAAACGACAGGAAATTCCTTTGGGATATGGCTATCTCCTTTCCGATGCACTATTCCTTCTTTACTGCATTCCCTGCGCCCTCATATTGACGAATTAACACAGAAAGTGGGTCCCTATGAAAAACTATGGATTCTATGACGTCTCCTTCTAACTCGCGGAACGTTTATATGGAAATGACAGGATTTTCTCTTGGGATACGGCTACCTCCTTTCAGATGCATTATTCCTTCTTTACTGCATTCCTCGCGCCCTCACATTGACGAATAAACACAGAAATTTCGTCCCTATGAAAAACTATGGATTGTATGACGTCTCCTTCTATATCGAGGAACGTTTCTGTGGAAACGACAGGATTTTCTTTTGGGATGCGGCTTTCTCCTTTCCGATGCACTATTCCTTCTTTACTGCATTCCTCGCGCCCTCACATTGACGAATAAACACAGAAATTGTTTCCCTATGAAAAACTATGTATTCTGTGACGTCTCCTTCTAAATCGAGGAACGTTTCTATGGAAACGACAAGATTTTCTTTTGGGATACGGCTATCTCCTTTCCGATGCACGATTCCTTCTTTACTGCATTATTCGCGCCCTCACATTGGCGAATATACACAGAAATTGCGTCCCTATGAAAAACTATGGATTCTATGACGTCTGCTTCTAAATCGAGGAACGTTTCTATGAATACGACAGGATTTTATTTTGGGATACGACTATCTCCTTTCCGATGCACTATTCCTTCTTTACTGCATTCCCTGCGCCCTCACTTTGACGAATAAACACAGAAATTACGTCCCTATGAAAAGCTATGGATTCTATGACGTTTCTTCTAAATCGAGGAACGTTTCTATGGAAACGATAGGATTTTCTTTTGGGACACCACTATCTCCTTGCCGATGCACTATTCCTTCTTTACTGCATTCCTCTCGCCCACACATTGACGAATAAACACAGAAATTGCGTCCCTATGAAAATCTATGATTTCTATGACGTCTCCTTCTAAATCGAGGAACGTTTCTACTGAAACGGCACGATTTTATTTTGGGGTGCGGCTATCACCTTTCCGATGCACTATTCCTTCTTTACTGCATTCCTCCCGCCCTCACATTGACGAATAAACATAGAAATTGCGGCCCTATGAAAAACTAGGGATTCTATGACGTCTCCTTCTAAATCGAGGAACGTTTCTACGAAAACGACAGGATTTTATTTTGGGATACGACTATCTCATTTCCGATGCACTATTCCTACTTTACTGCATTCCTCGCGCCCACACATTGACGAATAAACACAGGAATTGCGTCCATATGAAAAACTATGGATTCTATGACATCTCCTCCTAAATCGAGGAACGGTTCTATGGAAACGACAGGATTTTCTTTTGGGATTCGACAATCTCCTTTCCGATGCACCATTCCTTCTTTACTGCATTCCACGCGCCCTTACACTGACGAATGAACACAGAAATTGCGTCCCTGTGAGAAACTATGGAATCTATGAAGTCTCCTTCTAAATCGAGGATCGTTTCTGTGGAAACGATACGATTTTCTTTTGGGACACGACTATCTCCTTTCCGATGCACTACTCCTTCTTTACTGCATTCCACGCGCCCTCACATTGACGAATAAACACAGAAATTGCGTCCCTGGGAAAAACTATGGATTCTATGACGTCTCCTTCTAAATCGAGGAACGTTTCTATGGAAACGACAGGAGATTCTTTTGGGATACGGCTATCTCCTTTCCGATGCACTATTCCTTCTTTACTGCATTCCCTGCGCCCTCATATTGACGAATAAACACAGAAAGTGGGTCCCTATGAAAAACTATGGATTCTATGACGTCTCCTTCTAAATCGAGGAACGTTTATATGGAAATGACAGGATTTTCTTTTGGGATACTACTATCTCCTTCCGATGCACTATTCCTTCTTTACTGCATTCCTCGAACCCTCACATTGAAGAATAAACACAGAAATTGCGTCCCTATGAAAAACTATGGATTCTATGACGTCTCCTTCTAAATCGAGGAACGTTTCTATGAAAGCGACAGGATTATTTTTTGTGATACGCCTATCTCCTTTCCGATTCAACATTCCTTCTTTACTGCATACGTCGCGCCCTCACATTGACGAATAAACACAGAAACTGCGTCCCTATGAAAAACTTTGGATTCCATGACGTCTCCTTCTAAATCGAGGAACGTTTCTATGGAAACGACAAGATTTTCTTTTGGGATACTACTATCTACTTTCCGATGCACTATTCCTTCTATACTGCATTCCGCGCGCCCTCACATTGACGAATGAACACAGAAATTGCGGCCCTATGAAAAACTAGGGATTCTTTGACGTCTCCTTCTAAATCGAGGAACGTTTCTACGAAAACGACAGGATTTTATTTTGGGATACGACTATCTCATTTCCGATGCACTATTCCTACTTTACTGCATTCCTCGCGCCCACACATTGACGAATAAACACAGGAATTGCGTCCATATGAAAAACTATGGATTCTATGACATCTCCTCCTAAATCGAGGAACGGTTCTATGGAAACGACAGGATTTTCTTTTGGGATTCGACAATCTCCTTTCCGATGCACCATTCCTTCTTTACTGCATTCCACGCGCCCTTACACTGACGAATGAACACAGAAATTGCGTCCCTGTGAGAAACTATGGAATCTATGAAGTCTCCTTCTAAATCGAGGATCGTTTCTGTGGTAACGATACGATTTTCTTTTGGGACACGACTATCTCCTTTCCGATGCACTACTCCTTCTTTACTGCATTCCACGCGCCCTCACATTGACGAATAAACACAGAAATTGCATCCCTGGGAAAAACTACGGATTCTATGACGTCTCCTTCTAAATCGAGGAACGTTTCTATGGAAACGACAGGAGATTCTTTTGGGATACGGCTATCTCCTTTCCGATGCACTATTCCTTCTTTACTGCATTCCCTGCGCCCTCATATTGACGAATAAACACAGAAAGTGGGTCCCTATGAAAAACTATGGATTCTATGACGTCTCCTTCTAAATCGAGGAACGTTTATATGGAAATGACAGGATTTTCTCTTGGGATACGGCTACCTCCGTTCAGATGCATTATTCCTTCTTTACTGCATTCCTCACGCCCTCACATTGACGAATAAACACAGAAATTGCGTCCCTATGAAAAACTATGGATTCTATGACGTCTCCTTCTAAATCGAGGAACGTTTCTATGAAAGCGACAGGATTATTTTTTGTGATACGCCTATCTCCTTTCCGATTCAACATTCCTTCTTTACTGCATACGACGCGCCCTCACATTGACGAATAAACACAGAAACTGCGTCCCTATGAAAAACTTTGGATTCCATGACGTCTCCTTCTAAATCGAGGAACGTTTCTATGGAAACGACAAGATTTTCTTTTGGGATACTACTATCTACTTTCCGATGCACTATTCCTTCTATACTGCATTCCACGCGCCCTCACATTGACGAATGAACACAGAAATTGCGTCCCTATGAAAAACTATGGATTCTATGACGTCTCTTTCTAAATCGAGGAAAGTTTCTATGGAAACGACAGGATTTTCTTTTGGGATACGACTATCTCCTTCCGATGCACTATTCCTTCTTTACTGCATTCCTCGAACCCTCACATTGAAGAATAAACACAGAAATGGCGTCCCTATGTAAAACTATGGATTCTATGACGTCTCCTTCTATATCGAGGAACGTTTCTATGGAAACGACAGGAGATTCTTTTGGGACATGGCTATCTCCTTTCCGATGCACTATTCCTTCTTTACTGCATTCCTCGCGCCCTCATATTGACGAATAACCACAGAAAGTGCGTCTCTATGAAAAACTATGGATTCTATGACGTCTCCCTCTAAATCGGGGAACGTTTCAATGGAAACGACACGATTTTCTTTTGGGGATACGACTATCTACTTTCCGATGCACTATTCCTTCTCTACTGCGTCCCACGCGCCCTCACATTGACGAATGAACACATAAATTGCGTCCCTATGAAAAACTATGGATTCCATGGCGTCTCTTTCTAAATCGAGGAAAGTTTCTATGGAAACGACAGGATTTTCTTTTTTGATACGACTATCTCCTTTCCGATGCACTATTCCTCCATTACTGCGTTCCTCGCGCCCTCACATTGACTAATAAGCACAGAAATTACGACCCTATGAAAAACTAGGGATTCTATGACGTCTCCTTCTAAATCGAGGAACGTTTCTATGGAAACGACAGGATTTTCTTTTAGGATACGACTATCGCCTTTCCGATGCACTATTCCTTCTTTACTGCATTCCACGCGCACTCACATTGACGAATAAGCACAGAAATTGCGTCTCTGTGAAAAACTATGGATTCTATGACGTCTCCTTCTAAATCGAGGAACGTTTCTATGGAGACGACAGGATTTTCTTTTGGGATACGGATTTCTCCTTCCGATGCACTGTTCCTTCTTTACTGCATTCCTCGAGCCCTCACATTGAAGAATAAACACAGAAATTGCGTCCCTATGTAAAACTATGGATTCAATGACGTCTCCTTCTATATCGAGGAACGTTTCTATGGAAACGACAGGAGATTCTTTTGGTATATGGCTATCTCCTTTCCGTTGCACTATTCCTTCTTTACTGCATTCCTCGCGCCCTCATATTGACGAATAAACACAGAAATTGCGTCCCTATGAAAAACTATGGATTCTATGACGTCTCCTCCTAAATCGAGGAACGTTTCTATGGAAACGACAGGATTTTCTTTTGGGATACGACTATCTCCTTTCCGATGCACTATTCCTCCTTTACTGCATTCCTCGGTCCCTCAGATTGACGAATACACACAGAAATTGCGTCCCTATGAAAAACTATGGATTCTATGACGTTTCCTTCTAAATCGAGGAACGCTTCAATGAAAACGACAGGATTATCTTTTGGGATACGGCTATCTCCATTCCGATGCACTATTCCTTCGTTACTGCATTCCTCGCGCCCTCACATTAACGATTAGACACAGAAATTGCGTCCCTATGAAAAACTATGGATTCCATGACGTCTCCTTCTAAATCGAGGAACGTTTCTATGGAAACGACAGGATTTTCAATTGGGATACGACTATCTCCTTTCCGATGCACTATTCCTCCTTTACTGCGTTCCTCGCGCCCTCACATTGACGAATAAACACAGAAATTGCGTCCCTATGAAAAACTATGGATTCTATGACGTCTCCTTCTAAATCGAGGTAAGTTTCTATGGAAACGACAGAATTTTCTTTTGGGATACGACTATCTCCTTTCCGATGCACTATTCCTCCTTTACTGCGTTCCTCGCGCCCTCACATTGACGAATAAACACAGAAATTGCGTCCCTATGAAAAACTATGAATTCTATGACGTCTCCTTCTAAATCGAGGAACGTTTCTATGGAAACGAGAGGATTTTCTTTTGGGATACGACTATCTCCTTTCCGATGCACTATTCCTCCTTTACAGCGTTCCTCGCGCCCGCACATTGACGAATAAACACAGAAATTGCGTCCCTATGAAAAACTATGGATTCTATGACGTCTCCTTCTAAATCGAGGAACGTTTGTATGGAAACGACATGATTTTCTTCTGGGTTACGACTATCTCCTTTCCGATGCACTACTCCTTCTTTACTGCATTCCACGCGCCCTCACATTGACTAATGAACACTGAAGTTGCGTCCCTATTAAAAACTATGGATTCTATGACGTCTCCTTCTATAGCGAGGAAAGTTTCTGTGGAAACGACAGGATTTTCTTTTGGGATACGACTATCTCCTTTCCGATGCTCTATCCGTTTTTTACTGCATTCCTCGCGCCCTCACATTGACGAATAAACACAGAAATTGCGTCCCTATGAAAAACTATGGATTCTATGATATCTCCTTCTAAATAGAGGAACGTTTCCATGGAAACGACAGGATTTTCTTTTGCGATACGACTATCTCCTTTCCGATGCACTATTCCTTCTTTACTGCATTCCTCGCGCCGTCACATTGACGAATAAACACAGAAATAGCCCCCCTATGAAAAACTATAGGTTCTATGACGTCTCCTTCGAAATCGAGGAACTTTACTATGGAAACGACAGGATTTTCTTTTGGGATACAGATATCTCCTTCCGATTCACTATTCCTTCTTTACTGCATTCCTCGAGCCCTCACATTGAAGAATAAACACAGAAATTGCGTCCCTATGAAAAACTATGGATTCTATGACGTCTCCTTCTAAATCGAGGAACGTTTCTATGAAAACGATAGGATTATTTTTTGGGATACGCCTATCTCCTTTCCGATTCAACATTTCTTCTTTACTTCTTTCCTCGCGCCCCCACATTGACGAATAAACACAGAAATTGCGTCCCTATGAAAAACTTTGGATTCCATGACGGCTCCTTCTAAATCGGGGAACGGTTCTATGGAAACGAGAGGATTTTCTTTTGCGATACGACTATCTCCTTTCCGATGCACTATTCCTTCTTTACTGCATTCCTCGCGCCCTCATATTGACGAATAAACGCAGAAAGTGCGTCCCTATGAAAAACTATGGATTCTATGACGTCTCCTTCTAACTCGAGGAACGGTTCTATGGAAACGACAGGATTTTGTTTTGGGATACATCTATCTCCTTTCAGATGCACTATTCCTTCTTTACTGCATTCCTCGCGCCCTCACATTGACGAATAAACACAGAAATTGCTTCCCTATGAAAAACTATGGATTCTATGAAGTCTCCTTCTAAATCGAGGAACGTTTCTATGGAAACGACAGGATTTTCTTTTGGGATACGGCTATCCCCTTTCCGATGCACTATTCCTTCTTTACTGCATACCTCGCGCCCTCACATTGACGAATAAACACAGAAATTGCGTCCCTATGAAAAACTATCGATTCTATGACGTCTCCTTCTAAATCGAGGAACGTTTCTATGAAAACGATAGGATTATTTTTGGGATACGCCTATCTCCTTTCCGATTCAACATTCCTTCTTTACTTCTTTCCTCGCGCCCCCACATTGACGAATAAACACAGAAATTGCGTCCCTATGAAAAACTTTGGACTCTATGACGTCTCCTTCTAAATCGGGGATCGTTTCTATGAAAAAGGATAGGATTATTTTTTGGGATACGCCTATCTCCTTTCCGATTCAACATTCCTTCTTTACTTCTTTCCTCGCGCCCCCACATTGACGAATAAACACAGAAATTGCGTCCCTATGAAAAACTATGGATTCTATGACGTCTCCTCCCATATTGAGGAACATTTCTATGGAAACGACCGGATTTTCTTTTGGGATACAACTATCTCCTTTCCGATGCACTATTCCTCCTTTACTGCATTCCTCGGGCCCTCACATTGACGAATACACACAGAAATTGCGTCCCTATGAAAAACTATGAATTCTAAGACGTTTCATTCTAAATCGAGGAACGTTTCAATGAAAACGAACGGATTTTCTTTTGGGATACGGCTATCTCCTTTCCGATGCACTATTCCTTCGTTACTGCATTCCTCGCGCACTCACATTGACGATTAAACACAGAAATTGCGTCCCTAAGAAAAACTATGGATTCTATGACGTCTCCTTCTAAATCGAGGAACGTTTCTATTAAAGCGACAGGATTATCTTTTGGGATACGCCTATCTCCTTTCCGATTCAACATTCCTTCTTTACTGAATTCCTCACGCCCTCACATTGACGAATAAACACAGAAATTGCGTCCCTATGAAAAACTATGGATTCCATGACGTCTCCTTCTAAATCGAGGAACGTTTCAATGGAAACGACAGGATTTTCAATTGGGATACGACTATCTTCTTTCCGATGCACTGTTCCTTCTTTACTGCATTCAACGCTCCCTCACATTGACGAATGAACACTGAAATTGCGTCCCTATGAAAAACTATGGATTCTATGACGTCTCCTTCAAAATTGAGGAACGTTTCTATGGAAACGACAGGATTTTCTTTTGGGATACGACTATCGCCCTTCCGATGCACTATTCCTTCTTTACTGCTTTCCACGCGCCCTCACATTCACGAATAAGCACAGAAATTGCGTCCCTGTGAAAACTATGGATTCTATGACGTCTCCTTCTAAATCGAGGAACGTTTCTATGGAAACGACAGGATTTTCTTTTGGGATACGGATATCTCCTTCCGATGCACTAATCCTTCTTTACTGCATTCTTCGAGCCCTCACATTGAAGAATAAACACAGAAATTGCATCCCTATGTAAAACTATGGATTCTATGACGTCTCCTTCTATATCGAGGAACGTTTCTATGGAAACGACAGGAGATTCTTTTGGGATATGGCTATCTCCTTTCCGATGCACTATTCCTTCTTTACAGCATTCATCCGCCCTCATATTGAGGAATAAACACAGAAAGTGCGTCCCTATGAAAAACTATGGATTCTATGACGTCTCCTTCTAACTCGAGGAACGGTTCTATGGAAACGACTGGATTTTCTTTTGGGATGCGGCTTTCTAATTTCCGATGCACTATTCCTTCTTTACTGCATTCGTCGGGCCCTCACATTGACGAATAAACACAGAAATTGCGTCCCTATGAAAAACTATGTATTCTGTGACGTCTCCTTCTAAATCGAGGAACGTTTCTATGGAAACGAAAAGATTTTCTTTTGGGATACGGCTATCTCCTTTCCGATGCACTATTCCATCTTTTTCTGCATTCCTCGCGCCCTCACATTGGCGAATATACACAGTAATTGCGGCCCTATGAAAAACTATGGATTCTATGACGTCTGTTTCTAAATCGGGGATCGTTTCTGTGGAAACGACACGATTTTCTTTTGGGATACGACTATCTCCTTTCCGAAGCACTATTCCTTCTTTACTGCATTCCCTGCGCCCTCACATTGGCGAATAAACACAGAAATTGCGTCCCTATGAAAAGCTATGGATTCTATGACGTTTCTTCTAAATCGAGGGACGTTTCTATGGAAACGATAGGATTTTCTTTTGGGACACGACTATCTCCTTTCCGATGCACTATTCCTCCTTTACTGCAGTTTTCTCGACCACACATTGACGAATAAACACAGAAATTGCGTCCCTATGAAAATCTATGGTTTTTATGACGGCTCCTTCTAAATCGAGGAACGTTTCAACTGAAACAACACGATTTTATTTTGGGATGCGGCTATCTCCTTTCCGACGCACTATTCCTTCTTTACTGCATTCCTCGTGCCCTCACATTGACGAGTAAACATAGAAATTGCGTCCCTTTGAAAAAATTGTAATTCTATGACGTCTCCATCTAAATCGAGGAACGTTTCTATGGAAACGACAGGATTTTCTTCTGGGATACGGCTATCTCCTTTCCGATGCACTATTCATTCTTTACTGCATTCCTCGCGCCCTCACATTGACGAATAAACACAGAAATTGCGTCCCTATGAAAAACTATGGATTTTATGACATCTCCTCCTAAATGGAGGAACGGTTCTATGAAAACGACAGGATTATTTTTTGGGATACGCCTATCTCCTTTCCGATTCAACATTCCTTCTTTACTGCATCCCTCGCGCCCTCACATTGACGAATAAACACAGAAATAGCGTCCCAATGAAAAACTATCGATTGTATGACGTCTCCTTCTATATCGAGGAATGTTTCTATGGAAACGACAGGATTTTCTTTTGGGATGCGGCTTTCTCCTTTCCGATGCACTATTCCTTCTTTACTGCATTCCTCGCGCCCTCACATTGGCGAATATACACAGAAATTGTGTCCCTATGAAAAACTATGGATTCTATGAAGTCTCCTTCTAAATCGAGGATCGTTTCGGTGGAAACGACACGATTTTCTTTTGGGATACGACTATCTCCTGTCCGATGCACTATTCCTTCTTTACTGCATTCCTCGCGCCCTCACATTGACGAATAAACACAGAAATTGCGTCCCTATGAAAAACTATGGATAGTATGACGTCTCCTTCTATATCGAGGAACGTTTCTATGGAAATGACAGGATTTTCTTTTGGGATGCGGCTTTCTCCTTTCCGATGCACTATTCCTTCTTTACTGCATTCCTCGCGCCCTCACATTGGCGAATATACACAGAAATTGTGTCCCTATGAAAAACTATTGATTCTATGACGTCTGCTTCTAAATCGAGGAACGATCCTATGGAATTGACAGGATTTTCTTTTGGAATACGGCTATCCCCTTTCCGATGCACTATTCCTTCTTTACTGCATACCTCGCAGCCCTCACATTGACGAATAAACGTAGAAATTGCGTCCCTATGAATAACTATGGATTCTATGACGTCTCCTTCTAAATCGAGGAACGTTTCTATGAAAACGACAGGATTATTTTTTGGGATACGCCTATCTCCTTTCCGATTCAACATTCCTTCTTTACTGCATCCCTCGCGCCCTCACATTGACGAATAAACACAGATATTGTGTCCCTATGAAAAACTATGGATTGTATGACGTCTCCTTCTATATCGATTAACGTTTCTATGGAAACGACAGGATTTTCTTTTAGGATGCGGCTTTCTCCATTCCGATGCAGTATTCCTTCTTTACTGCATGCCTCGCACCAAACATTGATTAATAAACACAGAAATTGCGTCCCTATGAAAAACTATGGATTCTATGACGTCTCCTTCTAAATCGTGGAACGTTTCTACTGAAACTACTCGATTTTATTTTGGGATGCGGCTATCTCCTTTCCGATGCACTATTCCTTCTTTACTGCATTCCTCTCGCACTCACATTGACGAGTGAACATAGAAATTGCGTCCCTATGAAAAACTAGTAATTCTATGACGTCTCCTTCTAAATCGAGGAACGTTTCTATGGAAACGACAGGATTTTCATTTGGGATACGGCTATCTCCTTTCCGATGCACTATTCTTTCTTTACTGCATTCCTCGCGCCCTCACATTGACGAATAAACACAGAAAATGCGTCCCTATGAAAAACTATGGATTCTATGACATCTCCTCCTAAATCAAGGAACGGTTCTATGGAAACGACAGGATTTTCTTTTGGGATACGACTATCTCCTTTCCGATGCACCATTCCTTCATTACTGCATTCCACGCGCCCTTACATTGACGAATGAACACAGAAATTGCGTCCCTGTGAAAAACTATGGATTCTATGAAGTCTCCTTCTAAATCGAGGATCGTTTCTGTGGAAACGACACGATTTTCTTCTGGGATACGACTATCTCCTTTCCGATGCACTATTCCTTCTTTACTGCATTCCTCGCGCCCTCACATTGACGAATAAACACAGATATTGTGTCCCTATGAAAAACTATGGATTGTATGACGTCTCCTTCTATATCGATTAACGTTTCTATGGAAACGACAGGATTTTCTTTTAGGATGCGGCTTTCTCCATTCCGATGCACTATTCCTTCTTTACTGCATTCCTCACGCCCTCACATTGGCGAATATACACAGAAATTGTGTCCCTATGAAAAACTATGGATTCTATGACGTCTGCTTCTAAATCGAGGAACGTTCCTATGGAAACGACAGGATTTTCTTTAGGCATACGACTATCTCCTTTCCGATGCACTATTCCTTCTTTACTGCATTCCACGCGCCCTCACATTGACGAATAAACACAGAAATTGCGTCTCTGGGTAAAACTATGGATTCTATGTCGTCTCCTTCTAAATCGAGGAACGTTTCTATGGAAACGACAGGATTTTCTTTTGGGATACGACTATCTCCTTTCCGATGCACTATTCCTTCTTTACTGCATTCCCTGCGCCCTCACATTGACGAATAAACACAGAAATTGCGTCCCTATGAAAAACTATGGATTCTATGACGTTTCTTCTAAATCGAGGAACGTTTCTATGGATACGATAGGATTTTCTTTTGGGACACGACTATCTCCTTTCCGATGCACTATTCCTTCTTTACTGCATTCCTCTCGCCCACACATTGACGAATAAACACAGAAATTGCGGCCCTATGATAATCTATGGTTTCTATGACGTCTCCTTCTAAATCGAGGAACGTTTCTACTGAAACGACACGATTTTATTTTGGGATGCGGCTATCTCCTTTACGATGCACTATTCCTTCTTTACTGCATTCCTCGCGCCCTCACATTGACGAGTAAACTTAGAAATTGCGTCCCTATGAAAAACTATGGATTCTATGACATCTCCTCCTAAATCGAGGAACGGTTCTGTGGAAACGACACGATTTTCTTTTGGGATACGACTATCTCCTTTCCGATGCAATATTCCTTCTTTACTGCATCCCTCGCTCCCTCACATTGACGAATAAACACAGAAATTGCGTCCCTATGAAAAACTATGGATTGTATGATGTCTCCTTCTATATCGAGGAACGTTTCTATGGAAACGACAGGATTTTCTTTTGGGATGCGGCTTTCTCCTTTCCGATGCACTATTCCTTCTTTACTGCATTCCTCGCGCCCTCACATTGACGAATAAACACAGAAATTGTGTCCCTATGAAAAACTATGGATTAGATGACGTCTCCTTCTACATCGATGAACGTTTCTATGGAAACGACAGGATTTTCTTTTGGGATGCGGCTTTCCCCTTTCCGATGCACTATTTCTTCTTTACTGCATTCCTCGCGCCCTCACATTGGCGAATATACACAGAAATTGTGTCCCTATGAAAAACTATGGATTCTATGACGTCTGCTTCTAAATCGAGGAACGTTTCTATGAAAACGACAGGATTTTCTTTTGGGATACGACTATCTCCTTTCCGATGCACTATTCCTTCTTTACTGCATTGCACGCGCCCTCACATTGACGAATAAACCCAGAAATTGCGTCTCTGGGAAAAACTATGGATTCTATGACGTCTCCTTCTAAATCGAGGAATGTTTCAATGGAAACGACAGGATTTTCTTTTGGGATACGACTATCTCCTTTCCGATGCACTAATCCATCTTTACTGCATTCCCTGCGCCCTCATATTGACGAATAAACACAGAAATTGCGTCCCTATGAATAACTATGGATTCTATGACGTCTCCTTCTAAATCGAGGAACGTTTCTTTGAAAACAACAGGATTATTTTTTGGGATACGCTTATCTCCTTTCCGATTCAACATTCCTTCTTTACTGCATTCCTCGCGCCCTCACATTGACGAATAAACACAGAAATTGCGTCCCTATGAAAAACTATGGATTCTATGACGTCTCCTTCTAAATCGAGGAACGTTTCTATGGAAACGACAGGATTTTCTTTTGGAATACGGCTATCCCCTTTCCGATGCACTATTCCTTCTTTACTGCATACCTCGCGCCCTCACATTGACGAATAACCACAGAAATTGCGTCCCTATGAATAACTATGGATTCTATGACGTCTCTTTCTAAATCGAGGAACGTTTCTATGAAAACAACAGGATTATATTTTGGGATACGCCTATCTCCTTTCCGATTCAACATTCCTTCTTTACTGCATTCCTCGCGCCCTCACATTGACGAATAAACACAGAAATTGCGTCCCTATGAAAAACTTTGGATTCCATGACGTCTCCTTCTAAATCGATGAACGTTTCTATGGAAACGACACGATTTGCTTTTGGGATTCGGATATCTCCTTTCCGATGCACTATTCCTCCTTTACTGCATTCCTCGCGCCCTCACATTGACGAATAGACTCAGAAATTGCGTCCCTCTGAAAAACTATGGATTCTATGACGTCTCTTTCTAAATCGAGGAAAGTTTCTATGGAAACGACAGGATTTCATTTTGGGATAAGACTATCTCCTTTCCGATGCACTATTCCTTCATTACTGCGTTCCTCGCGCCCTCACATTGACTAATAAGCACAGAAATTACGACCCTATGAAAAACTATGGATTCTATGACGTCTCCTTCTAAATCAAGGAATGTTTCTATGGAAACGACAGGATTTTCTTTTGGGATACGACTATCGCCTTTCCGATGCACTATTCCTTCTTTACTGCATAACACGCGCCCTCACATTGACAAATAAGCACAGAAATTGCGTCCCTGTGAAAAACTATGGATTCTATTACGTCTCCTTCTAAATCGAGGAACGTTTCTATGGAAACGACAGGATTTTCTTTTGGGATTCGGATATCTCCTTTCCGATGCACTATTCCTCCTTTACTGCATTCCTCGCGCCCTCACATTGACGAATAGACTCAGAAATTGCGTCCCTCTGAAAAACTATGGATTCTATGACGTTCCCTTGTAAATCGAGGAACGTTTCAATGAAAACGACAGGATTTTCTTTTGGGATACGGCTATCTCCTTTCCGATGCACTATTCCTTCGTTACTGCATTCCTCGCGCCCTCACATTGACGATTAAACACAGAAATTGCGTCCCTATGAAAAACTATGGAGTCTATGACGTCTCCTTCTAAATCGAGGAACGTTTCTATGAAAACGACAGGATTTTCTTTTGGGATACGGCTATCTCCTTTCCGATGCACTATTCCTTCTTCACTGCATTGTTCGCGCCCACACATTGACGAATAAACACAGAAACTGCGTCCCTATGTTTCCATGTCGTCTCCTTCATAATCGAGGAATGTTTCTATGGAAACGAAACGATTTTCTTTTGGGATACGACTATCTGCTTTCCGATGCACTATTCCTTCTTTACTGCGTTCCTCGCGCCCTCACATTGACTAATAAGCACAGAAATTACGTCCATATGAAAAACTATGGATTCTATGAAGTCTCCTTCTAACTCGAGGAACGTTTCAATGGAAACGACAGGACATTATTTTGGGATACGGCTATCTCCTTTCCGATGCACTAATCCTTCTTTACTGCATTCCCTGCGCCCTCATATTGACGAATAAACACAGAAAGTGGGTCCCTATGAAAAACTATGGATTCTATGACGTCTCCTTCTAAATCGAGGAACGTTTCTATGGAAACGACAGGATTTTCTTTTGGAATACGGCTATCTCCTTTCCGATGCACTTTTCCTTCTTAACTGCGTACCTCGCGCCCTAACTTTGACGAATAAACACAGAAATTGCGTCCCTATGAATAACTATGGATTCTATGACGTCTCCTTCTAAATCGAGGAACGTTTCTTTGAAAACGACAGGATTATTTTTTGGGATACGCTTATCTCCTTTCCGATTCAACATTCCTTCCTTACTGCATTCCTCGCGCCCTCACATTGACGAATAAACACAGAAATTGCGTCCCTATGAAAAACTTTGGATTCCATGACGTCTCCTTCTAAATCGAGGATCGTTTCTATGGAAACGACAGGATTTTCTTTTGGGATACGACTATCTCCTTTCCGATGCACTATTCCTTCATTATTGCGTTCCTCGCGCCCTCACATTGACTAATAAGCACAGAAATTACGTCCCTATGAAAAACTTTGGATTCTATGACGTCTCCTTCTAAATCGAGTAACGATTCTATGGAAACAAAAGGATTTTCTTTTGGGATACGACTATCTCCTTTCCGATGCACTATTCCTCCTTTACTGCATTCCTCGGGCCCTCACAATGACGAATAGACACAGAAATTGCGTCCCTATGAAAAACTATGGTTCTATGACGTTTCCTTCTAATTCGAGGAACGTTTCAATGAAAACGACAGGATTTTCTTTTGGGATACGGCTATCTCCTTTCCGATGCACTATTCCTTCGTTACAGCATTCCACGCGCCCTCACATTGACGAATGAACACAGAAATTGCTTCCCTGTGACAAACTATGGATTCTATGACATCTCCTTCTAAATTGAGGAACGTTACTATGGAAAGGACAGGATTTTCTTTTGGGATACGGCTATCTCCTTTCAGATGCACTATTCCTTCTTTACTGCATTACTCGCGCCATCACATTGATGAATAAACACAAAAATTGTGTCCCTATGAAAAACTATGGATTCTATGACGTCTCCTTCTAAATCGAGGTACGATTCTATGGAAACGACAGGATTTTCTTTTGGGACACGACTATCTCCTTTCCGATGCACTATTCCTCCTTTACTGCATTCCTTGCGCCCTCATCTTGACGAATAAACACAGAAATTGCGTCCCTATGAAAAACTATGGATTCTATGACGTCTCCTTCTAAATCGAGGAACGTTTCTATGGAAACGACAGGATTTTCAATTGGGATACGCCTATCTCCTTTCCGATGCACTGTTCCTGCTTTACTGCATTCCACGCGCCCTCACATTGACGAATGAACACAGAAATTGCGTCCCTGTGAAAAACTATGGATTCTATAACGTCTCCTTCTAAATCGAGGAACGTTTCTATGGAAACGACAGGAGATTCTTTTGGGATACGGCTATCTCCTTTCCGATGCACTATTCCTTCTTTACTGCATTCCCTGCGCCCTCATATTGGCGAATAAACACAGAAAGTGGGTCCCTATGAAAAACTATGGATTCTATGACGTCTCCTACTAACTCGAGGAACGTTTCTATGTAAATGACTGGATATTCTTTTGGGATACGGCTATCTCCTTTCGGATGCAATATTCATTCTTTACTGCATTCCTCGCGCCCTCACATTGACGAATAAACACAGAAATTTCGTCCCTATGGAAAACTATGGATTCTATGACGTCTCCTTTTAAATCGAGGAATGTTTCTATGGAAACGACAGGATTTTCTTTTGGGATACGGCTATCCCCTTTCCGATGCACTATTCCTTCATTAGTGCATTCCTCGCGCCCTCACATTGACGAATGAACACAGAAATTCCGTCCCTATGAACTATGGATTCTATGACGTCTCCTTCTAAATCAAGGAACGTTTCTATGGAAACGACAGGATTTTCTTTTGGGATACGACTATTTCCTTTCCGATGTACTATTCCTTCTTTACTGCGTTCCTCGCGCCCTCACATTGACTAATAAGCACAGAAATTACGTCCCTATGAAAAACTATGGATTCTATGACGTCTCATTCTAAATCGAGGAACGTTTCTATGGAAACGACAGGATTTTCTTTTGGGATACGACTATTTCCTTTCCGATGCACTATTCCTTCTTTACTGCATTCCTCGCGCCCTCACATCGACGAATAAACACAGAAATTGCGTCCCTATGAAAAACTATGGATTCCATGACGTCTCCTTCTAAATCGAGGAACGTTTCTATGGAAACGACAGGATTTTCAATTGGGATACGACTATCTCCTTTCCGAAGCACTGTTCCTTCTTTACTGCATTCCACGCGCCCTCACATTGACGAATGAACACAGAAATTGCGTCCCTGTGAAAAACTATGGATTCTATGACGTCTCCTTCTAAATTGAGGAACGTTTCTATGGAAACGACAGGATTTTCTTTTGGGATACGGCTATCTCCTTTCAGATGCACTATTCCTTTTTTACTGCATTCCTCGCGCCATCACATTGATGAATAAACACAAAAATTGCGTCCCTATGAAAAACTATGGATTCTATGACGTCTCCTCCAAAATCGAGAATCGTTTCTATGGAAACGATAGGATTTTCTTTTGGGATACGACTATCTCCTTTCCGATGCACTATTCCTCCTTTACTGCATTCCTCGCGCCCTCACATTGACGAATAGACTCAGAAATTGCGTCCCTCTGAAAAACTATGGATTCTATGACGTTCCCTTGTAAATCGAGGAACGTTTCAATGAAAACGACAGGATTTTCTTTTGGGATACGGCTATCTCCTTTCCGATGCACTATTCCTTCGTTACTGCATTCCTCGCGCCCTCACATTGACGATTAAACACAGAAATTGCGTCCCTATGAAAAACTATGGAGTCTATGACGTCTCCTTCTAAATCGAGGAACGTTTCTATGAAAACGACAGGATTTTCTTTTGGGATACGGCTATCTCCTTTCCGATGCACTATTCCTTCTTCACTGCATTGTTCGCGCCCACACATTGACGAATAAACACAGAAACTGCGTCCCTATGTTTCCATGTCGTCTCCTTCATAATCGAGGAATGTTTCTATGGAAACGAAACGATTTTCTTTTGGGATACGACTATCTGCTTTCCGATGCACTATTCCTTCTTTACTGCGTTCCTCGCGCCCTCACATTGACTAATAAGCACAGAAATTACGTCCATATGAAAAACTATGGATTCTATGAAGTCTCCTTCTAACTCGAGGAACGTTTCAATGGAAACGACAGGACATTATTTTGGGATACGGCTATCTCCTTTCCGATGCACTAATCCTTCTTTACTGCATTCCCTGCGCCCTCATATTGACGAATAAACACAGAAAGTGGGTCCCTATGAAAAACTATGGATTCTATGACGTCTCCTTCTAAATCGAGGAACGTTTCTATGGAAACGACAGGATTTTCTTTTGGAATACGGCTATCTCCTTTCCGATGCACTTTTCCTTCTTAACTGCGTACCTCGCGCCCTAACTTTGACGAATAAACACAGAAATTGCGTCCCTATGAATAACTATGGATTCTATGACGTCTCCTTCTAAATCGAGGAACGTTTCTTTGAAAACGACAGGATTATTTTTTGGGATACGCTTATCTCCTTTCCGATTCAACATTCCTTCCTTACTGCATTCCTCGCGCCCTCACATTGACGAATAAACACAGAAATTGCGTCCCTATGAAAAACTTTGGATTCCATGACGTCTCCTTCTAAATCGAGGATCGTTTCTATGGAAACGACAGGATTTTCTTTTGGGATACGACTATCTCCTTTCCGATGCACTATTCCTTCATTATTGCGTTCCTCGCGCCCTCACATTGACTAATAAGCACAGAAATTACGTCCCTATGAAAAACTTTGGATTCTATGACGTCTCCTTCTAAATCGAGTAACGATTCTATGGAAACAAAAGGATTTTCTTTTGGGATACGACTATCTCCTTTCCGATGCACTATTCCTCCTTTACTGCATTCCTCGGGCCCTCACAATGACGAATAGACACAGAAATTGCGTCCCTATGAAAAACTATGGTTCTATGACGTTTCCTTCTAATTCGAGGAACGTTTCAATGAAAACGACAGGATTTTCTTTTGGGATACGGCTATCTCCTTTCCGATGCACTATTCCTTCGTTACAGCATTCCACGCGCCCTCACATTGACGAATGAACACAGAAATTGCTTCCCTGTGACAAACTATGGATTCTATGACATCTCCTTCTAAATTGAGGAACGTTACTATGGAAAGGACAGGATTTTCTTTTGGGATACGGCTATCTCCTTTCAGATGCACTATTCCTTCTTTACTGCATTACTCGCGCCATCACATTGATGAATAAACACAAAAATTGTGTCCCTATGAAAAACTATGGATTCTATGACGTCTCCTTCTAAATCGAGGTACGATTCTATGGAAACGACAGGATTTTCTTTTGGGACACGACTATCTCCTTTCCGATGCACTATTCCTCCTTTACTGCATTCCTTGCGCCCTCATCTTGACGAATAAACACAGAAATTGCGTCCCTATGAAAAACTATGGATTCTATGACGTCTCCTTCTAAATCGAGGAACGTTTCTATGGAAACGACAGGATTTTCAATTGGGATACGCCTATCTCCTTTCCGATGCACTGTTCCTGCTTTACTGCATTCCACGCGCCCTCACATTGACGAATGAACACAGAAATTGCGTCCCTGTGAAAAACTATGGATTCTATAACGTCTCCTTCTAAATCGAGGAACGTTTCTATGGAAACGACAGGATTTTCTTTTGGGACACGGCTATCTCCTTTCCGATGCACTATTCCTTCGTTACTGCATTCCTCGCGCCCTCACATTGACGATTAAACACAGAAATTGCGTCCCTATGATAAACTATGGATTCTATGACTTCTCCTTCTAAATCGAGGAACGTTTCTATGAAAACGACAGGATTATCTTTTGGGATACGCCTATCTCCTTTCCGATTCAACATTCCTTCTTTAGTGCATTCCTCACGCCCTCACATTGACGAATAAACACAGAAATTGCATCCCTATGAAAAACTATGGATTCTATGACGTCTCCTTCTAAATTGAGGAACGTTTCTATGGAAACGACAGGATTTTCTTTTGGGATACGGCTATCTCCTTTCAGATGCACTATTCCTTTTTTACTGCATTCCTCGCGCCATCACATTGATGAATAAACACAAAAATTGCGTCCCTATGAAAAACTATGGATTCTATGACGTCTCCTCCAAAATCGAGAACCGTTTCTATGGAAACGACAGGATTTTCTTTTGGGATACGACTATCTCCTTTCCGATGCACTATTCCTTCTTTACTGCGTTCCTCGCGCCCTCACATTGACGAATAAACACAGAAATTGCGTCCCTATGAAAAACTATGGATTCTATGACGTTTCCTTCTAAATCGAGGAACGTTTCAATGAAAACGACAGGATTTTCTTTTGGGATACGGCTATCCCCTTTCCGATGCACTATTCCTTCGTTACAGCATTCCACGCGCCCTCACATTGACGAACGAACACAGAAATTGCGTCCCTGTGAAAAACTATGGATTCTATGACATCTCCTTCTAAATTGAGGAACGTTACTATGGAAAGGACAGGATTTTCTTTTGGGATACGGCTATCTCCTTTCAGATGCACTATTCCTTCTTTACTGCATTCCTCGCGCCATCACATTGATGAATAAACACAAAAATTGTGTCCCTATGAAAAACTATGGATTCTATGACGTCTCCTTCTAAATCGAGGAACGATTCTATGGAAACGACAGGATTTTCTTTTGGGATACGACTATCTCCTTTCCGATGCACTATTCCTCCTTTACTGCATTCTTCGCGCCCTCACATTGACGAGTAAACACAGAAATTGCGTCCCTATGAAAAACTATGGATTCTATGAGGTTTCCTTCTAAATCGAGGAACGTTTCTATGAAAACGACAGGATTTTTTTTGGGGATACGGCTAGCTCCTTTCCGATGCACTATTCCTTCTTTACTGCATTCCTCGCGCCCTCACATTCACGAATAAACAGAGAAATTGTGTCCCTATGAAAAGCTATGGATTCTATGACGTCTCCTTCTAAATCGAGAAACGTTTCTATGAACACGACAGGGTTATCTTTTGGGATACGAATATCTCCTTTCCGATTCAACATTCCTTCTTTACTGCATTCCTCGTGCCCTCACATTGACGAATAAACACAGAAATTGCGTTCCTATGAAAAACAATGGATTCCATGACGTCTCCTTCTAAATCGAGGAACGTTTCTATGGAAACGACAGGATTTTCAATTGGGATACGACTATCTCCTTTCCGAAGCACTGTTCCTTCCCTACTGCATTCCACGCGCCCTCACATTGACGAATGAACACAGAAACTGCGTCCCTGTAAAAAACTATGGATTCTATGACGTCTCCTTCTAAATTGAGGAACGTTTCTATGGAAACGACAGGATTTTCTTTTGGGATACGGCTATCCCCTTTCAGATGCACTATTCCTTTTTTACTGCATTCCTCGCGCCATCACATTGATGAATAAACACAAAAATTGCGTCCCTATGAAAAACTATGGATTCTATGACGTCTCCTACTGACTCGAGGAACGTTTCTATGTAAATGACTGGATTTTCTTTTGGGATACGGCTATCTCCTTTCAGATGCAATATTCATTCTTTACTGCATTCCTCGCGCCCTCACATTGACGAATAAACACAGAAATTGCGTCCCTATGGAAAACTATGGATTCTATGACGTCTCCTTTTAAATCGAGGAATGTTTCTATGGAAACAACAGGATTTTCTTTTGGGATACGGCTATCCCCTCTCCGATGCACTATTCCTTCTTTTGTGCATTCCTCGCGCCCTCACATTGACGAATGAACACAGAAATTCCGTCCCTATGACCTATGGATTCTATGACGCCTCCTTCTAAATCGAGGAAAGTTTCTATGGAAACGACAGGATTTTCTTTTGGGATACGACTATCTCCTTTCCGATGCACTATTCCTTCTTTACTGCATTCCTCGCGCCATCACATTGATGAATAAACACAAAAATTGCGTCCCTATGAAAAACTATGAATTCTATGACGTCTCCTTCTAAATCGAGGAACGATTCTATGGAAACGACAGGATTTTCTTTTGGGATACGACTATCTCCTTTCCGATGCACTATTCCTCCTTTACTGCATTCCTCGCGCCCTCACATTGACGAGTAAACACAGAAATTGCGTCCCTATGAAAAACTATGGATTCTATGAGGTTTCCTTCTAAATCGAGGAACGATTCTATGAAAACGACAGGATTTTTTTTGGGGATACGGCTATCTCCTTTCCGATGCACTATTCCTTCTTTACTGCATTCCTCGCGCCCTCACATTCACGAATAAACAGAGAAATTGTATCCCTATGAAAAGCTATGGATTCTATGACGTCTCCTTCTAAATCGAGAAACGTTTCTATGAAAACGACAGGGTTATCTTTTGGGATACGAATATCTCCTTTCCGATTCAACATTCCTTCTTTACTGCATTCCTCGTGCCCTCACATTGACGAACAAACACAGAAATTGCGTTCCTATGAAAAACTATGGATTCCATGACGTCTCCTTCTAAATCGAGGAACGTTTCTATGGAAACGACAGGATTTTCAATTGGGATACGACTATCTCCTTTCCGAAGCACTGTTCCTTCCCTACTGCATTCCACGCGCCCTCACATTGACGAATGAACACAGAAATTGCGTCCCTGTAAAAAACTATGGATTCTATGACGTCTCCTTCTAAATTGAGGAACGTTTCTATGGAAACGACAGGATTTTCTTTTGGGATACGGCTATCTCCTTTCAGATGCACTATTCCTTTTTTACTGCATTCCTCGCGCCATCACATTGATGAATAAACACAAAAATTGCGTCCCTATGAAAAACTATGGATTCTATGACGTCTCCTCCAAAATCGAGGATCGTTTCTATGGAAACGACAGGATTTTCTTTTGGGATACGACTATCTCCTTTCCGATGCACTATTCCTCCATTTCTGCATTCCTCGCGCCCTCACATTGACGAATAAACACAGAAATTGCGTCCCTATGAAAAACTATGGATTCTATGACGTTTCCTTCTAAATCGAGGAACGTTTCTATGAAAACGAAAGGATTTTCTTTCGGGATACGGCTATCTCTTTCCGATGCACTATTCCTTCGTTACTGCATTCCTCGTGCCCTCACATTGACGATTAAACACATAAATTGCGTCCCTATGTAAAACTATGGATTCTATGACTTCTCCTTCTAAATCGAGGAACGTTTCTATGAAAACGACAGGATTATCTTTTGCTATACGCCTATCTCCTTTCCGATTCAACATTCCTTCTTTACTGCATTCCTCGCGCCCTCACATTGACGAATAAACACAGTAATTGCGCCCCTATGAAAAACTATGGATTTCATGACGTCTCCTTCTAAATCGAGGAACGTTTCTATGGATACGACAGGATTTTCAATTGGGATACGACTATCTCCTTTCCGATGCACTGTTCCTTCTTTACTGCAATCCACGCGCCCTCACATTGACGAATAATCACTGAAATTGCGTCCCTATGAAAAACTATGGATTCTATGACGTCTCCTTCTAAATCGAGGAAAGTTTATATGGAAACGACAGGATTTTCTTTTGGGATACGACTATCTCCTTTCCGATGCACTATTCCTCCTTTACTGCGTACCTCGCGCCCTCACATTGACGATTGAACACAGAAATTGCGTTCCTATAAAAAACTATGGATTTCATGACGTCTCCTTCTAAATCGAGGAACGTTTCTATGGATACGACAGGATTTTCAATTGGGATACGACTATCTCCTTTCCGATGCACTGTTACTTCTTTACTGCATTCCACGCGCCCTCACATTGACGAATGAACACAGAAATTGCGTCCCTGTGAAAAACTATGGAATCTATGACATCTCCTTCTAAATTGAGGAACGTTACTATGGAAACGACAGGATTTTCTTTTGGGATACGGCTATCTCCATTCAGATGCACTATTCCTTCTTTACTGCATTCCTCGCGCCATCACATTGGTGAATAAACACAAATATTGCGTCCCTATGAAAAACTATGGATTCTATGACGTCTCCTTCTAAATCGAGGAACGATTCTATGGAAACAACAGGATTTTCTTTTGGGATACGACTATCTCCTTTCCGATGCACAATTCCTCCTTTACTGCATTCCTCGCGCCCTCACATTGACGAGTAAACACAGAAATTACGTCCCTATGAAAAACTATGGATTCTATAACGTTTCCTTCTAAATCGAGGAACGTTTCTATGAAAACGACAGGATTTTTTTTGGGGATATGGCTATCTCCTTTCCGATGCACTATTCCTTCATTACTGCATTCCTCGCGCCCTCACATTGACGAATAAACACAGATATTGTGTCCCTATGAAAAACTATGGATTCTATGACGTCTCCTTCTAAATCGAGAAACGTTTCTATGAGAACGACAGGATTATCTTTTGGGATACGAATATCTCCTTCCGATTCAACATTCCTTCTTTACTGCATTCCTCGTGCCCTCACATTGACGAATAAACACAGAAATTGCGTCCCTATGAAAAACTATGGATTCCATAACGTCTCCTTCTAAATCGAGGAACGTTTCTATGGATACGACAGGATTTCCAATTGGGATACGACTATCTACTTTCCGATGCACTGTTCATTCTTTACTGCATTCCACGCGCCCTCACATTGACGAATGAACACAGAAATTGCGTCCCTGTGAAAAACTATGGATTCTATAACGTCTCCTTCTAAATCGAGGAACGTTTCTATGGAAACGACAGGAGATTCTTTTGGGATACGGCTATCTTCTTTCCGATGCACTATTCCTTCTTTACTGCATTCCCTGTGCCCTCATATTGACGAATAATCACAGAAAGTGCGTCCCTATGAAAAACTATGGATTCTATGACGTCTCCTTCTAACTCGAGGAACGTTTCTATGGAAATGACTGGATTTTCATTTGGGATACGGCTATCTCCTTTCAGATGGACTATTCCTTCTTTACTGCATTCCTCGCGCCCTCACATTGACGAATAAACACAGAAATTGCGTCCCTATGAAAAACTATGGATTCTACGACGTCTCCTTCTAAATCGAGGAACGTTTCTATGGAAACGACAGGATTTTCTTTTGGGATACGGCTATCCCCTTTCCGATGCACTATTCCTTCTTTAGTGCATTCCTCGCGCCCTCACATTGACGAATGAACACAGAAATTCCGTCGCTATGAACTATGGATCCTATGACGTCTCCTTCTAAATCGAGGAACGTTTCTATGGAAACGACAGGATTTTCTTTTGGGATACGACTATTTCCTTTCCGATGCACTATTCCTACTTTACTGCAATCCTCGCGCCCTCACATTGACGAATAAACACAGAAATTGCGTCCATGTGAAAAACTATGGATTCTATGACGTCTACTTCTAAATCGAGGAACGTGTCTATAGAAACGAAAAATTTTCTTTTGGGATACGGATATCTCCTTTCCGATGCACTATTCCTTCTATACTGCATTCCTCGCGCCCTCACATTGAAGAATAAACACAGAAATTGCGCCCCTATGAAAAACTATGGTTTCTATGCCGTCTCCTTCTATATCGAGGAAAGTTTCTTTGAAAACGACAGGGGATACTTTTGGGATATGGCTATCTCCTTTCCGATGCACTATTCCTTCTTTACTGCATTCCCCGCGCCCTCATATTGACAAATAAACACAGAAAGTGCGTCCCTATGAAAAACTATGGTTTCTATGACGTCTGCTTCTAACTCGAGTAACGTTTCTATGAAAGCGACAGGATTTTCTTTTGGGATACGACTATCTCCTTTCAGATGCACTGTTCCTTCTTTACTGCATTCCACGCGCCCTCAGATTGACGAATGAACACAGAAATTGCGTCCCTGTGAAAAACTATGGATTCTGTGACGTCTCATTCTAAATTGAGGAACGTTTCTATAGAAATGACAGGATTTTTTTTGGTATACGCCTATCTCCTTCAAGTAGCACTATTCCTTCTTTACTACATTCCTCGCGCCCTCACATTGACGAATAAACATAGAAATTGCGTCCCTATGAAAAACTATGAATTCTATGACGTCTCCTTCTAAATTGAGGAACGTTTCTATGAAATCTACAGGATTATCTTTTGGGATACGCCTAACTCCTTTCCGATTCAACATTCCTTCTTTACTGCATTCCTCACGCCCTCACATTGACGAATAAACACAGAAATTTCGTCCCTATGAAAAACTATGGATTCCATGACGTCTCCTTCTAAATCGAGGAACGTTTCTATGGAAACGACAGGATTTTCTATTGGGATACGACTATCGCCTTTCCGATGCACTGTTCCTTCTTTACAGCATTCCACGCGCCCTCACATTGACGAATGGACACAGAAATTGCGTCCCTGTGAAAAACTATGGATTCTAAGACGTCTCCTTCTTAATTAAGGTACGTTTCTATGGAAACGACAGGATTTTCTTTTGGTATAAGCCTATCTCCTTCAAGATGCACTATTCCTTCTTTACTCCATTCCTCGCGCCCTCACATTGATGAATAAACACAAAAATTGCGTCCCTATGAAAAACTATAGATACTATGACGTCTCCTTCTAAATCGAGGAACGTTTCTATGGAAACGAAAGGATTTTCTTTTGGGATACGACTATCTCCTTTCCGATGCACTATTCCTCCTTTACTGCATTCCTCGCGCCCTCACATTGACGAATGAACACAGAAATTGCGTCCCTATAAAAAACTATGGATTCTATGACGTTTCCTTCTAAATCGAGGAACGTTTCTATGGAAACGACAGGATTTTGTTTTGGGATACGGCTATCTCCTTTCCGATGCACTATTCCTTCTTTACTGCAATCCTCGCGCCCTCACATTCACGAATAAACACAGTAATTGCGTCCCTATGAAAAATTATGGATTCTATGACGTCTCCTCCTAAATCGAGGAACGTTTCTATGGAAACGACAGGATTTTCTTTTGGGATACGGCTATCTCCATTCCGATGCACTATTCCTTCGTTACTGCATTCCACGCGCCCTCACATTGACGAATGAACACAGAAATTGCGTCCCTGTGAAAAACTATGGATTCTATAACATCTCCTTCTAAATTGAGGAACGTTACTATGGAAACGACAGGATTTTCTTTTGGGATACGGCTATCTCCTTTCTGATGCACTATTCCATCTTTACTGCATTCGTCGCGCCCTCACATTGAAGAATAAACACAGAAATTGCGACCCTATGAAAAACTATGGATTCTATGACGTCTCCTTCTATAACGAGGAACGTTTCTTTGAAAACGACAGGGGATACTTTTGGGATATGGCTATCTCCTTTCCGATGCACTATTCCTTCTTTACTGCATTCCTCGCGCCCTCACATTGACGAATAAACACAGAAATTGCGTCCCTATGAAAAACTATGGATTCTATGACGTCTCCTTCTAAATCGAGGAACGTTTCTATGGAAACGACAGGATTTTCTTTTGGGATACGGCTATCCCCTTTCCGATGCACTATTCCTTCTTTAGTGCATTCCTCGCGCCCTCACATTGACGAATGAACACAGAAATTCCGTCGCTATGAACTATGGATCCTATGACGTCTCCTTCTAAATATAGGAACGTTTCTATGGAAACGACAGGATTTTCTTTTGGGATACGACTATTTCCTTTCCGATGCACTATTTCTTCTTTACTGCAATCCTCGCGCCCTCACATTGACGAATAAACACAGAAATTGCGTCCATGTGAAAAACTATGGATTCTATGACGTCTACTTCTAAATCGAGGAACGTTTCTATAGAAACGAAAAATTTTCTTTTGGGATACGGATATCTCCTTTCCGATGCACTATTCCTTCTATACTGCATTCCTCGCGCCCTCACATTGAAGAATAAACACAGAAATTGCGTCCCTATGAAAAACTATGGATTCTATGCCGTCTCCTTCTATATCGAGGAGCGTTTCTTTGAAAACGACAGGGGATACTTTTGGGATATGGCTATCTCCTTTCCGATGCACTATTCCTTCTTTACTGCATTCCCCGCGCCCTCATATTGACAGATAAACACAGAAAGTGCGTCCCTATGAAAAACTATGGATTCTATGACGTCTGCTTCTAACTCGAGTAACGTTTCTATGAAAGCGACGGGATTTTCTTTAGGGATACGGCTATCTCCTTTCAGATGCACTGTTCCTTATTTACTGCATTCCACCGCGCCCTCACATTGACGAATGAACACAGAAATTGCGTCCCTGTGAAAAACTATGGATTCTGTGACGTCTCATTCTAAATTGAGGAACGTTTCTATGGAAATGACAGGATTCTCTTTTGGTATACGCCTATCTCCTTCAAGTAGCACTATTCCTTCTTTACTGCATTCCTCGCGCCCTCACATTGACGAATAAACATAGAAATTCCGTCCCTATGAAAAACTATGGATTCTATGACGTCTCCTTCTAAATTGAGGAACGTTTCTATGAAATCTACAGGATTATCTGTTGGGATACGCCTAACTCCTTTGCGATTCAACTTTCCTTCTTTACTGCATTCCTCACGCCCTCACATTGACGAATAAACACAGAAATTGCGTCCCTATGAAAAACTATGGATTCCATGACGTCTCCTTCTAAATCGAGGAACGTTTCTATGGAAACGACAGGATTTTCTATTGGGATACGACCATCGCCTTTCCAATGCACTGTTCCTTCTTTACAGCATTCCACGCGCCCTCACATTGACGAATGAACACAGAAATTGCGTCCCTGTGAAAAACTATGGATTCTAAGACGTCTCCTTCTTAATTGAGGAACGTTTCTATGGAAACGACAGGATTTTCTTTTGGTATACGCCTATCTCGTTCAAGATGCACTATTCCCTCTTTACTGCATTCCTCGCGCCCTCACATTTATGAATAAACACAAAAATTGCGTCCCTATTAAAAACTATAGATACTATGACGTCTCCTTCTAAATCGAGGAACGTTTCTATGGAAACGACAGGATTTTCTTTTGGGATACGACTATCTCCTTTCCGATGCACTATTCCTCCTTTACTGCATTCCTCGCGCCCTCACATTGACGAATAAACACAGAAATTGCGTCCCTATAAAAAACTATGGATTCTATGACGTTTCCTTCTAAATCGAGGAACGTTTCTATGGAAACGACAGGATTTTGTTTTGGGATACGGCTATCTCCTTTCCGATGCACTATTCCTTCTTTACTGCAATCCTCGCGCCCTCACATTCACGAATAAACACAGAAATTGCGTCCCTATGAAAAACTATGGATTCTATGACGTCTCCTCCTAAATCGAGGAACGTTTCTATGGAAACGACAGGATTTTCTTTTGGGATACGACTATCTCCTTTCCGATGCACTATTCCACCTTTACTGCATTCCTCGCGCCCTCACATTGACGAATAAACACAGAAATTGCGTCCCTATGAAAAACTATGGATTCTATGACGTTCCTTCTAAATCGAGGAACGTTTCTATGAAAACGACAGGATTTTTTTTCGGGATACGGCTATCTCCTTTCCGATGCACTATTCCTTCTTTACTGCATTCCTCGCGCCTCACATTGACGAATAAACACAGAAATTGCGTCCCTATGAAAAACTATGGATTCTATGACGTCTCCTTTTAAATCGAGGAACGTTTCTATGAAAACGACAGGATTATCTTTTGGGATACGGCTATCTCTTTTCCGATGCACTATTCCTTCTTTACTGCATTCCTCGCGCCCTCACATTGAAGAATAAACACAGAAATTGCGTCCCTATGAAAAACTATGGATTCTATGACGTCTCCTTTTAAATCGAGGAACGTTTCTATGAAAACGACAGGATTATCTTTTGGGATACGGCTATCTCTTTTCCGATGCACTATTCCTTCTTTACTGCATTCCTCGCGCCCTCACATTGAAGAATAAACACAGAAATTGCGACCCTATGAAAAACTATGGATTCTATGACGTCTCCTTCTAACTCGAGGAACGTTTCTATGGAAACGACAGGATTTTCTTTTGTGATACGGCTATCTCCTTTCAGATGCACTATTCCCTCTTTACTGCATTCCTCGCGCCCTCACAATGACGAATAAACACAGAAATTGCGTCCCTATGAAAAACTATGGATTCTATGACGTCTCCTTCTAAATTGAGGAACGTTTCTATGAAAACTACAGGATTACCTTTTGGGATACGCCTAACTACTTTACGATTCAACATTCCTTCTTTACTGCATTCCTCACGCCCTCACATTGACGAATAAACACAGAGATTGCGTCCCTAAGAAAAACTATGGATTCCACGACGTATCCTTCTAAATCGAGGATCGTTTGTATGGAAACGACAGGATTTTCAATCGGTATACGACTATCTCCTTTCCGATGCACTGTTCCTTCTTTACTGCATTCCACGCGCCCTCACATTGACGAATGAACACAGAAATTGCGTCCCTGTGAAAAACTATGGATTCTATAACGTCTCCTTCTAAATTGAGGAACTGTTCTTTTAAAAACGACAGGATTTTCTTTTGGTATACGCCTATCTAATTGAAGATGCACTATTCCTTCGTTACTGCATTCCTCACGCCCTCACATTGATGAATAAACACAAAAATTGCGTCCCTATGAAAAAGTATGGATTCTATGACGTCTCCTTCTAAATCGAGGAACGTTTCTATGGATACGACAGGATTTTCAATTGGGATACGACTATCTCCTTTCCGATGCACTGTTCCTTCTTTACTGCAATCCACGCGCCCTCACATTGACGAATAAACACTGAAATTGCGTCCCTATGAAAAACTATGGATTCTATGACGTCTCCTTCTAAATCGAGGAAAGTTTATATGGAAACGACAGGATTTTCTTTTGGGATACGACTATCTCCTTTCCGATGCACTATTCCTCCTTTACTGCGTACCTCGCGCCCTCACATTGACGATTGAACACAGAAATTGCGTTCCTATGAAAAACTATGGATTTCATGACGTCTCCTTCTAAATCGAGGAACGTTTCTATGGATACGACAGGATTTTCAATTGGGACACGACTATCTCCTTTCCGATGCACAGTTACTTCTTTACTGCATTCCACGCGCCCTCACATTGACGAATGAACACAGAAATTGCGTCCCTGTGAAAAACTATGGATTCTATGACATCTCCTTCTAAATTGAGGAACGTTACTATGGAAACGACAGGATTTTCTTTTGGGATACGGCTATCTCCATTCAGATGCACTATTCCTTCTTTACTGCATTCCTCGCGCCATCACATTGGTGAATAAACACAAATATTGCGTCCCTATGAAAAACTATGGATTCTATGACGTCTCCTTCTAAATCGAGGAACGATTCTATGGAAACAACAGGATTTTCTTTTGGGATACGACTATCTCCTTTCCGATGCACAATTCCTCCTTTACTGCATTCCTCGCGCCCTCACATTGGCGAGTAAACACAGAAATTACGTCCCTATGAAAAACTATGGATTCTATGACGTTTCCTTCTAAATCGAGGAACGTTTCTATGAAAACGACAGGATTTTTTTTGGGGATATGGCTATCTCCTTTCCGATGCACTATTCCTTCATTACTGCATTCCTCGCGCCCTCACATTGACGAATAAACACAGATATTGTGTCCCTATGAAAAACTATGGATTCTATGACGTCTCCTTCTAAATCGAGAAACGTTTCTATGAGAACGACAGGATTATCTTTTGGGATACGAATATCTCCTTCCGATTCAACATTCCTTCTTTACTGCATTCCTCGTGCCCTCACATTGACGAATAAACACAGAAATTGCGTCCCTATGAAAAACTATGGATTCCATGACGTCTCCTTCTAAATCGAGGAACGTTTCTATGGATACGACAGGATTTCCAATTGGGATACGACTATCTACTTTCCGATGCACTGTTCATTCTTTACTGCATTCCACGCGCCCTCACATTGACGAATGAACACAGAAATTGCGTCCCTGTGAAAAACTATGGATTCTATAACGTCTCCTTCTAAATCGAGGAACGTTTCTATGGAAACGACAGGAGATTCTTTTGGGATACGGCTATCTTCTTTCCGATGCACTATTCCTTCTTTACTGCATTCCCTGTGCCCTCATATTGACGAATAATCACAGAAAGTGCGTCCCTATGAAAAACTATGGATTCTATGACGTCTCCTTCTAACTCGAGGAACGTTTCTATGGAAATGACTGGATTTTCATTTGGGATACGGCTATCTCCTTTCAGATGGACTATTCCTTCTTTACTGCATTCCTCGCGCCCTCACATTGACGAATAAACACAGAAATTGCGTCCCTATGAAAAACTATGGATTCTACGACGTCTCCTTCTAAATCGAGGAACGTTTCTATGGAAACGACAGGATTTTCTTTTGGGATACGGCTATCCCCTTTCCGATGCACTATTCCTTCTTTAGTGCATTCCTCGCGCCCTCACATTCACGAATGAACACAGAAATTCCGTCGCTATGAACTATGGATCCTATGACGTCTCCTTCTAAATCGAGGAACGTTTCTATGGAAACGACAGGATTTTCTTTTGGGATACGACTATTTCCTTTCCGATGCACTATTCCTTCTTTACTGCAATCCTCGCGCCCTCACATTGACGAATAAACACAGAAATTGCGTCCATGTGAAAAACTATGGATTCTATGACGTCTACTTCTAAATCGAGGAACGTTTCTATAGAAACGAAAAATTTTCTTTTGGGATACGGATATCTCCTTTCCGATGCACTATTCCTTCTATACTGCATTCCTCGCGCCCTCACATTGAAGAATAAACACAGAAATTGCGCCCCTATGAAAAACTATGGTTTCTATGCCGTCTCCTTCTATATCGAGGAACGTTTCTTTGAAAACGACAGGGGATGCTTTTGGGATATGGCTATCTCCTTTCCGATGCACTATTCCTTCTTTACTGCATTCCCCGCGCCCTCATATTGACAAATAAACACAGAAAGTGCGTCCCTATGAAAAACTATGGATTCTATGACGTCTGCTTCTACTCGAGTAACGTTTCTATGAAAGCGACAGGATTTTCTTTTGGGATACGGCTATCTCCTTTCAGATGCACTGTTCCTTCTTTACTGCATTCCACGCGCCCTCAGATTGACGAATGAACACAGAAATTGCGTCCCTGTGAAAAACTATGGATTCTGTGACGTCTCATTCTAAATTGAGGAACGTTTCTATAGAAATGACAGGATTTTTTTTGGTATACGCCTATCTCCTTCAAGTAGCACTATTCCTTCTTTACTACATTCCTCGCGCCCTCACATTGACGAATAAACATAGAAATTGCGTCCCTATGAAAAACTATGAATTCTATGACGTCTCCTTCTAAATTGAGGAACGTTTCTATGAAATCTACAGGATTATCTTTTGGGATACGCCTAACTCCTTTCCGATTCAACATTCCTTCTTTACTGCATTCCTCACGCCCTCACATTGACGAATAAACACAGAAAGTGCGTCCCTATGAAAAACTATGGATTCTATGACGTCTCCTTCTAAATCGAGGAACGTTTCTATGGAAACGACAGGATTTTCTATTGGGATACGACTATCGCCTTTCCGATGCACTGTTCCTTCTTTACAGCATTCCACGCGCCCTCACATTGACGAATGAACACAGAAATTGCGTCCCTGTGAAAAACTATGGATTCTAAGACGTCTCCTTCTTAATTAAGGTACGTTTCTATGGAAACGACAGGATTTTCTTTTGGTATACGCCTATCTCCTTCAAGATGCACTATTCCTTCTTTACTCCATTCCTCGCGCCCTCACATTGATGAATAAACACAAAAATTGCGTCCCTATGAAAAACTATAGATACTATGACGTCTCCTTCTAAATCGAGGAACGTTTCTATGGAAACGACAGGGTTTTCTTTTGGGATACGACTATCTCCTTTCCGATGCACTATTCCTCCTTTACTGCATTCCTCGCGCCCTCACATTGACGAATGAACACAGAAATTGCGTCCCTATAAAAAACTATGGATTCTATGACGTTTCCTTCTAAATCGAGGAACGTTTCTATGGAAACGACAGGATTTTGTTTTGGGATACGGCTATCTCCTTTCCGATGCACTATTCCTTCTTTACTGCAATCCTCGCGCCCTCACATTCACGAATAAACACAGTAATTGCGTCCCTATGAAAAATTATGGATTCTATGACGTCTCCTCCTAAATCGAGGAACGTTTCTATGGAAACGACAGGATTTTCTTTTGGGATACGGCTATCTCCATTCCGATGCACTATTCCTTCGTTACTGCATTCCACGCGCCCTCACATTGACGAATGAACACAGAAATTGCGTCCCTGTGAAAAACTATGGATTCTATAACATCTCCTTCTAAATTGAGGAACGTTACTATGGAAACGACAGGATTTTCTTTTGGGATACGGCTATCTCCTTTCTGACGCACTATTCCATCTTTACTGCATTCGTCGCGCCCTCACATTGAAGAATAAACACAGAAATTGCGACCCTATGAAAAACTATGGATTCTATGACGTCTCCTTCTATAACGAGGAACGTTTCTTTGAAAACGACAGGGGATACTTTTGGGATATGGCTATCTCCTTTCCGATGCACTATTCCTTCTTTACTGCATTCCTCGCGCCCTCATATTGACGAATAAACACAGAAAGTGCGTCCCTATGAAAAACTATGGATTCTATGACGTCTCCTTCTAAATCGAGGAACGTTTCTATGGAAACGACAGGATTGTCTTATGGGATACGGCTATCCCCTTTCCGATGCACTATTCCTTCTTTACTGCATTCTTCGCGCCCTCACATTGACGAATAAACACAGAAATTGCGTCCCTATGAAAAACTATGGATTCTATGGCGTCTCCTTCTAACTCGAGGAACGTTTCTATGGAAATGACTGGATTTTCATTTGGGATACGGCTATCTCCTTTCAGATGGACTATTCCTTCTTTACTGCATTCCTCGCGCCCTCACATTGACGAATAAACACAGAAATTGCGTCCCTATGAAAAACTATGGATTCTATGACGTCTCCTTCTAAATCGAGGAACGTTTCTATGGAAACGACAGGATTTTCTTTTGGGATACGGCTATCCCCTTTCCGATGCACTATTCCTTCTTTAGTGCATTCCTCGCGCCCTCACATTGACGAATGAACACAGAAATTCCGTCGCTATGAACTATGGATCCTATGACGTCTCCTTCTAAATATAGGAACGTTTCTATGGAAACGACAGGATTTTCTTTTGGGATACGACTATTTCCTTTCCGATGCACTATTTCTTCTTTACTGCAATCCTCGCGCCCTCACATTGACGAATAAACACAGAAATTGCGTCCATGTGAAAAACTATGGATTCTATGACGTCTACTTCTAAATCGAGGAACGTTTCTATAGAAACGAAAAATTTTCTTTTGGGATACGGATATCTCCTTTCCGATGCACTATTCCTTCTATACTGCATTCCTCGCGCCCTCACATTGAAGAATAAACACAGAAATTGCGTCCCTATGAAAAACTATGGATTCTATGCCGTCTCCTTCTATATCGAGGAACGTTTCTTTGAAAACGACAGGGGATACTTTTGGGATATGGCTATCTCCTTTCCGATGCACTATTCCTTCTTTACTGCATTCCCCGCGCCCTCATATTGACAAATAAACACAGAAAGTGCGTCCCTATGAAAAACTATGGATTCTATGACGTCTGCTTCTAACTCGAGTAACGTTTCTATGAAAGCGACAGGATTTTCTTTAGGGATACGGCTATCTCCTTTCAGATGCACTGTTCCTTCTTTACTGCATTCCACCGCGCCCTCACATTGACGAATGAACACAGAAATTGCGTCCCTGTGAAAAACTATGGATTCTGTGACGTCTCATTCTAAATTGAGGAACGTTTCTATGGAAATGACAGGATTCTCTTTTGGTATACGCCTATCTCCTTCAAGTAGCACTATTCCTTCTTTACTGCATTCCTCGCGCCCTCACATTGACGAATAAACATAGAAATTGCGTCCCTATGAAAAACTATGGATTCTATGACGTCTCCTTCTTAATTGAGGAACGTTTCTATGAAATCTACAGGATTATCTGTTGGGATACGCCTAACTCCTTTCCGATTCAACTTTCCTTCTTTACTGCATTCCTCACGCCCTCACATTGACGAATAAACACAGAAATTGCGTCCCTATGAAAAACTATGGATTCCATGACGTCTCCTTCTAAATCGAGGAACGTTTCTATGGAAACGACAGGATTTTCTATTGGGATACGACCATCGCCTTTCCAATGCACTGTTCCTTCTTTACAGCATTCCACGCGCCCTCACATTGACGAATGAACACAGAAATTGCGTCCCTGTGAAAAACTATGGATTCTAAGACGTCTCCTTCTTAATTGAGGAACGTTTCTATGGAAACGACAGGATTTTCTTTTGGTATACGCCTATCTCCTTCAAGATGCACTATTCCCTCTTTACTGCATTCCTCGCGCCCTCACATTTATGAATAAACACAAAAATTGCGTCCCTATTAAAAACTATAGATACTATGACGTCTCCTTCTAAATCGAGGAACGTTTCTATGGAAACGACAGGATTTTCTTTTGGGATACGACTATCTCCTTTCCGATGCACTATTCCTCCTTTACTGCATTCCTCGCGCCCTCACATTGACGAATAAACACAGAAATTGCGTCCCTATAAAAAACTATGGATTCTATGACGTTTCCTTCTAAATCGAGGAACGTTTCTATGGAAACGACAGGATTTTGTTTTGGGATACGGCTATCTCCTTTCCGATGCACTATTCCTTCTTTACTGCAATCCTCGCGCCCTCACATTCACGAATAAACACAGAAATTGCGTCCCTATGAAAAACTATGGATTCTATGACGTCTCCTCCTAAATCGAGGAACGTTTCTATGGAAACGACAGGATTTTCTTTTGGGATACGACTATCTCCTTTCCGATGCACTATTCCACCTTTACTGCATTCCTCGCGCCCTCACATTGACGAATAAACACAGAAATTGCGTCCCTATGAAAAACTATGGATTCTATGACGTTCCTTCTAAATCGAGGAACGTTTCTATGAAAACGACAGGATTTTTTTTCGGGATACGGCTATCTCCTTTCCGATGCACTATTCCTTCTTTACTGCATTCCTCGCGCCTCACATTGACGAATAAACACAGAAATTGCGTCCCTATGAAAAACTATGGATTCTATGACGTCTCCTTCTAAATCGAGGAACGTTTCTATGAAAACGACAGGATTATTTTTGGGATCCGGCTATCTCTTTTCCGATGCACTATTCCTTCTTTACTGCATTCCTCGCGCCCTCACATTGAAGAATAAACACAGAAATTGCGACCCTATGAAAAACTATGGATTCTATGACGTCTCCTTCTATAACGAGGAACGTTTCTTTGAAAACGACAGGGGATACTTTTGGGATATGGCTATCTCCTTTCCGATGCACTATTCCTTCTTTACTGCATTCCTCGCGCCCTCATATTGACGAATAAACACAGAAAGTGCGTCCCTATGAAAAACTATGGATTCTATGACGTCTCCTTCTAACTCGAGGAACGTTTCTATGGAAACGACAGGATTTTCATTTGTGATACGGCTATCTCCTTTCAGATAAACTATTCCCTCTTTACTGCATTCCTCGCGCCCTCACAATGACGAATAAACACAGAAATTGCATCCCAATGAAAAACTATGGATTCTATTACGTCTTCTTCTAAATCGAGGAACGTTTCTATGGAAACGACAGGATTTTCTTTTCGGATACGGCTATCTCCTTTCCGATGCACTATTCCTTCTTTACTGCATTCTTCGCGCCCTCACATTGCGAATAAACACAGAAATTGCGTCCCTATGAAAAACTATGGATTCTATGACGTCTCCTTCTAAATTGAGGAACGTTTCTATGAAAACTACAGGATTACCTTTTGGGATACGCCTAACTACTTTACGATTCAACATTCCTTCTTTACTGCATTCCTCACGCCCTCACATTGACGAATAAACACAGAGATTGCGTCCCTAAGAAAGACTATGGATTCCACGACGTATCCTTCTAAATCGAGGATCGTTTGTATGGAAACGACAGGATTTTCAATCGGTATACGACTATCTCCTTTCCGATGCACTGTTCCTTCTTTACTGCATTCCACGCGCCCTCACATTGACGAATGAACACAGAAATTGCGTCCCTGTGAAAAACTATGGATTCTATAACGTCTCCTTCTAAATTGAGGAACTGTTCTTTTAAAAACGACAGGATTTTCTTTTGGTATACGCCTATCTAATTGAAGATGCACTATTCCTTCGTTACTGCATTCCTCACGCCCTCACATTGATGAATAAACACAATAATTGCGTCCCTATGAAAAAGTATGCATTCTATGACGTCTCCTTCTAAATCGAGGAACGTTTCTATGGAAACGACAGGATTTTCTTTTGGGATACGACTATCTCCTTTCCGATGCACTATTCCTCCTTTACTGCATTCCTCGCGCCCTCATATTGACGAATAAACACAGAAATTGCGTCCCTGTGAAAACTATGGATTCTATGACATCTCCTTCTAAATTGAGGAACGTTACTATGGAAACGACAGGATTTTCTTTTGGGATACGGCTATCTCCATTCAGATGCACTATTCCTTCTTTACTGCATTCCTCGCGCCATCACATTGATGAATAAGCACAAAAATTGCGTCCCTATGAAAAACTATGGATTCTATGACGTCTCCTTCTAAATCGAGGAACGATTCTATGGAAACGACAGGATTTTCTTTTGGGATACGACTATCTCCTTTCCGATGCACAATTCCTCCTTTACTGCATTCCTCGCGCCCTCACATTGACGAGTAAACACAGAAATTGCGTCCCAATGAAAAACTATGGATTCTATGACGTTTCCTTCTAAAGCGAAGAACGTTTCTATGAAAACGACAGGATTTTTTTTGGGGATACGGCTATCTCCTTTCCGATGTACTATTCCTTCTTTACTGCATTCCTCGCGCCCTCACATTGACGAATAATCACAGAAATTGCGTCCCTATGAAGAACTATGGATTCTATGACGTCTCCTTCTAAATCGAGGATCGTTTCTATGGAAACGAAAGGATTTTCTTTTGGGATACGTCTATCTCCTTTCCGATGCACTATTCCTTCTGTACTGCATTCCTCGCGCCCACACATTGACGAATAAACACAGAAATTGCGTCCCTATGAAAAACTATGGATTCTATGACGTCTCATTCTAAAACGAGGAACGTTTCTATGGAAACGACACGATTTTCTTTTGGGATACGACTACCTCCTTTCCGATGCACTATTCCTTCTTTACTGCAATCCTCGCGCCCTCACGTTGACGAATAAACACAGGAATTGCGTCCCTATAAAAAACTATGGATTCTATGACGTCTCCTTCTATATCGAGGAACGTTTCTATGGAAACGACAGGATTTTCTTTTGGGATGCGGCTATCTCCTTTCCGATACACTATTCCTTCTTTACTGCATTCCTCGCGCCCTCACATTGACGAATAAACGCAGAAATTGCGTCCCTATGAAAACCTATGGATTCTATGACGTCTGCTTCTAAATCGAAGAACGTATCTATGAAAGCTACAGGATATCTTTTGGGATACGGCTATCTCCTTTCCGATGCACTATTCCTTCTTTACTGCATTCCTCGCGTCCTCACATTGACGAATAAACTCAGAAATTGCGTCCCTATGAAAATCTATGGATTCCATGACGTCTCCTTCTAAATCGAGGAACGTTTCTATAAAAACGACAGGATTTTCAATTGGGATACGACTATCTCCTTTCCGATGCACTGTTACTTCTTTACTGCATTCCACGCGCCCTCACATTGACGAATGAAAACAGAAATTGCGTCCCTGTGAAAAACTATGGATTCTATGACGTCTCCTTCTAAATCGAGGAACGTTTCTATGGAAACGACAGGAGATTCTTTTGGGATACGGCTATCTCCTTTCCGATGCACTATTCCTTCTTTACTGCATTCCCTGCGCCCTCATATTGACGAATAAACACAGAAAGTGCGTCTCTATGAAAAACTATGGATTCTATGACGTCTCCTTCTACCTCGAGGAACGTTTCTATGGAAATGACTGGATTTTCTTTTGGGATACGGCTATCTCCTTTCAGATGCACTATTCCTTCTTTACTGCATTCCTCGCGCCCTCACATTGAAGAATAAACACAGAAATTGCGTCCTTATGAAAAACTATGGATTCTGTGACGTCTCCTTCTAAATCGAGGAACGTTTCTATGGAAACGACAGGATTTTCTTTTGGGATACGGCTATCCCCTTTCCGATGCACTATTCCTTCTTTAGTGCATTCCTCGCGCCCTCACATTGACGAATGAACACAGAAGTTGCGTCCCTATGAATAACTATGGATTCTATGACGTCTCCTTCTAAATCGAGGAAACTTTCTATGGAAACGACAGGCTTTTCTTTTGGGATACGACTATCTCCTTTCCGATGCACTATTCCTTCTTTACTGCGTTCCTCGCGCCCTCACATTGACTAATAAGCACAGAAATTACGTCCCTATGAATACTATGGATTCTATGACGTCTCATTCTAAATCGTGGAACGTTTCTATGGAAACGACAGGATTTTCTTTTGGGATACGACTATTTCCTTTCCAATGCACTATTCCCTCTTTACTGCATTCCTCGCGACCTCACATTGACGAATAAACACAGAAATTGCGTCCCTGGGAAAAACTATGGATTCTATGACGTATCCTTCTAAATCGAGGAACGTTTCTATGGAAACGACAGGAGATTCTTTTGGGATACGGCTATCTCCTTTCCGATGCACTATTCCTTCTTTACTGCATTCCCTGCGCCCTCATATTGACGAATAAACACAGAAAGTGGGTCCCTATGAAAAACTATGGATTCTATGACGTCTCCTTCTAAATCGAGGAACGTTTCTATGGAAACGAAAGGATTTTCTTTTGGGATACGACTATCTCCTTTCCGATGCACTATTCCTTCGTTACTGCATTCCTCGCGCCCTCACATTGACGATTAAACACAGAAGTTGCGTCCCTAGGAAAAACTATGGATTCTATGACGTCTCCTTCTAAATCGAGGAACGGTTCTATGAAAACGACAGGATTATCTTTTGGGATACGCCTATCTACTTTCCGATTCAACATTCCTTCTTTACTGCATTCCTCGCGCCCTCACATCGACGAATAAACACAGAAATTGCGTCGCTATGAAAAACTATGGATTCCATGACGTCTCCTTCTAAATCGAGGAACGATTTTATGGAAACGACAGGATTTCCAATTGGGATACGACTATCTCCTTTCTGATGCACTGTCCCTTCTTTACTGCATTCCACGCGCCCTCACATTGACGAATGAACACTGAAATTGCGTCCCTATGAAAAACTATGGATTCTATGACGTCTCCTTCTAAATCGAGGAAAGTTTCTATGCAAACGACAGGATTTTCTTTTGGGATACCGCTACATCCTTTCCGATGCACTATTCCTTCTTTACTGCATGCCTCGCGCCAAACATTGACGAATAAACACAGAAATTGCGTCCCTATGAAAAACTATGGATTCTATGACGTCTCCTTCTAAACCGAAGAACTTTTCTATGGAAATGATAGGATTTTCTTTTGCGATACTACTGTCTCCTTTCCGAAGCACTATTCCTTCTTTACTGCATTCCACGCGCCCTCACATTGACGAATAAACACAGAAATTGCGTCAATATGAAAAACTATGGATTCTATGATGTCTCCTTCTAAATCGTGGAACGTTTCTATGGAAACGACAGGATTTTCTTTTGGGATACGACAATCTCCTTTCCAATGCACTATTCCTAATTTACTGCATTCCTCGCGCCCTCACATTGACGAATCAACACATAAATTGCGTCCCTATCTGAAACTATGGATTCCATGACGTCTCCTTCTAAATCGAGGAACGTTTCTATGGAAACGACAGAATTTTCTTTTGGGATACGGCTATCTCCTTTCCGATGCACTATTCCTTCTATACTGCATTCCACGCGCCCTCACATTGACGAATGAACACTGAAATTGCGTCCCTATGAAAAACTATGGATTCTATGACGTCTCCTTCTAAATCGAGGAAAGTTTCTATGGAAACGACAGGATTTTCTTTTGGGATACAGCTACATCCTTTCCGATGCACTATTCCTTCTTTACTGCATTCCTGGCGCCCTCACATTGACGAATAAACACAGAAATTGCGTCCCTATGAAAAACTATGGATTCTATGACGTCTCCTTCTAAACCGAAGAACATTTCTATGGAAATGATAGGATTTTCTTTTGCGATACTACTGTCTCCTTTCCGATGCACTATTCCTTCTTTACTGCATTCCACGCGCCCTCACATTGACGAATAAACACAGAAATTGCGTCCCTATGAAAAACTATGGATTCTATGATGTCTCCCTCTAAATCGAGGAACGTTTCTATGGAAACGACAGGATTTTCTTTTGGGATACGACTATCTCCTTTCCGATGCTCTATTCCTTCTTTGCTGTATTCCTCGCGCCCTCACATTGACGAAGAAACACAGAAATTGCGTCCCTATGAAAATCTGTGGATTCTACGACGTCTCCTAAATCGAGGAACGTTTCTATGGAAACGAAAGGATTTTCTTTTGGGATACGGCTATCTCCTTTGCGATGCACTATTCCTTCTTTACTGCATTACTCGCGCCCTCACATTGAAGAATAAACACAGAAATTTCGTCCCTATGAAAAACTATGGATTCTACGACGTCTCCTTCTAAATCGAGCAACGTTTCTACGGAAACGACAGGATTTTCTTTTGGGATACGACAATCTCCTAACCAATGCACTATTTCTACTTTACTGCATTCCTGGCGCCCTCACATTGACGAATAAACACAGAAATTACGTCCCTATGAAAAACTATGGATTCTATGACGTCTCCTTCTAAATCGATGAACGTTTCAATGGAAAGGACAGGATTATCTCTTGGGATACGACTATCTCTTTTCCGATGCACTACTCCTTCTTTACTGCATTCCTCGCGCCCACACATTGACGAATAAACACAGAAATTGCGTCCCTATGTAAAACTATGGATTCTATGACGTCTCCTTCTAAATCGTGTAACGTTTCTAAGGAAACGACAGGATTTTCTTTTAGGATGCAACTATCTCCTTTCCCATGCACTATTCCTTCTTTACTGCATTCCACGCGCCCTCACATTGACGAATAAACACAGAAATTATGTCACTATGATAAACAATGGATTCTATGACGTCTCCTTCTAAATGGAGGAACGTTTCTATGGAAACGACAGGATTTTCTTTTGGGATACGGCTATCTCCTTTCCCATCACTATTCCTTCTTTACTGCATTCCTCGCGCCCTCACATTGACGAATAAACACAGATAAGCGTCCCTATGAAAAACTATGGATTCTATGACGCCTCCTTCTAAATTGAGGAACGTTTCTATGGAAACGACAGGATTTTCTTTTGGGATACGGCTATCTCCTTTCCCATGCACTATTCCTTCTTTACTGCATTCCTCGCGCCCTCACATTGACGAATAAACACAGAAATTTCGTCCCTATGAAAAACTATGGATTCTATGACGTCTCCATCTAAATCGAGGAACGTTTCTACGGAAACGACACGATTTTCTTTCGGCATACGACAATCTCCTTTCCAATGCACTATTCCTAATTTACTGCATTCCTGGCGCCCTCACATTGAGGAATCAACACATAAATTGCGTCCCTATCTGAAACTATGGATTCCATGACGTCTCCTTCTAAATCGAGGAACGTTTCTATGGAAACGACAGAACTTTCTTTTGGGATACCGCTATCTCCTTTCCGATGCACTATTCCTTCTATACTCCATTAATCGCGCCCTCACATTGACGAATAGACACATAAATTTCGTACCTGTGAAAAACTATGGATTCTATGATGTCTCCTTTTAAATCGTGGAACGTTCCTATGGAAACGACAGGATTTTCTTTTGGGATACGACTATCTCCTTTCCGATGCACTATTCCTTCTTTACTGCATTCCTCGCACCCTCACATTGAAGAATAAACACAGAAAGTGCGTCCCTATGAAAAACTATGGATTCTATGACGTCTCCTTCTAAATCGAGGAACGTTTGTATGGAAACGACAGGATTTTCTTTTGGGATACGACTATCTCCCTTCCGATGCACTATTCCTTCTTTACTGCATTCCTCGCGCCCTCACATTGACGAATAAACACAGAAATTACGTCCCTATGAAAAACTATGGATTCTATGACGTCTCCTTCTAAATCGAGGAACGTTTCTATGGAAACGACAGGATTTTCTTTTGGGATACGACTGTCTCCTTTCCGATGCACTATTCCTTCTTTACTGCATTCCACGCGCCATCACATTGACGAATAAACACAGAAATTGCGTCCCTATGAAAAACTATGGAATCTATGACGTCTGCTTCAAAATCGAGGAATGTTTCTATGGAAACAACAGGATTTTCTTTTGGGGTACGACTATCTCCTTTCAGATGCTCTATTCCTTCTTTACTGTTTTCCTCGCGAACTCACATTGACGAATAGGCACAGAAATTGCATCCCTATGACAAACTATGGATTCTATGACGTCTCCTTCTAAATCGAGGAACGTTTCTTTGGAAACGACAGCATTTTCTTTTGGGATACGGCTATCTACTTTGCGATGCACTATTCCTTCTTTACTGCATTCCTCGCGCCCTCACATTGACGAATAAACACAGAAATTGCGTCCCAATGAAAAACTATGGATTCTGTGACGTCTCCTTCTAAATCGAGGAACGTTTCTATGGAAACGACAGGAGTTTCTTTTGGGATACGACTATCTCCTTTCCGATGCACTATTCCTCCTTTACTCCATTCCTCGCGCCCTCACATTGACGAATAAAGACAGAAATGGCGTCCCTATGAAAAACTATGGATTCTATGACGTTTCCTTCTAAATCGAGGAACGTTTCTATGGAAACGACAGGAATTTCTTTTGTGATACGGCTATCTCCTTTGAGATGCACTATTCCTTCTTTACTGCATTCCTCGCGCCCTCACATTGACGAATAAACACAGAAATTGCGTCCCTATGGAAAGCTTTGGATACCATGACGTCTCCTGCTAAATCGAGGAATGTTTCTATGGAAACGACAGGATTTTCAATTGGGATACGACTATCTCCTTTCCGATACACTGTTACTCCTTTACTGCATTCCACGCGCCCTCACATTGACGAATGAAAACAGAAATTGCGTCCCTGTGAAAAACTATGGATTCTGTGACGTCTCCTTCTAAATCGAGGAACGTTTCTATGGAAACGACAGGATTTTCTTTTGGGATACGGCTATCTCCTTTCCGATGCATTATTCCTTCTTTACTGCATTCCTCTCGCCCTTACATTGACGAATAAACACAGAAATTGCGTCCCTATGAAAAACTATGGATTCTGTGACGTCTCCTTCTAAATCGAGGAACGTTTCTATGGAAACGACAGGAGTTTCTTTTGGGATACGACTATCTCCTTTCCGATGCACTATTCCTCCTTTACTCCATTCCTCGCGCCCTCACATTGACGATTAAACACAGAAATTGCGTCCCTAGGAAAAACTATGGATTCTATGACGTCTCCTTCTAAATCAAGGAACGTTTCTCTGAAAACGACAGGATTATCTTTTGGGATACGCCTATCTCCTTTCCGATTCAATTTTCCTTCTTTACTGCACTCCTCGCGCCCTCACATTGACGAATAAACACAGAAATTGCGTCGCTATGAAAAACTATGGATTCCATGACGTCTCCTTCTAAATCGAGGAACGTTTTTATGGAAACGACAGTATTTCCAATTGGGATACGACTATCTCCTTTCTGATGCACTGTTCCTTCTTTACTGCATTCCACGCGCCCTCACATTGACGAATGGACACAGAAATTGCGTCCCTATGAAAAACTATGGATTCTATGACGTCTCCTCCTAAATCGAGGAAAGTTTATATGGAAACGACAGGATTTTCTTTTGGGATACCGCTATATCCTTTCCGATGCACTATTCCTTCTTTACTGCATGCCTCGCACCAAACATTGATTAATAAACACAGAAATTGCGTCCCTATGAAAAACTATGGATTCTATGACGTCTCCTTCTAAATCGAGGAACGTTTCTATGGAAACGACAGGATTTTCTTTTGGGATACGGCTATCTCCTTTCCGATGCATTATTCCTTCTTTACTGCATTCCTCGCGCCCTCACATTGACGAATAAACACAGAAATTGCGTCCCTATGAAAAACTATGGATTCTATGACGTCTCCTTCTAAATCGAGAATCGTTTCTATGAAAACGACAGGATTATCTTTTGGGATACGCCTATCTCCTTTCCGATTCAACTTTCCTTCTTTACTGCACTCCTCGCGCCCTCACATTGACGAATAAACACAAAAATTGCGTCGCTATGAAAAACTATGGATTCCATGACGTCTCCTTCTAAATCGAGGATCGTTTTTATGGAAACGACAGGATTTCCAATTGGGATACGACTATCTCCTTTCTGATGCACTGTTCCTTCTTTACTGCATTCCACGCGCCCTCACATTGACGAATGAACACTGAAAGTGCGTCCCTATGAAAAACTATGGATTCTATGACGTCTCCTCCTAAATCGAGGAAAGTTTCTATGGAAACGACAGGATTTTCTTTTGGGATACCGCTACATCCTTTCCGATGCACTATTCCTTCTTTACTTCATGCCTCGCGCCAAACATTGACGAATAAACACAGAAATTGCGTTCCTATGAAAAACTATGGATTCTATGACGTCTCCTTCTAAACCGAAGAACGTTTCTATGGAAATGATAGGATTTTCTTTTGCGATACTACTGTCTCCTTTCCGATGCACTATTCCTTCTTTACTGCATTCCACGCGCCCTCACATTGACGAATAAACACAGAAATTGCGTCCCTATGAAAACTATGGATTATATGATGTCTCCTTCTAAATCGAGGAACGTTTCTATGGAAACGACAGGATTTTCTTTTGGGATACGGCTATCTCCTTTGCGATGCACTATTCCTTCTTTACTGCATTACTCGCGCCGTCACATTGACGAATAAACACAGAAATTTCGTCCCTATGAAAAACTATGGATTCTACGACGTCTCCTTCTAAATCGAGGAACGTTTCTATGGAAACGACAGGATTTTCTTTTGGGATACGACAATCTCCTTACCAATGCACTATTTCTAATTTACTGCATTCCTGGCGCCCTCACATTGACGAATAAACACAGAGATTTCGTCCCTATCAGAAACTATGGATTCTATGACGTCTCCTCCTAAATCGAGGAACGTTTCTATGGAAACGAGAGATTTTCTTTTGGGATACGGCTATCTCCTTTCCGATGCACTATTCCTTCTATACTGCATTCCTCGCGCCCTCACATTGACGAATAGACACAGAAATTGCGTCCCTATGAAACACTATGGATTCTATGACGTCTCCTTCTAAATCGAGGAACGTTTCTATGGAAACGACAGGATTTTCTTTTGGGATGCGGCTATCTCCTTTCCGATGCACTATTCCTTCATTACTGCATTCCTCGCGCCCTCACATTGACGAATAAACACACATATTGCGTCCCTATGAAAAACTATGGATTCTATGACGTCTACTTCTAAATCGAGGAACGTTTCTGTGGAAACCACAGAATTTTCTTTTGGGATACGTCTATCTCCTTTCCGATGCACTATTCCTTCTTTACGGCATTACTGGCGCCTTCACATTGACGAATAAACACAGAAATTTCGTCCCTATGAAAAACTATGGATTCTACGACGCCTCCTTCTAAATCGAGGAACGTTTCTATGGAAACGACAGGATTTTCTTTTGGGATACGACAATCTCCTTACCAATGCACTATTTCTAATTTACTGCATTCCTGGCGCCCTCACATTGACGAATAAACACAGAAATTGCGTCCCTATGAAAAACTATGGTTTCTATGACGTCTCCTTCTAAATCGATGAACGTTTCAATGGAAAGGACAGGATTTTCTCTTGGGATACGACTATCTCTTTTTCGATGCACTACTCCTTCTTTACTGCATTCCTCGCGCCCACACATTGACAAATAAACACAGAAATTGCGTCCCTATGTAAAACTATGGATTCTACGACGTCTCCTTCTAAATCGTGTAACGTTTCTAAGGAAACGACAGGATTTTCTTTTAGGATACAACTATCTCGTTTCCCATGCACTATTCCTTCTTTACTGCATTCCTCGCGCCCTCACATTGACGAATAAACACAGATAAGCGTCCCATTGAAAAACTATGGATTTTATGACGTCTCCTTCGAAATGGAGGAAAGTTTCTATGGAAACGGCAGGACTTTCTTTTAGGATACGGCTATCTCCTTTCCGATGCAATATTCCTTCTTTACTGCATTCCTCGCGCCCTCACATTGACGAATAAACACAGAAATTGCGTCCCTATGAAAAACTATCGGTTCGACGATGTCTCCTTCTAAATCGAGAAACATTTCTATGGAAACGACAGGATTTTCTTTTGGGATACGACTGTCTCCTTTCCGATGCACTATTCCTTCTTTACTGCATTCCTCTCGCCCTTACATTGACGAATAAACACAGAAATTGCGTCTCTATGAAAAACTATGGATTCCATGACGTCTCCATCTAAATCGAGGAACGTTTCCATGAAAACGACAGGATTTTCATTTGGGATACGAATGTCTCCTTGCCGATGCACTATTCATTCTTTACTGCATTCCTCGCGCCCACACATTGACGAATAAACACAGCTATTGCGTCCCTATGAAAAACTATAGGTTCTATGACGTCTCCTTCTAAATCGAGGAATGTTTTTACGGAAACGTCAGGATTTTCTTTTGGGATACGGCGATCTCCTTTCCGATGCACTATTGCTTCTTTACTGCATTTCTCGCGCCCTCACATTGACGAATAAACACAGAAACGCGTCCCTATGAAAAACTATGGATTCTATGACGTCTCCTTCTAAATCGAGGAACGTTTTTATGGAAACGACAGGATTTTCTTTTGGGGTACGACTATCTCCTTTCCGATGCACTATTCCTTCTTTACTGCATTCCTCGCGCTCTCACACTGACGAATTAACACAGAAATTGCGTCGCTATGAAATACTGTGGGTTCTATGACATCTCCTTCTAAATCGGGGAACTTTTCAATGGATACGACAGGATTTTCTTTTGGAATACGAGTATCTCCTTTCCGATGCACTATTCCTTCTTTACCACATCACTCACTCCCTCACATTGACAAATTAACACAGAAATTGTGTCAGTATGACATACTATGGGTTCTAGCACATTTTCATCTAAATCGAGAAATGTTTCTATGGAGATGAAAGGATTTTATTTTGGGATAGGAATACCACTTTTCCGATGCACTATTCCTTCTTTACTGCATCCCTCGCTCCCTCACAATGACGAATTAACACAGAAATTGCGTCGGTATAAATTACTGTGGGTTCTATGATATCTCCTTATAAATCGGTGATCGCTTCTATGGGAACGACAGGATATTCTTTTGGGATACGAGTATCTCCTTTCCGATGCACTATTCCTTCTTTACTGCATCCCTCGCTCCTTCACATTGACGAATTAACACAGAAATTGCGTCGCTATGAATTACTGTGGGTTCTATGGCATATCCTTCTAAATCGAGGATCGTTTCTATGGAAACGACAGGATTTCTTTTGGGATACGAGTATCTCCTTTCCGATGCACTATTCCTTCTTTAGTACATCACTCGCTCCCTCACATTGACGAATTAACACAGAAATTGCGTCGCTATGAATTACTGTGGGTTCTATGGCATGTCCTTCTAAATCGAGGATCGTTTCTATGGAAACGACAGGATTTCTTTTGGGATACGAGTATCTCCTTTCCGATGCACTATTCCTTCTTTAGTACATCACTCGCTCCCTCACATTGACGAATTAACACAGAAATTGTTTCAGTATGACATATTATGGGTTCTAGCAAGTCTCCATCTAAATCGAGAAACGTTTCTATGGAAACGAAAGGATTTTCTTTTGGGATACGAGTATCTCCTTTGCGATTCACTATTCCTTCTTTACTGCATCCCTCACTCCCTCACATTGACGAATTAACACAGAAATTGCGTCGCTATGAATTATTGTGGGTTCTATGAGATCTACTTTTAAGTCGAGGAACGTTTCAATAGAAACGACAGTATTATCTTTTGGGATACGACTATCTCCTTTCCGATGCACCATTCCTTCTATACTGCATCCCTCGCTCCCTCACATTGACGAATTGACACAGAAATTGCGTCGCTATGAATTACTGTGGGTTCTATGACATCTCCTTCTAAATCGAGGAACGTTTCTATGGAAACGACAGGATTATCTTTTGGGATACGACTATCTCCTTTCCGATGCACTATTCCTTCTTTACTGCATCCCTCGCACCCTCACATTGACGAATTAACACAGATATTGTGTCAGTGTGACATACTATGGGTTCTAGCAATTCTAAATCTAAATCGAGAAACGTTTATATGGAAACGAAAGGATATTCTTCTGGGATACGACTATCTCCTTTCCGATGCACTATTCCTTCTTTACTGCATCCCTCGCTCCCTCACATTGACGAATTTAACACAGAAATTGCGTGGCTATGAAATACTGTGGGTTCTATGACATCTTCTTCTAAATCGAGTAACTATTCTATGGAAACGACAGGATTTTCGTTTGGGATACGAGTATCTCATTTCCGATGAACTATTCCCTCTTTACTACATCTCTCGCTCCCTTACATTGACGAATTAACACAGAAATTGTGTCAGTATGACATACTATGGGTTCTAGCAATTCTCCATCTAAATCGAGTAACATTCCTATGGAAACGAAAAGATTTTCTTTTGGGATACGAGTATTTCCTTTTCGATGCACTATTCCTTCTTTACTACTTCACTCGCTCCCTCATATTGACCAATTAACACAGAATTTGTGTCAGTATGACATACTATGGGTTCTAGCATTTCTCCATCTAAATCGAGAAACCTATCTACGGAAACGAAAGGAATTTATTTTGGGATACGACTATCTCCTTTCCGATGCACTATTCCTTCTTTACTGCATCCCTCACATTGACGAATTAATACAGAAATTGCGTCGCTATGAATTACTGTGAATTCTATGACATCTCCTTCTAAATCGAGGAACGTTTCTATGGAAACGACGGGTTTTTCTTTTGGGATTCGACTATCTCCTATCCGATGCACTATTCCTTCTTTACCACATCACTCGCTCCCTCACATTGACGAATTAACACAGAAATTGTGTTAGTATGACATACTATGGGTTCTAGCAATTCTCCATCTAAATTGAGAAACGTTTCTATGGAAACGAAAGGACTTTCTTCTGGGATACGACTGTCCCCTTTCCGATGCAATATTCCTTCTTTACTGAATCCATCGCTCCTTCACATTGACGAATTTAACACCGAAATTGGGTTGCTATGAATTACTGTGGGTTCTATGACATCTCCTTCCTAATCGAGGAATGTTTTTATGGAAACGACAGGATTTCCTTTTGGGATACGAGTATCTCCTTTCCGATGCACTATTCCTTCTTTACTGCATCCGTCGCTCTCTCAGATTGACGAATTAACACAGAAATTGCGTCGCTAAGAATTACTGTGGGTTCTATGACATCTCCTTTTAAATCGAGTAACGTTTCTATGGAAACGACCGGATTTCCTTTTGGGATACGAGTATCTCCTTTCCGATGCACTATTCCTTCACTACTGCATCCGTCGCTCCCTCACATTGACGAATTACCACAGAAATTGTGTCAGTATGACATACTATGGGTTCTAGCAATTCTCCCTCTAAATCGAGAAACGTTTCTATGGAACGAAAGGATTTTCTTTTGGGATAAGACTATCCCCTTTCCGATGCACTATTTCTTCTTTACTGCATACCTCGCTCCCTCATACTGACGAATTAACACAGAAATTGTGTCAGTATGACATACTATGGGTTCTAGCAATTCTCCATCTATATCGAGTAACGTTCCTATGGAAACGAAAAGATTTTCTTTTGGGATACGAGTATCTCCTTTCCGATGCACTATTCCTTCTTTACTACTTCACTCGCTCCCTCATATTGACCAATTAACGCAGAAATTGTGTCAGTATGACATACTATGGGTTCTAGCAATTCTCCATCTAAATCGAGAAACGTTTCTATGGAAGGAAAGGATTTTCTTTTGGGATACGACTATCTCCTTTCCGATGCACTATTCCTTCGTTACTGCATCCCTCGCGGCCTCCCATTGACGAATTAACACAGAAATTGCATCGCTATGAATTACTGTGGGTTCTATGACATCTCGTTCTAAATCGAGGAACGTTTCAATGGAAACGACAGTATTTTCTTTAGGGATACGAGTATCTCCTATCCGATGCACTATTCCTTCTCTACTGCATCCCTCGCTCCCTCACATTGACGAATTAACACAGAAATTGTGTCAGTATGACATACTATGGGTTCTAGCAATTCTCCATCTAAATCGGGAAACGTTTCTATGGAACGAAAGGATTTTCTTTCGGGATAGGACTATCTCCTTTCCGATGCACTATTTCTTCTTTACTGCATACCTCGCTCCCTCACATTGACGAATTAACACAGAAAATGCGTCGCTATGAATTACTGTGGGTTCTATGACATCTCCTTATATAGCAAGGGACGTTTCAATGGAAACGACAGTATTTTCTTTAGGAATACGAGTATCTCCTTTCCGATGCACTATTCCTCCTTTACTGCAATCCTCGCTCCCTCACATTGACGAATTAACACAGAAATTGCGTGGCTATGAAATACTGTGGGTTCTATGTCATCTTCTTCTAAATCGAGGAACTATTCTATGGATACGACAGGATTTTCTTTTGGAATACGAGTATCTCCTTTCCGATGCACTATTCCTTCTTTACCACATCACTCACTCCCTCACATTGACAAATTAACACAGAAATTGTGTCAGTATGACATACTATGGGTTCTAGCACATTTTCATCTAAATCGAGAAACGTTTCTATGGAGATGAAAGGATTTTATTTTGGGATAGGAATACCACTTTTCCGATGCACTATTCCTTCTTTACTGCATCCCTCGCTCCCTCACATTGACGAATTAACACAGAAATTGCGTCGGTATAAATTACTGTGGGTTCTATGACATCTCCTTCCAAATCGGGGATCGCTTCTATGGGAGCGACAGGATATTCTTTTGGGATACGAGTATCTCCTTTCCGATGCACTATTCCTTCTTTACTGCATCCCTCGCTCCTTCACATTGAAGAATTAACACAGAAATTGCGTCGCTATGAATTACTGTGGGTTCTATGGCATGTCCTTCTAAATCGAGGATCGTTTCTATGGAAACGACAGGATTTCTTTTGGGATACGAGTATCTCCTTTCCGATGCACTATTCCTTCTTTAGTGCATCACTCGCTCCCTCACATTGACGAATTAACACAGATATTGCGTCGCTATGAATTACTGTGGGTTCTATGGCGTGTCCTTCTAAATCGAGGATCGTTTCTATGGAAACGACAGGATTTCTTTTGGGATACGAGCATCTCCTTTCCGATGCACTATTCCTTCTTTAGTACATCACTCGCTCCTTCACATTGACGAATTAACACAGATATTGTTTCAGTATGACATATTATGGGTTCTAGCAATTCTCCATCTAAATCGAGAAACGTTTCTATGGAAACGAAAGGATTTTCTTTTGGGATACGAGTATCTCCTTTGCGATTCACTATTCCATCTTGACTGCATCTCTCGCTCCCTCACATTGATGAATTAACACAGAAATTGTGTCGCTATGAATTACTGTGGGTTCTATGAATTATCCTTATAATCGAGGAACGTTTCTATGGATACGACAAGATTTTCTTTTGGGATACGACTATCTCTTTTCCGATGCACTATTCCTTCTATACTGCATCCCTCGCTCCATCACATTGACGAATTACACAGAATTTGTGTCGCTATGAAATACTGTGGGTTCTATGACATCTCCTTCTAAATCGAGGAACGTTTCTACGGAAACGACATGATTTTCTTTTGAGATACGAGTATATCCTTTCGAATGCACTATTCCTTCTTTACTACATCATTCGCTCCCTCCCATTGACGTATTAACTCAGAAATTGTGTCAGTATGACACACTATGGGTTCTAGCAATTCTCCATCTAAATCGAGAAACGTTTGTATGGAAACGAAAGGATTTTCTTTTGGGATACGACTATCTCCTTTCCGATGCACTATTCCTTCTTTACTGCATCCCTCGCTCCCTCACATTGGCGAATTAACCCAGAAATTGCGTCGCTATGAATTACTGTGGGTTCTATGACATCTCCTTCTAAATCGAGGAACTTTTCTATGGATACGACAGGATTTTCTTTTGGAATACGAGTATCTCCTTTCCGATGCACTATTCCTTCTTTACCACATCACTCGCTCCCTCACATTGACAAATTAACACAGAAATTCTGTCAGTATGACATACTAAGGGTTCTAGCACTTCTTCATCTAAATCGAGAAACGTTTCTACGGAGATGAAAGGATTTTATTTTGGGATAGGACTACCACCTTTCCGATGCACTATTCCTCTTTACTGCATCCCTCGTTCCCTCACATTGACGAATTAACACAGAAATTGCGTCGCTATAAATTAATGTGTGTTCTATGACATCTCCTTCTAAATCGAGGATCGTTTCTATGGAAACGATAGGATTTTCTTATGGGAAAAGAGTATCCCCTTTCCGATGCACTATTTCTTCTTTACTGCATCTCTCACTCCCTCACATTGACGAATTAACACAGAAATTGCGTCGCTATGAATTACTGTGGGTTCTATGACATCTCCTTCTAAATCGAGGATCGTTTCTATGAAAACGACAGAATTTTCTTTTGGGATACGAGTATCTCCTTTCCGATGCACTATCCCTTCTTTAGTACATCACTCGCTCCCTCACATTGACGAATTAGCACAGAAATTGTTTCAGTATGACATATTATGGGTTCTAGCAACTCTCCATCTAAATCGAGAAACGTTTCTATCGAAACGAAAGGATTTTCTTTTGGGATACGACTATCTTCTTTCCAATGCCCAATCATTCTTTACTGCAATCCTCGCTAAATCACATTGACAAATTAACACAGAAATTGCGTCGCTATGAATTACTGTGGATTCTATGACGTCTCCTTCTAAATCGTGGAACGGTTCTACGGATACGACAGGATTTTCTTTTGGGATACGACTATCTCCTATCCGATGCACTATTCCTACATTACTGCAATACTCGCTCCCTCACATTAACGTATTAACACAGAAATTGCGTCGCTATGAATTACTGTGGGTTCTATGACATATCCTTCTAAATCGGGGAACGTTTCAATGGAAACGGCAGGATTTTCTTTTGGGATACGAATATCTCCTTTCCGATGCACTATTTCTTCTTTACTGCAATCCTCGCTCCCTCACATTGACGAATTACACAGAAATTGCGTCGCTATGAAATACTGTTGGTTCTATGACATCTCCTTCTAAATCGAGGAACGTTTCTACGGAAAAGACAGGATTTTATTTTGGGATACGAGTATCTCCTTTCCGATGCACTATTCCTTCTTTACTACATCTTTCGCTCCCTCACATTGACGTATTAACTTAGAAATTGTGTCAGTATGACATACTATGGGTTCTAGCAATTCTCCATCTAAATCGAGAAACATTTCTTTGGAAACGAAAGGATTATCATTAGGGATACGACTATCTCCTATCCGATGCACTATTCCTTCTTTACTGCATCCCTCGCTCCATCACATTGACGAATTAACACAGAAATTGCATCGCTATGAATTACTGTGGGTTCTATGACATCTCCTTCTAAATCGAGGAACTTTTCTACGGAAACGACATGATTTTCTTTTGAGATACGAGTATCTCCTTTCGGATGCACTATTCCTTCTTTACTACATCACTCGCACCCTCCCATTGACGTATTAACTCAGAAATTGGGTCAGTATGACACACTATGGGTTCTAGCAATTCTCCATCTAAATCGAGAAACGTTTGTATGGAAACGAAAGGATTTTCTTTTGGGATACGACTATCTCCAGTCCGATGCACTATTCCTTCTTTACTGCATCCCTCGCTCCATCACATTGACGAATTACACAGAATTTGTGTCGCTATGAAATACTGTGGGTTCTATGACATCTCCTTCTAAATCGAGGAACGTTTCTACGGAAACGACATGATTTTCTTTTGAGATACGAGTATATCCTTTCGAATGCACTATTCCTTCTTTACTACATCATTCGCTCCCTCCCATTGACGTATTAACTCAGAAATTGTGTCAGTATGACACACTATGGGTTCTAGCAATTCTCCATCTAAATCGAGACACGTTTGTATGGAAACGAAAGGATTTTCTTTTGGGATACGACTATCTCCTTTCCGATGCACTATTCCTTCTTTACTGCATCCCTCGCTCCCTCACATTGGCGAATTAACCCAGAAATTGCGTCGCTATGAATTACTGTGGGTTCTATGACATCTCCTTCTAAATCGAGGAACTTTTCTATGGATACGACAGGATTTTCTTTTGGAATACGAGTATCTCCTTTCCGATGCACTATTCCTTCTTTACCACATCACTCGCTCCCTCACATTGACAAATTAACACAGAAATTCTGTCAGTATGACATACTAAGGGTTCTAGCACTTCTTCATCTAAATCGAGAAACGTTTCTACGGAGATGAAAGGATTTTATTTTGGGATAGGACTACCACCTTTCCATTGCACTATTCCTCTTTACTGCATCCCTCGTTCCCTCACATTGACGAATTAACACAGAAATTGCGTCGCTATAAATTAATGTGTGTTCTATGACATCTCCTTCTAAATCGAGGATCGTTTCTATGGAAACGAGAGGATTTTCTGATGGGAAAAGAGTATCCCCTTTCCGATGCACTATTTCTTCTTTACTGCATCTCTCACTCCCTCACATTGACGAATTAACACAGAAATTGCGTCGCTATGAATTACTGTGGGTTCTATGACATCTCCTTCTAAATCGAGGATCGTTTCTATGAAAACGACAGAATTTTCTTTTGGGATACGAGTATCTCCTTTCCGATGCACTATCCCTTCTTTAGTACATCACTCGCTCCCTCACATTGACGAATTAGCACAGAAATTGTTTCAGTATGACATATTATGGGTTCTAGCAACTCTCCATCTAAATCGAGAAACGTTTCTATCGAAACGAAAGGATTTTCTTTTGGGATACGACTATCTTCTTTCCAATGCCCAATCCTTCTTTACTGCAATCCTCGCTAAATCACATTGACAAATTAACACAGAAATTGCGTCGCTATGAATTACTGTGGATTCTATGGCGTCTCCTCCTAAATCGAGGAACGGTTCTACGGATACGACAGGATTTTCTTTTGGGATACGACTATCTCCTTTCCGATGCACTATTCCTATATTACTGCAATACTCGCTCCCTCACATTGACGAATTAACACAGAAATTGCGTCGCTATGACATACTGTGTGTTCTAAGACAACTCCTTCTATATCGAGGAACGTTTCTATGTAAACGACAGGATTATTTTTTGTGATACGAATATCTCCTTTCCGATGCACTATTTCTTCTTTACTGCATCCCTCGCTCCCTCACATTAACATATTAACACAGAAATTGCGTCGCTATGAATTACTGTGGGTTCTATGACATATCCTTCTAAATCGGGGAACGTTTCTATGGAAACGGCAGGATTTTCTTTTGGGATACGAATATCTCCTTTCCGATGCACTATTTCTTCTTTACTGCAATCCTCGCTCCCTCACACTGACGAATTACACAGAAATTGCGTCGCTATGAAATACTGTTGGTTCTATGACATCTCCTTCTAAATCGAGGAACGTTTCTACGGAAAAGACAGGATTTTATTTTGAGATACGAGTATCTCCTTTCCGATGCACTATTCCTTCTTTACTACATCTTTCGCTCCCTCACATTGACGTATTAACTTAGAAATTGTGTCAGTATGACACACTATGGGTTCTAGCAATTCTCCATCTAAATCGAGAAACGTTTCTTTGGAAACGAAAGAATTATCTTTTGGGATACGACTATCTCCTTTCCGATGCACTATTCGTTCTTTACTGCGTCCCTCGCTCCCTCACATTGACGAATTTACACAGAAATTGCGTCGCTATGAATTACTGTGGGTTCTATGACATCTCCTTCTAAATCGAGGAACTCTTCTATGGATACGACTGGTTTTTCTTTTGGAATACGACTATCTCCAGTCCGATGCACTATTCCTTCTTTACTGCATCCCTCGCTCCATCACATTGACGAATTACACAGAATTTGTGTCGCTATGAAATACTGTGGGTTCTATGACATCTCCTTCTAAATCGAGGAACGTTTCTACGGAAACGACATGATTTCCTTTTGAGATACGAGTATCTCCTTTCGGATGCACTATTCCTTCTTTACTACATCACTCGCACCCTCCCATTGACGTATTAACTCAGAAATTGTGTCAGTATGACACGCTATGGGTTCTAGCAATTCTCCATCTAAATCGAGAAACGTTTGTATGGAAGCGAAAGGATTTTCTTTTGGGATACGAGTATCTCCTTTCCGATGCACTATTCCTTCTTTACCACATCACTCGCTCCCTCACATTGACAAATTAACACAGAAATTCTGTCAGTATGACATACTAAGGGTTCTAGCACTTCTTCATCTAAATCGAGAAACGTTTCTACGGAGATGAAATGATTTTATTTTGGGATAGGACTACCACCTTTCCGATGCACTATTCCTCTTTACTGCATCCCTCGTTCCCTCACATTGACGAATTAACACAGAAATTGCGTCGCTATAAATTAATGTGTGTTCTATGACATCTCCTTCTAAATCGAGGATCGTTTCTATGGAAACGAGAGGATTTTCTTTTGGGAAAAGAGTATCCCCTTTCCGATGCACTATTTCTTCTTTACTGCATCTCTCACTCCCTCACTTTGACGAATTAACACAGAAATTGCGTCGCTATGAATTACTGTGGGTTCTATGACATCTCCTTCTAAGTCGAGGATCGTTTCTATGAAAACGACAGAATTTTCTTTTGGGATACGAGTATCTCCTTTCCGATGCACTATCCCTTCTTTAGTACATCACTCGCTCCCTCACATTGACGAATTAGCACAGAAATTGTTTCAGTATGACATATTATGGGTTCTAGCAACTCTCCATCTAAATCGAGAAACGTTTCTATCGAAACGAAAGGATTTTCTTTTGGGATACGACTATCTTCTTTCCAATGCCCAATCCTTCTTTACTGCAATCCTCGCTAAATCACATTGACAAATTAACACAGAAATTGCGTCGCTATGAATTACTGTGGATTCTATGACGTCTCCTTCTAAATCGAGGAACGGTTCTACGGATACGACAGGATTTTCTTTTGGGATACGACTATCTCCTTTCCGATGCACTATTCCTACATTACTGCAATACTCGCTCCCTCACATTGACGAATTAACACAGAAATTGCGTCGCTATGACATACTGTGTGTCCTAAGACAACTCCTTCTATATCGAGGAACGTTTCTATGTAAACGACAGGATTATTTTTTGTGATACGAATATCTCCTTTCCGATGCACTATTTCTTCTTTACTGCATCCCTCGCTCCCTCACATTAACATATTAACACAGAAATTGCGTCGCTATGAATTACTGTGGGTTCTATGACATATCCTTCTAAATCGGGGAACGTTTCTATGGAAACGGCAGGATTTTCTTTTGGGATACGAATATCTCCTTTCCGATGCACTATTTCTTCTTTACTGCAATTCTCGCTCCCTCACATTTACGAATTACACAGAAATTGCGTCGCTATGAAATACTGTTGGTTCTATGACATCTCCTTCTAAATCGAGGAACGTTTCTACGGAAAAGACAGGATTTTATTTTGAGATACGAGTATCTCCTTTCCGATGCACTATTCCTTCTTTACTACATCTTTCGCTCCTTCACATTGACGTATTAACTTAGAAATTGTGTCAGTATGACACACTATGGGTTCTAGCAATTCTCCATCTAAATCGAGAAACGTTTCTTTGGAAACGAAAGAATTATCTTTTGGGATACGACTATCTCCTTTCCGATGCACTATTCGTTCTTTACTGCGTCCCTCGCTCCCTCACATTGACGAATTTACACAGAAATTGCGTCGCTATGAATTACTGTGGGTTCTATGACATCTCCTTCTAAATCGAGGAACTTTTCTATGGATACGACTGCTTTTTCTTTTGGAATACGACTATCTCCAGTCCGATGCACTATTCCTTCTTTACTGCATTCCTCGCTCCCTCACATTGACGAATTCACACAGAAATTGCGTAGCTATAAATTACTGTGGGTTCTATGACATCTCCTTCTAAATCGAGGAACTTTTCTATGGATACGACTGGTTTTTCTTTTGGAATACGACTATCTCCAGTCCGATGCACTATTCCTTTTTTACTGCACTCCTCGCTCCCTCACATTGACGAACTAACACAGAAATTGCGTCGCTATGAACTACTGTGGTTCTATGACATCTCTATCTAAATCGAAGAACGTTTCTATGGAAACGACACGATTTACTTTTGGGATACGAGTATCTCCTTTCCGATGCACTATTCCTTCTTTACTGCATCCCTCGCACCCTCACATTGACGAATTAACACAGATATTGTGTCAGTGTGACATACTATATGTTCTAGCAATTCTCCATCTAAATCGAGTAACATTCCTATGGAAACGAAAGGATTTTCTTCTGGGATACGACTATCTCCTTTCCGATGCACTATTCCTTCTTTACTGCATCCCTCACATTGACGAATTAATACAGAAATTGCGTCGCTATGAATTACTGTGAATTCTATGACATCTCCTTCTAAATCGAGGAACGTTTCTATGGAAACGACGGGATTTTCTTTTGGGATACGACTATCTCCTATCCGATGCACTATTCCTTCTTAACCACATCACTCGCTCCCTCACATTGACGAATTAACACAGAAATTGTGATAGTATGACATACTATGGGTTCTAGCAATTCTCCATCTAAATTGAGAAACGTTTCTATGGAAACGAAAGGACTTTCTTCTGGGATACGACTATCTCCTTTCCGATGCAATATTCCTTCTTTACTGAATCCATCGCTCCTTCACATTGACGAATTTAACACAGAAATTGGGTTGCTATGAATTACTGTGGGTTCTATGACATCTCCTTCCTAATCGAGGAATGTTTTTATGGAAACGACAGGATTTTCTTTTGGGATACGAGTATCTCCTTTCCGATGCACTATTCCTTCTTTACTGCATCCGTCGCTCTCTCAGTTTGACGAATTAACACAGAAATTGCGTCGCTAAGAATTACTGTGGGTTCTATGACATCTCCTTTTAAATCGAGTAACGTTTCTATGGAAACGACAGGATTTCCTTTTGGGATACGAGTATCTCCTTTCCGATGCACTATTCCTTCACTACTGCATCCGTCGCTCCCTCACATTGACGAATTACCACAGAAATTGTGTCAGTATGACATACTATGGGTTCTAGCAATTCTCCCTCTAAATCGAGAAACGTCTCTATGGAACGAAAGGATTTTCTTTTGGGATAAGACTATCTCCTTTCCGATGCACTATTTCTTCTTTACTGCATACCTCGCTCCCTCATACTGACGAATTAACACAGAAATTGTGTCAATATGACATACTATGGGTTCTAGCAATTCTCCATCTATATCGAGTAACGTTCCTATGTAAACGAAAAGATTTTCTTTTGAGTTCGAGTATCTCCTTTCCTATGCACTATTCCTTCTTTACTACTTCACTCGCTCCCTCAAATTGACCAATTAACACAGAAATTGTGTCAGTATGATATACTATGGGTTCTAGCAATTCTCCATCTAAATCGAGAAACGTTTCTATGGAAGGAAAGGATTTTCTTTTGGGATACGACTATCTCCTTTCCGATGCACTATTCCTTCGTTACTGCATCCCTCGCGGCCTCCCATTGACGAATTAACACAGAAATTGCATCGCTATGAGTTACTGTGGGTTCTATGACATCCCGTTCTAAATCGAGGAACGTTTCAATGGAAACGACAGTATTTTCTTTAGGGATACGAGTATCTCCTTTCCCATGCACTATTCCTTCTTTACTGCAATCCTCGCTCCCTCACATTGACGAATTAACACAGAAATAAAGTCGCTATGAAATACTGTAGGTCCTATGACATCGCCTTCTAAATCGAGGAACGTTTCCATGGAAACGACAGGATTTTCTTTTGGGATACGACTATCTCCTAACCGATGCACTATTCCTTCTTTACTGCATCCCTCGCACCCTCACATTGACCAAATAACACAGATATTGTGTCAGTATGACATACTATGGTTTCTAGCAACTCTCCATCTAAATCGAGAAACGTTTCTATGGAACGAAAGGATTTTCCTTTGGGATACAACTATCTCCTTTCCGATGCACTATTTCTTCTTTACTGCATACCTCGCTCCCTCACATTGACGAATTAACACAGAAATTGCGTCGCTATGAATTACTGTGGGTTCTATGACATCTCCTTCTAAATCGAGGAATTTTTCTATGGATACGACTGGCTTTTCTTTTGGAATACGACTATCTCCAGTCCGATGCACTATTCCTTTTTTACTGCATTCCTCGCTCCCTCACATTGACGAATTAACACAGAAATTGCGTGGCTATGAAATACTGTGGGTTCTATGACATCTTCTTCTAAATCGAGAAACATTTCTATGGAACGAAAGAATTTTCTTTTGGGATACGACTATCTCCTTTCCGAAGCACTATTCCTTCTTTACTGCATCCCTCGCGCCCTCCCATTGACGAATTAACGCAGAAATTGCGTCGCTATGACTTACTGTCGGTTCTGTGACATCTCCTTCTAAATCGAGGAACGTTTCTATGGAACGAACGGATTTTCTTTAGGGGTACGACTATCTTCTTTCCGATGCACTATTTCTTCTTTACTGCATACCTCGCTCCCTCACATTGACAAATTAACACAGAAATAGCGTCGCTATGAATAACTGTGGGTTCTATGATATCTCCTTCTAAATCAAGGAACGTTTCTATGGAAACGAAAGGATTTTCTTTTGTTTTACGAGTATCTCCTTTCCGATGCACTATTCCTTCTTTACCACATCACTCACTTCCTCACATTGACAAATTAACACAGAAATTGTGTCAGTATTACATACTATGGGTTCTAGCACATTTTCATCTAAATCGAGAACCGTTTCTATGGAGATGAAAGGATTTTATTATGGGATAGGAATACAACTTTTCCGATGCACTATTCCTTCTTTACTGCATCCCTCGCTCCCTCACATTGTCGAATTAACACAGAAATTGCGTCGGTATAAATTACTGTGGGTTCTATGACATCTCCTTCCAAATCGTGGATCGCTTCTATGGGAACGACAGGATATTCTTTTGAGATTCGAGTATCTCCTTTCCGATGCACTATTCCTTCTTTACTGCATCCCTCGCTCCTTCTCATTGACGAATTAACACAGAAATTGCGTCGCTATGAATTACTGTGGGTTCTATGGCATGTCCTTCTAAATCGACGATCGTTTCTATGGAAACGACAGGATTTCTTTTGGGATACGAGTATCTCCTTTCCGATGCACTATTCCTTCTTTAGTACATCACTCGCTCCCTCACATTGACGAATTAACACAGAAATTGCGTCGCTATGAATTACTGTGGGTTCTATGGCATGTCCTTCTAAATCGAGGATCGTTTCTATGGAAACGTCAGGATTTCTTTTGGGATACGAGTATCTCCTTTCCGATGCACTATTCCTTCTTTACTACATCTTTTGCTCCCTCACATTGACGTATTAACTTAGAAATTGTGTCAGTATGACATACTATGGGTTCTAGCAATTCTCCATCTAAATCGAGAAACGTTTCTTTGGAAACGAAAGGATTATCTTTTGGGATACGACTATCTCCTTTCCGATGCACTATTCGTTCTTTACTGCGTCCCTCGCTCCCTCACATTGACGAATTAACACAGAAATTGCGTCGCTATGAATTACTGTGGGTTCTATGACATCTCCTTCTAAATCGAGGAACTTTTCTATGGATACAACTGGTTTTTCTTTTGGATTACGACTATCTCCAGTCCGATGCACTATTCCTTCTTTACTGCATTCCTCGCTCCCTCACATTGACGAATTAACACAGAAATTGCGTAGCTATGAATTACTGTGGGTTCTATGACATCTCCTTCTAAATCGAGGAACTTTTCTATGGATACGACTGGTTTTTCTTTTGGAATACGACTATCTCCAATCCGATGCACTATTCCTTCTTTACTGCATCCCTCGCTCCCTCACATTGACGAACTAACACAGAAATTGCGTCGCTATGAACTACTGTGGGTTCTATGACATCTCTATCTAAATCGAAGAACGTTTCTATGGAAACGACAGGATTTTCTTTTGGGATACGAGTATCTCCTTTCAGATGCACTATTCCATCTTTACTACATCACTCGCTCCCTCACATTGACGAATTAACACAGAAATTGCGTCGCTATGAATTACTGTGGGTTCTATGACATCTCCTTCTAAATAGAGGAACGTTTCTATGGAAACGACAGGACTTTCTTTTGGGATACGAGTATCTCCTTTCCGATGCACTAATCATTCTTTACTGCATTCCTCGCTCCCTCACGTTGACGAATTACACAGAAATTGCGTCGCTATGAAATACTGTGGGTTCTATGACATCTAATTCTAAATCGAGGAACGTTTCCATGGAAACGACAGGATCTTCTTTTGGGAAATGAGTATCTCCTTTCCGATGCACTAATCCTTCTTTACTGCATTCCTCGCTCCCTCACATTGACGAATTACACAGAAATTGCGTCGCTATGAAATACTGTGGGTTCTATGACATCTCCTTCTAAATCGAGGAACGTTTCTATGGAAACGACAGGACTTTGTTTTGGGATACGAGTATCTCCTTTCCGATGCAGTATTCCTTCTTTACTACATCATTCGCTCCCTCATATTGACCAATTGACACTGAAATTGTGTCAGTATGATACACTACAGGTTCTAGCAATTCTCCATCTAAATCGAGAAAAGTTTCTATGGAAACGAAAGGATTTTCTTTTGGGATACGACTATCTCCTTTCCGATGCACTATTGCTTCTTTACTGTATCCCTCGCTCCCTCACATTGAAGAATTAACACAGAAATTGTGTCAGTATGACATACTATGGGTTCTAGCAATTCTCCATCTAAATCGAGAAACGTTTCTATGGAAACGAAAAGATTTTCTTCTGGGATACGACTATCTCCTTTCGGATGCACTATTCCTTCTTTACTGCATCCCTCGCTCCCTCACATTGACGAATTAACACAGAAATTGGGTTGCTATGAATTACTGTGGGTTCTATGACATCTCCTACTAAATCGAGGAACGTTTTTATGGAGACGACAGGATTTTCTTTTGGTATACGACTATCTCCTTTCCGATGCACTATTCCTTCTTTACTACATCACCCGCTCCCTCACATTAACGAATTAACACAGAAATTGTGTTAGTATGACATACTATGGGTTCTAGCAATTCTCCATCTAAATCGAGATATGTTTCTATGGAAACGAAAGGATTTTCTTTAGGGATACGACTATCTACTTTCCGATACACTATTCCTTCTTAACTACTTCACTCGCTCCATCATATTGACCAATTAACACAGAAATTGTGTCAGTATGACAAACTATTGGTACTAGCATTTCTCCATCTAAATCGAGAAACGTTTCTATGGAAACGAAAGGATTTTCTTTTGGGATACGACTATCTCCTTTCCGATGCACTATTCCTTCCTTACTGCATCCCTCGCGCCCTCCCATTGACGAATTAAAACAGAAATTGCATCGCTATGAATTACTGTGGGTTCTATGACATCCCCTTCTGGATCGAGGAACGTTTCAATGGAAACGACAGTATTTTCTTTACGGATACGAGGATCTCCTTTCCGATGCACTATTCCTTCTTTACTGCAATCCTCGCTCCCTCATATTGACGAATTAACACATAAATAGCGTCGCTATGAATTACTCTGGGTTCTATGACATCTCCTTCTAAATCGAGGCACGTTTCTATTTAAACGACAGTACTTTCTTTTGGGATACAACTATCTCCTTTCAGATGCACTATTCCTTCTCTACTGCATCCCTCGCTCCCTCACATTGACGAATTAACACAGACATTATGTCAGTATGCCATACGATGGTTTCTAGCAATTCTCCATCTAAATCGAGAAACGTTTCTATGGAACGAAAGGATTTTCTTTTGGGATACAACTATCTCCTTTCCGATGCACCATTCCTTCTTTACTGCATCCCTCGCTCCCTCACATTGACGAATTAACACAGAAATTGCGTCGCTATGAATTACTGTGGGTTCTATGACATCTCCTTCTATATCGAGGAACGTTTTTATGGAAACGACAGGATTTTCTTTTGGGATACGCCTATCTCCTTTCCGATGCACTATTCCTTCACTACTGCATCCCTCGCTCCCTCACATTGACGAATTAACACAGAAATTGTGTCAGTATGACATACTATGGGTATTAGCAATTCTCCATCTAAATCGAGAAACGTTTCTATGGAACGAAAGGATTTTCTTTTGGGATAAGACTATCTCCTTTCCGATGCACTATTTCTTCTTTACTGCATACCTCGCTCCCTCACATTGACGAATTAACACAGAAATAACGTCGCTATGAAATACTGTGGGTTCTATGACATCGCCATCTATTTCGAGGAGCGTTTCTATGGAAACGACAGGATTTTCTTTTGGGATACGAGTATCTTCTTTCCGATGCACTATTCCTCCTTTACTGCAATCCTCGCTCCCTCACATTGTCGAATTAACACAGAAACTGCGTGGCTATGAAATACTGTGGGTTCTATGACATCTCCTTCTAAATCGAGGAACGTTTCTATGGAAACGACGGGATTTTCTTTTGGGATACGACTATCTCGTTTCCGCTGCACTATTCCTTCTTTACTGCATCCCTCCCATTGACGAATTAACACAGAAATTGCGTCGCTATGAATTACTGTGGGTTCTATGACATCTCCTTCTACATTGAAGAACATTTCTATGGTTACGACAGGATTTTCTTTTGGGATACGACTATCGCCTTTCCGATGCACTATTCCCTCTTTACTGCATCCCTTGCTCCCTCACATTGACGAATTAACACAGAAATTGCGTCGCTATGAATTACTGTGGGTTCTATGACATCTCCTACTACATCGAGGAACGTTTCTATGGAAACGACAGGATTTTCTTTTGGGATACGAGTATCTCCTTTCCGATGTACTATTCCTTCTTTACTACGTCTCTCGCTCCCTCACATTGACGAATTCACACAGAAATTGTGTCAGAATGACATACTATGGGTTCTAGCAATTCTCCATCTAAATCGAGAAACGTTTCTATGGAAACGAAAGGATTTTCTTTTGGGATACGACTATTTCCTTTCCGATGCACTACTCCTTCTTTACTGCATCCCTCGCTCCCTCTCGTTGACGAATTAACACAGAAATTGTGTCGCTATGAACTACTGTGTGTTCTATGACATCTCCTTCTAAATCGAGGAACGTTTCAATGGATACGACAGGATTTTCTTTTGGGATACGACTAACTCTTTTCCGATGCACTATTCCTTCTTTACTGCATCCCTCGCTCCCTAACATTGTCGAATTAACACAGAAATTGCGTCGCTATGAATAACTGTGGGTTCTAAGACATGTCCTTCCAAATCGAGGAACGTTTCTATGGAAACGACCGGATTTTCTTTTGGGATAAGAGTATCTCCTTTCCGATGCACTCTTCCTTCTTACTAAATCAGTCGTTCCCTCACATTGACGAACTAACACAGAAATTGTGTCAGTATGACATACTATAGGTTCTAGCAATTCTCCATATAAATCGAGAAACGTTTGTATGGATGCGACAGGATTTTCTTTTGGGATGCGAGTATCTCCTTTCCGATGCACTATTCCTTCTTTACTGCAATCTTCGCTCCCTCACATTGACGAATTAACAGAGAAATTGCGTCGCTATGAATTACTGTGTGTTGTACGACATCTCCATCTAAATCGAGGAACGATTCTATGGGATTGACAGAATTTTCTTTAGGGATACGAGTATCTCCTTTGCGATACACTATTCCTTCTTTACTACATCACTCGCTCCCTCACATTGACGAATTAACACAGAAATTGCGTCGCTATGAATTACTGTGGGTTCTATGACATCTCCTTCCAAATTGAGGAACATTTCTGTAAATACGACAGGATTTTCTTTTGGGATTCGAGTATCTCCTTTCCGATGCACTATTCCTTCCTTACTACATCACTCGCTCCCTCACATTGACGAATTAACATAGAAATTGCGTCGCTATGAAATACTGTGGGTTCTATGACATCTCCTTCTAAATCGAAGAACGTTTCTGTGGAAACGACAGGATCTTCTTTTAGGATACGCGTATCTCCTTTCCGATGCACTATTCCTTCTTTACTGCAATCCTCGCTCCCTTACATTGACGAATTAACACAGAAATTGTGTCAGTATGACATACTATGGGTTCTAGCAATTCTCCATCTAAATCGAGAACGTTTCTATGGAAGCGAAAGGGTTTTCTTTTGGGATACGACTATCTCTTTTCGGATGCGCTATTCCTTCTTTACTGCATCCCTCGCTCCCTCACATTGACGAATTAACACAGAAATTGCATCGCTATGAATTACTGTGGGTTCTATGACATCTCCTTCTAAATCGAGGAACGTTTCTATAGAAACGACAGAAATTTCTTTTGGGATACGAGTATCTCCTTTCCGATGGACTATTCCTTCTGTACTGCAATCCTCGCTCCCTCACATTGACGAATTAACACAGAAATTGCGTCGCTATAAATTCCTGCGGGTTCAATGACATCTCCTTCTAAATCAAGGAACGTTTCTATGGGAACGACAGGATTTACTTTTGGGATACGAATATCTTGTTTCCGATGCACTATTCCTTCTTTACTACATCACTCGCTCCCTCACATTGACGAATTAACACAGAAATTATGTCAGTATGACATTATATGGGTTCTAGCAATTCTCTATCAAAATCGAGAAACGTTTCTATAGAAACGAAAGGATTTTCTTTTGGGATACGACTATCTCCTTTCCGATGCACTATTCCTTCTTTACTGCATCCCTCGCTCCCTCACATTGAAGAATTAACACAGAAATTGCGTCGCTATGAATTACTGAGGGCTCTATGACATCTCCGCCTAATTCGAGGAATGTTTCAATGGAAACGACAGGATTTACTTTTGGGATACGAGTATCTCCTTTCAAATGCCCTATTCCTTCTTTACTACATCACTCGCTCCCTCACATTGACGAATTAACACAGAAATTGTATCAGTATGACATACTGTAGGTTCTAGTAATTCTGCATCTAAATCGAGAAACGTTTCTATGGAAACGACAGGATTTTCTTTTGCGATATGTTTATCTCCTTTCCGAAGCACTATTCCTCCTTTACTGCATTCCTCGCTCCCTCACATTGACGAATTAACACAGAAATTGTGTCAGTATGACATAGTATGGGTTCTAGCAATTCTCAATCTAAATCGATAACGTTTCTATGGATACGACAGAACTTTGTTTTGGGATACGAGTATCTCCTTTCCGATGCACTATTCCTTCTTTACTGCAATCCTCGCTCCCTCACATTGAAGAATTAACACAGAAATTGCGTCGCTATGAAATACTGTGGGTTCTATGACATCACCTTCTAAATCGAGGAACGTGTCTATGGAAACGACAGGATTTTCTTTTAGGATACGAATATCTCCTTTCCGATGCACTCTTCCTTATTTACTAAATCAATCGTTCCCTCACATTGACGAATTAACACAGAAATTGTGTCAGTATGACATACTATGGGTTCTAGCAATTCTCCATCTAAATCGAGGAAGGTTTCTATGGAGACGAAAGGATTTTCTTTTGGGATACGACTATCTCCATTGCGATGCACTGTTCCTTCTTAACTGCATCCCTCGCTCTCTCACGTTGAAGAATTAACACAGAAATTGCGTCGCTATGAATTACTGAGGGCTTTAAGACATCTCCTACTAAATCGAGGAACGTTTCTATGGAAACGAAAGGATTTTCTTTTGGGATACGAGTATCTCCTTTCCGACGCACTATTCCTTCTTTACTACATCACTCGCCCCCTTACATTGACGAATTAACACAGAAATTGTGTCAGTATGACATACTATGGGTTCTAGTAATTCTCCACCTAAATCGAGAAACGTTTCTATGGAAACGACAGGACTTTCTTTTGGGATACGACTATCTACTTTCCGATGCACTATTCCTTCTTTACTGCATTCCTTGCTCCCTCACACTGACGAATTAACACAGAAATTTCGTCGCTATGAATTACTGTGGGTTCTATGGCATCTTATTCTAAATCGAGGAACGTATCTGTGGAAACGACAGTATTTTCTTTTGGGATACGAGTATTTCCTTTCCGATGCACTATTCCTTATTTACTACATCAATTGTTCCCTAAAATTGACGTATTAACACAGAAATTGTGTCAGTATGACATACTATGGGTTCTAGCAATTCTCAATCTAAATCGATAACGTTTCTATGGAAACGAAAGGATTTTCTTTTGGGATACGAGTATCTCCTTTCCGACGCACTATTCCTTCTTTACTACATCACTCGCCCCCTTACATTGACGAATTAACACAGAAATTGTGTCAGTATGACATACTATGGGTTCTAGTAATTCTCCACCTAAATCGAGAAACGTTTCTATGGAAACGACAGGACTTTCTTTTGGGATACGACTATCTACTTTCCGATGCACTATTCCTTCTTTACTGCATTCCTTGCTCCCTCACACTGACGAATTAACACAGAAATTTCGTCGCTATGAATTACTGTGGGTTCTATGGCATCTTATTCTAAATCGAGGAACGTGTCTATGGAAACGACAGGATTTTCTTTTGGGATACGACTATCTACTTTCCGATGCACTATTCCTTCTTTACTGCATCCCTTGCTCCCTCACATTGACGAATTAACACCGAATTTGCGTCGCTATGAATTACTGTGGTTTCAATGACATCTCCTACTACATCGAGGAACGTTTCTATGGAAACGACAGGATTTTCTTTTGGGATACGAGTATCTCCTTTCCGATATACTATTCCTTCTTTACTACATCTCTCGCTCCCTCACATTGACGAAGTAACACAGAAATTGCGTCGCTATGAATTACTGTGGGTTCTATGACATCTCCTTCCAAATCGAGGAAAATTTCTATGGATACGACAGGATTTTCTTTTGCGATACAGCTATCTCCGTTCCGATACACTATGCCTTCTTCACTGCATCCCTCGCTCCCTCACATTGACGAATTAACGGAGAAATTGCGTTGCTATGACTTACTGTGGGTTCAATGACATCTCCTTCTATATCGACGAACGTTTCTATAGAAACGACAGGATTTTCTTTTGGGATACGAGTATCTCCTTTCCGATGCACTATTCCTTCCTTACTACATCACTCGCTCCCTCACATTGACAAATTAACATAGAAATTGCGTCGCTATGAAATACTGTGTGTTCTATGACATCTCCTTCTAAATCGAGGAACGTTTCTATGGATACGACAAGATTTTCTTTTGGGATACGACTAACTCCTTTCCGATGCACTATTCCTTCTTTACTGCATCCCTCGCTCCCTCACATTGACGAATTAACGGAGAAATTGCGTCGCTATGAATTACTGTGGGTTCAATGACATCTCCTTCTATATCGACGAACGTTTCTATAGAAACGACAGGATTTTCTTTTGGGATACGAGTATCTCCTTTCCGATGCACTATTCCTTCCTTACTACATCACTCGCTCCCTCACATTAACAAATTAACATAGAATTTGCGTCGCTATGAAATACTGTGTGTTCTATGACATCTCCTTCTAAATCTAGGAACGTTTCTATGGAAACGACAGGATTTTTCTTTTGGGATACGAATATCTTCTTTCCGATGCACTACTCCTTCTTTACTACATCACTTGCTCCCTCACATTGACGAATTAACACAGAAATTGTGTCAGTATGACATTATATGGGTTCTAGCAATTATTTTTCAAAATCGAGAAACGTTTCTATGGAAACGAACGGATTTTCTTTTGGGATACGACTATCTCCTTTCCGATGCACTATTCCTTCCTTACTGCATCCCTCGCTCCCTCACATTGATGAATTAACACAGAAATTGCGTCGCTATGAATTACTGTGGGTTCTATGACATCTCCTTCTACATTGAAGAACATTTCTATGGATACGACAGGATTTTCTTTTGGGATACGACTATCGCCTTTCCGATGCACTATTCCCTCTTTACTGCATCCCTTGCTCCCTCACATTGACGAATTAACACAGAAATGGCGTCGCTATGAATTACTGTGGGTTCTATGACATCTCCTACTACATCGAGGAACGTTTCTATGGAAACGACAGGATTTTCTTTTGGGATACGAGTATCTCCTTTCCGATGTACTATTCCTTCTTTACTACGTCTCTCGCTCCCTCACATTGACGAATTCACACAGAAATTGTGTCAGAATGACATACTATGGGTTCTAGCAATTCTCCATCTAAATCGAGAAACGTTTCTATGGAAACGAAAGGATTTTCTTTTGGGATACGACTGTCTCCTTTCCGATGCACTACTCCTTCTTTACTGCATCCCTCGCTCCCTCTCGTTGACGAATTAACACAGAAATTGTGTCGCTATGAATTACTGTGTGTTCTATGACATCTCCTTCTAAATCGAGGAACGTTTCAATGGATACGACAGGATTTTCTTTTGGGATACGACTAACTCCTTTATGATGCACTATTCCTTCTTTACTGCATCCCTCGCTCCCTAACATTGTCGAATTAACACAGAAATTGCGTCGCTATGAATAACTGTGGGTTCTAAGACATGTCCTTCCAAATCGAGGAACGTTTCTATGGAAACGACCGGATTTTCTTTTGGGATATGAGTATCTCCTTTCCGATGCACTCTTCCTTCTTACTAAATCAGTCGTTCCCTCACATTGACGAACTAACACAGAAATTGTGTCAGTATGACATACTATAGGTTCTAGCAATCTCCATATAAATCGAGAAACGTTTGTATGGATGCGACAGGATTTTCTTTTGGGATACGAGTATCTCCTTTCCGATGCACTATTCCTTCTTTACTGCAATCTTCGCTCCCTCACATTGACGAATTAACAGAGAAATTGCGTCGCTATGAATTACTGTGTGTTGTACGACATCTCCATCTAAATCGAGGAACGATTCTATGGGATTGACAGAATTTTCTTTAGGGATACGAGTATCTCCTTTGCGATACACTATTCCTTCTTTACTACATCACTCGCTCCCTCACATTGACGAATTAACACAGAAATTGCGTCGCTATGAATTACTGTGGGTTCTATGACATCTCCTTCCAAATTGAGGAACATTTCTGTAAATACGACAGGATTTTCTTTTGGGATTCGAGTATCTCCTTTCCGATGCACTATTCCTTCCTTACTACATCACTCGCTCCCTCACATTGACGAGTTAACATAGAAATTGCGTCGCTATGAAATACTGTGGGTTCTATGACATCTCCTTCTAAATCGAAGAACGTTTCTGTGGAAACGACAGGATCTTCTTTTAGGATACGCGTATCTCCTTTCCGATGCACTATTCCTTCTTTACTGCAATCCTCGCTCCCTTACATTGACGAATTAACACAGAAATTGTGTCAGTATGACATACTATGGGTTCTAGCAATTCTCTATCTAAATCGAGAACGTTTCTATGGAAGCGCAAGTGTTTTCTTTTGGGATACGACTATCTCTTTTCGGATGCGCTATTCCTTCTTTACTGCATCCCTCGCTCCCTCACATTGACGAATTAACACAGAAATTGCATCGCTATGAATTACTGTGGGTTCCATGACATCTCCTTCTTAATCGAGGAACGTTTCTATAGAAACGACAGAAATTTCTTTTGGGATACGAGTATCTCCTTTCCGATGGACTATTCCTTCTGTACTGCAATCCTCGCTCCCTCACATTGACGAATTAACACAGAAATTGCGTCGCTATAAATTCCTGCGGGTTCAATGACATCTCCTTCTAAATCAAGGAACGTTTCTATGGGAACGACAGGATTTACTTTTGGGATACGAATATCTTGTTTCCGATGCACTATTCCTTCTTTACTACATCACTCGCTCCCTCACATTGACGAATTAACACAGAAATTATGTCAGTATGACATTATATGGGTTTTAGCAATTCTCTATCAAAATCGAGAAACGTTTCTATAGAAACGAAAGGATTTTCTTTTGGGATACGACTATCTCCTTTCCGATGCACTATTCCTTCTTTACTGCATCCCTCGCTCCCTCACATTGTAGAGTTAACACAGAAATTGCGTCGCTATGAATTACTGAGGGCTCTATGACATCTCCGCCTAATTCGAGGAATGTTTCAATGGAAACGACAGGAATTACTTTTGGGATACGACTATCTCCTTTCAAATGCCCTATTCCTTCTTTACTACATCACTCGCTCCCTCACATTGACGAATTAACACAGAAATTGTATCAGTATGACATACTGTAGGTTCTAGTAATTCTCCATCTAAATCGAGAGACGTTTCTATGGAAACGACAGGATTTTCTTTTGCGATATGTTTATCTCCATTCCGAAGCACTATTCCTCCTTTACTGCATTCCTCGCTCCCTCACATTGACGAATTAACACAGAAATTGTGTCAGTATGACATAGTATGGGTTCTAGCAATTCTCAATCTAAATCGATAACGTTTCTATGGATACGACAGAACTTTATTTTGGGATACGAGTATCTCCTTTCCGATGCACTATTCCTTCTTTACTGCAATCCTCGCTCCCTCACATTGAAGGATTAACACTGAAATTGCGTCGCTATGAAATACTGTGGGTTCTATGACATCACCTTCTAAATTGAGGAACGTGTCTATGGAAACGACAGGATTTTCTTTTAGGATACGAGTATCTCCTTTCCGATGCACTATTCCTTCTTTACTGCAATCCTCGCTCCCTCACATTGACGAATTAACACAGAAATTGCGTCGCTATGATTTATGTGGGTTCTAAGACATCACCTTCTAAATTGAGGAACGTGTCTATGGAAACGACAGGATTTTCTTTTAGGATACGAATATCTCCTTTCCGATGCACTCTTCCTTATTTACTAAATCAATCGTTCCCTCACATTGACGAATTAACACAGAAATTGTGTCAGTATGACATAGTATGGGTTCTAGCAATTCTCCATCTAAATCGAGGAAGGTTTCTATGGAGACGAAAGGATTTTCTTTTGGGATACGACTATCTCCATTGCGATGCACTGTTCCTTCTTAACTGCATCCCTCGCTCTCTCACATTGAAGAATTAACACAGAAATTGCGTCGCTATGAATTACTGAGGGCTTTAAGACATCTCCTACTAAATCGAGGAACGTTTCTATGGAAACGAAAGGATTTTCTTTTGGGATACGAGTATCTCCTTTCCGACGCACTATTCCTTCTTTACTACATCACTCGCCCCCTTACATTGACGAATTAACACAGAAATTGTGTCAGTATGACATACTATGGGTTCTAGTAATTCTCCACCTAAATCGAGAAACGTTTCTATGGAAACGACAGGATTTTCTTTTGGGATACGACTATCTACTTTCCGATGCACTATTCCTTCTTTACTGCATTCCTTGCTCCCTCACACTGACGAATTAACACAGAAATTTCGTCGCTATGAATTACTGTGGGTTCTATGGCATCTCCTTCTAAATCGAGGAACGTATCTGTGGAAACGACAGTATTATCTTTTGGGATACGAGTATTTCCTTTCCGATGCACTATTCCTTATTTACTACATCAATTGTTCCCTAGCATTGACGTACTAACACAGAAATTGTGTCAGTATGACATACTATGGGTTCTAGCAATTCTCAATCTAAATCGATAACGTTTCTATGGATACGTAGGATTTTATTTTGGGATACGAGTATCTCCTTTCCGCTGCACTATTCCTTCTTTACTGCAATCCTCGCTCCCTCACATTGACGAATTAACACAGAAACGGCGTCGCTATGAAATACTGTGGGTTCTATGACATCTCCTCCTAAATCGAGGAACGTTTCTATGGAAACGACACGATTTACTTTTGGGATACGAATATCTAGTTTCCGATGCACTATTCCTTCTCTACTACATCAATCGCTCCCTCACATTGACGAATTAACACAGAAGTTGTGTCAGTATGACATTATATGGGTTCTAGCAATTATCCATCTAAATCGAGAAACGTGTCTATGGAAACGAAAGGGTTTTCCTTGGGATACGACTATCTCTTTTCGAATGCGCTATTCCTTCTTTACTGCATCCCGCGCTCCCTCATATTGACGAATTAACAAAGAAATTGCATCGCTATGAATTACTGTGAGGTCTAAGATATCTCCTTCTAAATCGAGGAACGTTTCTATAGAAACGGCAGAAATTTCTTTTGGGATACGAGTATCTCCTTTCCGATGCACTATTCCTTCCTTACTGCATCCCTCGCTCCCTCACATTGATGAATTAACACAGAAATTGCGTCGCTATGAATTACTGTGGGTTGTATGACATCTCCTTCTAAATCGAGGAACATTTCTATGGATACGACAGGATTTTCTTTTGGGATACGACTATCTACATTCCGATGCACTACTCCTTCTTTACTGCATCCCTCGCTCCCTCAAATTGACGAATTAACACAGAAATTGTGTCGCTATGAGTTACTGTGTGTTCTATGACATCTCCTTCTAAATCGAGGAACGTTTCTATGGATACGACAAGATTTTCTTTTGGGATACGACTAACTCCTTTCCGATGCACTATTCCTTCTTTACTGCATCCCTCGCTCCCTCAGATTGACGAATTAACACAGAAATTGCGTCGCTATGAATTACCTTGCGTTCTATGACATCTCCTTCCAAATCGAGGAACGTTTCTATGGAAACGACATGATTTTCTTTTAGGATACGAGTATCTCATTTGCGATGCACTATTCCTTCTTTACTGCAATCCTCGCACCCTCACACTGACGAATTAACACAGAAATTGCGTCGCTATAAATTTCTGTGGGTTCAATGACATCTCCTTTTAAATCGAGGGACGTTTCTATGGAAACGACAGGATTTTTCTTTTGGGAAACGAGTATCTCCTTTCCGACGCACTATTCCTTCCTTACTACATCACTCGCTCCCTCACATTGACGAATTAACACAGAAATTGCGTCGCTATGAAATACTGTGTGTTCTATGACATCTCCTTCTAAATCGAGTAACGTTTCTATGGATACGACAAGATTTTCTTTTGGGATACGACTAACTCCTTTCCGATGCACTATTCCTTCTTTACTGCATCCCTCGCTCCCTCACATTGACGAATTAACACAGAAATTGCGTCGCTATAAATTACTGTGGGTTCAATGACATCTCCTTCTAAATCGAGGAACGTTTCAATGGATACGACAGGATTTTCTTTTGGGATACGACTAACTCCTTTCCGATGCACTATTCCTTCTTTACTGCATCCCTCGCTCCCTCAGATTGACGAATTAACACAGAAATTGCGTCGCTATGAATTACTGTGGGTTCTATGACATCTCCTTCTAAATCGAAGAACGTTTCTATGGAAACGACAGGATTTTCTTTTAGGATACGAGTATTTCATTTGCGTTGCACTATTCCTTCCTTACTACATCACTCGCTCCCTCACATTGAAGAATTAACACAGAAATTTTGTCAGTATGACATACTATGGGTTCTAGCAATTCTCAATCTAAATCGAGAAACGTTTCTATGGAAAAGAAAGGATTATCTTTTGGGATACGACTATCTCCTTTACGATGCACTCTTCCTTCTTTACTGCATCCCTCGCTCCCAGACATTGTCGAATTAACACAGAAATTGCGTTGATATGATTTACTGTGGGTTCTATGACATCTCCTTCTAAATCGAGGAACGTTTCTATGGAAACGACAGTATTTTCTTTTAGGATACGAGTATCTCATTTGCGATGCACTATTCCTTCTTTACTGCAATCCCCGCTCCCTCACACTGACGAATTAACACAGAAATTGCGTCGCTATAAATTTCTGTGGGTTCAATGACATCTCCTTTTAAATCGAGGAACGTATCTATGGAAACGAACGGATTTTCTTTTGGGATACGACTAACTCCTTTCCGATGCACTATTCCTTCTTTACTGCATCCCTCGCTCCCTCACATTGACGAATTAACACAGAAATTGCATCGCTTTGAATTACTGTGGGTTCTATGACATCTCCTTCTAAATCGGCGAACGTTTCTATGGAAACGACAGGATTTTCTTTTAGGATACGAGTATCTCATTTGCGATGCACTATTCCTTCTTTACTACATCACTCGCTCCCCCACATTGACGAATTAACACAGAAATTGTGTCTGCATGATTAACTATGGGTTCTAGAAATTCTCCATCTAAATCGAGAAACGTTTCTATGGATACGACAGCATTTTCTTTTGGGATACGACTATCTCCTTTACGAGGCACTATTCCTTCTTTACTGCATCCCTCGCTCCCTAACATTGTCGAATTAACACAGAAATTGCGTCGCTATGAATAACTGTGGGTTCTAAGACATGTCCTTCCAAATCGAGGAACGTTTCTATGGAAACGACCGCATTTTCTTTTGGGATATGAGTATCTCCTTTCCGATGCACTCTTCCTTCTTTACTAAATCAGTCGTACCCTCACATTGACGAACTAACACAGAAATTGTGTCAGTATGACATACTATAGGTTCTAGCAATTCTCCATATAAATCGAGAAACGTTTGTATGGATACGACAGGATTTTCTTTTGGGATACGAGTATCTCCTTTCCGATGCACTATTCCTTCTTTACTGCAATCTTCGCCCCCTCACATTGACGAATTAACACAGAAATTGCGTCGCTATGAATTACTGTGTGTTGTACGACATCTCCATCTAATTCGAGGAACGATTCTATGGAATTGACATAATTTTCTTTAGGGATACGAGTATCTCCTTTGCGATACACTATTCCTTCTTTACTACATCACTCGCTCCCTCACATTGACGAATTAAGACAGAAATTGCGTCGCTATGAATTACTGTGGGTTCTATGACATCTCCTTCCAAATTGAGGAACATTTCTGTAAATACGACAGGATTTTCTTTTGGGATTCGAGTATCTCCTTTCCGATGCACTATTCCTTCCTTACTACATTACTCGCTCCCTCACATTGACGAATTAACAAAGAAATTGCGTCGCTATGAAATACTGTGGGTTCTATGACATCTCCTTCTAAATCGAAGAACGTTTCTATGGAAACGACAGGATCTTCTTTTAGGATACGCGTATCTCCTTTCCGATGCACTATTCCTTCTTTACTGCAATCCTCGCTCCCTTACATTGACGAATTAACACAGACATTGTGTCAGTATGACATACTATGGGTTCTAGCAATTCTCCATCTAAATCGAGAACGTTTCTATGGAAACGAAAGAGTTTTCTTTTGGGATACGACTATCTCCTTTACGAGGCACTATTCCTTCTTTACTGCATCCCTCGCTCCCTAACATTGTCGAATTAACACAAAAATTGCGTCGCTATGAATAACTGTGGGTTCTAAGACATGTCCTTCCAAATCGAGGAACGTTTCTATGGAAACGACCGGATTTTCTTTTGGGATATGAGTATCTCCTTTCCGATGCACTCTTCCTTCTTTACTAAATCAGTCGTTCCCTCACATTGACGAACTAACACAGAAATTGTGTCAGTATGACATACTATAGGTTCTAGCAATTCTCCATATAAATCGAGAAACGTTTGTATGGATACGACAGGATTTTCTTTTGGGATACGAGTATCTCCTTTCCGATGCACTATTCCTTCTTTACTGCAATCTTCGCTCCCTCACATTGACGAATTAACACAGAAATTGCGTCGCTATGAATTACTGTGTGTTGTACGACATCTCCATCTAATTCGAGGAACGATTCTATGGAATTGACATAATTTTCTTTAGGGATACGAGTATCTCCTTTGCGATACACTATTCCTTCTTTACTACATCACTCGCTCCCTCACATTGACGAATTAAGACAGAAATTGCGTCGCTATGAATTACTGTGGGTTCTATGACATCTCCTTCCAAATTGAGGAACATTTCTGTAAATACGACAGGATTTTCTTTTGGGATTCGAGTATCTCCTTTCCGATGCACTATTCCTTCCTTACTACATCACTCGCTCCCTCACATTGACGAATTAACAAAGAAATTGCGTCGCTATGAAATACTGTGGGTTCTATGACATCTCCTTCTAAATCGAAGAACGTTTCTATGGAAACGACAGGATCTTCTTTTAGGATACGCGTATCTCCTTTCCGATGCACTACTCCTTCTTTACTGCATCCCTCACTCCCTCTCATTGACGAATTAACACAGAAATTGTGTCGCTATGAATTACTGTGGGTTCTATGACATCTCCTTCTAAATCGAGGAACGTTTCTATAGAAACGACAGAAATTTCTTTTGGGATACGAGTATCTCCTTTCCGATGGACTATTCCTTCTGTACTGCAATCCTCGCTCCCTCACATTGACGAATTAACACAGAAATTGCGTCGCTATAAATTCCTGCGGGTTCAATGACATCTCCTTCTAAATCGAGGAACGTTTCTATGGGAACGACAGGATTTACTTTTGGGATACGAATATCTCCTTTCCGATGCACAATTCCTTCTTTACTGCATCCCTCGCTCCATCACATTGAAGAATTAACACAGAAATTGCGTCGCTATGATTTACTGAGGGCTCTATGACATCTCCGCCTAATTCGAGGAATGTTTCAATGGAAACGACAGGATTTACTTTTGGGATACGAGTATCTCCTTTCAAATGCCCTATTCCTTCTTTACTACATCACTCGCTCCCTCACATTGACGAATTAACACAGAAATTGTATCAGTATGACATACTGTAGGTTCCAGTAATTCTCCATATAAATCGAGAAACGTTTCTATGGAAACGACAGGATTTTCTTTTGCGATATGTTTATCTCCTTTCCGAAGCACTATCCCTCCTTTACTGCATTCCTCGCTCCCTCACATTGACGAATTAACACAAAAATTGTGTCAGTATGACATAGTATGGGTTCTAGCAATTCTCAATCTAAATCGATAACGTTTCTATGGATACGACAGAATTTTATTTTGGGATACGAGTATCTCCGTTCCGATGCACTATTCCTTCTTTACTGCAATCCTCGCTCCCTCACATTGAAGAATTAACACAGAAATTGCGTCTCTATGTAATACTGTGGGTTCTATGACATCACCTTCTAAATCGAGGAACGTGTCTATGAAACGAAAGGATTTTCTTTTAGGATACGAGTATCTCCTTTCCGATGCACTATTCCTTCTTTACTGCAGTCCTCGCTCCCTCACATTGACGAATTAACACAGAAATTGCGTCGCTATGAATTACTGTGGGTTCTAAAACATCTCCTTCTAAATCGAGGAACGTTTCTATGGAAACGAATGGATTTTCTTTTAGGATACGAATATCTCCTTTCCGATGCACTCTTCCTTATTTACTAAATCAATCGTTCCCTCACATTGACGAATTAACACAAAAATTGTGTCAGTATGACATACTATGGGTTCTAGCAATTCTCCATCTAAATCGAGAAACGTTTGTATGGATACGAAAGGATTTTCTTTTGGGATACGAGTATCTCCTTTCCGATGCACTATTCCTTCTTTACTGCAATCCTCGCTCCCTCACATTGACGAATTAACTCAGAAATTGCGTCGCTATGAATTACTGTGTGTTCTACGACATTTCCATCTAAATCGAGGGACGATTCTGTGGAATTGACAGGATTTTCTTTAGGGATACGAGTATCTCCTTTGCGATACACTATTCCTTCTTTACTACAACACTCGCTCCCTCACATTGACGAATTAACACAGAAATTGTGTCAGTATGACATACTATGTGTTCTAGCAATTCTCCATCTAAATCGAGGAACGTTTCTATGGAGACGAAAGGATTTTCTTTTGGGATAGGACTATCTCCATTGCGATGCACTGTTCCTTCCTAACTGCATCCCTCGCTCTCTCACATTGAAGAATTAACACAGAAATTGTGTCGCTATGAATTACTGTGGGTTCAATGACATCTCCATCTAAATCGACGAACGTTTCTATAGAAACGGCAGGATTTTCATTTGGGATACGAGTATCTCCTTTCCGATGCACTATTCCTTCCTTACTACATCACTCGCTCCCTCACATTGACGAATTAACATAGAAATTGCGTCGCTATGAAATACTGTGGGTTCTATGACATCTCCTCCTAAATCGAGGAACGTTTCTATGGAAACGACAGGATTTACTTTTGGGATACGAATATCTTGTTTCCGATGCACTATTCCTTCTCTACTACATCACTCGCTCCCTCACATTGACGAATTAACACAGAAGTTGTGTCAGTATGACATTATATGGGTTCTAGCAATTATCCATCTAAATCGAGAAACGTGTCTATGGAAACGAAAGGGTTTTCTTTTGGGATACGACTATCTCTTTTCGGATGCGCTATTCCTTCTTTACTGCATCCCGCGCTCCCTCATATTGACGAATTAACACAGAAATTGCATCGCTATGAATTACTGTGAGGTCAATGATATCTCCTTCTAAATCGAGGAACGTTTCTATAGAAACGGCAGAACTTTCTTTTGGGATACGAGTATCTCCTTTCCGATTTACTATTCCTTCCTTACTGCATCCCTCGCACCCTCACATAGATGATTTAACACAGAAATTGCGTCGCTATGAATTACTGTGGGTTGTATGACATCTCCTTCTAAATCGAGGAACATTTCTATGGATACGACAGGATTTTCTTTTGGGATACGACTATCTACTTTCCGATGCACTATTCCTTCTTTACTGCATCCCTTGCTCCCTCACATTGACGAATTAACACCGAATTTGCGTCGCTATGAATTACTGTGGTTTCTATGACATCTCCTACTACATCGAGGAACGTTTCTATGGAAACGACAGGATTTTGTTTTGGGATACGAGTATCTCCTTTCCGATGTACTATTCCTTCGTTACTACATCTCTCGCTCCCTCACATTGTCGAATTCACACAGACATTGTGTCAGAATGACATTCTATGAGTTCTAGCAATTCTCCATCTAAATCGAGAAACGTTTCTATGGAAACGAAAGGATTTTCTTTTGGGATACGACTATCTCCTTTCCGATGCACTACTCCTTCTTTACTGCATCCCTCGCTCCCTCTCATTGACGAATTAACACAGAAATTGTGTCGCTATGAATTACTGTGTGTTCTATGACATCTCCTTCTAAATCGAGGAACGTTTCTATGGATACGACAAGATTTTCTTTTGGGATACGACTAACTCCTTTCCGATGCACTATTCCTTCTTTACTGCATCCCTCGCTCCCTCAGATTGACGAATTAACACAGAAATTACGTCGCTATGAATTATTTTGCGTTCTATGACATCTCCTTTAAAATCGAGGAACGATTCTAAGGAAACGACAGGATTTTCTTTTAGGATACGAGTATCTCATTTGCGATGCACAATTCCTTCCTTACTGCAATCCTCGCTCCCTCACACTGACGAATTAACACAGAAATTGCTTCGCTATAAATTACTGTGGGTCCAATGACATCGCCTTTTAAATCGAGGAACGTTTCTATGGAAACGACAGGATTTTTCTTTTGTAATACGAGTATCTCCTTTCCGATGCACTATTCCTTCCTTACTACATCACTCGCTCCCCCACATTGACAAATTAACATAGAAATTGCGTCGCTATGAAATACTGTGTGTTCTATGACATCTCCTTCTAAATCGACGAACGTTTCTATGGATGCGACAAGATATTCTTTTGGGATACGACTAACTCCTTTCCGATGCACTATTCCTTCTTTGCTGCATCCCTCGCTCCCTCACATTGACGAATTAACACAGAAATTGCGTCGCTATGAATTACTTTGCGTTCTATGACATCTCCTTCTAAATCGAGGAACGTTTCTATGGAAACGACAGGATTTTCTTTTAGGAAACGAGTATCTTATTTGCGATGCACTATTCCTTCTTTACTGCAATCCTCGCTCCCTCACATTGACGAATTAACACAGAAATTGCGTCGCTATAAATTACTGTGGGTTCAATGACATCTCCTTCTAAATCGAGGAACGTTTCTATGGAAACGACAGGATTTTTCTTTTGGGATACGAATATCTTCTTTCCGATGCACTATTCCTTCTTTACTACATCACTCGCTCCCTCACATTGACGAATTAACACAGAAATTGTGTCAGTATGACAATATATGGGTTCTAGCAATTCTATATCAAAATCGAGAAACGTTTCTATGGAAACGAAAGGATTTTCTTTTGGGATACGACTATCTCCTTTCCGATGCACTATTCCTTCCTTACTGCATCCCTCGCTCCCTCACATTGATGAATTAACACAGAAATTGCGTCGCTATGAATTACTGTGGGTTCTATGACATCTCCTTCTAAATTGAGGAACATTTCTATGGATACGAAAGGATTTTCTTTTGGGATACGACTATCGCCTTTCCGATGCACTATTCCCTCTTTACTGCATCCCTTGTTCCCTCACATTGACGAATTAACACAAAAATTGCGTCGCTATGAATTACTGCGGGTTCTATGACATCTCCTACTACATCGAGGAACGTTTCTATGGAAACGACAGGATTTTCTTTTGGGATACGAGTATCTCCTTTCCGATGTACTATTCCTTCTTTAAAACGTCTCTAGCTCCCTCACATTGACGAATTCACACAGAAATTGTGTCAGAATGGCATACTATGGGTTCTAGCAATTCTCCATCTAAATCGAGAAACGTTTCTATGGAAACGAAAGGATTTTCTTTTGGGATACGACTATCTCCTTTCCGACGCACTACTCCTTCTTTACTGCATCCCTCGCTCCGTCTCGTTGACGAATTAACACAGAAATTGTGTCGCTATGAACTACTGTGTGTTCTATGACATCTCCTTCTAAATCGAGGAACGTTTCAATGGATACGACAGGATTTTCTTTTGGGATACGACTAACTACTTTCCGATGCACTATTCCTTCTTTACTGCATCCCTCGCTCCCTCAGATTGACGAATTAACACAGAAATTGCGTCGCTATGAATTACTGTGGGTTCTATGACATCTCCTTCTACATCGAGGAATGTTTCTATGGAAACGACAGGATTTTCTTTTAGGATACGAGTATCTCCTTTGCGATGCACTATTCCTTCTTTACTACATCACTCGCTCCCTCACATTGACGAATTAACACAGAAATTGCGTCGCTATGAATTACTGGTGGATCTAAGACATCTCCTTCTAAATCGAGGAACGTTTCTATGGAAACGAACGGATTTTCTTTTGGGATACGAGTATCTCCTTTCCGAAGCACTCTTCCTTCATTACTAAATCAATCGTTCCCTCACATTGATGAACTAACACAGAAATTGTGTCAGTATGACATACTATAGGTTCTAGCAATTCTCCATCTAAATCGAGAAACGTTTGTATGGATACGATAGGATTTTCTTTTGGGATACGAGTATCTCCTTTCTGATGCACTATTCCTTCTTTACTGCAATTCCCGCTCCCTCACATTGACGAATTAACACAGAAATTGCGTCGCTATCAATTACTGTGTGTTCTACGACATCTCCTTGTAAATCGAGGAACGATTTTATGGAATAGACAGGATTTTCTTTAGGGATACGAGTATCTCCTTTGAGATACACTATTCCTTCTTTACTACATCACTCGATCCCTCAAATTGACGAATTAACACAGAAATTGTGTCAGTATGACATACTATGGGTTCTAGCAATTCTCCATCTAAATCGAGGAACATTTCTATGGAAACGAAAGGATTTTCTTTAGGGATACGACTATCTCCATTGCGATGCATTGTTCCTTCTTTACTGCATCCCTCGCCCCCTCACATTGAAGATTTAACACAGAAATTGCGTCGCTATGAATTACTGTGGGTTCTATGACATCTCCTTCTAAATCGAGGAACATTTCTATGGATACGACAGGATTTTCTTTTGGGATACGAGTATCTCCTTTCCGATGCACTATTCCTTCTTTACTACATTACTCGCTCCCTCACATTGACGAATTTACACAGAATTTGTGTCAGTATGACATACTGTGTGTCCTAGTAATTCTCCATCTAAATAGAGAAACGTTTCTATGGAAACGAAAGGATTTTTTTTGGGATACGACTATCTCCTTTCCGATGCACTACTCCTTCTTTACTGCATCCCTCACTCCCTCTCATTGACGAATTAACACAGAAATTGTGTCGCTATGAATTACTGTGTGTTCTATGACATCTCCTTCTAAATAATGGAACGTTTCTATGGATACGACAGGATTTTCTTTTGGGATACGACTAACTCCTTTTTGATGCACTATTCCTTCTTTACTGCATTTCTCGCTCCCTCACATTGACGAATTAACACAGAAATTGCGTCGCTTTGAATTACTGTGGGTTCTATGACATCTCCTTCTAAATCGGCGAACGTTTCTATGGAAACGACAGGATTTTCTTTTAGGATACGAGTATCTCATTTGCGATGCACTACTCCTTCTTTACTACATCACTCGCTCCCCCACATTGACGAATTAACACAGAAATTGTGTCTGTATGATAAACTATGGGTTCTAGAAATTCTCCATCTAAATCGAGGAACGTTTCTATGGATACAACAGCATTTTCTTTTGGGATACGACTATCTCCTTTACGAGGCACTATTCCTTCTTTACTGCATTACTCGCTCCCTAACATTGTCGAATTAACACAGAAATTGCGTCGCTATGAATAACTGTGGGTTCTAAGACATGTCCTTCCAAATCGAGGAACGTTTCTATGGAAACGACTGGATTTTCTTTTGGGATATGAGTATCTCCTTTCCGATGCACTATTCCTTCCTTACTACATCACTCGCTCCCTCACATTGACGAATAAACACAGAAATTGCGTCGCTATAAATTCCTGCGGGTTCAATGACATCTCCTTCTAAATCGAGGAACGTTTCTATGGGAACGACAGGATTTACTTTTGGGATACGAATATCTTGTTTCCGATGCACTATTCCTTCTTTACTACATCACTCGCTCCCTCACATTGACGAATTAACACAGAAATTGTGTCAGTATGACATTATATGGGTTCTAGCAAAACTCTATCAAAATCGAGAAACGTTTCTATAGAAACGAAAGGATTTTCTTTTGGGATACGACTATCTCCTTTCCGATGCACTATTCCTTCCTTAGTGCATCCCTCGCTCCCTCACATTAATGAATTAACATAGAAATTGCGTCGCTATGAAATACTGTGGGTTCTATGACATCTCCTTCTAAATCGAAGTACGTTTCTATGGAAACGACAGGATCTTCTTTTTGGATACGCGTATCTCCTTTCCGATGCACTATTCCTTCTTTACTGCAATCCTCGCTCCCTTACATTGACGAATTAACACAGAAATTGCGTCGCTATAAATTACTGTGGGTTCTATGACATCTCCTTCTAAATCGAGGAACGTTTCTATAGAAACGACAGAAATTTCTTTTGGGATACGAGTATCTCCTTTCCGATGGACTATTCCTTCTGTACTGCAATCCTCGCTCCCTCACATTGACGAATTAACACAGAAATTGCGTCGCTATAAATTCCTGCGGGTTCAATGACATCTCATTCTAAATCGAGGAACGTTTCTATGGGAACGACAGGATTTACTTGTGGGATACGAATATCTTGTTTCCGATGCACTATTCCTTCTTTACTACATCACTCGCTCCCTCACATTGACGAATTAACACAGAAATTGTGTCAGTATGACATTATATGGGTTCTAGCAAAACTCTATCAAAATCGAGAAACGTTTCTATAGAAACGAAAGGATTTTCTTTTGGGATACGACTATCTCCTTTCCGATGCACTATTCCTTCCTTAGTGCATCCCTCGCTCCCTCACATTAATGAATTAACACAGAAATTGCGTCCCTATGAATTACTGTGGGTTCTATGACATCTCCTTCTAAATCGAGGAACATTTCTATGGATACGACAGGATTTTCTTTTGGGATACGAGTATCTCCTTTCCGATGCCCTATTCCTTCTTTACTGCAATCCTTGCTCCCTCACATTGACGAGTTAACACAGAAATTGCGTCGCTATGAATTACTGTGGGTTCTATGACATCTCCTACTAAATCGAGGAACGTTTCTATGGAAACGACAGGATTTTCTTTTGGGATACGAGTATCTCCTTTCCGATGCACTATTCCTTCTTTACTACATATCTCGTTCCCTCACATTGACGAATTAACACAGAAATTGTGTCAGTATGACATACTATGTGTTCTAGCAATTGTCCATCAAAATCGAGGAACGTGTCTATGGAAACGAAAGGATCTTCTTTTGGTATACGACTATCTCCATTGCGATGCACTGTTCCTTCTTTACTGCATCCCTCGCTCCCTCACATTGAAGAATTAACACAGAAATTGCGTCGCTATGAATTACTGAGGGCTTCATGACATCTCCTACTAAATCGAGGAACGTTTCTATGGAAACGAAAGGATTTTTTTTGGGATACGAGTATCTCCTTTCCGATGCACTATTCCTTCCTTACTACATCACTCGCTCCCTCACATTGAAGAATTAACATAGAAATTGCGTCGCTATGAAATACTGTGGGTTCTATGACATCTCCTCCTAAATCGAGGAACGTCTCTATTTAAACGACAGGATTTACTTTTGCGATACGAATATCTTGTTTCCGATGCACTATTCCTTCTCTACTACATCACTCGCTCCCTCACATTGACGAATTAACACAGAAATTGTGTCAGTATGACATTATATGGGTTCTAGCTATTCTCTATCAAAATCGAGAAACGTTTCTATGGATACCAAAGGATTTTCTTTTGGGATACGACTATCTCCTTTACGATGCACTATTCCTCCTTTACTGCAATCCTCGCTCCCTCACATTGACGAATTAACACAGAAATGGCGTCGCTATGAAATACTGTGGTTTCTATGGCATCACCTTCTAAATCGAGGAACGTGTCTATGGAAACGACAGGATTTTTCTTTTGGGATACGAATATCTTCTTTCCGATGCACTATTCCTTCTTTACTACATCACTCGCTCCCTCACATTGACGAATTAACACAGAAATTGTGTCAGTATGACATTATGTGGGTTCTAGCATTTCTATATCAAAATCGAGATACGTTTCTATGGAAACGAAAGGATTTTCTTTTGGGATACGACTATCTCCTTTCCGATGCACTATCCCTTCCTTACTGCATCCCTCGCTCCCTCACAATGATGAATTAACACAGAAATTGCGTCGCTATGAATTACTGTGGGTTCTATGACATCTCCTACTAAATTGAGGAACATTTCTATGGATACGACAGGAGTTTCTTTTGGGATACGACTATCGCCTTTCCGATGCGCTATTCCCTCTTTACTGCATCCCTTGCTCCCTCACATTGACGAATTAACACAGAAATTGCGTCGCTATGAATTACTGTGGGTTCTATGACATCTCCTACTACATCGAGGGACGTTTGTATGGAAACGACAGGATTTTCTTTTGGGATACGAGTATCTCCTTTCCGATGTACTATTCCTTCTTTACTACATCTCTCGCTCCCTCACATTGACGAATTCACACAGATATTGTGTCTGAATGACATACTATGGGTTCTATCAATTCTCCAACTAAATCGAGAAACGTTTCTATGGAAACGAAAGGATTTTCTTTTGGGATACGACTATCTCCTTTCCGATGCACTACTCCTTCTTTACTGCATCCCTCGCTCCCTCTCGTTGACGAATTAACACAGAAATTGTGTCGCTATGATTTACTGTGCGTTCTATGACATCTCCTTCTAAATCGAGGAACGTTTCAATGGATACGACAGGATTTTCTTTTGGGATACGACTAACTCCTTTCCGATGCACTATTCCTTCTTTACAGCATCCCTCGCTCCCTCAGATTGACGAATTAACACAGAAATTGCGTCGCTATGAATTACTGTGGGTTCTATGACATCTCCTTCTAAATCGAGGAACGTTTCTATGGAAACGACAGGATTTTCTTTTAGGATGCGAGTATCTCATTTGCGATGCACTATTCCTTCTTTACTACATCACTCGCTCCCTCACATTGACGAATTAACACAGAAATTTTGTCAGTATGACATACTATGAGTTCTAGCAATTCTCAACCTTTATCGAGAAACGTTTCTATGGAAAAGAAAGGATTTTCTTTTGGGATACGACTATCTCCTTTACGATGCACTATTCCTTATTTACTGCATCCCTCGCTCCCTGACATTGTCGAATTAACACAGAAATTGCGTCGCTATGAATTACTGGTGGTTCTAAGACATCTCCTTCTAAATCGAGGAACGTTTCTATGGAAACAAACGGATTTTCTTTTGGGATACGGGTATCTCCTTTCCGATGCACTCTTCCTTCTTTACTAAATCAATCGTTCCCTCACATTGATGAACTAACACAGAAATTGTGTCAGTATGACATACTATAGGTTCTAGCAATTCTCCATATAAATCGAGAAACGTTTGTATGGATACGATAGGATTTTCTTTTGGGATACGAATATCTCCTTTCTGATGCACTATTCCTTCTTTACTGCAGTCCCCGCTCCCTCACATTGACGAATTAACACAGAAATTGCGTTGCTATGAATTACTGTGTGTTCTACGACATCTCCTTGTAAATCGAGGAACGATTCTATGGAATTGACAGGATTTTCTTTAGGGATACGAGTATCTCCTTTGCGATACACTATTTCTTCTTTACTACATCACTGGATCCCTCAAATTGACGAATTAACACAGAAATTGTGTCAGTATGACATACTATGGGTTCTAGCAATTCTCCATCTAAATCGAGGAACGTTTCTATGGAAACGAAAGGATTTTCTTTTGGGATACGACTATCTCCATTACGATGCACTGTTCCTTCTTTACTGCATCCCTCGGCCCCTCACATTGAAGATTTAACACAGAAATTGCGTCGCAATGAATTACTGTGGGTTCTATGACATCTCCTTCTAAATCGAGGAACAATTCTGTGGATACGTCAGGATTTTCTTTTGGGATACGAGTATCTCCTTTCCGATGCCCTATTCCTTCTTTACTGCAATCCTCGCTCCCTCACATTGACGAGTTAACACAGAAATTGCGTCGCTATGAATTACTGCGGGTTCTATGACATCTCCTATTAAATCGAGGAACGTTTCTATGGAAACGACAGGATTTTATTTTGGGATACGAGTATCTCCTTTCCGATGCACTATTCCTTCTTCACTACATATCTCGTTCCCTCACATTGACGAATTAACACAGAAATTGTGTCAGTATGACATACTATGGGTTCTAGCAATTCTCCATCAAAATCGAGGAACGTTTCTATGGAAACGAAAGGATCTTCTTTTGGTATACGACTATCTCCATTGCGATGCACTGTTCCTTCTTTACTGCATCCCTCGCTCCCTCACATTGAAGAATTAACACAGAAATTGCATCGCTATGAATTACTGTGGGCTCTATGACATCTCCGCCTAATTCGAGGAACGTTTCAATGGAAACGACAGGATTTACTTTTGGGATACGAGTATCTCCTTTCCGATGCCCTATTCCTTCTTTACTACATCACTCGGTCCCTCACATTGACGAATTAACACAGAAATTGTGTCAGTATGACATACTGTAGGTTCTAGTAATTCTCCATCTAAATCGAGAAACGTTTCTATGGAAACGACAGCATTTTCTTTTGGGATATGTTTATCTCCTTTCCGTTGCACTATTCCTCCTTTACTGCATTCCTCGCTCCCTCACATTGACGAATTAACACAGAAATTGCGTCGCTACAAATTACTGTGTGTTCTATGACATCTATTTCCAAATCGAGGAAAATTTCTATGGATACGACAGGATTTTCTTTTGGGATACGACTATCTCCGTTCCGATGCACTATTCCTTCTTCACTGCATCCCTCGCTTCCTCACATTGACGAATTAACGGAGAAATTGCGTCGCTATGATTTACTGTGGGATCAATGACATCTCCTTCTAAATCGAGGAACGTTTCTATGGAAACGACAGGAATTTCTTTTGGGATACGAGTATCTCCTTTCCGATGCACTATTCCTTCCTTACTACATCAATCGCTCCCTCACATTGACGAATTACATAGAAATTGCGTCGCTATGAAATACTGTGGGTTCTATGACATCTCCTTCTAAATCGAGCAACGTTTCTATGGAAACGACAGGATTTTCTTTTAGGATACGCGTATCTCCCTTCCGATGCACTATTGCTTCTTTACTGCAATCCTCGCTCCCTTACATTGACGAATTAACACAGAGATTGTGTCAGTATGACATACTGTAGGTTCTAGTAATTCACCATCTAAATCGAGAAACGTTTCTATGGAAACGACAGTATTTTCTTTTGGGATATGTTTATCTCCTTTCCGATGCACTATTCCTCCTTTACTGCATCCCTCGCTCCCTCACATTGACGAATTAACACAGAAATTGCATCGCTATGAATTAGTGTGGGTTCTATGACATCTCCTTCTAAATCGAGGAACGTTTCTATAGAAACGACAGAAATTTCTTTTGGGATACGAGTATCTCCTTTCCGATGCACTATTCCTTCTTTACTGCAATCCTCGCTCCCTCACATTGACGAATTAACACAGAAATTGCGTCGCTACAAATTACTGTGGGTTCAATGACATCTCCTTGTAAATCGAGGAACGTTTCTATGGAAACGACAGGATTTACTTTTGGGATACGAATATCTTCTTTCCGATGCACTATTCCTTCTTTACTACATCACTAGCTCCCTCACATTGACGAATTAACACAGAAATTGTGTCAGTATGACATTATATGGGTTCTAGCAATTCTCTTTCAAAATCAAGAATCTTTTCTATGGAAACGAAAGGATTTTCTTTTGGGTTACGACTATCTCCTTTTCGATGCACTATTCTTTCCTTACTGCATCCCTCGCTCCCTCATATTGATGAATTAACACAGAAATTGCGTCGCTATGAATTACTGTGGTTTCTATGACATCTCCTTCTAAATCGAGGAACATTTCCATGGATACGACAGGATTTTCTTTTGGGATACGACTATCGCCTTTCCGATGCACTATTCCTTCTTTACTGCATCCCATGCTTTCTCACATTGACGAATTAACACAGAAATTGCGTCGCTATGAATTACTGTGGGTTCTATGACATCTCCTACTACATCGAGGAAGGTTTCTATGGAAACGACAGGATTTTCTTTTCGGATACGAGTATCTCCTTTCCGATGTACTATTCCTTCTTTACTACATCTCTCGCTCCCTCACATTGACGAATTCACACAGAAATTGTGTCAGAATGACATGCTATGGGTTCTAGCAATTCTCCATCTAAATCGAGGAACGTTTCTATGGAAACGAAAGGATTTTCTTTTGGGATACGACTATCTCCTTTCCGATGCACTACTCCTTCCTTACTGCATCCTTCGCTCCCTCTCATTGACGAAATAACACCGAAATTGTGTCGCTATGAATTACTGTGTGTTCTATGACATCTCCTTCTAAATCGAGGAACGTTTCTATGGATACGACAGGATTTACTTTTGGGATACGACTAACTCCTTTCCGATGCACTATTCCTTCTTTACTTCAATCCTCGCTCCCTCACATTGACGAATTAACACAGAAATTGCGTCGCTATGAAATACTGTGGGTTCTATGCCATCACCTTCTAAATCGAGGTACGTGTCTATAGAAACGACAGGATTTTCTCTTAGGATACGAGTATCTCCTTTCCGATGGACTATTCCTTCTTTACTGCAATCCTCGCTCCCTCACATTGACGAATTAACACAGAAATTGCGTCGCTATGAATTACTGTGGGTTCTATGACATCTCCTTTTAATCGACGAACATTTCAATGGATTCGACAGGATTTTCTTTTGGGATACGACTACCTCCTTTCCGATGCACTATTCCTTCTTTACTAAATCAATCGTTCCCTCACATTGATGAACTAACACAGAAATTGTGTCAGTATGACATACTATGGGATCTAGCAAATCTCAATCTAAATCGAGAAACGTTTCTATGGATACGAAACGGTTTTCTTTTGGGATACGACTATCTCTTTTCGGATACACTATTCCATCTTTACTGCATCCCTCGCTCCCTCACATTGTCGAATTAACACAGAAATTGCGTCGCTATGAATTACTGTGGGTTCTATGACATCTCCTTTTAATCGACGAACATTTCAATGGATTCGACAGGATTTTCTTTTGGGATACGACTACCTCCTTTCCGATGCACTATTCCTTCTTTACTGCATCCCTTGCTCCATCACTTTGACGAATTAACACAGAAATTGCGTCGCTATGTATTACTGTGGGTTCTATGACATCTCCTTCTAAATCGAGGAATGTTTCTATGGAAACGAAAGGATTTTGTTTTAGGATACGAGTCTCTCCTTTCCGATGCACTATTCCTTCCTTACTACATCACTCGCCCCCTCACATTAACGAATTAACACAGAAATTGTCTCAGTATGACATACTATGGGTTCTAGCAATTCTCCATCTAAATCGAGGAACGTTTCTAAGGAAACGACAGGATTTTCTTTTGGGATACGAGTATCTCCTTTCCGATGCACTATTCCTTCTTTACTGCATCTCTCGAGCCCTCACATTGACGAATTAACACAGAAATTGCGTCGCTATGAAATTCTGTGAGTTCTATGACATTTCCACCTAAATCGAGGATCGTTTCTATGGAAACGACAGGATTTTCTTTTGGGATACGAGTATCTCCTTTCCGATGCACTATTCCTTCTGTACTACAATCCTCGCTCCCTCATATTGACGAATTAACAAAGAAAATGCGTCGCTATAAATTACTGTGGGTTCAATGACATCTCCTTCTATATCGAGGAACGTTTCTATGGAAACGACAGGATTTACTTTTGGGATACGAATATCTTCTTTTCGATGCACTATTCCTTCCTTGCTGCATCCCTCGCTCCCTCACATTGATGAATTAGCACAGAAATTGCGTCGCTATGATTTACTGTGGGTTCTATGACATCTCCTTCTAAATCGAGGAACGTTTCTGTGGAAACGACAGGATTTTCTTTTTGGATTCGAGTATTTCCTTTCCGATGCACTATTCCATCTTTACTACATCAATTGTTCCCTCACATTGACGAATTAACACAGAAATTGTGTCAGTATGACATACTATGTCTTCTAGCAATTCTCAATCTAAATCGAGAAACGTTTCTATGGAAACGAAATGGTATTCTTTTGCTATACGACTATCTCCTTTCGGATGCACTATTCCTTCTTTACTGCATCCCTCGCTCCCTCACATTGAAGAATTAACACAGAACTTGCGTCGCAATGAATTACTGTGGGATCTATGACATCTCCTTCCAAATCGAGGAACATTTCTATGGATACGACGGGACTTTCTTTTGGGATACGACTATCTCCGTTCCGATGCACTATTCCTTCTTCACTGCATCCCTCGCTCCCTCACATTGACGAATTAACAGAGAAATTGCGTCGCTATGAAATACTGTGGGTTCTATGACATCTCCTTCCAAATCGAGGAACATTTCTATCTATACGACAGGATTTTCTTTTGGGATACGACTATCTCCGTTCCGATGCACTATTCCTTCTTCACTGCAATCCTCGCTCCCTTACATTGACGAATTAACACAGAAATTGTGTCAGTATGACATACTATGGGTTCTAGCAATTCTCCATCTAAATCAAGAAACGTTTCTATGGAAACGAAAGGGTTTACTTTCGGGATACGACTATCTCTTTTCGGATGCGCTATTCCTTCTTTACTGCATCCCTCGCTCCCTCACATTGACGAATTAACACAGAAATTGCATCGCTATGAATTAGTGTGGGTTCTATGACATCTCCTTCTAAATCGAGGAACGTTTCTATAGAAACGACAGAAATTTGTTTTGGGATACGAGTATCTCCTTTCCGATGCACTATTCCTTCTTTACTGCAATCCTCGCTCCTTCACATTGACGAATTAACACAGAAATTGCGTCGCTATAATTTACTGTGGGTTCAATGACATCTCCTTGTAAATCGAGGAACGTTTCTATGGAAACGACAGGATTTTCTTTTGGGATACGAATATCTTCTTTCCGATGCACTATTCCGTCTTTACTACATCACTCGCTCCCTCACATTGACGAATTAACACATAAATTGTGTCAGTATGACATTATATGAGTACTAGCAATTCTCTATCAAAATCGAGAATCTTTTCTATGGAAACGAAAGGATTTTCTTTTGGGATACGACTATCTCCTTTCCGATGCACTATTCTTTCCTTACTGCATCCCTCGCTCCCTCACATTGATGAATTAACACTGAAATTGCGTCGCTATGAATTACTGTGGTTTCTATGACATCTCCTTCTAAATCGAGGAACATTTCTATGGATACGACAGGATTTTCTTTTGGGATACGACTATCGCCTTTCCGATGCACTATTCCTTCTTTACTGCATCCCATGCTCCCTCACATTGACGAATTAACACAGAAATTGCGTCGCTATGAATTACTGTGGGTTCTATGACATCTCCTACTACATCGAGGAACGTTTCTATGGAAACGACAGGATTTTCTTTTCGGATACGAGTATCTCCTTTCCGATGTACTATTCCTTCTTTACTACATCTTCGCTCCCTCACATTGACGAATTCACACAGAAATTGTGTCAGAATGACATGCTATGGGTTCTAGCAATTCTCCATCTAAATCGAGGAACGTTTCTATGGAAACGAAAGGATTTTCTTTTGGATACGACTAACTCCTTTCCGATGCACTACTCCTTCCTTACTGCATCCTTCGCTCCCTCTCACTGACGAAATAACACAGAAATTGTGTCGCTATGAATTACTGTGTGTTCTATGACATCTCCTTCTAAATCGAGGAACGTTTCTATGGATACGACAGGATTTACTTTTGGGATACGACTAACTCCTTTCCGATGCGCTATTCCTTCTTTACTGCATCTCTCGCGCCCTCACATTGACGAATTAACACAGAAATTGCGTCGCTATGAAATTGTGTGAGTTCTATGACATTTCCACCTAAATCGAGGATCGTTTCTATGGAAACGACAGGATTTTCTTTTGGGATACGAGTATCTCCTTTCCGATGTACTATTCCTTCTGTACTACAATCCTCGCTCCCTCATATTGACGAATTAACAAAGAAAATGCGTCGCTATAAATTACTGTGGGTTCAATGACATCTCCTTCTAAATCGAGGAACGTTTCTATGGGAACGACAGGATTTACTTTTGGGATACGAATATCTTCTTTCCGATGCACTATTCCTTCTTTACTACATCACTCGCTCCCTCACATTGACGAATTAACACAGAAATTGTGTCAGTATGACATTATATGTGTTCTAGCAATTCACTATCAAAATCGAGAAACGTTTCTATGGAAACGAAAGGATTTTCTTTTGGGATACGACTATCTCCTTTCCGATGCACTATTCCTTCCTTACTGCATCCCTCGCTCCCTCACATTGATGAATTAGCACAGAAATTGCGTCGCTATGAATTACTGTGGGTTCTATGACATCTCCTTCTAAATCGAGGAACGTTTCTATGGGAACGACAGGATTTACTTTTGGGATACGAATATCTTCTTTCCGATGCACTATTCCTTCTTTACTACATCACTCGCTCCCTCACTTTGACGAATTAACACAGAAATTGTGTCAGTATGACATACTATGTCTTCTAGCAATTCTCAATCTAAATCGAGAAACGTTTCTATGGAAACGAAATGGTATTCTTTTGCTATACGACTATCTCCTTTCCGATGTACTATTCCTTCTTTACTACATCTCTCGCTCCCTCACATTGACGAATTCACACAGAAATTGTGTCAGAATGACATGCTATGGGTTCTAGCAATTCTCCATCTAAATCGAGGAACGTTTCTATGGAAACGAAAGGATTTTCTTTTGGGATACGACTATCTCCTTTCCGATGCACTACTCCTTCCTTACTGCATCCTTCGCTCCCTCTCATTGACGAAATTACACAGAAATTGTGTCGCTATGAATTACTGTGTGTTCTATGACATCTCCTTCTAAATCGAGGAACGATTCTATGGATACGACAGGATTTACTTTTGGGATATGACTAACTCCTTTCCGATGCACTATTCCTAATATACTTCAATCCTCGCTCCCTCACATTGACGAATTAACACAGAAATTGCGACGCTATGTATTACTGTGGGTTCTATGACATCTCCTTCTAAATCGAGGAACGTTTCTATGTAAACGACAGGATTTTCTTTTAGGATACGCGTATCTCCTTTCCGATGCACAATTCCTTCTTTACTGCAATCCTCGCTCCTTTACATTGACGAATTAACACAGAAATTGTGTCTGTATGACATGCTATGGGTTCTAGCAATTCTCCATCTAAATCGAGAAACGTTTCTATAGAAACGAAAGGGTTTTCTTTTGGGATACGACTATCTCTTTTCGGATGCGCTATTCCTTCTTTACTGCATCCCTCGCTCCCTCACATTGACGAATTAACACAGAAATTGCGTCGCTATGAAATTCTGTGGGTTCTATGACATTTCCATCTAAATCGAGGAACGTTTCTATGGAAACGACAGGATTTTCTTTTGGGATACGACTATCTCTTTTCGGATGCGCTATTCCTTCTTTACTGCATCCCTCGCTCCCTCACATTGACGAATTAACACAGAAATTGCGTCGCTATGAAATTCTGTGGGTTCTATGACATTTCCATCTAAATCGAGGAACGTTTCTATGGAAACGACAGGATTTTCTTTTGGGATACGAGTATCTCCTTTCCGATGCACTATTCCTTCCTTACTACATCCCTCGCTCCCTCACATTGATGAATTAGCACAGAAATTGCGTCGCTATGAATTAGTGTGGGTTCTATGACATCTCCTTCTAAATCGAGGAACGTTTCTATGGATACGACAGGATTTTCCTTTGGGATACGACTAACTCCTTTCCGATGCACTATTCCTTCTTTACTGCATTCCTCGCCCCCTCACATTGACGAATTAACACAGAAATTGCGTCGCTATGAATTACTGTGGGTTCTATGACATCTCCTTCTAAATCGAGGAACGTTTCTATGGAAACAACTGAATTTTCTTCTAGGATAGGAGTATCACATTTCCGATGCACTATTCCTTCTTTACTAAGTCACTCGTTCCCTCACATTGACGAATTAACACAGAAATTTTGTCAGTATGAGGTACTATGTAATCTAGCAATTCTCCATCTAAATCGAGAAACGTTTCTATGGAAAAGAAAGGATTTTCTTTTCGGATACGACTATCACCTTTACGATGCACTATTCCTTCTTTACTGCAATGCTCGCTCCCTCACATTGACGAATTAACTCAGAAATTGTGTCAGTATGACAAACTATGGGATCAAGCAACTCTCCATCTAAATCGAGAAACGTTTCTATGGATACGAAACGGTTTTCTTTTGGGATACGACTATCTCTTGTCGGATGCACTATCCCTTCTTTACTGCATCCCTCGCACCCTCACATTGACGAATTAACACAGAAATTGCGTCGCTATGAATTACTGTGCGTTCTATGACATCTCCTTTTAAATCGTGGAACATTTCTATGGAAACGAAAGGGTTTTCTTTTGGGATACGACTGTCTCCGTTCGGACGCGCTATTCCTTCTTTACTGCATCCGTCGCTCCCTCACATTGACGAATTAACACAGAAGTTGCATCGCTATGAATTACTGTGGGTTCTATGACATCTCCTTCTCAATCGAGGAACGTTTCTATGGAAATGACAGGATTTTGTTTTGGGATACGAGTATCTCCTTTCCGATGCACTCTTCCTTCAGTACTAAATCAATCGTTCCCTCACATTGACGAATTAACACAGAAAAAGTGTCAGTATGATATACTATGGGATCTAGCAATTCTCCATCTAAATCGAGAAACGTTTCTATCGAAACGAAAGGGGTTTTCATTTGGGATACCGCTATCTCCGTTCGGATGTGCTATTCCTTCTTTACTGCATCCCTCGCTCCCTCACATTGACAAATTAACACAGAAGTTGCATCGCTATGAATTACTGTGGGTTCTAAGACATCTCCTTCTAAATCGAGGAACGTTTCTATGGAAATGACAGGATTTTGTTTTGGGATACGAGTATCTCCTTTCCGATGCACTCCTCCTTCTTTACTAAATCAATCGTTCCCTCACATTGACGAATTAACACAGAAATTGTGTCAGTATGACATACTATGGGATCTAGCAATTCTCCATCTAAATCGAGAAACGTTTCTATGTATACGACAGGATTTTCTTTTGGGATACGAGTATCTCCTTTCCGATGCACTATTATTTCTTTACTGCAGTCCTCGCTCCCTCACATTGACGAATTAACACAGACGTTGCGTCGCTATGACATACTCGGGGTTCTATGAAATCTCCTTCTAAATCGAGGAACGTTTCTATGGGAACGACAGGATTTTCTTTTAGGATACGAGTATCTCCTTTCTGATGCACTATTCCTTCTTTACTGCAATCCTCGCTCCCTCACATTGACGAATTAACACAGATATTGCGTCGCTATGAATTACTGTGGGTTCTATGACATCTCCTTCTAAATAGAGTAACGTTTCTATGGAAACGACAGGATTTTCTTTTGGGATACGAGTATCTCCTTGCCGATGCACTATTCCTTCTTTACTACATCACTCGCTCCCTCACATTGACGAATTAACACAGAAATTGTGTCAGTATAACATACTATGGGTTCTAGTAATACTCCATCTAAATTGAGAAACGTTTCTATGGAAACGAAAGGATTTTCTTTTGGGATACAACTATCTCCATTCCGATGCACTGCTCCTTCTTTACTGCATCCCTCGCTCCCTCTCATTGACGAATTAACACAGAAATTGTGTCGCTATGAATTACTGTGGGTTCTATGACATCTCCTTCTAAATCGAGGAATGTTTCTATGGACACGACAGGATTTTCTTTTGGGATAGGACTAACTCCATTCCGATGCACTATTCCTTCTTTACTGCATCCCTCGCTCCCTCATATTGACGAATTAACACAGAAATTGCGTCGCTATGAATTATTGTGGGTTCTATGACATCTCCATCTAAATCGAGGAAAGTTTCTATGGATACGTCAGGATTTTCTTTTGGGATATGACTAACTCCTTTCCGATGCACTATTCCTTCTTTACTGCATCCCTCGCTCCCTCATATTGACGAATTAACACAGAAATTGGGTCGCTATGAATTACTGTGGGTTCTATGACATCTCCCTCTAAATCGAGGAACATTTCTATGGAAACGACAGGATTTTCTTTTAGGATACGAGTATCTCATTTCCGATGCACTATTTTTTCTTTACTACATCACTCGCTCCCTCACATTGACGAATTAACACAGAAATTTTGTCAGTATGACATACTATGGGTTCTAGCAATTCTCCATCTAAATCGAGAAACGTTTCTATGAAAAAGAATGGATTTTCTTTTGGGATACGAGTATCTCCTTTCCGATGCACTATTATTTCTTTACTGCAGTCCTCGCTCCCTCACATTGACGAATTAACACAGAAGTTGCGTCGCTATGACATACTCGGGGTTCTATGAAATCTCCTTCTAAATCGAGGAACGCTTCTATGGAAACGACAGGATTTTCTTTTAGGATACGAGTATCTCCTTTCCGATGCACTATTCCTTCCTTACTACATCACTCGCTCCCTCACATTGACGAATTAACACAGAAAGTGTCTCAGTATGACATACTATGGGTTCAAGCAATTCTCCATCTAAATTGAGAAACGTTTCAATGGATACGACAGGATTTTCTTTTGGGATACGAGTATCTCCTTTCCGATGCACTATTCCTTCCTTACTACATCACTCGCTCCCTCACATTGACGAATTAACACAGAAAGTGTCTCAGTATGACATACTATGGGTTCAAGCAATTCTCCATCTAAATTGAGAAACGTTTCAATGGATACGACAGGATTTTCTTTTGGGATACAAGTATCTGCTTTCCGATGCACTATTCCTTCTTTATTGCATCCCTCGCTCTCTCACAATGACGAATTAAGACAGAAATTGCGTCGCTATGAAATTCTGTGGGTTCTATGACATTTCCATCTAAATCGAGGAACGTTTCTATGGAAACGACAGGATATCCTTTTAGGATACGCGTATCTCCTTTCCGATGCACTGTTCCTTCTTTACTGCAATCCTCGCTCCCTCACATTGACGAATTAACACAGAAATTGTGTCAGTATGACATACTATGGGTTCTAGCAATTCTCCATCTAAATCGAGAAACGTTTCTATGGAAACGAAAGGGTTTTCTTTTGGGATACGACTATCTCCGTTCGGATGCGCTATTCGTTCTTTACTGCATCCCTCGCACCCTCACATTGACGAATTAACACAGAAGTTGCATCGCTATGAATTACTATGGGTTCTGTGACATCTCCTTCTAAATCGAGGAACGTTTCTATGGAAACGACAGGATTTTTATTTGGGATACGACTATCTCCTTTCCGATACACTATTCCTTCTTTACTGCAATCCTCACTCCCTCACATCGACGAATTAACACCGAAATTGTGTCGCTATGAAATACTGTGGGTTCTATGACATCTCCTTCTAAATCGAGGAACGTTTCTTTGGAAACGACAGTATTTTCTTTTAGGATACGAGTATCTCCTTTCTGATGCACTATTCCTTCTTTACTGCAATCCTCGCTACCTCACATTGACGAATTAACACAGAAGTTGCGTCGCTATGAATTACTGTGGGTTCTATGACATCTCCATGTAAATCGAGGAACGTTTCTACGGAAATGACAGGATTTTCTATAGGGATACGAGTACCGCCTTTCCGATGCACTATTCCGTCTTTACTACATCACTCACTCCCTCACATTGAAGAATTAACACAGAAATTGTGTCTGAATGTCATACTATGAGTTCTAGTAAATCTCCATCTAAATCGAGAAACGTTGCTATGGTAACGACAGGATTTTCTTTTGGGATACGAGTATCTCCTTTCAAATGCACTATTCCTTCTTTACTACATCACTCGCTCCCTCACATTGACGAATTAACACAGAAATTGTGTCACTATGAATTACTGTGGGTTCTAGCAATTCTCCATCAAAATCCAGAAACGTTTCTATGGGAACGAAAGGATTTTCTTTTGGGATACGACTAACTCCATTCCGATGCACTCTTCCTTCTTTACTGCATCCCTCGCTCCCTCACATTGAAGAATTAACACATTAATTCCGTCGCTATGAATTACTGTGTGTTCTATGACATCTCCTACTAAATCGAGTAACGTTTCTATGGAAACGACAAGATTTTCTTTTGGGATACGAGTATCCCCCTTCCCGATGCACTATTCCTTCTTTGCTACAACACACGCTTCCTCACATTGAGGAATTAACACAGAAATTCTGTCAGAATGACATACTATGGGTTCTAGTAATTCTCCATCTAAATCGAGAAACGTTTCTATGGAAACGAAAGATTTTCTTTTGGGATACGACTATCTCCTTTCAAATACACTATTCCTACTTTACTGCAATCCTCATTCCCTCACATTGACGAATTAACACAGAAATTGCGTCGCTATGAATTACTGTGGATTCTATGACATCTCCTACTAAATCGAGGAACGTTTCTATGGAAACGACAGGATTTTCTTTTGGGATACAAGTATCTCCTTTCCGATGCACTATTCCTTCTTTACTACATCACTCGCTCCCTCACATTGACGAATTAACACAGAAATTGTGTCAGTATGACATAGTATGGGTTCTAGTAGTTCTGCATCTAAATCGAGAACCGATTCTATGGAAACGACAAGATTTTCTTGTGGGACACGAAAATCTCCTTTCAAATGCATTATTCCTTCTTTACTGCATCCCTCGCTCCCTCATATTGACGAATTAACACAGAAACAGCGTCGCTATGAGTTACTGTGGGTTCTATGACATCTCCTTCTAAATCGAGGAACGTTACTATGGAAACGACAGGATTTACTTTTGGGATACGGGTATCTCCTTTCCGATGCACTTTTCCTTCTTCACTACATCACTCGCTCCTTCACATTGACGAATTAACACAGAAATTGTGTCATAATGACGTACTATGGGTTCTAGTAATTCTCCATCTTAATCGAGAAACGTTTCTATGGAAACGACAGGATTTTCTATTGGGATACGAGTATCTCCTTTCCGATGCACTACTCCTTCTTTACTGCATCCCTTTTTCCTTCTCATTGATGAATTAACACAGAAATTCTGTCGCTATGAATTATTGTGGGTTCTATGACATCTCCTTCTAAATCGAGGAACGTTTCTATGAAAACGACTGGATTTTCTTTTAGGATACGAGTATCTCATTTCCGATGCACTATTCCTTCTTTGCTACAACACTCGCTGCCTCACATTGAGGAATTAACACAGAAATTCTGTCAGAATGACATATTATGGGTTCTAGTAATTCTCCATCTAAATCGAGAAACGTTTCTATGGAAACGAAAGGATTTTCTTTTGGGATACGACTACCTCCTTTCAAATACGCTATTCCTACTTTACTGCAATCCTCATTCCCTCACATTGACGAATTAACACAGAAATTGCGTCGCTATGAATTACTGTGGATTCTATGACATCTCCTACTAAACCGAGGATCGTTTCTATGGAAACGACAGGATTTTCTTTTGGGATATGAGTATCTCCTTTCCGATGCACTATTCCTTTTTTACTACATCACTCGCTCCCTCACATTGACGAATCAACACAGAAATTGTGTCAGTATGACATACTATGCGTTCTAGTGATTCTCCATCTAAATCGAGAACCGATTCTATGGAAATGAAAGGATTTTCTTTAGGGATACGAGTATCTCCTTTCCGATGCTCTATTCCTTCTTTACTGCAATCCTCGCTCCTGCACATTGACGAATTAACACAGAAATTACGTCGCTACAAATTACTGTGGGTTCAATGATATCTCCCACTAAATCGAGGAACGTTTCTATGGAAACGACAGGATTTTCTTTTGGGATACGACTATCTCCTTTCCGAAACACTACTCCATCTTTACTGCATCCCTCTCTCCCTCTCATTGACGAATTAACACAGAAATTCTGTCGCTATGAATTATTGTGGGTTCTATGACATCTCCTTCTAAATAGATTTACGTTTGTATGGATGCGACAGGATTTTCTTTTGGGATACGACTAACTCCGCTCCGATGAACTATTCCTTCTTTACTGCATACCTCGCAAACTCAAATTGACGAATTAACACAGAAATTGCGTCGCTATGATTTACTGTGGCTTCTATGACATCTCCTTCTAAATCGAGGAACGTTTCTATGGAAACGACAGGATTTTCTTTCGGATACGAGTGTCTCATTTCCGATGCACTATTCCTTCCTTACTACATCAATCGTTCCCTCACATTGACGAATTAACACAGAAATTGTGTCTGTATGATAAACTATGGGTTATAGCAATTCTCCATCTAAATCGAGAAACGTTTCTATGGATACGACAGCATTTTCTTTTGGAATACGTTTATCTCCTTTAAAATGCACTATTCCTACTTTACTGCATCCCTCGCTTCCGCACATTGACGAATTAACACAGAAACTGCGTCGATACGAATTACTGTGGGTTAAATGACATCTCCTTCTAAATCGAGGAACGTTTCTACGGAAACGACAGGATTTTCTTTTGGGATACGAGTGCCTCCTTTCTGATGCACTATTCCTTCTTTACTACATCACTCGCTCCCTCACATTGAAGAATTAACACAGAAATTGTGTCAGAATGACATACTATGGGTTCTAGTAAATCTCCATGTAAATCGAGAAACGTTGCTATGGAAACGACAGGATTTTCTGTTGGGATACGACTAGCTCCTTTCAAATGCACTATTCCTTCTTTACTGCAATCCTCACTCCTTTACATTGGCGAATTAACACAGAAATTGCGTCGCTATGAGTAACTGTGTGTTCTATGTCATCTCCTACTAAATCGAGGAACGTTTCTATGGAAACGACAGGATTTTCTTTTGGGATATGAGTATCTCCTTTCCGATGCACTATTCCTTCTTTACTACATCGCTCGAACCCTCACATTGACCAATTAACACAGAAATTGTGTGAGTATGACATACTATGGGTTGTACTAATTCCCCATCTAAACCGAGAAACGTATCTATGGAAACGACAGGATTTTCTTTTGGGATACGATTATCTCCTTTCCGATGCACTATTCCTTCTTTACTGCAATCCTCGCTCCCTCAGATTGACGAATTAACACAGAAATTGAGTCGCTATACATGACTGTGGGTTCAATGACATCTCCAACTAAATCGAGGTACGTTTCTATGGAAACGAAAGGATTTTCTTTTGGGATACGACTATCTCCTTTCAAATACACCATTCCTACTTTACTGCAATCCTCATTCCCTCACATTGACGAATTAACACAGAAATTGCGTCGCTATGAATTACTGTGGATTCTTTGGCATCTCCTACTAAATTGAGGAACGTTTCTATGGAAACGACAGGATTTTCTTTTGGGATACGAGTATCTCCTTTCCCATGCACTATTCCTTCTTTGCTACATCACTCGCTGCCTCACATTGAGGAATTAACACAGAAATTGTGTCAGTATGACATACTATGGGTTCTAGTGATTCTCCATCTAAATCGAGAACCGATTCTATGGAAACGACAGGATTTTCTTGTGGGATACGACTATCTCCTTTCAAATGCACTATTCCTTCTTTACTTCATCCCTCGCTCCCTCACATTGACGAATTAACACAGAAATTGTGTCATAATGACGTACTATGGGTTCTAGTAATTCTCCATCTTAATCGAGAAACGTTTCTATGGAAACGACAGGATTTTTTATTGGGAAACGAGTATCTCCTTTCCGATGCACTACTCCTTCTTTACTGCATCCCTCTCTCTATCTCATTGACGAATTAACACAGAAATTCTGTCGCTATGAATTATTGTAGGTTCTATGACATCTCCTTCTAAATAGATTAACGTTTCTATGGATGCGACAGGATTTTCTTTTGGGATACGACTAACTCCTCTCCGATGTACTATTCCTTCTTTACTGCATACCTCGCAATCTCAAATTGACGAATTAACACAGAAATTGCGTCGCTATGAATTACTGTGGCTTCTATGACATCTCCTTCTAAATCGTGGAACGTTTCTATGGAAACGACAGGATTTTCTTTCGGATACGAGTATCTCCTTTCCGATGCACTATTCCTTCCTTACTACATCAATCGTTCCCTCACATTGACGAATTAACACAGAAATTGTGTCTGTATGATAAACTATGTGTTCTAGCAATTCTCCATCTAAATCGAGAAACGTTTCTATGGATACGACAGCATTTTCTTTTGGGATACGAGTATCTCCGTTCCGATGCACTATTCCTTCTTTACTGCATCCCTCGCTCCCTCTCATTCACGAATTAACACAGAAATTGCGTCGCAATGAGTTACTGTGGGTTCTAAGACATCTCCATCTAAATCGAAGAACGTTTCTATGGAAATGAGAGGATTTTCTTTAGGGATACGAGTATCTCCTTTCCGATGCACTATTCCTTCTTTACTGCAATTCTCGCTCCCTCACATTGACGAATTAATACAGAAATTGTGTCAGTATCACATACTATGGGTTCTAGCAATTCTCCATCTAAATCGAGAAACGATTCTATGGAAACGAAATTGTTTTCTTTTGGGATACGACTATTTCCTTTCGGATGCAAAATTCCTTCTTTACTCCATCCCTCGCTCACTCACATTGACGAATTAACACAGAAATTGCGTCGCTATGAATTACTGTGGGTTCTATGGCATCTCCATCTAAATCGAGGAACGTTTCTACGGAAATGACAGGATTTTCTTTAGGGATACGAGTATCTCCTTTCCGATACACTATTCCGTCTTTACTACATCACTCGATCCCTCACATTGACGAATTAACACAGAAATTGTGTCAGTATGACATACTATGGGTTCTAGCAATTCTCCATCTAAATCGAGGAACGTTTATATGGAGACGATAGGATTTTCTTTTGGGATACGACTATCTCCTTTCCGATGCACTATTCCTTCTTTACTGCATCCCTCGCTCCCTCACATTGACCAATTAACACAGAAATTGCGTCACTATGAATTACTGGGGTTTCTATGACATCTCTTACTAAATCGAGGAACATTTCTATGGAAACGACAGGATTTTGTTTTGGGATACGAGTATCTCCTTTCCGATGCACTATTCCTTCTTTACAACATCACTCGCTCACTCACATTGAAGAATTAACACAGAAATTATGTCAGTATGACATACTATGAGTTCTAGTAATTCTCCATCTAAATCGAGAAACGTTTCTATGGAAACGAAAGAATTTTCTTTTGGGATACGTTTATCTTCTTTAAAATGCACTATTCCTACTTTACTGCATCCCTCGCTCCCTTACATTGGCGAATTAACACAGAAATTGCGTCGCTATGAATTACTGTGTGTTCTATGTCATCTCCTACTAAATCGAGGAACGTTTCTATGGAAACGACAGGATTTTCTTTTGGGATACGAGTATCTCCTTTCCGATGCACTATTCCTTCTTTACTACATCACTCGCACCCTCACATTGACCAATTAACACAGAAATTTTGTGAGTATGACATACTATGGGTTCTACTAATTCTCCATCTAATTCGAGAAACGTATCTATGGAAACGACAGGATTTTCTTTTGGGATACGAGTATCTCCTTTCCGATGCACTATTCCTTCTTTACTGCAAACCTCGCTCCCTCAGTTTGACGAATTAACACAGAAATTGAGTCGCTATTCATTACTGTGGGTTCAATGACATCTCCTACTAAATCGAGGTACGTTTCTATGGAAACGAAAGGATTTACTTTTGGGATACGAGTATCTCCTTTCCGATGCACTATTTCTTCTTTACTACATCACTCGCTCCCTCACATTGACGAATTAACACAGAAATTGTGTCACTATGACATATTATGGGTTCTAGCAATTCTCCATCAAAATCTAGAAACGTTTCTATGGGAACGAAAGGATTTTCTTTTGGGATACGACTGACTCCATTTCGATGCACTATTCCTTCTTTACTGCATCCCTCGCTCCCTCATAATGACGAATTAACACAGAAACAGAGTCGCTATGATTTACTGTGGGTTCTATGACATCTCCATCTGAATCGAGGAACGTTACTATGGAAACGGCAGGATTTACTTTTGGGATACGAGTATCTCCTTTCCGATGCACTTTTCCTTCTTTACTACATCACTCGCTCCTTCACATTAACGAATTAACACAGAAATTGTGTCATAATGACGTACTATGGGTTCTAGTAATTCTCCATCTTAATCGAGAAACGTTTCTATGGAAACGACAGGATTTTCTTTTGGGATACGAGTATCTCCTTTCCGATGCACTACTCCTTCTTTACTGCATCCATCTCTCCCTCTCATTGACGAATTAACAAAGAAATTCTGTCGCTATGGATTATTGTGGGTTCTATGACATCTCCTTCTAAATCGAGGAACGTTTCTATGGATGCGACAGGATTTTCTTTTGGGATACGACTAACTCCTCTCCGATGAACTATTCCTTCTTTACTGCATAGCTCGCTAACTCACATTGACGAATTAACACAGAAATGGCGTCGCTATGAATTACTGTGGCTTCTATGGCATCTCCTTCTAAATCGAGGAACGTTTCTATGGAAACGACAGGATTTTCTTTCGGATACGAGTATCTCATTTCCGATGCACTATTCCTTCCTTACTACATCAATCGTTCCCTCACATTGACGAATTAACACAGATATTGTGTCTGTATGATAAACTATGGGTTCTAGCAATTCTCCATATAAATCGAGAAACGTTTCTACGGATACGACAGCATTTTCTTTTGGAATACGAGTATCTCCTTTCCGATGCACTATTCCTTCTTTACTGCAATCCTCGCTCCCTCACATTGACGAATTAACGCAGAAATTGCGTCGCTATGAATTACCTAGGGTTCTATGACATCTCCTTCTAAATCGAGGAACGTTTCTATGGAAACGACAGGATTTTTTTTAGAATACGAGTATCTCCTTTCCGATGCACTATTCCTTCTTTACTGCAATTCTCGCTCCCTCACTTTGACGAATTAACACAGAAATTGTGTCAGTATGACATACTATGGGTTCTAGCAATTCTCCAACTAAATCGAGAAACGATTCTATGGAAACGAAATTGTTTTCTTTTGGGATACGACTATTTCCTTTCGGATGCAAAATTCCTTCTTTACTGCATCCCTCGCTCCCTCACATTGACGAATTAACACAGAAATTGCGTCGCTATGAATTACTGTGGGTTCAAAGACCTCTCCATCTAAATCGAGGAACGTTTCATTGGAAACGACAGGATTTTCTTTTGGGATACGAGTATCTCCTTTCCGATGCACTATTCCTTCTTTACTGCAGTCCTCGCTCCCTCACATTGACGAATTAACACAGAAATTGCGTCGCTATAAATTACTGTGGGTTCAATGATATATCCTTCTAAATCGAGGAACGTTTCTATGGAAACGACAGGATTTACTTTTGGGATACGAATATCTTCCCTCCGATGCTCTACTCCTTCTTTACTACATCCCTCGCTCCCTCACATTGACGAATTAACACAGAAATTGCGTCGCTATGAATTACTGTGGGTTCAAAGACCTCTCCATCTAAATCGAGGAACGTTTCATTGGAAACGACAGGATTTTTTTTGGGATACGAGTATCTCCTTTCCGATGCACTATTCCTTCTTTACTGCAATCCTCGCTCCCTCAGATTGACGAATTAACACAGAAATTGAGTCGCTATTCATTACTGTGGGTTCAATGACATCTCCTACTATATCGAGGTACGTTTCTATGGAAACGAAAGGATTTACTTTTGGGATACGAGTATCTCTTTTCCGATGCACTATTCCTTCTTTACTACATCACTCGCTGCCTCACATTGACGAATTAACACAGAAATTGTGTCGCTATGAATTACTGTGGGTTCAATGACATCTCCATCTAAATCGAGGAACGTTTCATTGGAAACGACAGGATTTTCTTTTGGGATACGAGTATCTCCTTTCCGATGCACTATTCCTTCTTTACTGCAGTCCTCGCTCCCTCACATTGACGAATTAACACAGAAATTGCGTCGCTATAAATTACTGTGGGTTCAATGATATATCCTTCTAAATCGAGGAACGTTTCTATGGAAACGACAGGATTTACTTTTGGGATACGAATATCTTCCCTCCGATGCTCTACTCCTTCTTTACTACATCACTCGCTCCCTCACATTGAGGAATTAACACAGAAATTGTGTCAGAATGACATACTATGTGTTCTAGTAATTCTCCATCTAAATCGAGAAACGTTTCTATGGAAACGACGGGATTTTCTGTTGGGATACGAGTATCTCCTTTCCGATGCACTACTCCTTCTTTACTGCATCCCTCGCTCCGTCTCATTGATGAATTAACACAGAAATTCTTCGCTATGAATTATTGTGGGTTCTATGACATCTCCTTCTCAATCGAGGAACGTTTCTATGGATGCGACAAAATTTTCTTTTGGGATACGACTAACTCCTCTCCGATGAACTATTCCTTCTTTACTGCATCCCTCGCTAACTCACATTGACGAATTAACACAGAAATTGCGTCGCTATGAATTACTGTGAGTTCTATGACATCTCCATGTAAATCCAGAAACGTTTATATGGAAACGAAAGGTTTACTTTTGGGATACGACTATCTCCTTTCGGATGCGCTATTCCTTCTTTGCTGCATCCGTCACTCCCTTACATTGTCGAATTTACACAGAAATTGCATCGCTATGAATTACTCTGGGTACTATGACATCTCCTTCTAAATCGTGAAACGTTTCTATGGAAACGACAGGATTTTCTTTAGGGATACGAGTATCTCTTTTCCGATGCACTATTCCTTCTTTACTTCATCACTCGCTCCCTCACATTGACGAATTAACTCAGAAATTGCGTCGCTATGAATTACTGTGGGTTCTACGACATCTCCTACTAAATCGAGGAATGTTTCTATGGGAACGACAGGATTTTCTTTTGGGATACGAGTGTCACCTTTCCGATGCACTATTCCTTCTTTACTTCATCACTCGCTCCCTCACATTGACGAATTAACTCAGAAATTGAGTCGCTATGAATTACTGTGGGTTCTATGACATCTCCTTTTAAATCGAGGAACGGTACTATGGAAACGACAGGATTTTCCTTTGGGAGACGAGTATCTCCTTTCCGATGCACTACTCCTTCTTTACTGCATCCCTCGCTCCCTCTCATTTACGAATTAACACAGAAATTCTGTCGCTATGAATTATTGTGGGTTCTATGAAATCTCCTTCTAAATCAAGGAACGTTTCTATGGATGCGACAGGATTTTCTATTGGGATACGACTAACTCCTCTCCGATGAACTATTCCTTCTTTACTGCATCCCTCGCTAACTCACATTGACGAATTAACACAGAAATTGCGTCGCTATGAATTACTGTGGCTTCTATGACATCTCCTTCTAAATCGAGGAACGTTTATATGGAAACGACAGGATTTTCTTTCGGATACGTGTATCTCATTTCCGATGCACTATTCCTTCTTTACTACATCAATCGTTCCCCCACATTGACGAATTAACACAGAAATTGTGTCTGTATGATAAACTATGGGTTCTAGAAATTCTCCATCTAAATCGAGAAACGTTTCTATGGATACGACAGCATTTTCTTTTGGGATACGACTATCTCCTTTCCGATGCAGTATTCCTTCTTTACTGCATCCCTTGCTCCCTCACTTTGACGAATTAACACAGAAATTGAGTCGCTATGAATTACTGTGAGTTCTATGACATCTCCATTTAATCGAGAAACGTTTATACGGAAACGAAAGGTTTACTTTTGGGATACGACTATCTCCTTTCGGATGCGCTATTCCTTCTTCGCTGCATCCGTCGCTCCCTTACATTGATGAATTAACACAGAAATTGCATCGCTATGAATTACTGTGGGTACTATGACATCTCCTTCTAAGTCGTGAAACGTTTTATGGAAACGACAGGATTTTCTTTTGGGACACGAGTATCTCCTTTCCGATGCACTATTCCTTCTTTACTTCATCACTCGCTCCCTCACATTGACGAATTAACTCAGAAATTGCGTCGCTATGAATTACTGTGGGTTCTATGACATCTCCTACTAAATCGAGGAACGTTTCTATGGAAACGACAGGATTTTCTTTTGGGATACGAGTGTCTCCTTTCCGATACACTATTCCTTCTTTACTTCATCACTTGCTCCCTCACATTGACGAATTAACTCAGAAATTGAGTCGCTATGAATTACTGTGGGTTCTATGACATCTCCTTCTAAATCGAGGATCATTTCTATGGATACGACAGGATTTTCTTTTGGGATACGACTCTTTCCTTTCCGATGCACTATTCCTTCTTCACTGCATCCCTTGCTCCGTCACATTGACGGATTAACACAGAAAATGCGTCGCTATGAATTACTGTGTGTTCTATGCCATCCCAATCTAAATCGAGGTACGATTCTATGGAAATGACAGGATTTTCTTTGAGGATACTAGTATCTCCTTTTCGATACACTATTCCTTCATTACTACATCACTCGCTCCCTCACATTGACGAATTAACAGAGAAATTGTGTCAGTATGACATACTATGGGTTCTAGCAATTCTGCATCTAAATCGAGGAACGTTTCTATGGAAACGAAAGGATTTTCTTTTGGGATACGACTATCTCCATTCCAATGCACTATTCCTTCTTTACTGCATCCCTCGCTCCCTCACACTGAAAAATTAACACAGAAATTGCGTAGCTATGAATTACTGTGGGTTCTATGACATCTCCTACTAAATCGAGGAACGTTTCTATGGAAACGACAGGATTTTCTTTTGGGATACGAGTATCTTCTTTCCGATGCACTATTCCTTCTTTACTACATCAATCGTTCCCTCACATTGACGAATTAACACAGAAATTGTATCAGTATGACATACTATGGGTTCTAGCAATTCTTCATCTAAATCGGGTAACGTTTCTATGGACACGACAGGATTTTCTTTTGGGAAACGAGTATCTCCTTTCCGATGTAGTATTCCTTCTTCACTGCAATCCTCGCTCCCTCACTTTGCAGAATTAACACAGAAATTGCGTCGCTATGATATACTGTGGGTTCTATGACATCTCCTTCTAAATCGAGGAACGTTTCTATGGAAACGACAGGATTTTCTTTTGGGATAAGAGTATCTCCTTTCCGATGCACTATTCGTTCTTTACTACATCAATTGTTCCATCACATTGACAAATTAACACAGAAATTGTTTAAGTATGACATACTACGTGTTCTAGCAATTCTCCATCTAAATCGAGAAACGTTTCTATGGTAACGAAAGGGTTTTCTTTTGGGATACGACCATCTCCTTTCGGATGCACTATTCCTACTTTACTGCATCCCTCGCTCCCTCACATTGACCAATTAACGCAGAAATTGCGTCGCTATGAATTACTGTTGGTTCTATGACATCTCCTACTATATCGAGAAACGTTTCTATGGAAACGACAGGATTTTCTTTTGGGATACGAGTATCTCCTTTCAAATGCACTTTTCCCTCTATACTGCATCCCTCGCTCCCACACATTGACGAATTAACACAGAAACTGCGTCGCTATGAAATACTGTGGGTTCTATGACAACTCCTTCTAAATCGAGGAACGTTACTATGGAAACGACAGGATTTTCTTTTGGGATACGCGTATCTCCTTTCCGATGCACTTTTCCTTCTTTACTACATCACTCGCTCCTTCACATTGACGAATTAACACAGAAATTGTGTCAGTATGACATACTATGGGTTCTACAAATTCTCCATCTAAATCGCGAAACGTTTCCATGGAAACGACAGGATTTTCTTTTGGGATACGACTATCTCCTTTCAAATGCACTATTCCTTCTATACTGCATCCTTCGCTCCCACACAATGACGAATTAACACAGAAACTGCGTCGCTATGAAATACTGTGGGTTCTATGACATCTCCTACTTAATCGAGGAACGTTTCTATGGAAACGACAGGATTTTCTTTTGGGATACGAGTATCTCCTTTCCGATGCACTATTCCTTCTTTACTACATCAATCGTTCCCTCACATTGACGAATTAACACAGAAATTGTATCAGTATGACATACTATGGGTTCTAGCAATTCTCCATCTAAATCGAGTAACGTTTCTATGGATACGACAGGATTTTCTTTTGGGATACGAGTATCTCCTTTCCGATGTAGTATTCTTTCTTTACTGCAATCCTCGCTCCCTCACATTGAAGAATTAACACAGAAATTGCGTCGCTATGATATACTGTGGGTTCTATGACATCTCCTACTAAATCGAGGAACGTTTCTATGGAAACGACAGGATTTTCTTTTGGGATAAGAGTATCTCCTTTCCGATGCACTATTCGTTCTTTACTACATCAATCGTTCCCTCACATTGACGAATTAACACAGAAATTGTTTAAGTATGACATACTACGGGTTCTAGCAATTCTCCTTCTAAATCGAGAAATGTTTCTATGGTAACGAAAGGGTTTTCTTTTGGGATACGACCATCTCCTTTCGGATGCACTATTCCTACTTTACTGCATCCCTCGCTCCCTCACATTGACCAATTAACGCAGAAATTGCGTCGCTATGAATTACTGTGGGTTCTATGACATCTCCTTCTAATTCGAGGAACGTTTCTATGGATACGACAGTATTTTCTTTCGGGATACGACTATCTCCTTTCCGATGCACAATTCCTTCTTTACTGCATCCCTCGCTCCCTCACATTGACCAATTAACACAGAAATTGCGTCGCTATGAATTACTGTGGGTTCTATGACATCTCCTACTAAATCGAGGAACGTTTCTATGGAAACGACAGGATTTTCTTTTGGGATACGAGTATCTCCTTTCCGATGCACTATTCCTTCTTTACTACATCAATCGTTCCCCCACATTGACGAATTAACACAGAAATTGTATCAGTATGACATACTATGGGTTCTAGCAATTCTCCATCTAAATCGAGTAACGTTTCTATGGATACGACAGGATTTTCTTTTGGGATACGAGTATCTCCTTTCCGATGTAGTATTCCTTCTTTACTGCAATCCTCGCTCCCTCACATTGAAGAATTAACACAGAAATTGCGTCGCTATTATATACTGTGGGTTCTATGACATCTCCTAGTAAATCGAGGAACGTTTCTATGGAAACGACAGGATTTTCTTTTGCGATAAGAGTATTTCCTTTCCGATGCACTATTCGTTCTTTACTACATCAATCGTTCCCTCACATTGACGAATTAACACAGAAATTGTTTAAGTATGACATACTACGGGTTCTAGCAATTCTCCATCTAAATCGAGAAACGTTTCTATGGTAACGAAAGGGTTTTCTTTTGGGATACGACCATCTCCTTTCGGATGCACTATTCCTACTTTACTGCATCCCTCGCTCCCTCACATTGACCAATTAACGCAGAAATTGCGTCGCTATGAATTACTGTGGGTTCTATGACATCTCCTTCTAATTCGAGAAACGTTTCTATGGATACGACAGTATTTTCTTTCGGGATACGACTATCTCTTTCCGATGCACTATTCCTTCTTTACTGCATACCTCGCTCCCTCACATTGACCAATTAACACAGAAATTGCGTCGCTATGAATTACTGTGGGTTCTATGACATCTCCTACTATATCGAGAAACGTTTCTATGGAAACGACAGGATTTTCTTTTGGGATACGAGTATCTCCTTTCAAATGCACTATTCCTTCTATACTGCATCCCTCGCTCCCACACATTGACCAATTAACACAGAAACTGCGTCGCTATGAAATACTGTGGGCTCTATGACATCTCCTTCTAAATCGAGGAACGTTACTATGGAAACGACAGGATTTTCTTTTGGGATACGAGTACCTCCTTTCCGATGCACTTTTCCTTCTTTACTACATCACTCGCTCCTTCACATTGACGAATTAACACAGAAATTGTGTCAGTATGACATACTATGGGTTCTACCAATTCTCCATCTAAATCGCGAAACGTTTCTATGGAAACGACAGGATTTTCTTTTGGGATACGACTATCTCCTTTCAAATGCACTATTCCTTCTATACTGCATCCCTCGCTCCCACACATTGACGAATTAACACAGACACTGTGTCGCTATGAAATACTGTGGGTTCTATGACATCTCCTTCTAAATCGAGGAACGTTACTATGGAAACGACAGGATTTTCTTTTGGGATACGAGTATCTCCTTTCCGACGCAGTTTTCCTTCTTTACTACATCACTCGCTCCTTCACATTGACGAATTAACACAGAAATTGTGTCAGTATGACATACTATGGGTTCTACAAATTCTCCATCTAAATCGCGAAACGTTTCTATGGAAACGACAGGATTTTCTCTTGGGATACGACTATCTCCTTTCAAATGCGCTATTCCTTCTATACTGCATCCCTCGCTCCCACACATTGAAGAATTAACACAGAAATTGCGTCGCTATGATATACTGTGGGTTCTATTACATCTCCATCTAAAACGAGGAACGTTTCTATGGAAACGAAAGGTTTTCTTTTAGGATACGAGTATCTCCTTTCCGATGCACTATTCCTTCTTTACTGCAATCCTCGCTCCCTCACATTGACGAATTAACACAGAAATTGTTTAAGTATGACATACTATGGGTGTAGTAATTCTCTATCTAAATCGAGAACCGATTCTATGGAAACGACAGGATTTTCTTTTGGGATACGACTATCTCCTTTCAAATGCACTATTCCTTCCTTACTGCATCCCTCGCTCCCTCACATTGACGAATTAACACAGAAACAGCGTCGCTATGAATTACTGTGGGTTCCATGACATCTCCTTCTAAATCGAGGAACGGTACTATGGAAACGACAGGATTTTCTTTTGGGAGACGAGTATCTCCTTTCCGATGCACTACTCCTTCTTTACTGCATCCCTCGCTCCCTCTCATTGACGAATTAACACAGAAATTCTGTCGCTATGAATTATTGTGGGTTCTATGAAATCTCCTTCTAAATCAAGGAACGTTTCTATGGATGCGACAGGATTTTCTATTGGGATACGACTAACTCCCCTCCGATGAACTATTCCTTCTTTACTGCATCCCTCGCTAACTCACATTGACGAATTAACACAGAAATTGCGTCGCTATGAATTACTGTGGCTTCTATGACATCTCTTTCTAAATCGAGGAACGTTTCTATGGAAACGACAGGATTATCTTTCGGATACGAGTATCTCATTTCCGATGCACTATTCCTGCTTTACTACATCATTCGTTCCCTCACATTGAGGAATTAACACAGAAATTGTGTCTGTATGATAAACTTTGGGTTCTAGCAATTCTCCATCTAAATCGAGAAACGTTTCTATGGATACGACAGCATTTTCTTTTGGGATACGACTATCTCCTTTCCGATGCAGTATTCCTTCTTTACTGCATCCCTTGCTCCCTCACTTTGACGAATTAACACAGAAATTGCGTCACTATGAATTACTGTGAGTTCTATGACATCTCCATCTAAATCGAGAAACGTTTATATGGATACGAAAGGTTTACTTTTGGGATACGGCTATCTCCTTTCGGATGCGCTATTCCTTCCTTGCTGCATCCGTCGCTCGCTTACATTGGCGAATTTACACAGAAATTTCATCGCTATGAATTACTGTGGGTACTATGACATCTCCTTCTAAATCGTGAAACGTTTCTATGGATACGATAGGATTTTCTTTTGGGATACGACTCTTTCCTTTTCGATGCACTATTCCTTCTTCACTGCATCCCTTGCTCCCTCACATTGACGGATTAACACAGAAAATGCGTCGCTATGAATTACTATGGGTTCTATGACATCTCCATCTAAATCGAGGAACGTTTCTATGGAAATGACAGGATTTTCTTTAGGGATAGGAGTATCTCTTTTCCGATGCACTATTCTTTCTTTACTACATCACTCGCTCCCTCACATTGACGAATTAACACAGAAGTTGTGTCAGTATAACATACTATGGGTTCTAGCAATTCTCCATCTAAATCGAGAAACGTTTCTATGGAAACGAAAGGATTTTCTTTTGGGATACGACTATCTCCTCTCCGATGCACTATTCCTTTATTGCTGCATTACTCACTCCCTCACATTGACGAATTAACACAGAAATTGCGTCGCTTTGAATTAGTGTGGGTTCTATGACATCTCCTTCTAAATCGAGGAATGTTTCTATGCAAACGACAGGATTCTCTTTTGGGATACGAGTATCTCCTTTCCGATATACTATTCCTTCTTTACTACATCAATCGTTCTCTCACATTGAGGAATTAACACAGAAATTGTGTCAGTATAACATACTATGGGTTCTAGCAATTCTCCGTCTAAAACGAGAAACGTTTTTATGGAAAAAAAGGATTTTCTTTTGGGATACGAGTATCTCCTTTCCGATGCACTATTCCTTCTTTACTACATCACTCGCTCAATCACATTGACGAATTAACACTGAAATTGTGTCAGTATGACATGCTATGGGTTCTAGCAATTCTCCAACTAAATCGAGAAACGTTTCTATGGAGAAGAAACGATTTTCTTTTGGGATACGACTATCTCCTTTCCGATGCACAATTTCTTCTTTACTACATTACTCGCTCCCTCACATTGATGAATTAACACAGAAATTGCGTCGCTTTGAATTACTGTGGGTTCTATGACATCTCCTTCTAAATCGAGGAACGTTTCTATGCAAACGACAGGATTTTATTTGGGATACGAGTATCTCGTATCCGATGCACTATTCCTTCTTCACTACATCACTCTCTCCCTCACATTGGCGAATTAACACCGTAATTGTGTCAGTATGACATACTATGGGTTCTAGCAATTCTCCATCTAAATCGAGAAACGTTTCAATGGATACGACAGGATTTCTTTTGGGATACGAGTATCTCCTTTCCGATGCACTATTCCTTCTTTACTGCAATCCTCGCTCCTTCACATTGACGAATTAACACAGAAATTGCGTCGCTATGAAATACTGTGGGTTCTATGTCACCTCCTTCTAAATCGAGAAACGTTTCTATGGAATCGACAGGATTCTCTTTTGGGATACGAGTATCTCCTTTCCGATATACTATTCCTTCTTTACTACATCAATCGTTCCCTCACATTGAGGAATTAACACAGAAATTGTGTCAGTATGATTTACTATGGGATCTAGCAATTCTCAATCTAAATCGAAAAACGTTTCTATGGATACGACAGGATTTTCTTTTGGGATACGAGAATGTTCTTTCCGATGCGCTATTCCTTCTTTACTATAATCCTCGCTCCCTCACATTGACGAATTAACACAGAAATTGCGTCGCTATGAAATACTGTGGGTTCTATGACACCTCCTTCTAAGTCGAGGAACGTTTCTATGGAAACGACAGGATTTTCTTTTGGAATACGAGTATCTCCTTTCCGATGCGCTATTCCTTCTTTACTGCAATCCTCGCTCCCTCACATTGACGAATTAACACAGAAATTGCGTCGCTATGAAATACTGTGGGTTCTATGACACCTCCTTCTAAGTCGAGGAACGTTTCTATGGAAACGACTGGATTTTCTTTTGGGATACGGATATCTCCTTTCCGATGCACTATTCCTTCTTTACTACATAACTAGCTCCCTCACATTGATGAATTAACACAGAAATTGCGTCGCTATGAATTGCTGTGTGTTCTTTGACATCTCCTTCTAAATCGAGGAACGTTTCTATGGAAGCGGCAGGATTCTCTTTTGGGATACGAGTATCTCCTTTCCGATATACTATTCCTTCATTACTACAACAATCGTTCCCTCACATTGAGGAATTAACACAGAAATTGTGTCAGTATGACATACTATGGGTTCTAGCAATTCTCCATCTAAATCGAGAAACGTTTCTATGGAAAAGAAAGGAGTTTCTTTTGGGATACGACTATCTCCTTTCCGATGCACTATTCCTTCTTTACTGCATCCCTGGCACCCTCACATTGACGAATTACCACTGAAATTGCGTCGCTATGAATTGCTGTGGGTTCTATGACATCTCCTTCTAAATCGAGGAACGTTTCTATGGAAACGACAGGATTCTCTTTTGGGATACGACTATCTCCTTTCCGATATACTATTCCTTCTTTACTACATCAATCGTTCCCTCACATTGAGGAATTAATACAGAAATTGTGTCAGTATGACATACTATGGGTTCTAGCAATTCTCAATCTAAATCGAGAAACGTTTCTATGGATACGACAGGATTTTCTTTTGGGATACGAGTATGTTCTTTCCGATGCACTACTCCTTCTTTACTGCAATCTTCGCTCCGTCACATTGACGAATTAACACAGAAATTGCGTCGCTATGAAATACTGTGTGTTCAATGACACTTCCTTCTAAATCGAGGAACGTTTCTATGGAAACGACAGGATTTTCTTTTGGGATACGAGTATCTCCTTTCCGATGCGCTATTCCTTCATTACTGCAATCCTCGCTCCCTCACATTGATGAATTAACACAGAAATTGCGTCGCTATGAAATACTGTGGGTTCTATGACACCTCCTTCTAAGTCGAGGAACGTTTCTATGGAAACGACAGGATTTTCTTTTGGGATACGGATATCTCCTTTCCGATGCACTATTCCTTCTTTACTACATAACTAGCTCCCTCACATTGATGAATTAACACAGAAATTGCGTCGCTATGAATTGCTGTGTGTTCTTTGACATCTCCTTCTAAATCGAGGAACGTTTCTATGGAAGCGACAGGATTCTCTTTTGGGATACGAGTATCTCCTTTCCGATAAACTATTCCTTCTTTACTACATCAATCGTTCCCTCACATTGAGGAATTAACACAGAAATTGTGTCAGTATGATTTACTATGAGTTCTAGCAATTCTCAATCTAAATCGAAAAACGTTTCTATGGATACGACAGGATTTTCTTTTGGGATACGAGTATGTTCTTTCCGATGCACTACTCCTTCTTTACTGCAATCCTCGCTTCCTCACATTGACGAATTAACACAGAAATTGCGTCGCTATGAAATACTGTGGGTTCTATGACCATTCCTTCTAAATCGAGGAACGTTTCTATGGAAACGACAGGATTTTCTTTTGAAATACGGATATCTCCTTTCCGATGCACTATTCCTTCTTTACTGCATCCCTGGCTCCCTCACATTGACGAATTAACACTGAAATTGCGTCGCTATGAATTGCTGTGGGTTCTATGACATCTCCTTCTAAATCGAGGAACGTTTCTATGGAAACGACAGGATTCTCTTTTGTGATACGAGTATCTCCTTTCCGGTTTACTATTCCTTCATTATTACAACAATCGTTACCTCACATTGAGGAATTAACACAGAAAATTTGTCAGTATGACATACTATGGGTTCTAGCAATTCTCCATCTAAATCGAGAAACGTTTCTATGGAAAAGAAAGGATTTTCTTTTGGGATACGACTATCTCCTTTCCGATGCACTATTCCTTCTTTACTGCATTCCTGGCACCCTCACATTGACGAATTAACACTGAAATTGCGTCGCTATGAATTGCTGTGGGTTCTATGACATCTCCTTCTAAATCGAGGAACGTTTCTATGGAAACGACAGGATTCTCTTTTGGGATACGAGTATCTCCTTTCCGATATACTATTCCTTCTTTACTACATCAATCGTTCCCTAACATTGAGGAATTAACGCAGAAATTGAGTCAGTATGACATACTAAGGGTTCTACAATTCTCCATCTAAATCGAGAATTGATCCTATGGAATCGAAAGGATTTTATTTTGGGATACGACTATCTCTTTTCCGATGCACTATTATTTCTTTACTACAACCCTCGCTCCCTCACATTGATGAATTAACAAGGAAATTGCGTCGCTTTGAATTACTGCGTGTTCTATGACATCTCCTCCTAAATCGAGGAGCGTTTCTATGGAAACGACAGGATTTAATTTTGAGATACGAGTATCTCGTATCCGATGCACTATTCCTTCTTCACTACATCACTCTCTCCCTCACATTTGCGAATTAACACAGAAATTGTGTAAGTATGACATACTATGGGTCTAGCAATTCTCCATCTAAATCGACAAACGTTTCAATGAATACAACAGGATTTTCTTTTGGGATACGACTATCTCCTTTCCGATGCACCATTCCTTCCATACTGCATTCCTCGCTCCCTCACATTGACCAATTAACACAGAAATTGCGTCGCTATGAATTACTATGGGTTCTATGACATCTCCTACTAAATCGAGGAACGTTTCTATGGAAACGACAGGATTTTCTTTTGGGATACGAGTATCTCCTTTCCGATGCACTATTCGTTCTTTACTACATCACTCGCTCCCACACATTGACGAATTAACACAGAAATTGTGTCAGTATGACATACTATGGGTTCTAGCAATTCTCCATCTAAAACGAGAAACGTTTCCGTGGTAAAGAAAAGATTTTCTCTTGGGATACGACTATCTCCTTTCCGATGCACTATTCCTTCTTTACTGCATCCCTCGCTTCCTCACATTGACGAATTAACACAGAAATTGCATCGCTATGAATTACTGTGGGTTCTATGACATCTCCTTCTAAATCGAGGAACGTTTCTATGGAAACGACATGATTTTCTTTTGGGATACGAGTATCTCCTTTCCGATGCACTATTCGTTCTTTACTGCATCCCTCGCTCTCTCACATCGACGAATTAACACTGAAATGGCGTCGCTATGAATTACTGTGGATTCTATGACATCACTTTCTAAATCGAGGAACATTTCTATGGATACGCCAGGATTTTCCTTTGGGATACGACTATCGCCCTTCCGATGCACTATTCCTTGTTTACTACATCAATCCTTCCCTCACATTGAGGAATTAACACAGAAATTGTGTTAGTATGACATACTATGCGTTCTAGGAATTCTCCATCTAAATCGAGAAACGTTTCTATGGAAAAGAAAGGATTTTCTTTTGGGATACGACTATCTCCTTTCCGATGCACTATTCCTTCTTTACTACATTCCTTGCTCCCTCACATTAATGAATTAACACAGAAATTGCGTCGCTTTGAATTACTGTGGGTTCTATGACATCTCCTTCTAAATCGAGGAACGTTTCTATGCAAACGACAGGATTTTATTTGGGATACGAGTATCTCGTATCCGATGCACTATTCCTTCTTCACTACATCACTCTCTCCCTCACATTGGCGAATTAACACAGAAATTGTGTCAGTATGACATACTATGTGTTCTAGCAATTCTCCATCTAAATCGAGAAACGTTTCCATGGATACGACTGGATTTCTTTTGGGATACGAGTATCTCCTTTCCGTTGCACTATTCCTTCTTTACTGCAATCCTCGCTCCCTCACATTGACGAATTAACACAGAAATTGCGTCGCTATGAAATACTGTGGGTTCTAAGACATCTCCTTCTAAATCGAGGAACGTTTCTATGGAAACGACAGGATTCTCTTTTGGGATACGAGTATCTCCTTTCCGATATACTATTCCTTCTTTACTACATCAATCGTTCCCTCACATTGAGGAATTAACACAGAAATTGTGCCAGTATGACATACTATGGGTTCTAGCAATTCTCAATCTAAATCGAGAAACGTTTCTATGGATACGACAGGATTTCCTTTTGGGATAGGAGTATGTTCTTTCCGATGCACTACTCCTTCTTTACTGCAATTCTCGCTCCCTCTCATTGACGAATTAACACAGAAATTGCGTCGCTATGAAATACTGTGGGTTCAATGACACTTCCTTCTAAAACGAGGAACGTTTCTATGGAAACGACAGGATTTTCTTTTGGGATACGAGTATGTCCTTTCCGATGCGCTATTCCTTCCTTACTGCAATCCTCGCTCCCTCACATTGACGAATTAACACAGAAATTGCGTCGCTATGAAATACTGTGGGTTCTCTGACACCTGATTCTAAATCGAGGAACGTTTCTATGGAAACGACAGGATTTTCTTTTGTTATACCGATATCTCCTTTCTGATGCACTATTCCTACTTTACTACATCACTAGCTCCCTCACATTGATGAATTAACACAGAAATTGCGTCGCTATGAATTGCTGTGTGTTCTTTGACATCTCCTTCTAAATCGAGGAACGTTTCGATGGAAACGACAGGATTCTCTTTTGGGATACGAGTATTTCCTTTCCGATATACTATTCCTTCATTACTACAACAATCGTTCCCTCACATTGAGGAATTAACACAGAAATTGTGTCAGTATGACATACTATGGGTTCTAGCAATTCTCCATCCAAATCGAGAAACGTTTCTATGGAAAAGAAAGGTTTTTCTTTTGGGATAAGACTATCTCCTTTCCGATGCACTATTCCTTCTTTACTGCATCCCTGGCACCCTCACATTGACGAATTAACACTGAAATTGCGTCGTTATGAATTGCTGTGGGTTCTATGACATCTCCTTCTAAATCGAGGAACGTTTCTATGGAAACGACAGGATTCTCTTTTGGGATACGAGTATCTCCTTTCCGATATACTATTCCTTCTTTACTACATCAATCGTTCCCTCACATTGAGGAATTAACACAGAAATTGTGTCAGTATGACATACTATGGGTTCTAGGAATTCTCCATCTAAATCGATAACGTTTCTATGGAAAAGAAAGGATTTTCTTTTCGGATACGACTATCTCCTTTCCGATGCACTAATCCTTCTTTACTGCATCCCTGGCTCCCTCACATTGACGAATTAACACTGAAATTTCGACGCTGTGAATCGCTGTGGGTTCTAAGACGTCTCCTTCTAAATCGAGGAATGTTTCTATGGAAACGACAGGATTCTCTTTTGGGATACGAGCATCTCCTTTCCGATATACTATTCCTTCTTTACTACATCAATCGTTCCCTAACATTGAGGAATTAACACAGAAATTGTGTCAGTATGACCTACTATGGGTTCTAGCAATTCTCCATCTAAATCGAGAAACGTTTCTATGGATACGACAGCATTTTCTTTTGGGAGACGAGTATCTCCTTTCCGATGCACTATTCCTTCTTTACTGCATCCCTCGATCCCTCACATTGAAGAATTAACACAGAAATTGCGTCGCTATGAATTACTGTGGGTTCTATGACATCTCCTTCTAAATCGAGGCACGTTTCTATGGAAACGACAGGATTTTCTTTTGGGATACGGATATTTCCTTTCCGATGCACTATTCCTTCTTTACTACATCACTCGCTCAATCACATTGACGAATTAACACATAAATTGTGTCAGTATGACATACTATGGGTCTAGCAATTCTCCATCTAAATCGAGAAACGTTTCTATGGATACGACAGGATTTTCTTTTGGGATACGAGTATCTCCTTTCCGATGCACTATTCCTTCTTTACTGCATCCCTGGCTCCCTCACATTGACGAATTAACACTGAAATTGCGTCGCTATGAATTGCTGTGGGTTCTATGACATCTCCTTCTAAATCGAGAAACGTTTCTATGGAAACGACAGGATTCTCTTTTGGGATACGAGTATCCCCTTTCCGATATACTATTCCTTCTTTACTACATCAATCGTTCCCTCACATTGAGGAATTAACACAGAAATTGTGTCAGTATGACATACTATGGGTTCTAGCAGTTCTCCATCTAAATCGAGAAACGTTTCTATGGATACGACAGGATTTTCTTTTGGGAGACGAGTATCTCCTTTCCGATGCACTATTCCTTCTTTAATGTATCCCTCGCTCCCTCACATTGAAGAATTAACACAGAAATTGCGTCGCTATGAAATACTGTGGGTTCTATGACACCTCCTTCTAAATCGAGGAACGTTTCTATGGAAACGACAGGATTTTCTTTTAGGGTACGAGTATCTCATTTCCGATGCACTATTCCTTCTTTACTACACCACTCGCTCAATCACATTGACGAATTAACACAGAAATTTTGTCAATATGACATGCTATGGGCTCTAGCAATTCTCCATCTAAATCGAGAAGCGTTTCTATGGAAAAGTAAGGATTTTCTTTTGGGATACGACTATCTCCTTTCCGATGCACTATTCCTTCTTTACTGCATCCCTGGCTCCCTCACATTGACGAATTAACACTGAAATTGCGTCGCTATGAATTGCTGTGGGTTCTATGACATCTCCTTCTAAATCGAGGAACGTTTCTATGGAAACGACAGGATTCTCTTTTCGGATACGAGTACCTCCTTTCCGATATACTATTCCTTCTTTACTACATCAATCGTTCCCTCACATTGAGGAATTAACACAGATATTGTGTCAGTATGACATACTATGGGTTCTAGCAATTCTCCATCTAAATCGAGAATCGTTTCTATGGAAACGAAACGATTTTATTTTGCGATACGACTATCTCCTTTCCGATGCTCTATTATTTCTTTACTACAACCCTCGCTCCCTCACATTGATGAATTAACACAGAAATTGCGTCGCTTTGAAATATTGTGGGTTCTATGACATCTCCTTCTAAATCGAGCAACGTTTCTATGGAAACGACAGGATTTTATTTTGGGATACGAATATCTCGTATCCGATGCACTATTCTATATTCACTACATCACTCTCTCCCTCACATTTGCGAATTAACCCCGAAATTGTGTCAGTATGACATACTATGGGTTCTAGCAATTCTCCATCTAAATCGAGAAACGTTTCAATGGATACGACAGGATTTTCTTTTGGGATACGACTATCTCCTTTCCGAAGCACTATTCCTTCTATACTGCATCCCTGGCTCCCTCACATTGACGAATTAACACTGAAATTGCGTCGCTATGAATTGCTGTGGGTTCTATGACATCTCCTTCTAAATCGAGAAACGTTTCTATGGAAACGACAGGATTCACTTTTGGGATACGAGTATCTCCTTTCCGATATACTATTCCTTCTTTACTACATCAATCGTTCCCTCACATTAAGGAATTAACACAGAAATTCTGTCAGTATGACATACTATGGGTTCTAGCAATTCTCCATCTAAATCGAGAAACGTTTCTATGGATACGACAGGATTTTCTTTTGGGATACGAGTATCTCCTTTCCGATGCACTATTCCTTCTTTACTGCAATCCTCGCTACTCACATTGACGAATTAACACAGAAATTGCGTCGCTATGAAATACTGTGGGTTCTATGAAACCTCCTTCTAAATCGAGAAACGTTTCTATGGAAACGACAGGATTTTCTTTTAGGGTACGAGTATCCCATTTCCGATGCACTATTCCTTCTTTACTACATCACTCGCTCAATCACATTGACGAATTAACACAGAAATTTTGTCAATATGACATGCTATGGGTTTTAGCAATTCTCCATCTAAATCGAGAAACGTTTCTTTGGAAAAGAAAGGATTTTCTTTTGGGATACGACTATCTCCTTTCCGATGCACTATTCCTTCTTTACTGCATCCCTGGCTCCCTCACATTGACGAATTAACACTGAAATTTCGTCGCTATGAATCGCTGTGGGTTCTAAGACATCTCCTTCTAAATCGAGGAACGTTTCTATGGAAACGACAGGATTCTCTTTTGGGATACGAGTATCTCCTTTCCGATATACTATTCCTTCTTAACTACATCAATCGTTCCCTAACATTGAGGAATTAACACAGAAATTGTGTCAGTATGACATACTATGGGTCCTAGCAATTTTCCATCTAAATCGAGAAACGTTTCTATGGATACGACAGGATTTTCCTTTGGGAGACGAGTATCTCCTTTCCGATGCACTATTCCTTCTTTACTGCATCCCTCGCTCCCTCACATTAAAGAATTAACACAGAAATTGCGTCGCTATGAATTACTGTGGGTTCTATGACATCTCCTTCTAAATCGAGGCACGTTTCTATGGAAACGACAGGATTTTCTTTTGGGATACGGATATCTCCCTTCCGATGCACTATTCCTTCTTTACTACATCACTCGCTCAATCACATTGACGAATTAACACATAAATTGTGTCAGTATGACATACTATGGGTCTAGCAATTCTCCATCTAAATCGAGGAACGTTTCTATGGAAACGACAGGATTTTATTTTGGGATACGAGTATCTCGGATCCGATGCACTATTCCTTCTTCACTACATCACTCTCTCCCTCACATTTGCGAATTGACACAGAAATTGAGTCAGTATGACATACTATGGGTTCTAGCAATTCTCCATCTAAATCGAGAAACGTTTCAATGGATACGACAGGATTTTCTTTTGGGATACGAGTACCTCCTTTCCGATATTCTATTCCTTCTTTACTACATTAACCGTTCCCTCACATTGAGGAATTAACGCAGAAATTGAGTCAGTATGACATACTATGGGTTCTACAATTCTCCATCTAAATCGAGAATTGATCCTATGGAAACGAAAGGATTTTATTTTGGGATACGACTATCTCCTTTCCGATGCACTATTATATCTTTACTACAACCCTCGCTCCCTCACATTGATGAATTAACTCCGAAATTGCGTCGCTTTGAATTACTGTGCGTTCTATGACATCTCCTCCTAAATCGAGGAACGTTTCTATGGAAACGACAGGATTTAATTTTGAGATACGAGTGTCTCGTATCCGATGCACTATTCCTTCTTCACTACATCACTCTCTCCCTCACATTTGCGAATTAACACAGAAATTTTGTAAGTATGACATACTATGGGTCTAGCAATTCTCGATCTAAATCGAGGAACGTTTCTATGGAAACGACAGGATTTTCTTTTGGGATACGAGTATCTCCTTTCCGATGCACTATTCCTTCTTTACTGCATTCCTCGCTCCCTCACATTGACCAATTAACACAGAAATTGCGTCGCTATGAATTACTATGGGTTCTATGACATCTCCCACTAAATCGAGGAACGTTTCTATGGAAACGACAGGATTTTCTTTTGGGATACGAGTATCTCCTTTCCGATGCACTATTCGTTCTTTACTACATCACTCGCTCCCACACATTGACGAATTAACACAGAAATTGTGTCAGTATGACATACTATGGGTTCTAGCAATTCTCCATCTAAAACGAGAAACGTTTCCGTGGTAAAGAAAAGATTTTCTCTTGGGATACGACTATCTCCTTTCCGATGCACTATTCCTTCTTTACTGCATTCCTGGCACCCTCACATTGACGAATTAACACTGAAATTGCGTCGCTATGAATTGCTGTGGGTTCTATGACATCTCCTTCTAAATCGAGGAACGTTTCTATGGAAACGACAGGATTCTCTTTTGGGATACGAGTATCTCCTTTCCGATATACTATTCCTTCTTTACTACATCAATTGTTCCCTCACATTGAGGAATTAACACAGATATTGGGTCAGTATGACATACTATGGGTTCTAGGAATTCTCCATCTAAATCGATAACGTTTCTATGGAAAAGAAAGGATTTTCTTTTCGGATACGACTATCTCCTTTCCGATGCACTAATCCTTCTTTACTGCATCCCTGGCTCCCTCACATTGACGAATTAACACTGAAATTTCGACGCTGTGAATCGCTGTGGGTTCTAAGACGTCTCCTTCTAAATCGAGGAACGTTTCTATGGAAACGACAGGATTTAATTTTGAGATACGAGTATCTCGTATCCGATGCACTATTCCTTCTTCACTACATCACTCTCCCCCTCACATTTGCGAATTAACACAGAAATTGTGTAAGTATGACATACTATGGGTCTAGCAATTCTCCATCTAAATCGACAAACGTTTCAATGGATACAACAGGATTTTCTTTTGGGATACGACTATCTCCTTTCCGATGCACTATTCCTTCCATACTGCATTCCTCGCTCCCTCACATTGACCAATTAACACAGAAATTGCGTCGCTATGAATTACTATGGGTTCTATGACATCTCCTACTAAATCGAGGAACGTTTCTATGGAAACGAAAGGATTTTCATTTGGGATACGAGTATCTCCTTTCCGATGCACTATTCGTTCTTTACTACATCACTCGCTCCCACACATTGACGAATTAACACAGAAATTGTGTCAGTATGACATACTATGGGTTCTAGCAATTCTCCATCTAAAACGAGAAACGTTTCCGTGGTAAAGAAAAGATTTTCTCTTGGGATACGACTATCTCCTTTCCGATGCACTATTCCTTCTTTACTGCATCCCTCGCTTCCTCACATTGACGAATTAACACAGAAATTGCATCGCTATGAATTACTGTGGGTTCTATGACATCTCCTTCTAAATCGAGGAACGTTTCTATGGAAACGACATGATTTTCTTTTGGGATACGAGTATCTCCTTTCCGATGCACTATTCGTTCTTTACTGCATCCCTCGCTCTCTCACATCGACGAATTAACACTGAAATTGCGTCGCTATGAATTACTGTGGATTCTATGACATCACTTTCTAAATCGAGGAACATTTCTATGGATACGACAGGATTTTCCTTTGGGATACGACTATCGCCCTTCCGATGCACTATTCCTTGTTTACTACATCAATCGTTCCCTCACATTGAGGAATTAACACAGAAATTGTGTCAGTATGACATACTATGGGTTCTAGGAATTCTCCATCTAAATCGAGAAACGTTTCTATGGAAAAGAAAGGATTTTCTTTTGGGATACGACTATCTCCTTTCCGATGCACTATTCCTTCTTTACTACATTCCTCGCTCCCTCACATTAATGAATTAACACAGAAATTGCGTCGCTTTGAATTACTGTGGGTTCTATGACATCTCCTTCTAAATCGAGGAACGTTTCTATGCAAACGACAGGATTTTATTTTGGATACGAGTATCTCGTATCCAATGCACTATTCCTTCTTCACTACATCACTCTCTCCCTCACATTGGCGAATTAACACAGAAATTGTGTCAGTATGACATACTATGTGTTCTAGCAATTCTCCATCTAAATCGAGAAACGTTTCCATGGATACGACAGGATTTTCATTTGGGATACGAGTATCTCCTTTCCGATATACTATTCCTTCTTTACTACATCAATCGTTCCCTCACATTGAGGAATTAACACAGAAATTGTGCCAGTATGACATACTATGGGTTCTAGCAATTCTCAATCTAAATCGAGAAACGTTTCTATGGATACGACAGGATTTCCTTTTGGGATAGGAGTATGTTCTTTCCGATGCACTACTCCTTCTTTACTGCAATCCTCGCTCCCTCTCATTGACGAATTATTACAGAAATTGCGTCGCTATGAAATACTGTGGGTTCAATGACACTTCCTTCTAAAACGAAGAACGTTTCTATGGAAACGACAGGATTTTCTTTTGGGATACGAGTATGTCCTTTCCGATGCGCTATTCCTTCCTTACTGCAATCCTCGCTCCCTCACATTGACGAATTAACACAGAAATTGCGTCGCTATGAAATACTGTGGGTTCTCTGACACCTGATTCTAAATCGAGGAACGTTTCTATGGAAACGACAGGATTTTCTTTTGGGATACGGATATCTCCTTTCTGATGCACTATTCCTTCTTTACTACATCAATCGTTCCCTCACATTGAGGAATTAACACAGAAATTGTGTCAGTATGACATACTATGGGTTCTAGCAGTTCTCCATCTAAATCGAGAAACGTTTCTATGGATACGACAGGATTTTCTTTTGGGAGACGAGTATCTCCTTTCCGATGCACTATTCCTTCTTTACTGCATCCCTCGCTCCCTCACATTGAAGAATTAACACAGAAATTGCGTCTCTATGAAATACTGTGGGTTCTATGACACCTCCTTCTAAATCGAGGAACGTTTCTATGGAAACGACAGGATTTTCTTTTAGGGTACGAGTATCTCATTTCCGATGCACTATTCCTTCTTTACTACACCACTCGCTCAATCACATTGACGAATTAACACAGAAATTTTGTCAATATGACATGCTATGGGTTCTAGCAATTCTCCATCTAAATCGAGAAGCGTTTCTATGGAAAAGTAAGGATTTTCTTTTGGGATACGACTATCTCCTTTCCGATGCACTATTCCTTCTTTACTGCATCCCTGGCTCCCTCACATTGACGAATTAACACTGAAATTGCGTCGCTATGAATTGCTGTGGGTTCTATGACATCTCCTTCTAAATCGAGGAACGTTTCTATGGAAACGACAGGATTCTCTTTTGGGATACGAGTACCTCCTTTCCGATATACTATTCCTTCTTTACTACATCAATCGTTCCCTCACATTGAGGAATTAACACAGATATTGTGTCAGTATGACATACTATGGGTTCTAGCAATTCTCCATCTAAATCGAGAATCGTTTCTATGGAAACGAAACGATTTTATTTTGCGATACGACTATCTCCTTTCCGATCCTCTATTATTTCTTTACTACAACCCTCGCTCCCTCACATTGATGAATTAACACAGAAATTGCGTCGCTTTGAAATACTGTGGGTTCTATGACATCTCCTTCTAAATCGAGGAACGTTTCTATGGAAACGACAGGATTTTATTTTGGGATACGAATATCTCGTATCCGATGCACTATTCTATATTCACTACATCACTCTCTCCCTCACATTTGCGAATTAACCCCGAAATTGCGTCAGTATGCCATACTATGGGTTCTAGCAATTCTCCATCTAAATCGAGAAACGTTTCAATGGATACGACAGGATTTTCTTTTGGGATACGACTATCTCCTTTCCGAAGCACTATTCCTTCTTTACTGCATCCCTGGCTCCCTCACATTGACGAATTAACACTGAAATTGCGTCGCTATGAATTGCTGTGTGTTCTATGACATCTCCTTCTAAATCGAGAAACGTTTCTATGGAAACGACAGGATTTTCTTTTGGGATACGGATATCTCCTTTCCGATGCACTATTCCTTCTTTACTACATCACTCGCTCAATCACATTGACGAATTAACACATTAATTGTGTCAGTATGACATACTATGGGTCTAGCAATTCTCCATCTAAATCGAGAAACGTTTCTATGGATACGACAGGATTTTCTTTTGGGATACGAGTATCTCCTTTCCGATGCACTATTCCTTCTTTACTGCATCCCTGGCTCCCTCACATTGACGAATTAACACTGAAATTGCGTCGCTATGAATTGCTGTGGGTTCTATGACATCTCCTTCTAAATCGAGAAACGTTTCTATGGAAACGACAGGATTCACTTTTGGGATACGAGTATCTCCTTTCCGATATACTATTCCTTCTTTACTACATCAATCGTTCCCTCACATTGAGGAATTAACACAGATATTGTGTCAGTATGACATACTATGGGTTCTAGGAATTCTCCATCTAAATCGATAACGTTTCTATGGAAAAGAAAGGATTTTCTTTTCGGATACGACTATCTCCTTTCCGATGCACTAATCCTTCTTTACTGCATCCCTGGCTCCCTCACATTGACGAATTAACACTGAAATTTCGACGCTGTGAATCGCTGTGGGTTCTAAGACGTCTCCTTCTAAATCGAGGAACGTTTCTATGGAAACGACAGGATTCTCTTTTGGGATACGAGCATCTCCTTTCCGATATACTATTCCTTCTTTACTACATCAATCGTTCCCTAACATTGAGGAATTAACACAGAAATTGTGTCAGTATGACCTACTATGGGTTCTAGCAATTCTCCATCTAAATCGAGAAACGTTTCTATGGATACGACAGGATTTTCTTTTGGGATACGAGTATCTCCTTTCCGATGCCCTATTCCTCCTTTACTGCAACCCTCGCTCCCTCACTTTGACGAATTAACACAGAAATTGCGTCGCTATGAAATACTGTGGGTTCTATGACACCTCCTTCTAAATCGAGGCACGTTTCTATGGAAACGACAGGATTTTCTTTTGGGATACGGATATCTCCTTTCCGATGCACTATTCCTTCTTTACTACATCACTCGCTCAATCACATTTACGAATTAACACATAAATTGTGTCAGTATGACATAGTATGGGTCTAAAAATTCTCCATCTAAATCGAGAAACGTTTCTATGGATACGACAGGATTTTCTTTTGGGATACGAGTATCTCCTTTCCGATGCACTATTCCTTCTTTACTGCATCCCTGGCTCCCTCACATTGACGAATTAACACTGAAATTGCGTCGCTATGAATTGCTGTGTGTTCTATGACATCTCTTTCTAAATCGAGAAACGTTTCTATGGAAACGACAGGATTCTCTTTTGGGATACGAGTATCTCCTTTCCGATATACTATTCCTTCTTTACTACATCAATCGTTCCCTCACATTGAGGAATTAACACAGAAATTGTGTCAGTATGACATACTATGGGTTCTAGCAGTTCTCCATCTAAATCGAGAAACGTTTCTATGGATACGACAGGATTTTCTTTTGGGAGACGAGTATCTCCTTTCCGATGCACTATTTCTTCTTTACTGCATCCCTCGCTCCCTCACATTGAAGAATTAACACAGAAATTGCGTCGCTATGAAATACTGTGGGTTCTATGACACCTCCTTCTAAATCGAGGAACGTTTCTATGGAAACGACAGGATTTTCTTTTAGGGTACGAGTATCTCATTTCCGATGCACTATTCCTTCTTTACTACACCACTCGCTCAATCACATTGACGAATTAACACAGAAATTTTGTCAATATGACATGCTATGGGTTCTAGCAATTCTCCATCTAGATCGAGAAGCGTTTCTATGGAAAAGTAAGGATTTTCTTTTGGGATACGACTATCTCCTTTCCGATGCACTATTCCTTCTTTACTGCATCCCTGGCTCCCTCACATTGACGAATTAGCACTGAAATTGCGTCGCTATGAATTGCTGTGGGTTCTATGACATCTCCTTCTAAATCGAGGAACGTTTCTATGGAAACGACAGGATTCTCTTTTGGGATACGAGTACCTCCTTTCCGATATACTATTCCTTCTTTACTACATCAATCGTTCCCTCACATTGAGGAATTAACACAGATATTGTGTCAGTATGACATACTATGGGTTCTAGCAATTCCCCATCTAAATCGAGAATCGTTTCTATGGAAACGAAACGATTTTATTTTGCGATACGACTATCTCCTTTCCGATGCTCTATTATTTCTTTACTACAACCCTCGCTCCCTCACATTGATGAATTAACACAGAAATTGCGTCGCTTTGAAATACTGTGGGTTCTATGACATCTCCTTCTAAATCGAGGAACGTTTCTATGGAAACGGCAGGATTTTATTTTGGGATACGAATATCTCGTATCCGATGCACTATTCTATATTCACTACATCACTCCCTCCCTCACATTTGCGAATTAACCCCGAAATTGTGTCAGTATGACATACTATGGGTTCTAGCAATTCTCCATCTAAATCGAGAAACGTTTCAATGGATACGACAGGATTTTCTTTTGGGATACGACTATCTCCTTTCCGAAGCACTATTCCTTCTTTACTGCATCCCTGGCTCCCTCACATTGACGAATTAACACTGAAATTGCGTCGCTATGAATTGCTGTGTGTTCTATGACATCTCCTTCTAAATCGAGAAACGTTTCTATGGAAACGACAGGATTTTCTTTTGGGATACGGATATCTCCTTTCCGATGCACTATTCCTTCTTTACTACATCACTCGCTCAATCACATTGACGAATTAACACATTAATTGTGTCAGTATGACATACTATGGGTCTAGCAATTCTCCATCTAAATCGAGAAACGTTTCTATGGATACGACAGGATTTTCTTTTGGGATACGAGTATCTCCTTTCCGATGCACTATTCCTTCTTTACTGCATCCCTGGCTCCCTCACATTGACGAATTAACACTGCAATTGCGTCGCTATGAATTGCTGTGGGTTCTATGACATCTCCTTCTAAATCGAGAAACGTTTCTATGGAAACGACAGGATTCACTTTTGGGATACGAGTATCTCCTTTCCGATATACTATTCCTTCTTTACTACATCAATCGTTCCCTCACATTGAAGAATTAACACAGAAATTCTGTCAGTATGACATACTATGGGTTCTAGCAATTCTCCATCTAAATCGAGATACGTTTCTATGGATACGACAGGATTTTCTTTTGGGATACGAGTATCTCCTTTCCGATGCACTATTCCTTCTTTACTGCAATCCTCGCTCCCTCACATTGACGAATTAACACAGAAATTGCGTCGCTATGAAATACTGTGGGTTCTATGACATCTCCTTCTAAATCGAGGCACGTTTCTATGGAAACGACAGGATTTTCTTTTGGGATACGGATATCTCCCTTCCGATGCACTATTCCTTCTTTACTACATCACTCGCTCAATCACATTGATGAATTAACACATAAATTGTGTCAGTATGACATACTATGGGTTCTAGCAATTCTCCATCTAAATCGAGAAACGTTTCTTTGGAAAAGAAAGGATTTTCTTTTGGGATACGACTATCTCCTTTCCGATGCACTATTCCTTCTTTACTGCATCCCTGGCTCCCTCACATTGACGAATTAACACTGAAATTTCGTCGCTATGAATCGCTGTGGGTTCTAAGACATCTCCTTCTAAATCGAGGAACGTTTCTATGGAAACGACAGGATTCCCTTTTGGGATACGAGTATCTCCTTTCCGATATACTATTCCTTCTTAACTACATCAATCGTTCCCTAACATTGAGGAATTAACACAGAAATTGTGTCAGTATGACATACTATGGGTCCTAGCAATTTTCCATCTAAATCGAAAAACTTTTCTATGGATACGACAGGATTTTCTTTGGGAGACGAGTATCTCCTTTCCGATGCACTATTCCTTGTTTACTGCATCCCTCGGTCCCTCACATTAAAGAATTAACACAGAAATTGCGTCGCTATGAATTACTGTGGGTTCTATGACATCTCCTTCTAAATCGAGGCACGTTTCTATGGAAACGACAGGATTTTCTTTTGGGATACGGATATCTCCCTTCCGATGCACTATTCCTTCTTTACTACATCACTCGCTCAATCACATTGATGAATTAACACATAAATTGTGTCAGTATGACATACTATGGGTCTAGCAATTCTCCATCTAAATCGAGGAACGTTTCTATGGAAACGACAGGATTTTATTTTGGGATACGAGTATCTCGTATCCGATGCACTATTCCTTCTTCACTACATCACTCTCTCCCTCACATTTGCGAATTGACACAGAAATTGAGTCAGTATGACATACTATGGGTTCTAGCAATTCTCCATCTAAATCGAGAATTGATCCTATGGAAACGAAAGGATTTTATTTTGGGATACGACTATCTCCTTTCCGATGCACTATTATATCTTTACTACAACCCTCGCTCCCTCACATTGATGAATTAACTCCGAAATTGCTTCGCTTTGAATTACTGTGCGTTCTATGACATCTCCTCCTAAATCGAGGAACGTTTCTATGGAAACGACAGGATTTAATTTTGAGATACGAGTGTCTCGTATCCGATGCACTATTCCTTCTTCACTACATCACTCTCTCCCTCACATTTGCGAATTAACACAGAAATTTTGTAAGTATGACATACTATGGGTCTAGCAATTCTCCATCTACATCTAGAAACGTTTCAATGGATACAACAGGATTTTCTTTTGGGATACGACTATCTCCTTTCCGATGCACTATTCCTTTATTACTGCATTACTCACTCCCTCACATTGACGAATTAACACAGAAATTGCGTCGCTTTGAATTAGTGTGGGTTCTATGACATCTCCTTCTAAATCGAGGAACGTTTCTATGGAAACGACAGGATTTTCTTTTGGGATACGAGTATCTCCATTCCGATGCACTTTTCCTTAATTACTACATCACTCGCTCCCTCACACTGACGAATTAACACAAAAACTGTGTCAGTATGACATACTCTGGGTTCTAGCAATTCTCCATGTAAATCGAGAAACGTTTATATGGAAACGAAAGAATTTTCTCTTGGGATACGACTATCTCCTTTCCGATGCACTATTCCTTCTTTACTGCATTCCTCGCTCCCTCACATTGACCAATTAACACAGAAATTGCGTCGCTATGAATTACTATGGGTTCTATGACATCTCCTACTAAATCGAGGAACGTTTCTATGGAAACGACAGGATTTTCTTTTGGGATACGAGTATCTCCTTTCCGATGCACTATTCGTTCTTTACTACATCACTCGCTCCCACACATTGACGAATTAACACAGAAATTGTGTCAGTATGACATACTATGGGTTCTAGCAATTCTCCATCTAAAACGAGAAACGTTTCCGTGGTAAAGAAAAGATTTTCTCTTGGGATACGACTATCTCCTTTCCGATGCACTATTCCTTCTTTACTGCATCCCTCGCTTCCTCACATTGACGAAATAACTCAGAAATTGCATCGCTATGAATTACTGTGGGTTCTATGACATCTCCTTCTACATCGAGGAACGTTTCTATGGAAACGATATGATTTTCTTTTGGGATACGAGTTTCTCCTTTCCGATGCACTATTCCTTCTTTACTGCATCCTTCGCTCTCTCACATTGACGAATTAACACAGAAATTGCGTCGCTATGAATTACTGTGGATTCTATGACATCACTATCTAAATCGAGGAACATTTCTATGGATACGACAGGATTTTCTTTTGGGATACGACTATCGCCCTTCCGATGCACTATTCCTTGTTTACTACATCAATCGTTCCCTCACATTGAGGAATTAACACAGAAATTGTGTCAGTATGACATACTATGGGTTCTAGGAATTCTCCATCTAAATCGAGAAACGTATCTATGGAAAAGAAAGGATTTTCTTTTGGGATACGACTATCTCCTTTCCGATGCACTATTCCTTCTTTACTACATTCCTCGCTCCCTCACATTGCTGAATTAACACAAAAATTGCGTCGCTATGAAATACTGTGGGTTCTATGACATCTCCTTCTAAATCGAGGAACGTTTCTCAGGAAACGACAGGATTCTCTTTTGGGATACGAGTATCTCCTTTCTGATATACTATTCCTTCTTTACTACATCAATCGTTCCCTCACATTGAGGAATTAACACAGAAATTGTGCCAGTATGACATACTATGGGTTCTAGCAATTCTCAATCTAAATCGAGAAACGTTTCTATGGATACGACAGGATTTCCTTTTGGGATAGGAGTATGTTCTTTCCGATGCACTACTCCTTCTTTACTGCAATCCTCGCTCCCTCTCATTGACGAATTAACACAGAAATTGCGTCGCTATGAAATACTGTGGGTTCATTGACACTTCCTTCTAAATCGAGGAACGTTTCTATGGAAACGACAGGATTTTCTTTTGGGATAAGAGTATGTCCTTTCCGATGCGCTATTCCTTCTTTACTGCAATCCTCGCTCCCTCACATTGACGAATTAACACAGAAATTGCGTCGCTATGAAATACTGTGGGTTCTATGACACCTCCTTCTAAGTCGAGGAACGTTTCTATGGAAACGAAAGGATTTTCTTTTGGGATACGGATATCTCCTTTCCGATGCACTATTCCTTCTTTACTACATCACTAGCTCCCTCACATTGATGAATTAACACAGAAATTGCGTCGCTATGAATTGCTGTGTGTTCTTTGACATCTCCTTCTAAATCGAGGAACGTTTCTATGGAAACGACAGGATTCTCTTTTGGGATACGAGTATTTCCTTTCCGATATACTATTCCTTCATTACTACAACAATCGTTCCCTCACATTGAGGAATTAACACAGAAATTGTGTCAGTATGACATACTATGGGTTCTAGCAATTCTCCATCCAAATCGAGAAACGTTTCTATGGAAAAGAAAGGATTTTCTTTTGGGATAAGACTATCTCCTTTCCGATGCACTGTTCCTTTTTACTGCATCCCTGGCACCCTCACATTGACGAATTAACACTGAAATTGCGTCGATATGAATTGCTGTGGGTTCTATGACATCTCCTTCTAAATCGAGGAACGTTTCTATGGAAACGACAGGATTCTCTTTTGGGATACGAGTATCTCCTTTCCGATATACTATTCCTTCTTTACTACATCAATCGTTCCCTCACATTGAGGAATTAACACAGAAATTGTGTCAGTATGACATACTATGGGTTCTAGGAATTCTCCATCTAAATCGAGAAACGTTTCTATGGAAAAGAAAGGATTTTCTTTTCGGATACGACTATCTCCATTCCGATGCACTAATCCTTCTTTACTGCATCCCTGGCTCCCTCACATTGACGAATTAACACTGAATTTTCGACGCTATGAATCGCTGTGGGTTCTAAGACGTCTCCTTCTAAATCGAGGAACGTTTCTATGGAAACGACAGGATTCTCTTTTGGGATACGAGCATCTCCTTTCCGATATACTATTCATTATTTACTACATCAATCGTTCCCTAACATTGAGGAATTAACACAGAAATTGTGTCAGTATGACCTACTATGGGTTCTAGCAATTCTCCATCTAAATCGAGAAACGTTTCTATGGATACGACAGGATTTTCCTTTGGGAGACGAGTATCTCCTTTCCGATGCACTATTCCTTCTTTACTGCATCCCTCGCTCCCTCACATTGAAGAATTAACACAGAAATTGCGTCGCTATGAATTACTGTGGGTTCTATGACATCTCCTTCTAAATCGAATCACGTTTCTATGGAAAGTACAGTATTTTCTTTTGGGATATGGATATCTCCTTTCCGATGCACTATTCCTTCTTTACTACATCACTCGCTCAATCACCTTGACGAATTAACACATAAATTGTGTCAGTATGACATACTATGGGTCTAGCAATACTCCATCTAAATCGAGAAACGTTTCTATGGATACGACAGGATTTTCTTTTGGGATACGAGTATCTCCTTTCCGATGCACTATTCCTTCTTTACTGCATCCCTGGCTCCCTCACATTGACGACTTAACACTGAAATTGCGTCGCTATGAATTGCTGTGGTTTCTATGACATCTCCTTCTAAATCGAGGCACGTTTCTATGGAAACGACAGGATTTTCTTTTGGGATACGGATATCTCCCTTCCGATGCACTATTCCTTCTTTACTACATCACTCGCTCAATCACATTGACGAATTAACACATAAATTGTGTCAGTATGACATACTATGGGTCTAGCAGTTCTCCATCTAAATCGAGGAACGTTTCTATGGAAACGACAGGATTTTCTTTTGGGATACGAGTATCTCCTTTCCGATGCACTATTCCCTCTTTACTGCAATCCTCGCTCACTCACATTGACGAATTAACACAGAAATTGCGTCGCTATGAAATACTGTGGGTTCAATGACACCTCCTTCTAAATCGAGGAACGTTTCTATGGAAACGACAGGATTTTCTTTTAGGGTACGAGTATCTCATTTCCGATGCACTATTCCTTCTTTACTACATCACTCGCTCAATCACATTGACGAATTAACACAGAAATTTTGTCAATATGACATGCTATGGGTTCTAGCAATTCTCCATCTAAATCGAGAAGCGTTTCTATGGAAAAGTAAGGATTTTCTTTTGGGATACGACTATCTCCTTTCCGATGCACTATTCCTTCTATACTGCATCCCTGGCTCCCTCACATTGACGAATTAACACTGAAATTGCGTCGCTATGAATTGCTGTGGGTTCTATGACACCTCCCTCTAAATCGAGGAACGTTTCTATGGAAACGACAGGATTCTCTTTTGGGATACGAGTATCTCCTTTCCGATATACTATTCCTTCTTTACTACATCAATCGTTCCCTCACATTGAGGAATTAACACAGATATTGTGTCAGTATGACATACTATGGGTTCTAGCAATTCTCCATCTAAATCGAGAATCGTTTCTGTGGAAACGAAAGGATTTTATTTTGCGATACGACTATCTCCTTTCCGATGCACTATTATTTCTTTACTACAACCCTCGCTCCCTCACATTGATGAATTAACACAGAAATTGCGTCGCTTTGAAATACTGTGGGTTCTTCGACATCTCCTTCTAAATCGAGGAACGTTTCTATGGAAACGACAGGATTTTATTTTGGGATACGAATATCTCGAATCCAATGCACTATTCTATCTTCACTACATCACTCTCTCCCTCACATTTGCGAATTAACCCCGAAATTGTGTCAGTATGACATACTATGGGTTCTAGCAATTCTCCATCTAAATCGAGAAACGTTTCAATGGATAGGAAAGGATTTTCTTTTGGGATACGAGTATCTCCTTTCCGATGCACTATTCCTTCTTTACTGCAATCCTCGCTCCCTCACATTGACGAATTAACACAGAAATTGCGTCGCTATGAAATACTGTGGGTTCTATGACACCTCCTTCTAAATCGAGGAACATTTCTATGGAAACGACAGGATTTTCTTTTAGGGTACGAGTATCTCATTTCCGATGCACTATTCCTTCTTTACTACATCACTCGCTCAATCACATTGATGAATTAACACAGAAATTTTGTCAGTATGACATACTATGGGTTCTAGCAATTCTCCATCTAAATCGAGAAACGTTTTGATGGAAAAGAAAGGATTTTCTTTTGGGATACGACTATCTCCTTTCCGATGCACTATTCCTTCTTTACTGCATCCCTGGATCCCTCACATTGACGAATTAACACTGAAATTGCGTCGCTATGAATTGCTGTGTGTTCTATGACATCTCCTTCTAAATCGAGGAACGTTTCTATGGAAACGACAGGATTCTCTTTTGGGATACGAGTATCTCCTTTACGATATACTATTCCTTCTTCACTACATCACTCTCTTCCTCACATTTGCGAATTAACACAGAAATTGTGTCAGTATGACATACTATGGGTTCTAGCAATTCTCCATCTAAATCGAGAAACGTTTCAATAAATACGACAGGATTTTCTTTTGGGATACGAGTATCTCCTTTCCGATGCCCTATTCCTCCTTTACTGCAATCCTCGCTCCCTCACTTTGACGAATTAACACAGAAATTGCGTCGCTATGAAATACTGTGGGTTCTATGACACCTCCTTCTAAATCGAGGCACATTTCTATGGAAACGACAGGATTTTCTTTTGGGATACGGATATCTCCTTTCCGATGCACTATTCCTTCTTTACTACATCACTCGCTCAATCACATTGACGAATTAACACATAAATTGTGTCAGTATGACATACTATGGGTCTAGCAATTCTCCATCTAAATCGAGAAACGTTTCTATGGATACGACAGGATTTTCTTTTGGGATACGAGTATCTCCTTTCCGATGCACTATTCCTTCTTTACTGCGTACCTGGCTCCCTCACATTGACGAATTAACACTGAAATTGCGTCGCTATGAATTGCTGTGGGTTCTATGACATCTCATTCTAAATCGAGGAACGTTTCTATGGAAACGACAGGATTCTCTTTTGGGATACGAGTATCTCCTTTCCGATATACTATTCCTTCTTTACTACATCAATCGTTCCCTCACATTGAGGAATTAACACAGAAATTGTGTCAGTATGACATACTATGGGTTCTAGGAATTCTCCATCTAAATCGAGAAACGTTTCTATGGAAAAGAAAGGATTTTCTTTTCGGATACGACTATCTCCATTCCGATGCACTAATCCTTCTTTACTGCATCCCTGGCTCCCTCACATTGACGAATTAACACTGAATTTTCGACGCTATGAATCGCTGTGGGTTCTAAGACGTCTCCTTCTAAATCGAGGAACGTTTCTATGGAAACGACAGGATTCTCTTTTGGGATACGAGCATCTCCTTTCCGATATACTATTCATTATTTACTACATCAATCGTTCCCTAACATTGAGGAATTAACACAGAAATTGTGTCAGTATGACCTACTATGGGTTCTAGCAATTCTCCATCTAAATCGAGAAACGTTTCTATGGATACGACAGGATTTTCTTTTGGGAGACGAGTATCTCCTTTCCGATGCACTATTCCTTCTTTACTGCATCCCTCGCTCCCTCACATTGAAGAATTAACACAGAAATTGCGTCGCTATGAATTACTGTGGGTTCTATGACATCTCCTTCTAAATCGAATCACGTTTCTATGGAAAGTACAGTATTTTCTTTTGGGATATGGATATCTCCTTTCCGATGCACTATTCCTTCTTTACTACATCACTCGCTCAATCACCTTGACGAATTAACACATAAATTGTGTCAGTATGACATACTATGGGTCTAGCAATACTCCATCTAAATCGAGAAACGTTTCTATGGATACGACAGGATTTTCTTTTGGGATACGAGTATCTCCTTTCCGATGCACTATTCCTTCTTTACTGCATCCCTGGCTCCCTCACATTGACGACTTAACACTGAAATTGCGTCGCTATGAATTGCTGTGGTTTCTATGACATCTCCTTCTAAATCGAGGCACGTTTCTATGGAAACGACAGGATTTTCTTTTGGGATACGGATATCTCCCTTCCGATGCACTATTCCTTCTTTACTACATCACTCGCTCAATCACATTGACGAATTAACACATAAATTGTGTCAGTATGACATACTATGGGTCTAGCAGTTCTCCATCTAAATCGAGGAACGTTTCTATGGAAACGACAGGATTTTCTTTTGGGATACGAGTATCTCCTTTCCGATGCACTATTCCCTCTTTACTGCAATCCTCGCTCACTCACATTGACGAATTAACACAGAAATTGCGTCGCTATGAAATACTGTGGGTTCTATGACACCTCCTTCTAAATCGAGGAACGTTTCTATGGAAACGACAGGATTTTCTTTTAGGGTACGAGTATCTCATTTCCGATGCACTATTCCTTCTTTACTACATCACTCGCTCAATCACATTGACGAATTAACACAGAAATTTTGTCAATATGACATGCTATGGGTTCTAGCAATTCTCCATCTAAATCGAGAAGCGTTTCTATGGAAAAGTAAGGATTTTCTTTTGGGATACGACTATCTCCTTTCCGATGCACTATTCCTTCTATACTGCATCCCTGGCTCCCTCACATTGACGAATTAACACTGAAATTGCGTCGCTATGAATTGCTGTGGGTTCTATGACACCTCCCTCTAAATCGAGGAACGTTTCTATGGAAACGACAGGATTCTCTTTTGGGATACGAGTATCTCCTTTCCGATATACTATTCCTTCTTTACTACATCAATCGTTCCCTCACATTGAGGAATTAACACAGATATTGTGTCAGTATGACATACTATGGGTTCTAGCAATTCTCCATCTAAATCGAGAATCGTTTCTGTGGAAACGAAAGGATTTTATTTTGCGATACGACTATCTCCTTTCCGATGCACTATTATTTCTTTACTACAACCCTCGCTCCCTCACATTGATGAATTAACACAGAAATTGCGTCGCTTTGAAATACTGTGGGTTCTTCGACATCTCCTTCTAAATCGAGGAACGTTTCTATGGAAACGACAGGATTTTATTTTGGGATACGAATATCTCGAATCCAATGCACTATTCTATCTTCACTACATCACTCTCTCCCTCACATTTGCGAATTAACCCCGAAATTGTGTCAGTATGACATACTATGGGTTCTAGCAATTCTCCATCTAAATCGAGAAACGTTTCAATGGATAGGAAAGGATTTTCTTTTGGGATACGAGTATCTCCTTTCCGATGCACTATTCCTTCTTTACTGCAATCCTCGCTCCCTCACATTGACGAATTAACACAGAAATTGCGTCGCTATGAAATACTGTGGGTTCTATGACACCTCCTTCTAAATCGAGGAACATTTCTATGGAAACGACAGGATTTTCTTTTAGGGTACGAGTATCTCATTTCCGATGCACTATTCCTTCTTTACTACATCACTCGCTCAATCACATTGATGAATTAACACAGAAATTTTGTCAGTATGACATACTATGGGTTCTAGCAATTCTCCATCTAAATCGAGAAACGTTTTGATGGAAAAGAAAGGATTTTCTTTTGGGATACGACTATCTCCTTTCCGATGCACTATTCCTTCTTTACTGCATCCCTGGATCCCTCACATTGACGAATTAACACTGAAATTGCGTCGCTATGAATTGCTGTGTGTTCTATGACATCTCCTTCTAAATCGAGGAACGTTTCTATGGAAACGACAGGATTCTCTTTTGGGATACGAGTATCTCCTTTACGATATACTATTCCTTCTTCACTACATCACTCTCTCCCTCACATTTGCGAATTAACACAGAAATTGTGTCAGTATGACATACTATGGGTTCTAGCAATTCTCCATCTAAATCGAGAAACGTTTCAATAAATACGACAGGATTTTCTTTTGGGATACGAGTATCTCCTTTCCGATGCCCTATTCCTCCTTTACTGCAATCCTCGCTCCCTCACTTTGACGAATTAACACAGAAATTGCGTCGCTATGAAATACTGTGGGTTCTATGACACCTCCTTCTAAATCGAGGCACATTTCTATGGAAACGACAGGATTTTCTTTTGGGATACGGATATCTCCTTTCCGATGCACTATTCCTTCTTTACTACATCACTCGCTCAATCACATTGACGAATTAACACATAAATTGTGTCAGTATGACATACTATGGGTCTAGCAATTCTCCATCTAAATCGAGAAACGTTTCTATGGATACGACAGGATTTTCTTTTGGGATACGAGTATCTCCTTTCCGATATACTATTCCTTCTTTACTACATCAATCGTTCCCTCACATTGAGGAATTAACACAGAAATTGTGTCAGTATGACATACTATGGGTTCTAGGAATTCTCCATCTAAATCGAGAAACGTTTCTATGGAAAAGAAAGGATTTTCTTTTCGGATACGACTATCTCCATTCCGATGCACTAATCCTTCTTTACTGCATCCCTGGCTCCCTCACATTGACGAATTAACACTGAATTTTCGACGCTATGAATCGCTGTGGGTTCTAAGACGTCTCCTTCTAAATCGAGGAACGTTTCTATGGAAACGACAGGATTCTCTTTTGGGATACGAGCATCTCCTTTCCGATATACTATTCATTATTTACTACATCAATCGTTCCCTAACATTGAGGAATTAACACAGAAATTGTGTCAGTATGACCTACTATGGGTTCTAGCAATTCTCCATCTAAATCGAGAAACGTTTCTATGGATACGACAGGATTTTCTTTTGGGAGACGAGTATCTCCTTTCCGATGCACTATTCCTTCTTTACTGCATCCCTCGCTCCCTCACATTGAAGAATTAACACAGAAATTGCGTCGCTATGAATTACTGTGGGTTCTATGACATCTCCTTCTAAATCGAATCACGTTTCTATGGAAAGTACAGTATTTTCTTTTGGGATATGGATATCTCCTTTCCGATGCACTATTCCTTCTTTACTACATCACTCGCCCAATCACCTTGACGAATTAACACATAAATTGTGTCAGTATGACATACTATGGGTCTAGCAATACTCCATCTAAATCGAGAAACGTTTCTATGGATACGACAGGATTTTCTTTTGGGATACGAGTATCTCCTTTCCGATGCACTATTCCTTCTTTACTGCATCCCTGGCTCCCTCACATTGACGACTTAACACTGAAATTGCGTCGCTATGAATTGCTGTGGTTTCTATGACATCTCCTTCTAAATCGAGGCACGTTTCTATGGAAACGACAGGATTTTCTTTTGGGATACGGATATCTCCCTTCCGATGCACTATTCCTTCTTTACTACATCACTCGCTCAATCACATTGACGAATTAACACATAAATTGTGTCAGTATGACATACTATGGGTCTAGCAGTTCTCCATCTAAATCGAGGAACGTTTCTATGGAAACGACAGGATTTTCTTTTGGGATACGAGTATCTCCTTTCCGATGCACTATTCCCTCTTTACTGCAATCCTCGCTCACTCACATTGACGAATTAACACAGAAATTGCGTCGCTATGAAATACTGTGGGTTCTATGACACCTCCTTCTAAATCGAGGAACGTTTCTATGGAAACGACAGGATTTTCTTTTAGGGTACGAGTATCTCATTTCCGATGCACTATTCCTTCTTTACTACATCACTCGCTCAATCACATTGACGAATTAACACAGAAATTTTGTCAATATGACATGCTATGGGTTCTAGCAATTCTCCATCTAAATCGAGAAGCGTTTCTATGGAAAAGTAAGGATTTTCTTTTGGGATACGACTATCTCCTTTCCGATGCACTATTCCTTCTATACTGCATCCCTGGCTCCCTCACATTGACGAATTAACACTGAAATTGCGTCGCTATGAATTGCTGTGGGTTCTATGACACCTCCCTCTAAATCGAGGAACGTTTCTATGGAAACGACAGGATTCTCTTTTGGGATACGAGTATCTCCTTTCCGATATACTATTCCTTCTTTACTACATCAATCGTTCCCTCACATTGAGGAATTAACACAGATATTGTGTCAGTATGACATACTATGGGTTCTAGCAATTCTCCATCTAAATCGAGAATCGTTTCTGTGGAAACGAAAGGATTTTATTTTGCGATACGACTATCTCCTTTCCGATGCACTATTATTTCTTTACTACAACCCTCGCTCCCTCACATTGATGAATTAACACAGAAATTGCGTCGCTTTGAAATACTGTGGGTTCTTCGACATCTCCTTCTAAATCGAGGAACGTTTCTATGGAAACGACAGGATTTTATTTTGGGATACGAATATCTCGAATCCAATGCACTATTCTATCTTCACTACATCACTCTCTCCCTCACATTTGCGAATTAACCCCGAAATTGTGTCAGTATGACATACTATGGGTTCTAGCAATTCTCCATCTAAATCGAGAAACGTTTCAATGGATAGGAAAGGATTTTCTTTTGGGATACGAGTATCTCCTTTCCGATGCACTATTCCTTCTTTACTGCAATCCTCGCTCCCTCACATTGACGAATTAACACAGAAATTGCGTCGCTATGAAATACTGTGGGTTCTATGACACCTCCTTCTAAATCGAGGAACATTTCTATGGAAACGACAGGATTTTCTTTTAGGGTACGAGTATCTCATTTCCGATGCACTATTCCTTCTTTACTACATCACTCGCTCAATCACATTGATGAATTAACACAGAAATTTTGTCAGTATGACATACTATGGGTTCTAGCAATTCTCCATCTAAATCGAGAAACGTTTTGATGGAAAAGAAAGGATTTTCTTTTGGGATACGACTATCTCCTTTCCGATGCACTATTCCTTCTTTACTGCATCCCTGGATCCCTCACATTGACGAATTAACACTGAAATTGCGTCGCTATGAATTGCTGTGTGTTCTATGACATCTCCTTCTAAATCGAGGAACGTTTCTATCTAAACGACAGGATTCTCTTTTGGGATACGAGTATCTCCTTTACGATATACTATTCCTTCTTCACTACATCACTCTCTCCCTCACATTTGCGAATTAACACAGAAATTGTGTCAGTATGACATACTATGGGTTCTAGCAATTCTCCATCTAAATCGAGAAACGTTTCAATAAATACGACAGGATTTTCTTTTGGGATACGAGTATCTCCTTTCCGATGCCCTATTCCTCCTTTACTGCAATCCTCGCTCCCTCACTTTGACGAATTAACACAGAAATTGCGTCGCTATGAAATACTGTGGGTTCTATGACACCTCCTTCTAAATCGAGGCACATTTCTATGGAAACGACAGGATTTTCTTTTGGGATACGGATATCTCCTTTCCGATGCACTATTCCTTCTTTACTACATCACTCGCTCAATCACATTGACGAATTAACACATAAATTGTGTCAGTATGACATACTATGGGTCTAGCAATTCTCCATCTAAATCGAGAAACGTTTCTATGGATACGACAGGATTTTCTTTTGGGATACGAGTATCTCCTTTCCGATGCACTATTCCTTCTTTACTGCGTACCTGGCTCCCTCACATTGACGAATTAACACTGAAATTGCGTCGCTATGAATTGCTGTGGGTTCTATGACATCTCATTCTAAATCGAGGAACGTTACTATGGAAACGACAGGATTTTCTTTTGGGATACGAGTATCTCCTTTCCGACGCAGTTTTCCTTCTTTACTACATCACTCGCTCCTTCACATTGATGAATTAACACAGAAATTGTGTCAGTATGACATACTATGGGTTCTACAAATTCTCCATCTAAATCGCGAAACGTTTCTATGGAAACGACAGGATTTTCTCTTGGGATACGACTATCTCCTTTCAAATGCGCTATTCCTTCTATACTGCACCCCTCGCTCCCACACATTGAAGAATTAACACAGAAATTGCGTCGCTATGATATACTGTGGGTTCTATTACATCTCCATCTAAATCGAGGAACGTTTCTATGGAAACGAAAGGTTTTCTTTTAGGATACGAGTATCTCCTTTCCGATGCACTATTCCTTCTTTACTGCAATCCTCGCTCCCTCACATTGACGAATTAACACAGAAATTGTTTAAGTATGACATACTATGGGTGTAGTAATTCTCCATCTAAATCGAGAACCGATTCTATGGAAACGACAGGATTTTCTTTTGGGATACGACTATCTCCTTTCAAATGCACTATTCCTTCCTTACTGCATCCCTCGCTCCCTCACATTGACGAATTAACACAGAAACAGCGTCGCTATGAATTACTGTGGGTTCTATGACATCTCCTTCTAAATCGAGGAACGGTACTATGGAAACGACAGGATTTTCTTTTGGGAGACGAGTATCTCCTTTCCGATGCACTACTCCTTCTTTACTGCATCCCTCGCTCCCTCTCATTGACGAATTAACACAGAAATTCTGTCGCTATGAATTATTGTGGGTTCTATGAAATCTCCTTTTAAATCAAGGAACGTTTCTATGGATGCGACAGGATTTTCTATTGGGATACGACTAACTCCTCTCCGATGAACTATTCCTTCTTTACTGCATCCCTCGCTAACTCACATTGACGAATTAACACAGAAATTGCGTCGCTATGAATTACTGTGGCTTCTATGACATCTCTTTCTAAATCGAGGAACGTTTCTATGGAAACGACAGGATTATCTTTCGGATACGAGTATCTCATTTCCGATGCACTATTCCTGCTTTACTACATCATTCGTTCCCTCACATTGAGGAATTAACACAGAAATTGTGTCTGTATGATAAACTTTGGGTTCTAGCAATTCTCCATCTAAATCGAGAAACGTTTCTTTGGATACGACAGCATTTTCTTTTGGGATACGACTATCTCCTTTCCGATGCAGTATTCCTTCTTTACTGCATCCCTTGCTCCCTCACTTTGACGAATTAACACAGAAATTGCGTCACTATGAATTACTGTGAGTTCTATGACATCTCCATCTAAATCGAGAAACGTTTATATGGATACGAAAGGTTTACTTTTGGGATACGGCTATCTCCTTTCGGATGCGCTATTCCTTCCTTGCTGCATCCGTCGCTCGCTTACATTGCCGAATTTACACAGAAATTTCATCGCTATGAATTACTGTGGGTACTATGACATCTCCTTCTAAATCGTGAAACGTTTCTATGGAAACGACATTATTTTCTTTTGGGATACGAGTATCTCCTTTCCGATGCACTATTCCTTCTTTACTTCATCACTCGCTCCCTCACATTGACGAATTAACTCAGAAATTGAGTCGCTATGAATTACTGTGTGAACTACGACATCTCCTTCTAAATCGAGGAACGTTTCTATGGAAATGACAGGATTTTCTTTTGGGATACAAGTATCTCCTTTCCGATGCACTATTCCTTCTTTACTACATCACTCGCTCAATCACATTGACGAATTAACACAGAAATTGTGTCAGTATGACATGCTATGGGTTCTAGCAATTCTCCATCTAAATCGAGAAACGTTTCTATGGAGAAGAAACGATTTTCTTTTGGGATACGACTATCTCCTTTCCGATGCACAATTTCTTCTTTACTACATTACTCGCTCCCTCACATTGATGAATTAACACAGAAATTGCGTCGCTTTGAATTACTGTGGGTTCTATGACATCTCCTTTTAAATCGAGGAACGTTTCTATGCAAACGACAGGATTTTATTTGGGATACGAGTATCTCGTATCCGATGCACTATTCCATCTTCACTACATCACTCTCTCCCTCACATTGGCGAATTAACACCGAAATTGTGTCAGTATGACATACTATGGGTTCTAGCAATTCTCCATCTAAATCGAGAAACGTTTCAATGGATACGACAGGATTTTTTTTGCGATACGAGTATCTCCTTTCCGATGCACTATTCCTTCTTTACTGCAATCCTCGCTCCTTCACATTGACGAATTAACACAGAAATTGCGTCGCTATGAAATACTGTGGGTTCTATGTCACCTCCTTCTAAATGGAGAAACGTTTCTATGGAATCGACAGGATTCTCTTTTGGGATACGAGTATCTCCTTTCCGATATACTATTCCTTCTTTACTACATCAATCGTTCCCTCACATTGAGGAATTAACACAGAAATTGTGTCAGTATGGTTTACTATGGGATCTAGCAATTCTCAATCTAAATCGAAAAACGTTTCTATGGATACGACAGGATTTTCTTTTGGGATACGAGAATGTTCTTTCCGATGCGCTATTCCTTCTTTACTATAATCCTCGCTCCCTCACATTGACGAATTAACACAGAAATTGCGCCGCTATGAAATACTGTGGGTTCTATGACACCTCCTTCTAAGTCGAGGAACGTTTCAATGGAAACGACAGGATTTTCTTTTGGAATACGAGTATCTCCTTTCCGATGCGCTATTCCTTCTTTACTGCAATCCTCGCTCCCTCACATTGACGAATTAACACAGAAATTGCGTCGCTATGAAATACTGTGGGTTCTATGACACCTCCTTCTAAGTCGAGGAACGTTTCTATGGAAACGACTGGATTTTCTTTTGGGATACGGATATCTCCTTTCCGATGCACTATTCCTTCTTTACTACATAACTAGCTCCCTCACATTGATGAATTAACACAGAAATTGCGTCGCTATGAATTGCTGTGTGTTCTTTGACATCTCCTTCTAAATCGAGGAACGTTTCTATGGAAGCGGCAGGATTCTCTTTTGGGATACGAGTATCTCCTTTCCGATATACTATTCCTTCATTACTACAACAATCGTTCCCTCACATTGAGGAATTAACACAGATATTCTGTCAGAATGACATACTATGGGTTCTAGTAATTCTCCATCTAAATCGAGAAACGTTTCTATGGAAACGAAAGATTTTCTTTTGGGATACGACTATCTCCTTTCAAATACACTATTCCTACTTTACTGCAATCCTCATTCCCTCACATTGACGAATTAACACAGAAATTGCGTCGCTATGAATTACTGTGGATTCTATGACATCTCCTACTAAATCGAGGAACGTTTCTATGGAAACGACAGGATTTTCTTTTGGGATACAAGTATCTCCTTTCCGATGCACTATTCCTTCTTTACTACATCACTCGCTCCCTCACATTGACGAATTAACACAGAAATTGTGTCAGTATGACATAGTATGGGTTCTAGTAGTTCTGCATCTAAATCGAGAACCGATTCTATGGAAACGACAAGATTTTCTTGTGGGACACGAAAATCTCCTTTCAAATGCATTATTCCTTCTTTACTGCATCCCTCGCTCCCTCATATTGACGAATTAACACAGAAACAGCGTCGCTATGAGTTACTGTGGGTTCTATGACATCTCCTTCTAAATCGAGGAACGTTACTATGGAAACGACAGGATTTACTTTTGGGATACGGGTATCTCCTTTCCGATGCACTTTTCCTTCTTCACTACATCACTCGCTCCTTCACATTGACGAATTAACACAGAAATTGTGTCATAATGACGTACTATGGGTTCTAGTAATTCTCCATCTTAATCGAGAAACGTTTCTATGGAAACGACAGGATTTTCTATTGGGATACGAGTATCTCCTTTCCGATGCACTACTCCTTCTTTACTGCATCCCTTTTTCCTTCTCATTGATGAATTAACACAGAAATTCTGTCGCTATGAATTATTGTGGGTTCTATGACATCTCCTTCTAAATCGAGGAACGTTTCTATGAAAACGACAGGATTTTCTTTTAGGATACGAGTATCTCATTTCCGATGCACTATTCCTTCTTTGCTACAACACTCGCTGCCTCACATTGAGGAATTAACACAGAAATTCTGTCAGAATGACATACTATGGGTTCTAGTAATTCTCCATCTAAATCGAGAAACGTTTCTATGGAAACGAAAGGATTTTCTTTTGGGATACGACTATCTCCTTTCAAATACGCTATTCCTACTTTACTGCAATCCTCATTCCCTCACATTGACGAATTAACACAGAAATTGCGTCGCTATGAATTACTGTGGATTCTATGACATCTCCTACTAAACCGTGGATCGTTTCTATGCAAACGACAGGATTTTCTTTTGGGATATGAGTATCTCCTTTCCGATGCACTATTCCTTTTTTACTACATCACTCGCTCCCTCACATTGACGAATCAACACAGAAATTGTGTCAGTATGACATACTATGCGTTCTAGTGATTCTCCATCTAAATCGAGAACCGATTCTATGGATATGACAGCATTTTCTTTTGGGATACGAGTATCTCCTTTTCGATGCACTATTCCTTCTTTACTGCATCCCTCGCTCCCTCGCATTCACGAATTAACACAGAAATTGCGTCGCTATGAATTACTGTGGGTTCTATGACATCTCCATCTACATCCAGGAACGTTTCTATGGAAATGAAAGGATTTTCTTTAGGGATACGAGTATCTCCTTTCCGATGCTCTATTCCTTCTTTACTGCAATCCTCGCTCCTGCACATTGACGAATTAACACAGAAATTACGTCGCTACAAATTACTGTGGGTTCAATGATATCTCCCACTAAATCGAGGAACGTTTCTATGGAAACGACAGGATTTTCTTTTGGGATACGACTATCTCCTTTCCGAAACACTACTCCATCATTACTGCATCCCTCTCTCCCTCTCATTGACGAATTAACACAGAAATTCTGTCGCTATGAATTATTGTGGGTTCTATGACATCTCCTTCTAAATAGATTTACGTTTGTATGGATGCGACAGGATTTTCTTTTGGGATACGACTAACTCCGCTCCGATGAACTATTCCTTCTTTACTGCATACCTCGCAAACTCAAATTGACGAATTAACACAGAAATTGCGTCGCTATGATTTACTGTGGCTTCTATGACATCTCCTTCTAAATCGAGGAACGTTTCTATGGAAACGACAGGATTTTCTTTCGGATACGAGTGTCTCATTTCCGATGCACTATTCCTTCCTTACTACATCAATCGTTCCCTCACATTGACGAATTAACACAGAAATTGTGTCTGTATGATAAACTATGGGTTATAGCAATTCTCCATCTAAATCGAGAAACGTTTCTATGGATACGACAGCATTTTCTTTTGGAATACGTTTATCTCCTTTAAAATGCACTATTCCTACTTTACTGCATCCCTCGCTTCCGCACATTGACGAATTAACACAGAAACTGCGTCGATACGAATTACTGTGGGTTAAATGACATCTCCTTCTAAATCGAGGAACGTTTCTACGGAAACGACAGGATTTTCTTTTGGGATACGAGTGCCTCCTTTCTGATGCACTATTCCTTCTTTACTACATCACTCGCTCCCTCACATTGAAGAATTAACACAGAAATTGTGTCAGAATGACATACTATGGGTTCTAGTAAATCTCCATGTAAATCGAGAAACGTTGCTATGGAAACGACAGGATTTTCTGTTGGGATACGACTAGCTCCTTTCAAATGCACTATTCCTTCTTTACTGCAATCCTCACTCCTTTACATTGGCGAATTAACACAGAAATTGCGTCGCTATGAGTAACTGTGTGTTCTATGTCATCTCCTACTAAATCGAGGAACGTTTCTATGGAAACGACAGGATTTTCTTTTGGGATATGAGTATCTCCTTTCCGATGCACTATTCCTTCTTTACTACATCACTCGAACCCTCACATTGACCAATTAACACAGAAATTGTGTGAGTATGACATACTATGGGTTGTACTAATTCCCCATCTAAACCGAGAAACGTATCTATGGAAACGACAGGATTTTCTTTTGGGATACGATTATCTCCTTTCCGATGCACTATTCCTTCTTTACTGCAATCCTCGCTCCCTCAGATTGACGAATTAACACAGAAATTGAGTCGCTATACATTACTGTGGGTTCAATGACATCTCCAACTAAATTGAGGAACGTTTCTATGGAAACGACAGGATTTTCTTTTGGGATACGAGTCTCTCCTTTCCCATGCACTATTCCTTCTTTGCTACATCACTCGCTGCCTCACATTGAGGAATTAACACAGAAATTGTGTCAGTATGACATACTATGGGTTCTAGTGATTCTCCATCTAAATCGAGAACCGATTCTATGGAAACGACAGGATTTTCTTGTGGGATACGACTATCTCCTTTCAAATGCACTATTCCTTCTTTACTTCATCCCTCGCTCCCTCACATTGACGAATTAACACAGAAATTGTGTCATAATGACGTACTATGGGTTCTAGTAATTCTCCATCTTAATCGAGAAACGTTTCTATGGAAACGACAGGATTTTTTATTGGGAAACGAGTATCTCCTTTCCGATGCACTACTCCTTCTTTACTGCATTCCTCTCTCTATCTCATTGACGAATTAACACAGAAATTCTGTCGCTATGAATTATTGTAGGTTCTATGACATCTCCTTCTAAATAGATTAACGTTTCTATGGATGCGACAGGATTTTCTTTTGGGATACGACTAACTCCTCTCCGATGTACTATTCCTTCTTTACTGCATACCTCGCAATCTCAAATTGACGAATTAACACAGAAATTGCGTCGCTATGAATTACTGTGGCTTCTATGACATCTCCTTCTAAATCGTGGAACGTTTCTATGGAAACGACAGGATTTTCTTTCGGATACGAGTATCTCCTTTCCGATGCACTATTCCTTCCTTACTACATCAATCGTTCCCTCACATTGACGAATTAACACAGAAATTGTGTCTGTATGATAAACTATGTGTTCTAGCAATTCTCCATCTAAATCGAGAAACGTTTCTATGGATACGACAGCATTTTCTTTTGGGATACGAGTATCTCCGTTCCGATGCACTATTCCTTCTTTACTGCATCCCTCGCTCCCTCACATTCACGAATTAACACAGAAATTGCGTCGCAATTAATTACTGTGGGTTCTAAGACATCTCCATCTAAATCGAAGAACGTTTCTATGGAAATGAGAGGATTTTCTTTAGGGATACGAGTATCTCCTTTCCGATGCACTATTCCTTCTTTACTGCAATTCTCGCTCCCTCACATTGACGAATTAATACAGAAATTGTGTCAGTATCACATACTATGGGTTCTAGCAATTCTCCATCTAAATCGAGAAACGATTCTATGGAAACGAAATTGTTTTCTTTTGGGATACGACTATTTCCTTTCGGATGCAAAATTCCTTCTTTACTGCATCCCTCGCTCACTCACATTGACGAATTAACACAGAAATTGCGTCGCAATGAATTACAGTGGGTTCTATGGCATCTCCATCTAAATCGAGGAACGTTTCTACGGAAATGACAGGATTTTCTTTAGGGATACGAGTATCTCCTTTCCGATACACTATTCCGTCTTTACTACATCACTCGATCCCTCACATTGGCGAATTAACACAGAAATTGTGTCAGTATGACATACTATGGGTTCTAGCAATTCTCCATCTAAATCGAGGAACGTTTATATGGAGACGATAGGATTTTCTTTTGGGATACGACTATCTCCTTTCCGATGCACTATTCCTTCTTTACTGCATCCCTCGCTCCCTCACATTGACCAATTAACACAGAAATTGCGTCACTATGAATTACTGGCGTTTCTATGACATCTCTTACTAAATCGAGGAACATTTCTATGGAAACGACAGGATTTTGTTTTGGGATACGAGTATCTCCTTTCCGATGCACTATTCCTTCTTTACAACATCACTCGCTCACTCACATTGAAGAATTAACACAGAAATTATGTCAGTATGACATACTATGAGTTCTAGTAATTCTCCATCTAAATCGAGAAACGTTTCTATGGAAACGAAAGAATTTTCTTTTGGGATACATTTATCTTCTTTAAAATGCACTATTCCTACTTTACTGCATCCCTCGCTCCCTTACATTGGCGAATTAACACAGAAATTGCGTCGCTATGAATTACTGTGTGTTCTATGTCATCTCCTACTAAATCGAGGAACGTTTCTATGGAAACGACAGGATTTTCTTTTGGGATACGAGTATCTCCTTTCCGATGCACTATTCCTTCTTTACTACATCACTCGCACCCTCACATTGACCAATTAACACAGAAATTTTGTGAGTATGACATACTATGGGTTCTACTAATTCTCCATCTAATTCGAGAAACGTATCTATGGAAACGACAGGATTTTCTTTTGGGATACGAGTATCTCCTTTCCGATGCACTATTCCTTCTTTACTGCAAACCTCGCTCCCTCAGTTTGACGAATTAACACAGAAATTGAGTCGCTATTCATTACTGTGGGTTCAATGACATCTCCTACTAAATCGAGGTACGTTTCTATGGAAACGAAAGGATTTACTTTTGGGATACGAGTATCTCCTTTCCGATGCACTATTTCTTCTTTACTACATCACTCGCTCCCTCACATTGACGAATTAACACAGAAATTGTGTCACTATGACATATTATGGGTTCTAGCAATTCTCCATCAAAATCTAGAAACGTTTCTATGGGAACGAAAGGATTTTCTTTTGGGATACGACTGACTCCATTTCGATGCACTATTCCTTCTTTACTGCATCCCTCGCTCCCTCATAATGACGAATTAACACAGAAACAGAGTCGCTATGATTTACTGTGGGTTCTATGACATCTCCATCTGAATCGAGGAACGTTACTATGGAAACGGCAGGATTTACTTTTGGGATACGAGTATCTCCTTTCCGATGCACTTTTCCTTCTTTACTACATCACTCGCTCCTTCACATTAACGAATTAACACAGAAATTGTGTCATAATGACGTACTATGGGTTCTAGTAATTCTCCATCTTAATCGAGAAACGTTTCTATGGAAACGACAGGATTTTCTTTTGGGATACGAGTATCTCCTTTCCGATGCACTACTCCTTCTTTACTGCATCCATCTCTCCCTCTCATTGACGAATTAACAAAGAAATTCTGTCGCTATGAATTATTGTGGGTTCTATGACATCTCCTTCTAAATCGAGGAACGTTTCTATGGATGCGACAGGATTTTCTTTTGGGATACGACTAACTCCTCTCCGATGAACTATTCCTTCTTTACTGCATAGCTCGCTAACTCACATTGACGAATTAACACAGAAATGGCGTCGCTATGAATTACTGTGGCTTCTATGACATCTCCTTCTAAATCGAGGAACGTTTCTATGGAAACGACAGGATTTTCTTTCGGATACGAGTATCTCATTTCCGATGCACTATTCCTTCCTTACTACATCAATCGTTCCCTCACATTGACGAATTAACACAGAAATTGTGTCTGTATGATAAACTATGGGTTCTAGCAATTCTCCATATAAATCGAGAAACGTTTCTACGGATACGACAGCATTTTCTTTTGGAATACGAGTATCTCCTTTCCGATGCACTATTCCTTCTTTACTGCAATCCTCGCTCCCTCACATTGACGAATTAACGCAGAAATTGCGTCGCTATGAATTACCTAGGGTTCTATGACATCTCCTTCTAAATCGAGGAACGTTTCTATGGAAACGACAGGATTTTTTTTAGAATACGAGTATCTCCTTTCCGATGCACTATTCCTTCTTTACTGCAATTCTCGCTCCCTCACTTTGACGAATGAACACAGAAATTGTGTCAGTATGACATACTATGGGTTCTAGCAATTCTCCATCTAAATCGAGAAACGATTCTATGGAAACGAAATTGTTTTCTTTTGGGATACGACTATTTCCTTTCGGATGCAAAATTCCTTCTTTACTGCATCCCTCGCTCCCTCACATTGACGAATTAACACAGAAATTGCGGCGCTATGAATTACTGTGGGTTCAAAGACCTCTCCATCTAAATCGAGGAACGTTTCATTGGAAACGACAGGATTTTCTTTTGGGATACGAGTATCTCCTTTCCGATGCACTATTCCTTCTTTACTGCAGTCCTTGCTCCCTCACATTGACGAATTAACACAGAAATTGCGTCGCTATAAATTACTGTGGGTTCAATGATATATCCTTCTAAATCGAGGAACGTTTCTATGGAAACGACAGGATTTACTTTTGGGATACGAATATCTTCCCTCCGATGCTCTACTCCTTCTTTACTACATCCCTCGCTCCCTCACATTGACGAATTAACACAGAAATTGCGTCGCTATGAATTACTGTGGGTTCAAAGACCTCTCCATCTAAATCGAGGAACGTTTCATTGGAAACGACAGGATTTTCTTTTGGGATACGAGTATCTCCTTTCCGATGCACTATTCCTTCTTTACTGCAATCCTCGCTCCCTCAGATTGACGAATTAACACAGAAATTGAGTCGCTATTCATTACTGTGGGTTCAATGACATCTCCTACTATATCGAGGTACGTTTCTATGGAAACGAAAGGATTTACTTTTGGGATACGAGTATCTCTTTTCCGATGCACTATTCCTTCTTTACTACATCACTCGCTGCCTCACATTGACGAATTAACACAGAAATTGTCACTATGACATACTATGGGTTCTAGCAATTCTCCATCAAAATCTAGAAACGTTTCTATGGGAACGAAAGGATTTTCTTTTGGGATACGAGTATCTCCATTTCGATGCACTATTCCTTCTTTACTGGAAACCTCGCTCCCTCACATTGACGAATTAACACAGAAATTGCGTCAGTATGACATACTATGGGTTCTAGCAATTCTCCATCTAAATCGAGAAACGTTTCTATGGAAAAGAAATTATTTTCTTTTGGGATACGACTATCTCCCTTCCGATGCACTATTCCTTCTTTACTGCATCTCTCGCTCCTTCACATTGACGAATTAATACAGGAATTGCGTCGCTATGAATTACTGTCGGTTCTATGACATCTCCTTCTAAATCGAGGAACATTTCTATGGATACGACAGGATTTTCTTTTGGGATACGACTCTCTCCTTTCCGATGCACTATTCCTCCTTCACTGCATCCCTTGCTCACTCACATTGACGAATTAACACAGAAAATGCGTCGTTATGAATTACTGTGGGTTCTATGACATCTCCATCTAAATCGACGAACGTTTCTATGGAAATGACAGGATTTTCTTTAGGGATACGAGTATCTCCTTTCTGATAAACTATTTCTTCTTTACTACATCACTCGTTCCCTCACATTGACGAATTAACACAGAAATTGTGCCAGTATGACATACTATGGATTCTAGCAATTCTCCATCTAAATCGAGGAACGTTTCTATGGAAACGACAGGATTTTCTTTTGGGATACGAGTACATCCTTTCCGATGCACTATTCCTTCTTTACTACATCACTCGCTCCCTCACATTGAGGAATTAACACAGAAATTGTGTCAGAATGACATACTATGGGTTCTAGTAAATCTCCATCTAAATCGAGAAACGTTTGTATGGAAGCGACAGGATTTTCTTTTGGGATACGAGTATCTCCTTTCCGATGCTCTTTTCCTTCTTTACTACATCACTCGCTCCTTCACATTGACGAATTAACACAGAAATTGTGTCGCTATGAATTACTGTGGGTTCAATGACATCTCCATCTAAATCGAGGAACGTTTCATTGGAAACGACAGGATTTTCTTTTGGGATACGAGTATCTCCTTTCCGATGCACTATTCCTTCTTTACTGCAGTCCTCGCTCCCTCACATTGACGAATTAACACAGAAATTGCGTCGCTATAAATTACTGTGGGTTCAATGATATATCCTTCTAAATCGAGGAACGTTTCTATGGAAACGACAGGATTTACTTTTGGGATACGAATATCTTCCCTCCGATGCTCTACTCCTTCTTTACTACATCACTCGCTCCCTCACATTGAGGAATTAACACAGAAATTGTGTCAGAATGACATACTATGTGTTCTAGTAATTCTCCATCTAAATCGAGAAACGTTTCTATGGAAACGACGGGATTTTCTGTTGGGATACGAGTATCTCCTTTCCGATGCACTAATCCTTCTTTACTGCATCCCTCGCTCCGTCTCATTGATGAATTAACACAGAAATTCTTCGCTATGAATTATTGTGGGTTCTATGACATCTCCTTCTCAATCGAGGAACGTTTCTATGGATGCGACAAAATTTTCTTTTGGGATACGACTAACTCCTCTCCGATGAACTATTCCTTCTTTACTGCATCCCTCGCTAACTCACATTGACGAATTAACACAGAAATTGCGTCGCTATGAATTACTGTGAGTTCTATGACATCTCCATGTAAATCCAGAAACGTTTATATGGAAACGAAAGGTTTACTTTTGGGATACGACTATCTCCTTTCGGATGCGCTATTCCTTCTTTGCTGCATCCGTCACTCCCTTACATTGTCGAATTTACACAGAATTTGCATCGCTATGAATTACTCTGGGTACTATGACATCTCCTTCTAAATCGTGAAACGTTTCTATGGAAACGACAGGATTTTCTTTGGGGATACGAGTATCTCTTTTCCGATGCACTATTCCTTCTTTACTTCATCACTCGCTCCCTCACATTGACGAATTAACTCAGAAATTGCGTCGCTATGAATTACTGTGGGTTCTACGACATCTCCTACTAAATCGAGGAATGTTTCTATGGGAACGACAGGATTTTCTTTTGGGATACGAGTGTCACCTTTCCGATGCACTATTCCTTCTTTACTTCATCACTCGCTCCCTCACATTGACGAATTAACTCAGAAATTGAGTCGCTATGAATTACTGTGGGTTCTATGACATCTCCTTTTAAATCGAGGAACGGTACTATGGAAACGACAGGATTTTCCTTTGGGAGACGAGTATCTCCTTTCCGATGCACTACTCCTTCTTTACTGCATCCCTCGCTCCCTCTCATTTACGAATTAACACAGAAATCCTGTCGCTATGAATTATTGTGGGTTCTATGAAATCTCCTTCTAAATCAAGGAACGTTTCTATGGAAGCGACAGGATTTTCTATTGGGATACGACTAACTCCTCTCCGATGAACTATTCCTTCTTTACTGCATCCCTCGCTAACTCACATTGACGAATTAACACAGAAATTGCGTCGCTATGAATTACTGTGGCTTCTATGACATCTCCTTCTAAATCGAGGAACGTTTATATGGAAACGACAGGATTTTCTTTCGGATACGTGTATCTCATTTCCGATGCACTATTCCTTCTTTACTACATCAATCGTTCCCCCACATTGACGAATTAACACAGAAATTGTGTCTGTATGATAAACTATGGGTTCTAGAAATTCTCCATCTAAATCGAGAAACGTTTCTATGGATACGACAGCATTTTCTTTTGGGATACGACTATCTCCTTTCCGATGCAGTATTCCTTCTTTACTGCATCCCTTGCTCCCTCACTTTGACGAATTAACACAGAAATTGAGTCGCTATGAATTACTGTGAGTTCTATGACATCTCCATTTAATCGAGAAACGTTTATACGGAAACGAAAGGTTTACTTTTGGGATACGACTATCTCCTTTCGGATGCGCTATTCCTTCTTCGCTGCATCCGTCGCTCCCTTACATTGATGAATTAACACAGAAATTGCATCGCTATGAATTACTGTGGGTACTATGACATCTCCTTCTAAGTCGTGAAACGTTTTATGGAAACGACAGGATTTTCTTTTGGGACACGAGTATCTCCTTTCCGATGCACTATTCCTTCTTTACTTCATCACTCGCTCCCTCACATTGACGAATTAACTCAGAAATTGCGTCGCTATGAATTACTGTGGGTTCTATGACATCTCCTACTAAATCGAGGAACGTTTCTATGGAAACGACAGGATTTTCTTTTGGGATACGAGTGTCTCCTTTCCGATACACTATTCCTTCTTTACTTCATCACTTGCTCCCTCACATTGACGAATTAACTCAGAAATTGAGTCGCTATGAATTACTGTGTGTTCTATGACATCCCAATCTAAATCGAGGTACGATTCTATGGAAATGACAGGATTTTCTTTGAGGATACTAGTATCTCCTTTTCGATACACTATTCCTTCATTACTACATCACTCGCTCCCTCACATTGACGAATTAACAGAGAAATTGTGTCAGTATGACATACTATGGGTTCTAGCAATTCTGCATCTAAATCGAGGAACGTTTCTATGGAAACGAAAGGATTTTCTTTTGGGATACGACTATCTCCATTCCAATGCACTATTCCTTCTTTACTGCATCCCTCGCTCCCACACACTGAAAAATTAACACAGAAATTGAGTAGCTATGAATTACTGTGGGTTCTATGACATCTCCTACTAAATCGAGGAACGTTTCTATGGAAACGACAGGATTTTCTTTTGGGATACGAGTATCTTCTTTCCGATGCACTATTCCTTCTTTACTACATCAATCGTTCCCTCACATTGACGAATTAACACAGAAATTGTATCAGTATGACATATTATGGGTTCTAGCAATTCTTCATCTAAATCGAGTAACGTTTCTATGGACACGAAAGGATTTTCTTTTGGGAAACGAGTATCTCCTTTCCGATGTAGTATTCCTTCTTCACTGCAATCCTCGCTCCCTCACTTTGCAGAATTAACACAGAAATTGCGTCGCTATGATATACTGTGGGTTCTATGACATCTCCTTCTAAATCGAGGAACGTTTCTATGGAAACGACAGGATTTTCTTTTGGGATAAGAGTATCTCCTTTCCGATGCACTATTCGTTCTTTACTACATCAATTGTTCCATCACATTGACAAATTAACACAGAAATTGTTTAAGTATGACATACTAGGTGTTCTAGCAATTCTCCATCTAAATCGAGAAACGTTTCTATGGTAACGAAAGGGTTTTCTTTTGGGATACGACCATCTCCTTTCGGATGCACTATTCCTACTTTACTGCATCCCTCGCTCCCTCACATTGACCAATTAACGCAGAAATTGCGTCGCTATGAATTACTGTTGGTTCTATGACATCTCCTACTATATCGAGAAACGTTTCTATGGAAACGACAGGATTTTCTTTTGGGATACGAGTATCTCCTTTCAAATGCACTTTTCCCTCTATACTGCATCCCTCGCTCCCACACATTGACGAATTAACACAGAAACTGCGTCGCTATGAAATACTGTGGGTTCTATGACAACTCCTTCTAAATCGAGGAACGTTACTATGGAAACGACAGGATTTTCTTTTGGGATACGAGTATCTCCTTTCCGATGCACTTTTCCTTCTTTACTACATCACTCGCTCCTTCACATTGACGAATTAACACAGAAATTGTGTCAGTATGACATACTATGGGTTCTACAAATTCTCCATCTAAATCGCGAAACGTTTCCATGGAAACGACAGGATTTTCTTTTGGGATACGACTATCTCCTTTCAAATGCACTATTCCTTCTATACTGCATCCTTCGCTCCCACACAATGACGAATTAACACAGAAACTGCGTCGCTATGAAATACTGTGGGTTCTATGACATCTCCTACTTAATCGAGGAACGTTTCTATGGAAACGACAGGATTTTCTTTTGGGATACGAGTATCTCCTTTCCGATGCACTATTCCTTCTTTACTACATCAATCGTTCCCTCACATTGACGAATTAACACAGAAATTGTATCAGTATGACATACTATGGGTTCTAGCAATTCTCCATCTAAATCGAGTAACGTTTCTATGGATACGACAGGATTTTCTTTTGGGATACGAGTATCTCCTTTCCGATGTAGTATTCTTTCTTTACTGCAATCCTCGCTCCCTCACATTGAAGAATTAACACAGAAATTGCGTCGCTATGATATACTGTGGGTTCTATGACATCTCCTACTAAATCGAGGAACGTTTCTATGGAAACGACAGGATTTTCTTTTGGGATAAGAGTATCTCCTTTCCGATGCACTATTCGTTCTTTACTACATCAATCGTTCCCTCACATTGACGAATTAACACAGAAATTGTTTAAGTATGACATACTACGGGTTCTAGCAATTCTCCTTCTAAATCGAGAAACGTTTCTATGGTAACGAAAGGGTTTTCTTTTGGGATACGACCATCTCCTTTCGGATGCACTATTCCTACTTTACTGCATCCCTCGCTCCCTCACATTGACCAATTAACGCAGAAATTGCGTCGCTATGAATTACTGTGGGTTCTATGACATCTCCTTCTAATTCGAGGAACGTTTCTATGGATACGACAGTATTTTCTTTCGGGATACGACTATCTCCTTTCCGATGCACAATTCCTTCTTTACTGCATCCCTCGCTCCCTCACATTGACCAATTAACACAGAAATTGCGTCGCTATGAATTACTGTGGGTTCTATGACATCTCCTACTAAATCGAGGAACGTTTCTATGGAACCGACAGGATTTTCTTTTGGGATACGAGTATCTCCTTTCCGATGCACTATTCCTTCTTTACTACATCAATCGTTCCCCCACATTGACGAATTAACACAGAAATTGTATCAGTATGACATACTATGGGTTCTAGCAATTCTCCATCTAAATCGAGTAACGTTTCTATGGATACGACAGGATTTTCTTTTGGGATACGAGTATCTCCTTTCCGATGTAGTATTCCTTCTTTACTGCAATCCTCGCTCCCTCACATTGAAGAATTAACACAGAAATTGCGTCGCTATTATATACTGTGGGTTCTATGACATCTCCTAGTAAATCGAGGAACGTTTCTATGGAAACGACAGGATTTTCTTTTGCGATAAGAGTATTTCCTTTCCGATGCACTATTCGTTCTTTACTACATCAATCGTTCCCTCACATTGACGAATTAACACAGAAATTGTTTAAGTATGACATACTACGGGTTCTAGCAATTCTCCATCTAAATCGAGAAACGTTTCTATGGTAACGAAAGGGTTTTCTTTTGGGATACGACCATCTCCTTTCGGATGCACTATTCCTACTTTACTGCATCCCTCGCTCCCTCACATTGACCAATTAACGCAGAAATTGCGTCGCTATGAATTACTGTGGGTTCTATGACATCTCCTTCTAATTCGAGAAACGTTTCTATGGATACGACAGTATTTTCTTTCGGGATACGACTATCTCTTTCCGATGCACTATTCCTTCTTTACTGCATACCTCGCTCCCTCACATTGACCAATTAACACAGAAATTGCGTCGCTATGAATTACTGTGGGTTCTATGACATCTCCTACTATATCGAGAAACGTTTCTATGGAAACGACAGGATTTTCTTTTGGGATACGAGTATCTCCTTTCCGATGCACTATTCCTTCTTTACTACATCAATCGTTCCCTCACATTGACGAATTAACACAGAAATTGTATCAGTATGACATACTATGGGTTCTAGCAATTCTCCATCTAAATCGAGTAACGTTTCTATGGATACGACAGGATTTTCTTTTGGGATACGAGTATCTCCTTTCCGATGTAGTATTCTTTCTTTACTGCAATCCTCGCTCCCTCACATTGAAGAATTAACACAGAAATTGCGTCGCTATGATATACTGTGGGTTCTATGACATCTCCTACTAAATCGAGGAACGTTTCTATGGAAACGACAGGATTTTCTTTTGGGATAAGAGTATCTCCTTTCCGATGCACTATTCGTTCTTTACTACATCAATCGTTCCCTCACATTGACGAATTAACACAGAAATTGTTTAAGTATGACATACTACGGGTTCTAGCAATTCTCCTTCTAAATCGAGAAACGTTTCTATGGTAACGAAAGGGTTTTCTTTTGGGATACGACCATCTCCTTTCGGATGCACTATTCCTACTTTACTGCATCCCTCGCTCCCTCACATTGACCAATTAACGCAGAAATTGCGTCGCTATGAATTACTGTGGGTTCTATGACATCTCCTTCTAATTCGAGGAACGTTTCTATGGATACGACAGTATTTTCTTTCGGGATACGACTATCTCCTTTCCGATGCACAATTCCTTCTTTACTGCATCCCTCGCTCCCTCACATTGACCAATTAACACAGAAATTGCGTCGCTATGAATTACTGTGGGTTCTATGACATCTCCTACTAAATCGAGGAACGTTTCTATGGAACCGACAGGATTTTCTTTTGGGATACGAGTATCTCCTTTCCGATGCACTATTCCTTCTTTACTACATCAATCGTTCCCCCACATTGACGAATTAACACAGAAATTGTATCAGTATGACATACTATGGGTTCTAGCAATTCTCCATCTAAATCGAGAAACGTTTCAATGGATACGACAGGATTTATTTTGGGATACGACTATCTCCTTTCCGATGCACAATTCCTTCTTTACTGCATCCCTCGCTCCCTCACATTGACCAATTAACACAGAAATTGCGTCGCTATGAATTACTGTGGGTTCTATGACATCTCCTACTAAATCGAGGAACGTTTCTATGGAATCGACAGGATTCTCTTTTGGGATACGAGTATCTCCTTTCCGATATACTATTCCTTCTTTACTACATCAATCGTTCCCTCACATTGACGAATTAACACAGAAATTGCGTCGCTATGAAATACTGTGGGTTCTATGACACCTCCTTCTAAGTCGAGGAACGTTTCTATGGAAACGACAGGATTTTCTTTTGGAATACGAGTATCTCCTTTCCGATGCGCTATTCCTTCTTTACTGCAATCCTCGCTCCCTCACATTGACGAATTAACACAGAAATTGCGTCGCTATGAAATACTGTGGGTTCTATGACACCTCCTTCTAAGTCGAGGAACGTTTCTATGGAAACGACTGGATTTTCTTTTGGGATACGGATATCTCCTTTCCGATGCACAATTCCTTCTTTACTACATAACTAGCTCCCTCACATTGATGAATTAACACAGAAATTGCGTCGCTATGAATTGCTGTGTGTTCTTTGACATCTCCTTCTAAATCGAGGAACGTTTCTATGGAAGCGGCAGGATTCTCTTTTGGGATACGAGTATCTCCTTTCCGATATACTATTCCTTCATTACTACAACAATCGTTCCCTCACATTGAGGAATTAACACAGAAATTGTGTCAGTATGACATACTATGGGTTCTAGCAATTCTCCATCTAAATCGAGAAACGTTTCTATGGAAAAGAAAGGAGTTTCTTTTGGGATACGACTATCTCCTTTCCGATGCACTATTCCTTCTTTACTGCATCCCTGGCACCCTCACATTGACGAATTACCACTGAAATTGCGTCGCTATGAATTGCTGTGGGTTCTATGACATCTCCTTCTAAATCGAGGAACGTTTCTATGGAAACGACAGGATTTTCTTTTGGGATACGACTATCTCCTTTCCGATATACTATTCCTTCTTTACTACATCAATCGTTCCCTCACATTGAGGAATTAATACAGAAATTGTGTCAGTATGACATACTATGGGTTCTAGCAATTCTCAATCTAAATCGAGAAACGTTTCTATGGATACGACAGGATTTTCTTTTGGGGTACGAGTATGTTCTTTCCGATGCACTACTCCTTCTTTACTGCAATCTTCGCTCCGTCACATTGACGAATTAACACAGAAATTGCGTCGCTATGAAATACTGTGTGTTCAATGACACTTCCTTCTAAATCGAGGAACGTTTCTATGGAAACGACAGGATTTTCTTTTGGGATACGAGTATCTCCTTTCCGATGCGCTATTCCTTCATTACTGCAATCCTCGCTCCCTCACATTGACGAATTAACACAGAAATTGCGTCGCTATGAAATACTGTGGGTTCTATGACACCTCCTTCTAAGTCGAGGAACGTTTCTATGGAAACGACAGGATTTTCTTTTGGGATACGGATATCTCCTTTCCGATGCACTATTCCTTCTTTACTACATAACTAGCTCCCTCACATTGATGAATTAACACAGAAATTGCGTCGCTATGAATTGCTGTGTGTTCTTTGACATCTCCTTCTAAATCGAGGAACGTTTCTATGGAAGCGACAGGATTCTCTTTTGGGATACGAGTATCTCCTTTCCGATAAACTATTCCTTCTTTACTACATCAATCGTTCCCTCACATTGAGGAATTAACACAGAAATTGTGTCAGTATGATTTACTATGAGTTCTAGCAATTCTCAATCTAAATCGAAAAACGTTTCTATGGATACGACAGGATTTTCTTTTGGGATACGAGTATGTTCTTTCCGATGCACTACTCCTTCTTTACTGCAATCCTCGCTTCCTCACATTGACGAATTAACACAGAAATTGCGTCGCTATGAAATACTGTGGGTTCATGACCATTCCTTCTAAATCGAGGAACGTTTCTATGGAAACGACAGGATTTTCTTTTGAAATACGGATATCTCCTTTCCGATGCACTATTCCTTCTTTACTGCATCCCTGGCTCCCTCACATTGACGAATTAACACTGAAATTGCGTCGCTATGAATTGCTGTGGGTTCTATGACATCTCCTTCTAAATCGAGGAACGTTTCTATGGAAACGACAGGATTCTCTTTTGTGATACGAGTATCTCCTTTCCGGTTTACTATTCCTTCATTATTACAACAATCGTTACCTCACATTGAGGAATTAACACAGAAAATTTGTCAGTATGACATACTATGGGTTCTAGCAATTCTCCATCTAAATCGAGAAACGTTTCTATGGAAAAGAAAGGATTTTCTTTTGGGATACGACTATCTCCTTTCCGATGCACTATTCCTTCTTTACTGCATTCCTGGCACCCTCACATTGACGAATTAACACTGAAATTGCGTCGCTATGAATTGCTGTGGGTTCTATGACATCTCCTTCTAAATCGAGGAACGTTTCTATGGAAACGACAGGATTCTCTTTTGGGATACGAGTATCTCCTTTCCGATATACTATTCCTTCTTTACTACATCAATCGTTCCCTAACATTGAGGAATTAACGCAGAAATTGAGTCAGTATGACATACTAAGGGTTCTACAATTCTCCATCTAAATCGAGAATTGATCCTATGGAATCGAAAGGATTTTATTTTGGGATACGACTATCTCTTTTCCGATGCACTATTATTTCTTTACTACAACCCTCGCTCCCTCACATTGATGAATTAACAAGGAAATTGCGTCGCTTTGAATTACTGCGTGTTCTATGACATCTCCTCCTAAATCGAGGAGCGTTTCTATGGAAACGACAGGATTTAATTTTGAGATACGAGTATCTCGTATCCGATGCACTATTCCTTCTTCACTACATCACTCTCTCCCTCACATTTGCGAATTAACACAGAAATTGTGTAAGTATGACATACTATGGGTCTAGCAATTCTCCATCTAAATCGACAAACGTTTCAATGAATACAACAGGATTTTCTTTTGGGATACGACTATCTCCTTTCCGATGCACTATTCCTTTATTACTGCATTACTCACTCCCTCACATTGACGAATTAACACAGGAATTGCGTCGCTTTGAATTAGTGTGGGTTCTATGACATCTCCTTCTAAATCGAGGAACGTTTCTATGGAAACGACAGGATTTTCTTTTGGGATACGAGTATCTCCATTCCGATGCACTTTTCCTTATTTACTACATCACTCGCTCCCTCACACTGACGAATTAACACAAAAATTGTGTCAGTATGACATACTCTGGGTTCTAGCAATTCTCCATGTAAATCGAGAAACGTTTATATGGAAACGAAAGAATTTTCTCTTGGGATACGACTATCTCCTTTCCGATGCACCATTCCTTCCATACTGCATTCCTCGCTCCCTCACATTGACCAATTAACACAGAAATTGCGTCGCTATGAATTACTATGGGTTCTATGACATCTCCTACTAAATCGAGGAACGTTTCTATGGAAACGACAGGATTTTCTTTTGGGATACGAGTATCTCCTTTCCGATGCACTATTCGTTCTTTACTACATCACTCGCTCCCACACATTGACGAATTAACACAGAAATTGTGTCAGTATGACATACTATGGGTTCTAGCAATTCTCCATCTAAAACGAGAAACGTTTCCGTGGTAAAGAAAAGATTTTCTCTTGGGATACGACTATCTCCTTTCCGATGCACTATTCCTTCTTTACTGCATCCCTCGCTTCCTCACATTGACGAATTAACACAGAAATTGCATCGCTATGAATTACTGTGGGTTCTATGACATCTCCTTCTAAATCGAGGAACGTTTCTATGGAAACGACATGATTTTCTTTTGGGAAACGAGTATCTCCTTTCCGATGCACTATTCGTTCTTTACTGCATCCCTCGCTCTCTCACATCGACGAATTAACACTGAAATGGCGTCGCTATGAATTACTGTGGATTCTATGACATCACTTTCTAAATCGAGGAACATTTCTATGGATACGCCAGGATTTTCCTTTGGGATACGACTATCGCCCTTCCGATGCACTATTCCTTGTTTACTACATCAATCGTTCCCTCACATTGAGGAATTAACACAGAAATTGTGTTAGTATGACATACTATGGGTTCTAGGAATTCTCCATCTAAATCGAGAAACGTTTCTATAGAAAAGAAAGGATTTTCTTTTGGGATACGACTATCTCCTTTCCGATGCACTATTCCTTCTTTACTACATTCCTTGCTCCCTCACATTAATGAATTAACACAGAAATTGCGTCGCTTTGAATTACTGTGGGTTCTATGACATCTCCTTCTAAATCGAGGAACGTTTCTATGCAAACGACAGGATTTTATTTGGGATACGAGTATCTCGTATCCGATGCACTATTCCTTCTTCACTACATCACTCTCTCCCTCACATTGGCGAATTAACACAGAAATTGTGTCAGTATGACATACTATGTGTTCTAGCAATTCTCCATCTAAATCGAGAAACGTTTCCATGGATACGACTGGATTTCTTTTGGGATACGAGTATCTCCTTTCCGTTGCACTATTCCTTCTTTACTGCAATCCTCGCTCCCTCACATTGACGAATTAACACAGAAATTGCGTCGCTATGAAATACTGTGGGTTCTATGACATCTCCTTCTAAATCGAGGTACGTTTCTATGGAAACGACAGGATTCTCTTTTGGGATACGAGTATCTCCTTTCCGATATACTATTCCTTCTTTACTACATCAATCGTTCCCTCACATTGAGGAATTAACACAGAAATTGTGCCAGTATGACATACTATGGGTTCTAGCAATTCTCAATCTAAATCGAGAAACGTTTCTATGGATACGACAGGATTTCCTTTTGGGATAGGAGTATGTTCTTTCCGATGCACTACTCCTTCTTTACTGCAATTCTCGCTCCCTCTCATTGACGAATTAACACAGAAATTGCGTCGCTATGAAATACTGTGGGTTCAATGACACTTCCTTCTAAAACGAGGAACGTTTCTATGGAAACGACAGGATTTTCTTTTGGGATACGAGTATGTCCTTTCCGATGCGCTATTCCTTCCTTACTGCAATCCTCCTTCCCTCACATTGACGAATTAACACAGAAATTGCGTCGCTATGAAATACTGTGGGTTCTCTGACACCTGATTCTAAATCGAGGAACGTTTCTATGGAAACGACAGGATTTTCTTTTGGGATACCGATATCTCCTTTCTGATGCACTATTCCTACTTTACTACATCACTAGCTCCCTCACATTGATGAATTAACACAGAAATTGCGTCGCTATGAATTGCTGTGTGTTCTTTGACATCTCCTTCTAAATCGAGGAACGTTTCGATGGAAACGACAGGATTCTCTTTTGGGATACGAGTATTTCCTTTCCGATATACTATTCCTTCATTACTACAACAATCGTTCCCTCACATTGAGGAATTAACACAGAAATTGTGTCAGTATGACATACTATGGGTTCTAGCAATTCTCCATCCAAATCGAGAAACGTTTCTATGGAAAAGAAAGGTTTTTCTTTTGGGATAAGACTATCTCCTTTCCGATGCACTATTCCTTCTTTACTGCATCCCTGGCACCCTCACATTGACGAATTAACACTGAAATTGCGTCGTTATGAATTGCTGTGGGTTCTATGACATCTCCTTCTAAATCGAGGAACGTTTCTATGGAAACGACAGGATTCTCTTTTGGGATACGAGTATCTCCTTTCCGATATACTATTCCTTCTTTACTACATCAATCGTTCCCTCACATTGAGGAATTAACACAGAAATTGTGTCAGTATGACATACTATGGGTTCTAGGAATTCTCCATCTAAATCGATAACGTTTCTATGGAAAAGAAAGGATTTTCTTTTCGGATACGACTATCTCCTTTCCGATGCTCTAATCCTTCTTTACTGCATCCCTGGCTCCCTCACATTGACGAATTAACACTGAAATTTCGACGCTGTGAATCGCTGTGGGTTCTAAGACGTCTCCTTCTAAATCGAGGAATGTTTCTATGGAAACGACAGGATTCTCTTTTGGGATACGAGCATCTCCTTTCCGATATACTATTCCTTCTTTACTACATCAATCGTTCCCTAACATTGAGGAATTAACACAGAAATTGTGTCAGTATGACCTACTATGGGTTCTAGCAATTCTCCATCTAAATCGAGAAACGTTTCTATGGATACGACAGCATTTTCTTTTGGGAGACGAGTATCTCCTTTCCGATGCACTATTCCTTCTTTACTGCATCCCTCGATCCCTCACATTGAAGAATTAACACAGAAATTGCGTCGCTATGAATTACTGTGGGTTCTATGACATCTCCTTCTAAATCGAGGCACGTTTCTATGGAAACGACAGGATTTTCTTCTGGGATACGGATATTTCCTTTCCGATGCACTATTCCTTCTTTACTACATCACTCGCTCAATCACATTGACGAATTAACACATAAATTGTGTCAGTATGACATACTATGGGTCTAGCAATTCTCCATCTAAATCGAGAAACGTTTCTATGGATACGACAGGATTTTCTTTTGGGATACGAGTATCTCCTTTCCGATGCACTATTCCTTCTTTACTGCATCCCTGGCTCCCTCACATTGACGAATTAACACTGAAATTGCGTCGCTATGAATTGCTGTGGGTTCTATGACATCTCCTTCTAAATCGAGAAACGTTTCTATGGAAACGACAGGATTCTCTTTTGGGATACGAGTATCCCCTTTCCGATATACTATTCCTTCTTTACTACATCAATCGTTCCCTCACATTGAGGAATTAACACAGAAATTGTGTCAGTATGACATACTATGGGTTCTAGCAGTTCTCCATCTAAATCGAGAAACGTTTCTATGGATACGACAGGATTTTCTTTTGGGAGACGAGTATCTCCTTTCCGATGCACTATTCCTTCTTTAATGTATCCCTCGCTCCCTCACATTGAAGAATTAACACAGAAATTGCGTCGCTATGAAATACTGTGGGTTCTATGACACCTCCTTCTAAATCGAGGAACGTTTCTATGGAAACGACAGGATTTTCTTTTAGGGTACGAGTATCTCATTTCCGATGCACTATTCCTTCTTTACTACACCACTCGCTCAATCACATTGACGAATTAACACAGAAATTTTGTCAATATGACATGCTATGGGTTCTAGCAATTCTCCATCTAAATCGAGAAGCGTTTCTATGGAAAAGTAAGGATTTTCTTTTGGGATACGACTATCTCCTTTCCGATGCACTATTCCTTCTTTACTGCATCCCTGGCTCCCTCACATTGACGAATTAACACTGAAATTGCGTCGCTATGAATTGCTGTGGGTTCTATGACATCTCCTTCTAAATCGAGGAACGTTTCTATGGAAACGACAGGATTCTCTTTTGGGATACGAGTACCTCCTTTCCGATATACTATTCCTTCTTTACTACATCAATCGTTCCCTCACATTGAGGAATTAACACAGATATTGTGTCAGTATGACATACTATGGGTTCTAGCAATTCTCCATCTAAATCGAGAATCGTTTCTATGGAAACGAAACGATTTTATTTTGCGATACGACTATCTCCTTTCCGATGCTCTATTATTTCTTTACTACAACCCTCGCTCCCTCACATTGATGAATTAACACAGAAATTGCGTCGCTTTGAAATACTGTGGGTTCTATGACATCTCCTTCTAAATCGAGCAACGTTTCTATGGAAACGACAGGATTTTATTTTGGGATACGAATATCTCGTATCCGATGCACTATTCTATATTCACTACATCACTCTCTCCCTCACATTTGCGAATTAACCCCGAAATTGTGTCAGTATGACATACTATGGGTTCTAGCAATTCTCCATCTAAATCGAGAAACGTTTCAATGGATACGACAGGATTTTCTTTTGGGATACGACTATCTCCTTTCCGAAGCACTATTCCTTCTTTACTGCATCCCTGGCTCCCTCACATTGACGAATTAACACTGAAATTGCATCGCTATGAATTGCTGTGTGTTCTATGACATCTCCTTCTAAATCGAGAAACGTTTCTATGGAAACGACAGGATTTTCTTTTGGGATACGGATATCTCCTTTCCGATGCACTATTCCTTCTTTACTACATCACTCGCGCAATCACATTGACGAATTAACACGTTAATTGTGTCAGTATGACATACTATGGGTCTAGCAATTCTCCATCTAAATCGAGAAACGTTTCTATGGATACGACAGGATTTTCTTTTGGGATACGAGTATCTCCTTTCCGATGCACTATTCCTTCTTAACTGCATCCCTGGCTCCCTCACATTGACGAATTAACACTGAAATTGCGTCGCTATGAATTGCTGTGGGTTCTATGACATCTCCTTCTAAATCGAGAAACGTTTCTATGGAAACGACAGGATTCACTTTTGGGATACGAGTATCTCCTTTCCGATATACTATTCCTTCTTTACTACATCAATCGTTCCCTCACATTAAGGAATTAACACAGAAATTCTGTCAGTATGACATACTATGGGTTCTAGCAATTCTCCATCTAAATCGAGAAACGTTTCTATGGATACGACAGGATTTTCTTTTGGGATACGAGTATCTCCTTTCCGATGCACTATTCCTTCTTTACTGCAATCCTCGCTACTCACATAGACGAATTAACACAGAAATTGCGTCGCTATGAAATACTGTGGGTTCTATGAAACCTCCTTCTAAATCGAGAAACGTTTCTATGGAAACGACAGGATTTTCTTTTAGGGTACGAGTATCCCATTTCCGATGCACTATTCCTTCTTTACTACATCACTCGCTCAATCACATTGACGAATTAACACAGAAAATTTGTCAATATGACATGCTATGGGTTTTAGCAATTCTCCATCTAAATCGAGAAACGTTTCTTTGGAAAAGAAAGGATTTTCTTTTGGGATACGACTATCTCCTTTCCGATGCACTATTCCTTCTTTACTGCATCCCTGGCTCCCTCACATTGACGAATTAACACTGAAATTTCGTCGCTATGAATCGCTGTGGGTTCTAAGACATCTCCTTCTAAATCGAGGAACGTTTCTATGGAAACGACAGGATTCTCTTTTGGGATACGAGTATCTCCTTTCCGATATACTATTCCTTCTTAACTACATCAATCGTTCCCTAACATTGAGGAATTAACACAGAAATTGTGTCAGTATGACATACTATGGGTCCTAGCAATTTTCCATCTAAATCGAGAAACGTTTCTATGGATACGACAGGATTTTCCTTTGGGAGACGAGTATCTCCTTTCCGATGCACTATTCCTTCTTTACTGCATCCCTCGCTCCCTCACATTAAAGAATTAACACAGAAATTGCGTCGCTATGAATTACTGTGGGTTCTATGACATCTCCTTCTAAATCGAGGCACGTTTCTATGGAAACGACAGGATTTTCTTTTGGGATACGGATATCTCCCTTCCGATGCACTATTCCTTCTTTACTACATCACTCGCTCAATCACATTGACGAATTAACACATAAATTGTGTCAGTATGACAAACTATGGGTTCTAGCAATTCTCCATCTAAATCGAGAATCGTTTCTATGGAAACGAAACGATTTTATTTTGCGATACGGCTATCTCCTTTCCGATGCTCTATTATTTCTTTACTACAACCCTCGCTCCCTCACATTGATGAATTAACACAGAAATTGCGTCGCTTTGAAATACTGTGGGTTCTATGACATCTCCTTCTAAATCGAGCAACGTTTCTATGGAAACGACAGGATTTTATTTTGGGATACGAATATCTCGTATCCGATGCACTATTCTATATTCACTACATCACTCTCTCCCTCACATTTGCGAATTAACCCCGAAATTGTGTCAGTATGACATACTATGGGTTCTAGCAATTCTCCATCTAAATCGAGAAACGTTTCAATGGATACGACAGGATTTTCTTTTGGGATACGACTATCTCCTTTCCGAAGCACTATTCCTTCTTTACTGCATCCCTGGCTCCCTCACATTGACGAATTAACACTGAAATTGCATCGCTATGAATTGCTGTGTGTTCTATGACATCTCCTTCTAAATCGAGAAACGTTTCTATGGAAACGACAGGATTTTCTTTTGGGATACGGATATCTCCTTTCCGATGCACTATTCCTTCTTTACTACATCACTCGCTCAATCACATTGACGAATTAACACATTAATTGTGTCAGTATGACATACTATGGGTCTAGCAATTCTCCATCTAAATCGAGAAACGTTTCTATGGATACGACAGGATTTTCTTTTGGGATACGAGTATCTCCTTTCCGATGCACTATTCCTTCTTAACTGCATCCCTGGCTCCCTCACATTGACGAATTAACACTGAAATTGCGTCGCTATGAATTGCTGTGGGTTCTATGACATCTCCTTCTAAATCGAGAAACGTTTCTATGGAAACGACAGGATTCACTTTTGGGATACGAGTATCTCCTTTCCGATATACTATTCCTTCTTTACTACATCAATCGTTCCCTCACATTAAGGAATTAACACAGAAATTCTGTCAGTATGACATACTATGGGTTCTAGCAATTCTCCATCTAAATCGAGAAACGTTTCTATGGATACGACAGGATTTTCTTTTGGGATACGAGTATCTCCTTTCCGATGCACTATTCCTTCTTTACTGCAATCCTCGCTACTCACATAGACGAATTAACACAGAAATTGCGTCGCTATGAAATACTGTGGGTTCTATGAAACCTCCTTCTAAATCGAGAAACGTTTCTATGGAAACGACAGGATTTTCTTTTAGGGTACGAGTATCCCATTTCCGATGCACTATTCCTTCTTTACTACATCACTCGCTCAATCACATTGACGAATTAACACAGAAAATTTGTCAATATGACATGCTATGGGTTTTAGCAATTCTCCATCTAAATCGAGAAACGTTTCTTTGGAAAAGAAAGGATTTTCTTTTGGGATACGACTATCTCCTTTCCGATGCACTATTCCTTCTTTACTGCATCCCTGGCTCCCTCACATTGACGAATTAACACTGAAATTTCGTCGCTATGAATCGCTGTGGGTTCTAAGACATCTCCTTCTAAATCGAGGAACGTTTCTATGGAAACGACAGGATTCTCTTTTGGGATACGAGTATCTCCTTTCCGATATACTATTCCTTCTTAACTACATCAATCGTTCCCTAACATTGAGGAATTAACACAGAAATTGTGTCAGTATGACATACTATGGGTCCTAGCAATTTTCCATCTAAATCGAGAAACGTTTCTATGGATACGACAGGATTTTCCTTTGGGAGACGAGTATCTCCTTTCCGATGCACTATTCCTTCTTTACTGCATCCCTCGCTCCCTCACATTAAAGAATTAACACAGAAATTGCGTCGCTATGAATTACTGTGGGTTCTATGACATCTCCTTCTAAATCGAGGCACGTTTCTATGGAAACGACAGGATTTTCTTTTGGGATACGGATATCTCCCTTCCGATGCACTATTCCTTCTTTACTACATCACTCGCTCAATCACATTGACGAATTAACACATAAATTGTGTCAGTATGACATACTATGGGTTCTAGCAATTCTCCATCTAAATCGAGAATCGTTTCTATGGAAACGAAACGATTTTATTTTGCGATACGACTATCTCCTTTCCGATGCTCTATTATTTCTTTACTACAACCCTCGCTCCCTCACATTGATGAATTAACACAGAAATTGCGTCGCTTTGAAATACTGTGGGTTCTATGACATCTCCTTCTAAATCGAGGAACGTTTCTATGGAAACGACAGGATTTTATTTTGGGATACGAATATCTCGTATCCGATGCACTATTCTATATTCACTACATCACTCTCTCCCTCACATTTGCGAATTAACCCCGAAATTGTGTCAGTATGACATACTATGGGTTCTAGCAATTCTCCATCTAAATCGAGATACGTTTCAATGGATACGACAGGATTTTCTTTTGGGATACGACTATCTCCTTTCCGAAGCACTATTCCTTCTTTACTGCATCCCTGGCTCCCTCACATTGACGAATTAACACTGAAATTGCGTCGCTATGAATTGCTGTGTGTTCTATGACATCTCCTTCTAAATCGAGAAACGTTTCTATGGAAACGACAGGATTTTCTTTTGGGATACGGATATCTCCTTTCCGATGCACTATTCCTTCTTTACTACATCACTCGCTCAATCACATTGACGAATTAACACATTAATTGTGTCAGTATGACATACTATGGGTCTAGCAATTCTCCATCTAAATCGAGAAACGTTTCTATGGATACGACAGGATTTTCTTTTGGGATACGAGTATCTCCTTTCCGATGCACTATTCCTTCTTTACTGCATCCCTGGCTCCCTCACATTGACGAATTAACACTGAAATTGCGTCGCTATGAATTGCTGTGGGTTCTATGACATCTCCTTCTAAATCGAGAAACGTTTCTATGGAAACGACAGGATTCACTTTTGGGATACGAGTATCTCCTTTCCGATATACTATTCCTTCTTTACTACATCAATCGTTCCCTCACATTGAGGAATTAACACAGATATTGTGTCAGTATGACATACTATGGGTTCTAGGAATTCTCCATCTAAATCGATAACGTTTCTATGGAAAAGAAAGGATTTTCTTTTCGGATACGACTATCTCCTTTCCGATGCACTAATCCTTCTTTACTGCATCCCTGGCTCCCTCACATTGACGAATTAACACTGAAATTTCGACGCTGTGAATCGCTGTGGGTTCTAAGACGTCTCCTTCTAAATCGAGGAACGTTTCTATGGAAACGACAGGATTCTCTTTTGGGATACGAGCATCTCCTTTCCGATATACTATTCCTTCTTTACTACATCAATCGTTCCCTAACATTGAGGAATTAACACAGAAATTGTGTCAGTATGACCTACTATGGGTTCTAGCAATTCTCCATCTAAATCGAGAAACGTTTCTATGGATACGACAGGATTTTCTTTTGGGAGACGAGTATCTCCTTTCCGATGCACTATTCCTTCTTTACTGCATCCCTCGATCCCTCACATTGAAGAATTAACACAGAAATTGCGTCGCTATGAATTACTGTGGGTTCTATGACATCTCCTTCTAAATCGAGGCACGTTTCTATGGAAACGACAGGATTTTCTTTTGGGATACGGATATCTCCTTTCCGATGCACTATTCCTTCTTTACTACATCACTCGCTCAATCACATTTACGAATTAACACATAAATTGTGTCAGTATGACATAGTATGGGTCTAAAAATTCTCCATCTAAATCGAGAAACGTTTCTATGGATACGACAGGATTTTCTTTTGGGATACGAGTATCTCCTTTCCGATGCACTATTCCTTCTTTACTGCATCCCTGGCTCCCTCACATTGACGAATTAACACTGAAATTGCGTCGCTATGAATTGCTGTGTGTTCTATGACATCTCTTTCTAAATCGAGAAACGTTTCTATGGAAACGACAGGATTCTCTTTTGGGATACGAGTATCTCCTTTCCGATATACTATTCCTTCTTTACTACATCAATCGTTCCCTCACATTGAGGAATTAACACAGAAATTGTGTCAGTATGACATACTATGGGTTCTAGCAGTTCTCCATCTAAATCGAGAAACGTTTCTATGGATACGACAGGATTTTCTTTTGGGAGACGAGTATCTCCTTTCCGATGCACTATTCCTTCTTTACTGCATCCCTCGCTCCCTCACATTGAAGAATTAACACAGAAATTGCGTCGCTATGAAATACTGTGGGTTCTATGACACCTCCTTCTAAATCGAGGAACGTTTCTATGGAAACGACAGGATTTTCTTTTAGGGTACGAGTATCTCATTTCCGATGCACTATTCCTTCTTTACTACACCACTCGCTCAATCACATTGACGAATTAACACAGAAATTTTGTCAATATGACATGCTATGGGTTCTAGCAATTCTCCATCTAAATCGAGAAGCGTTTCTATGGAAAAGTAAGGATTTTCTTTTGGGATACGACTATCTCCTTTCCGATGCACTATTCCTTCTTTACTGCATCCCTGGCTCCCTCACATTGACGAATTAGCACTGAAATTGCGTCGCTATGAATTGCTGTGGGTTCTATGACATCTCCTTCTAAATCGAGGAACGTTTCTATGGAAACGACAGGATTCTCTTTTGGGATACGAGTACCTCCTTTCCGATATACTATTCCTTCTTTACTACATCAATCGTTCCCTCACATTGAGGAATTAACACAGATATTGTGTCAGTATGACATACTATGGGTTCTAGCAATTCCCCATCTAAATCGAGAATCGTTTCTATGGAAACGAAACGATTTTATTTTGCGATACGACTATCTCCTTTCCGATGCTCTATTATTTCTTTACTACAACCCTCGCTCCCTCACATTGATGAATTAACACAGAAATTGCGTCGCTTTGAAATACTGTGGGTTCTATGACATCTCCTTCTAAATCGAGGAACGTTTCTATGGAAACGACAGGATTTTATTTTGGGATACGAATATCTCGTATCCGATGCACTATTCTATATTCACTACATCACTCCCTCCCTCACATTTGCGAATTAACCCCGAAATTGTGTCAGTATGACATACTATGGGTTCTAGCAATTCTCCATCTAAATCGAGAAACGTTTCAATGGATACGACAGGATTTTCTTTTGGGATACGACTATCTCCTTTCCGAAGCACTATTCCTTCTTTACTGCATCCCTGGCTCCCTCACATTGACGAATTAACACTGAAATTGCGTCGCTATGAATTGCTGTGTGTTCTATGACATCTCCTTCTAAATCGAGAAACGTTTCTATGGAAACGACAGGATTTTCTTTTGGGATACGGATATCTCCTTTCCGATGCACTATTCCTTCTTTACTACATCACTCGCTCAATCACATTGACGAATTAACACATTAATTGTGTCAGTATGACATACTATGGGTCTAGCAATTCTCCATCTAAATCGAGAAACGTTTCTATGGATACGACAGGATTTTCTTTTGGGATACGAGTATCTCCTTTCCGATGCACTATTCCTTCTTTACTGCATCCCTGGCTCCCTCACATTGACGAATTAACACTGAAATTGCGTCGCTATGAATTGCTGTGGGTTCTATGACATCTCCTTCTAAATCGAGAAACGTTTCTATGGAAACGACAGGATTCACTTTTGGGATACGAGTATCTCCTTTCCGATATACTATTCCTTCTTTACTACATCAATCGTTCCCTCACATTGAGGAATTAACACAGATATTGTGTCAGTATGACATACTATGGGTTCTAGGAATTCTCCATCTAAATCGATAACGTTTCTATGGAAAAGAAAGGATTTTCTTTTCGGATACGACTATCTCCTTTCCGATGCACTAATCCTTCTTTACTGCATCCCTGGCTCCCTCACATTGACGAATTAACACTGAAATTTCGACGCTGTGAATCGCTGTGGGTTCTAAGACGTCTCCTTCTAAATCGAGGAACGTTTCTATGGAAACGACAGGATTCTCTTTTGGGATACGAGCATCTCCTTTCCGATATACTATTCCTTCTTTACTACATCAATCGTTCCCTAACATTGAGGAATTAACACAGAAATTGTGTCAGTATGACCTACTATGGGTTCTAGCAATTCTCCATCTAAATCGAGAAACGTTTCTATGGATACGACAGGATTTTCTTTTGGGAGACGAGTATCTCCTTTCCGATGCACTATTCCTTCTTTACTGCATCCCTCGATCCCTCACATTGAAGAATTAACACAGAAATTGCGTCGCTATGAATTACTGTGGGTTCTATGACATCTCCTTCTAAATCGAGGCACGTTTCTATGGAAACGACAGGATTTTCTTTTGGGATACGGATATCTCCTTTCCGATGCACTATTCCTTCTTTACTACATCACTCGCTCAATCACATTTACGAATTAACACATAAATTGTGTCAGTATGACATAGTATGGGTCTAAAAATTCTCCATCTAAATCGAGAAACGTTTCTATGGATACGACAGGATTTTCTTTTGGGATACGAGTATCTCCTTTCCGATGCACTATTCCTTCTTTACTGCATCCCTGGCTCCCTCACATTGACGAATTAACACTGAAATTGCGTCGCTATGAATTGCTGTGTGTTCTATGACATCTCTTTCTAAATCGAGAAACGTTTCTATGGAAACGACAGGATTCTCTTTTGGGATACGAGTATCTCCTTTCCGATATACTATTCCTTCTTTACTACATCAATCGTTCCCTCACATTGAGGAATTAACACAGAAATTGTGTCAGTATGACATACTATGGGTTCTAGCAGTTCTCCATCTAAATCGAGAAACGTTTCTATGGATACGACAGGATTTTCTTTTGGGAGACGAGTATCTCCTTTCCGATGCACTATTCCTTCTTTACTGCATCCCTCGCTCCCTCACATTGAAGAATTAACACAGAAATTGCGTCGCTATGAAATACTGTGGGTTCTATGACACCTCCTTCTAAATCGAGGAACGTTTCTATGGAAACGACAGGATTTTCTTTTAGGGTACGAGTATCTCATTTCCGATGCACTATTCCTTCTTTACTACACCACTCGCTCAATCACATTGACGAATTAACACAGAAATTTTGTCAATATGACATGCTATGGGTTCTAGCAATTCTCCATCTAAATCGAGAAGCGTTTCTATGGAAAAGTAAGGATTTTCTTTTGGGATACGACTATCTCCTTTCCGATGCACTATTCCTTCTTTACTGCATCCCTGGCTCCCTCACATTGACGAATTAGCACTGAAATTGCGTCGCTATGAATTGCTGTGGGTTCTATGACATCTCCTTCTAAATCGAGGAACGTTTCTATGGAAACGACAGGATTCTCTTTTGGGATACGAGTACCTCCTTTCCGATATACTATTCCTTCTTTACTACATCAATCGTTCCCTCACATTGAGGAATTAACACAGATATTGTGTCAGTATGACATACTATGGGTTCTAGCAATTCCCCATCTAAATCGAGAATCGTTTCTATGGAAACGAAACGATTTTATTTTGCGATACGACTATCTCCTTTCCGATGCTCTATTATTTCTTTACTACAACCCTCGCTCCCTCACATTGATGAATTAACACAGAAATTGCGTCGCTTTGAAATACTGTGGGTTCTATGACATCTCCTTCTAAATCGAGGAACGTTTCTATGGAAACGACAGGATTTTATTTTGGGATACGAATATCTCGTATCCGATGCACTATTCTATATTCACTACATCACTCCCTCCCTCACATTTGCGAATTAACCCCGAAATTGTGTCAGTATGACATACTATGGGTTCTAGCAATTCTCCATCTAAATCGAGAAACGTTTCAATGGATACGACAGGATTTTCTTTTGGGATACGACTATCTCCTTTCCGAAGCACTATTCCTTCTTTACTGCATCCCTGGCTCCCTCACATTGACGAATTAACACTGAAATTGCGTCGCTATGAATTGCTGTGTGTTCTATGACATCTCCTTCTAAATCGAGAAACGTTTCTATGGAAACGACAGGATTTTCTTTTGGGATACGGATATCTCCTTTCCGATGCACTATTCCTTCTTTACTACATCACTCGCTCAATCACATTGACGAATTAACACATTAATTGTGTCAGTATGACATACTATGGGTCTAGCAATTCTCCATCTAAATCGAGAAACGTTTCTATGGATACGACAGGATTTTCTTTTGGGATACGAGTATCTCCTTTCCGATGCACTATTCCTTCTTTACTGCATACCTGGCTCCCTCACATTGACGAATTAACACTGCAATTGCGTCGCTATGAATTGCTGTGGGTTCTATGACATCTCCTTCTAAATCGAGAAACGTTTCTATGGAAACGACAGGATTCACTTTTGGGATACGAGTATCTCCTTTCCGATATACTATTCCTTCTTTACTACATCAATCGTTCCCTCACATTGAGGAATTAACACAGAAATTCTGTCAGTATGACATACTATGGGTTCTAGCAATTCTCCATCTAAATCGAGATACGTTTCTATGGATACGACAGGATTTTCTTTTGGGATACGAGTATCTCCTTTCCGATGCACTATTCCTTCTTTACTGCAATCCTCGCTCCCTCACATTGACGAATTAACACAGAAATTGCGTCGCTATGAAATACTGTGGGTTCTATGACATCTCCTTCTAAATCGAGGCACGTTTCTATGGAAACGACAGGATTTTCTTTTGGGATACGGATATCTCCCTTCCGATGCACTATTCCTTCTTTACTACATCACTCGCTCAATCACATTGATGAATTAACACATAAATTGTGTCAGTATGACATACTATGGGTTCTAGCAATTCTCCATCTAAATCGAGAAACGTTTCTTTGGAAAAGAAAGGATTTTCTTTTGGGATACGACTATCTCCTTTCCGATGCACTATTCCTTCTTTACTGCATCCCTGGCTCCCTCACATTGACGAATTAACACTGAAATTTCGTCGCTATGAATCGCTGTGGGTTCTAAGACATCTCCTTCTTAATCGAGGAACGTTTCTATGGAAACGACAGGATTCCCTTTTGGGATACGAGTATCTCCTTTCCGATATACTATTCCTTCTTAACTACATCAATCGTTCCCTAACATTGAGGAATTAACACAGAAATTGTGTCAGTATGACATACTATGGGTCCTAGCAATTTTCCATCTAAATCGAGAAACTTTTCTATGGATACGACAGGATTTTCTTTGGGAGACGAGTATCTCCTTTCCGATGCACTATTCCTTGTTTACTGCATCCCTCGGTCCCTCACATTAAAGAATTAACACAGAAATTGCGTCGCTATGAATTACTGTGGGTTCTATGACATCTCCTTCTAAATCGAGGCACGTTTCTATGGAAACGACAGGATTTTCTTTTGGGATACGGATATCTCCCTTCCGATGCACTATTCCTTCTTTACTACATCACTCGCTCAATCACATTGATGAATTAACACATAAATTGTGTCAGTATGACATACTATGGGTCTAGCAATTCTCCATCTAAATCGAGGAACGTTTCTATGGAAACGACAGGATTTTATTTTGGGATACGAGTATCTCGTATCCGATGCACTATTCCTTCTTCACTACATCACTCTCTCCCTCACATTTGCGAATTGACACAGAAATTGAGTCAGTATGACATACTATGGGTTCTAGCAATTCTCCATCTAAATCGAGAATTGATCCTATGGAAACGAAAGGATTTTATTTTGGGATACGACTATCTCCTTTCCGATGCACTATTATATCTTTACTACAACCCTCGCTCCCTCACATTGATGAATTAACTCCGAAATTGCTTCGCTTTGAATTACTGTGCGTTCTATGACATCTCCTCCTAAATCGAGGGACGTTTCTATGGAAACGACAGGATTTAATTTTGAGATACGAGTGTCTCGTATCCGATGCACTATTCCTTCTTCACTACATCACTCTCTCCCTCACATTTGCGAATTAACACAGAAATTTTGTAAGTATGACATACTATGGGTCTAGCAATTCTCCATCTACATCTAGAAACGTTTCAATGGATACAACAGGATTTTCTTTTGGGATACGACTATCTCCTTTCCGATGCACTATTCCTTTATTACTGCATTACTCACTCCCTCACATTGACGAATTAACACAGAAATTGCGTCGCTTTGAATTAGTGTGGGTTCTATGACATCTCCTTCTAAATCGAGGAACGTTTCTATGGAAACGACAGGATTTTCTTTTGGGATACGAGTATCTCCATTCCGATGCACTTTTCCTTAATTACTACATCACTCGCTCCCTCACACTGACGAATTAACACAAAAACTGTGTCAGTATGACATACTCTGGGTTCTAGCAATTCTCCATGTAAATCGAGAAACGTTTATATGGAAACGAAAGAATTTTCTCTTGGGATACGACTATCTCCTTTCCGATGCACTATTCCTTCTTTACTGCATTCCTCGCTCCCTCACATTGACCAATTAACACAGAAATTGCGTCGCTATGAATTACTATGGGTTCTATGACATCTCCTACTAAATCGAGGAACGTTTCTATGGAAACGACAGGATTTTCTTTTGGGATACGAGTATCTCCTTTCCGATGCACTATTCGTTCTTTACTACATCACTCGCTCCCACACATTGACGAATTAACACAGAAATTGTGTCAGTATGACATACTATGGGTTCTAGCAATTCTCCATCTAAAACGAGAAACGTTTCCGTGGTAAAGAAAAGATTTTCTCTTGGGATACGACTATCTCCTTTCCGATGCACTATTCCTTCTTTACTGCATCCCTCGCTTCCTCACATTGACGAAATAACTCAGAAATTGCATCGCTATGAATTACTGTGGGTTCTATGACATCTCCTTCTACATCGAGGAACGTTTCTATGGAAACGATATGATTTTCTTTTGGGATACGAGTTTCTCCTTTCCGATGCACTATTCCTTCTTTACTGCATCCTTCGCTCTCTCACGTTGACGAATTAACACAGAAATTGCGTCGCTATGAATTACTGTGGATTCTATGACATCACTATCTAAATCGAGGAACATTTCTATGGATACGACAGGATTTTCTTTTGGGATACGACTATCGCCCTTCCGATGCACTATTCCTTGTTTACTACATCAATCGTTCCCTCACATTGAGGAATTAACACAGAAATTGTGTCAGTATGACATACTATGGGTTCTAGGAATTCTCCATCTAAATCGAGAAACGTATCTATGGAAAAGAAAGGATTTTCTTTTGGGATACGACTATCTCCTTTCCGATGCACTATTCCTTCTTTACTACATTCCTCGCTCCCTCACATTGCTGAATTAACATAAAAATTGCGTCGCTATGAAATACTGTGGGTTCTATGACATCTCCTTCTAAATCGAGGAACGTTTCTCAGGAAACGACAGGATTCTCTTTTGGGATACGAGTATCTCCTTTCTGATATACTATTCCTTCTTTACTACATCAATCGTTCCCTCACATTGAGGAATTAACACAGAAATTGTGCCAGTATGACATACTATGGGTTCTAGCAATTCTCAATCTAAATCGAGAAACGTTTCTATGGATACGACAGGATTTCCTTTTGGGATAGGAGTATGTTCTTTCCGATGCACTACACCTTCTTTACTGCAATCCTCGCTCCCTCTCATTGACGAATTAACACAGAAATTGCGTCGCTATGAAATACTGTGGGTTCAATGACACTTCCTTCTAAATCGAGGAACGTTTCTATGGAAACGACAGGATTTTCTTTTGGGATAAGAGTATGTCCTTTCCGATGCGCTATTCCTTCTTTACTGCAATCCTCGCTCCCTCACATTGACGAATTAACACAGAAATGGCGTCGCTATGAAATACTGTGGGTTCTATGACACCTCCTTCTAAGTCGAGGAACGTTTCTATGGAAACGACAGGATTTTCTTTTGGGATACGGATATCTCCTTTCCGATGCACTATTCCTTCTTTACTACATCACTAGCTCCCTCACATTGATGAATTAACACAGAAATTGCGTCGCTATGAATTGCTGTGTGTTCTTTGACATCTCCTTCTAAATCGAGGAACGTTTCTATGGAAACGACAGGATTCTCTTTTGGGATACGAGTATTTCCGTTCCGATATACTATTCCTTCATTACTACAACAATCGTTCCCTCACATTGAGGAATTAACACAGAAATTGTGTCAGTATGACATACTATGGGTTCTAGCAATTCTCCATCCAAATCGAGAAACGTTTCTATGGAAAAGAAAGGATTTTCTTTTGGGATAAGACTATCTCCTTTCCGATGCACTGTTCCTTTTTACTGCATCCCTGGCACCCTCACATTGACGAATTAACACTGAAATTGCGTCGATATGAATTGCTGTGGGTTCTATGACATCTCCTTCTAAATCGAGGAACGTTTCTATGGAAACGACAGGATTCTCTTTTGGGATACGAGTATCTCCTTTCCGATATACTATTCCTTCTTTACTACATCAATCGTTCCCTCACATTGAGGAATTAACACAGAAATTGTGTCAGTATGACATACTATGGGTTCCAGGAATTCTCCATCTAAATCGAGAAACGTTTCTATGGAAAAGAAAGGATTTTCTTTTCGGATACGACTATCTCCATTCCGATGCACTAATCCTTCTTTACTGCATCCCTGGCTCCCTCACATTGACGAATTAACACTGAATTTTCGACGCTATGAATCGCTGTGGGTTCTAAGACGTCTCCTTCTAAATCGAGGAACGTTTCTATGGAAACGACAGGATTCTCTTTTGGGATACGAGCATCTCCTTTCCGATATACTATTCATTATTTACTACATCAATCGTTCCCTAACATTGAGGAATTAACACAGAAATTGTGTCAGTATGACCTACTATGGGTTCTAGCAATTCTCCATCTAAATCGAGAAACGTTTCTATGGATACGACAGGATTTTCTTTTGGGAGACGAGTATCTCCTTTCCGATGCACTATTCCTTCTTTACTGCATCCCTCGCTCCCTCACATTGAAGAATTAACACAGAAATTGCGTCGCTATGAATTACTGTGGGTTCTATGACATCTCCTTCTAAATCGAATCACGTTTCTATGGAAAGTACAGGATTTTCTTTTGGGATACGGATATCTCCTTTCCGATGCACTATTCCTTCTTTACTACATCACTCGCTCAATCACCTTGACGAATTAACACATAAATTGTGTCAGTATGACATACTATGGGTCTAGCAATACTCCATCTAAATCGAGAAACGTTTCTATGGATACGACAGGATTTTCTTTTGGGATACGAGTATCTCCTTTCCGATGCACTATTCCTTCTTTACTGCATCCCTGGCTCCCTCACATTGACGACTTAACACTGAAATTGCGTCGCTATGAATTGCTGTGGTTTCTATGACATCTCCTTCTAAATCGAGGCACGTTTCTATGGAAACGACAGGATTTTCTTTTGGGATACGGATATCTCCCTTCCGATGCACTATTCCTTCTTTACTACATCACTCGCTCAATCACATTGACGAATTAACACATAAATTGTGTCAGTATGACATACTATGGGTCTAGCAGTTCTCCATCTAAATCGAGGAACGTTTCTATGGAAACGACAGGATTTTCTTTTGGGATACGAGTATCTCCTTTCCGATGCACTATTCCCTCTTTACTGCAATCCTCGCTCACTCACATTGACGAATTAACACAGAAATTGCGTCGCTATGAAATACTGTGGGTTCTATGACACCTCCTTCTAAATCGAGGAACGTTTCTATGGAAACGACAGGATTTTCTTTTAGGGTACGAGTATCTCATTTCCGATGCAGTATTCCTTCTTTACTACATCACTCGCTCAATCACATTGACGAATTAACACAGAAATTTTGTCAATATGACATGCTATGGGTTCTAGCAATTCTCCATCTAAATCGAGAAGCGTTTCTATGGAAAAGTAAGGATTTTCTTTTGGGATACGACTATCTCCTTTCCGATGCACTATTCCTTCTATACTGCATCCCTGGCTCCCTCACATTGACGAATTAACACTGAAATTGCGTCGCTATGAATTGCTGTGGGTTCTATGACACCTCCCTCTAAATCGAGGAACGTTTCTATGGAAACGACAGGATTCTCTTTTGGGATACGAGTATCTCCTTTCCGATATACTATTCCTTCTTTACTACATCAATCGTTCCCTCACATTGAGGAATTAACACAGATATTGTGTCAGTATGACATACTATGGGTTCTAGCAATTCTCCATCTAAATCGAGAATCGTTTCTGTGGAAACGAAAGGATTTTATTTTGCGATACGACTATCTCCTTTCCGATGCACTATTATTTCTTTACTACAACCCTCGCTCCCTCACATTGATGAATTAACACAGAAATTGCGTCGCTTTGAAATACTGTGGGTTCTTCGACATCTCCTTCTAAATCGAGGAACGTTTCTATGGAAACGACAGGATTTTATTTTGGGATACGAATATCTCGTATCCAATGCACTATTCTATTTTCACTACATCACTCTCTCCCTCACATTTGCGAATTAACCCCGAAATTGTGTCAGTATGACATACTATGGGTTCTAGCAATTCTCCATCTAAATCGAGAAACGTTTCAATGGATAGGAAAGGATTTTCTTTTGGGATACGAGTATCTCCTTTCCGATGCACTATTCCTTCTTTACTGCAATCCTCGCTCCCTCACATTGACGAATTAACACAGAAATTGCGTCGCTATGAAATACTGTGGGTTCTATGACACCTCCTTCTAAATCGAGGAACATTTCTATGGAAACGACAGGATTTTCTTTTAGGGTACGAGTATCTCATTTCCGATGCACTATTCCTTCTTTACTACATCACTCGCTCAATCACATTGATGAATTAACACAGAAATTTTGTCAGTATGACATACTATGGGTTCTAGCAATTCTCCATCTAAATCGAGAAACGTTTTGATGGAAAAGAAAGGATTTTCTTTTGGGATACGACTATCTCCTTTCCGATGCACTATTCCTTCTTTACTGCATCCCTGGATCCCTCACATTGACGAATTAACACTGAAATTGCGTCGCTATGAATTGCTGTGTGTTCTATGACATCTCCTTCTAAATCGAGGAACGTTTCTATGGAAACGACAGGATTCTCTTTTGGGATACGAGTATCTCCTTTCCGATATACTATTCCTTCTTCACTACATCACTCTCTCCCTCACATTTGCGAATTAACACAGAAATTGTGTCAGTATGACATACTATGGGTTCTAGCAATTCTCCATCTAAATCGAGAAACGTTTCAATAAATACGACAGGATTTTCTTTTGGGATACGAATATCTCCTTTCCGATGCCCTATTCCTCCTTTACTGCAATCCTCGCTCCCTCACTTTGACGAATTAACACAGAAATTGCGTCGCTATGAAATACTGTGGGTTCTATGACACCTCCTTCTAAATCGAGGCACATTTCTATGGAAACGACAGGATTTTCTTTTGGGATACGGATATCTCCTTTCCGATGCACTATTCCTTCTTTACTACATCACTCGCTCAATCACATTGACGAATTAACACATAAATTGTGTCAGTATGACATACTATGGGTCTAGCAATTCTCCATCTAAATCGAGAAACGTTTCTATGGATACGACAGGATTTTCTTTTGGGATACGAGTAGCTCCTTTCCGATGCACTATTCCTTCTTTACTGCGTACCTGGCTCCCTCACATTGACGAATTAACACTGAAATTGCGTCGCTATGAATTGCTGTGGGTTCTATGACATCTCATTCTAAATCGAGGAACGTTACTATGGAAACGACAGGATTTTCTTTTGGGATACGAGTATCTCCTTTCCGACGCAGTTTTCCTTCTTTACTACATCACTCGCTCCTTCACATTGACGAATTAACACAGAAATTGTGTCAGTATGACATACTATGGGTTCTACAAATTCTCCATCTAAATCGCGAAACGTTTCTATGGATACGATAGGATTTTCTTTTGGGATACGACTCTTTCCTTTTCGATGCACTATTCCTTCTTCACTGCATCCCTTGCTCCCTCACATTGACGGATTAACACAGAAAATGCGTCGCTATGAATTACTGTGGGTTCTATGACATCTCCATCTAAATCGAGGAACGTTTCTATGGAAATGACAGGATTTTCTTTAGGGATAGGAGTATCTCTTTTCCGATGCACTATTCTTTCTTTACTACATCACTCGCTCCCTCACATTGACGAATTAACACAGAAGTTGTGTCAGTATAACATACTATGGGTTCTAGCAATTCTCCATCTAAATCGAGAAACGTTTCTATGGAAACGAAAGGATTTTCTTTTGGGATACGACTATCTCCTCTCCGATGCACTATTCCTTTATTGCTGCATTACTCACTCCTTCACATTGACGAATTAACACAGAAATTGCGTCGCTTTGAATTAGTGTGGGTTCTATGACATCTCCTTCTAAATCGAGGAATGTTTCTATGCAAACGACAGGATTCTCTTTTGGGATACGAGTATCTCCTTTCCGATATACTATTCCTTCTTTACTACATCAATCGTTCCCTCACATTGAGGAATTAACACAGAAATTGTGTCAGTATAACATACTATGGGTTCTAGCAATTCTCCGTCTAAAACGAGAAACGTTTTTATGGAAAAAAAGGATTTTCTTTTGGGATACGAGTATCTCCTTTCCGATGCACTATTCCTTCTTTACTACATCACTCGCTCAATCACATTGACGAATTAACACAGAAATTGTGTCAGTATGACATGCTATGGGTTCTAGCAATTCTCCATCTAAATCGAGAAACGTTTCTATGGAGAAGAAACGATTTTCTTTTGGGATACGACTATCTCCTTTCCGATGCACAATTTCTTCTTTACTACATTACTCGCTCCCTCACATTGATGAATTAACACAGAAATTGCGTCGCTTTGAATTACTGTGGGTTCTATGACATCTCCTTCTAAATCGAGGAACGTTTCTATGCAAACGACAGGATTTTATTTGGGATACGAGTATCTCGTATCCGATGCACTATTCCTTCTTCACTACATCACTCTCTCCCTCACATTGGCGAATTAACACCGAAATTGTGTCAGTATGACATACTATGGGATCTAGCAATTCTCAATCTAAATCGAAAAACGTTTCTATGGATACGACAGGATTTTCTTTTGGGATACGAGAATGTTCTTTCCGATGCGCTATTCCTTCTTTACTATAATCCTCGCTCCCTCACATTGACGAATTAACACAGAAATTGCGTCGCTATGAAATACTGTGGGTTCTATGACACCTCCTTCTAAGTCGAGGAACGTTTCAATGGAAACGACAGGATTTTCTTTTGGAATACGAGTATCTCCTTTCCGATGCGCTATTCCTTCTTTACTGCAATCCTCGCTCCCTCACATTGACGAATTAACACAGAAATTGCGTCGCTATGAAATACTGTGGGTCCTATGACACCTCCTTCTAAGTCGAGGAACGTTTCTATGGAAACGACTGGATTTTCTTTTGGGATACGGATATCTCCTTTCCGATGCACTATTCCTTCTTTACTACATAACTAGCTCCCTCACATTGATGAATTAACACAGAAATTGCGTCGCTATGAATTGCTGTGTGTTCTTTGACATCTCCTTCTAAATCGAGGAACGTTTCTATGGAAGCGGCAGGATTCTCTTTTGGGATACGAGTATCTCCTTTCCGATATACTATTCCTTCATTACTACAACAATCGTTCCCTCACATTGAGGAATTAACACAGAAATTGTGTCAGTATGACATACTATGGGTTCTAGCAATTCTCCATCTAAATCGAGAAACGTTTCTATGGAAAAGAAAGGAGTTTCTTTTGGGATACGACTATCTCCTTTCCGATGCACTATTCCTTCTTTACTGCATCCCTGGCACCCTCACATTGACGAATTACCACTGAAATTGCGTCGCTATGAATTGCTGTGGGTTCTATGACATCTCCTTCTAAATCGAGGAACGTTTCTATGGAAACGACAGGATTCTCTTTTTGGATACGAGTATCTCCTTTCCGATATACTATTCCTTCTTTACTACATCAATCGTTCCCTCACATTGAGGAATTAATACAGAAATTGTGTCAGTATGACATACTATGGGTTCTAGCAATTCTCAATCTAAATCGAGAAACGTTTCTATGGATACGACAGGATTTTCTTTTGGGATACGAGTATGTTCTTTCCGATGCACTACTCCTTCTTTACTGCAATCCTCGCTCCGTCACATTGACGAATTAACACAGAAATTGCGTCGCTATGAAATACTGTGTGTTCAATGACACTTCCTTCTAAATCGAGGAACGTTTCTATGGAAACGACAGGATTTTCTTTTGGGATACGAGTATCTCCTTTCCGATGCGCTATTCCTTCATTACTGCAATCCTCGCTCCCTCACATTGACGAATTAACACAGAAATTGCGTCGCTATGAAATACTGTGGGTTCTATGACACCTCCTTCTAAGTCGAGGAACGTTTCTATGGAAACGACAGGATTTTCTTTTGGGATACGGATATCTCCTTTCCGATGCACTATTCCTTCTTTACTACATAACTAGCTCCCTCACATTGATGAATTAACACAGAAATTGCGTCGCTATGAATTGCTGTGTGTTCTTTGACATCTCCTTCTAAATCGAGGAACGTTTCTATGGAAGCGACAGGATTCTCTTTTGGGATACGAGTATCTCCTTTTCGATATACTATTCCTTCTTTACTACATGAATCGTTCCCTCACATTGAGGAATTAACACAGAAATTGTGTCAGTATGATTTACTATGAGTTCTAGCAATTCTCAATCTAAATCGAAAAACGTTTCTATGGATACGACAGGATTTTCTTTTGGGATACGAGTATGTTCTTTCCGATGCACTACTCCTTCTTTACTGCAATCCTCGCTTCCTCACATTGACGAATTAACACAGAAATTGCGTCGCTATGAAATACTGTGGGTTCTATGACCATTCCTTCTAAATCGAGGAACGTTTCTATGGAAACGACAGGATTTTCTTTTGAAATACGGATATCTCCTTTCCGATGCACTATTCCTTCTCTACTGCATCCCTGGCTCCCTCACATTGACGAATTAACACTGAAATTGCGTCGCTATGAATTGCTGTGGGTTCTATGACATCTCCTTCTAAATCGAGGAACGTTTCTATGGAAACGACAGGATTCTCTTTTGTGATACGAGTATCTCCTTTCCGGTTTACTATTCCTTCATTATTACAACAATCGTTCCCTCACATTGAGGAATTAACACAGAAAATTTGTCAGTATGACATACTATGGGTTCTAGCAATTCTCCATCTAAATCGAGAAACGTTTCTATGGAAAAGAAAGGATTTTCTTTTGGGATACGACTATCTCCTTTCCGATGCACTATTCCTTCTTTACTGCATTCCTGGCACCCTCACATTGACGATTTAACACTGAAATTGCGTCGCTATGAATTGCTGTGGGTTCTATGACATCTCCTTCTAAATCGAGGAACGTTTCTATGGAAACGGCAGGAATCTCTTTTGGGATACGAGTATCTCCTTTCCGATATACTATTCCTTCTTTACTACATCAATCGTTCCCTAACATTGAGGAATTAACGCAGAAATTGAGTCAGTATGACATACTAAGGGTTCTACAATTCTCCATCTAAATCGAGAATTGATCCTATGGAATCGAAAGGATTTTATTTTGGGATACGACTATCTCTTTTCCGATGCACTATTATTTCTTTACTACAACCCTCGCTCCCTCACATTGATGAATTAACAAGGAAATTGCGTCGCTTTGAATTACTGTGCGTTCTATGACATCTCCTCCTAAATCGAGGAGCGTTTCTATGGAAACGACAGGATTTAATTTTGAGATACGAGTATCTCGTATCCGATGCACTATTCCTTCTTCACTACATCACTCTCTCCCTCACATTTGCGAATTAACACAGAAATTGTGTAAGTATGACATACTATGGGTCTAGCAATTCTCCATCTAAATCGACAAACGTTTCAATGAATACAACAGGATTTTCTTTTGGGATACGACTATCTCCTTTCCGATGCACTATTCCTTTATTACTGCATTACTCACTCCCTCACATTGACGAATTAACACAGGAATTGCGTCGCTTTGAATTAGTGTGGGTTCTATGACATCTCCTTCTAAATCGAGGAACGTTTCTATGGAAACGACAGGATTTTCTTTTGGGATACGAGTATCTCCATTCCGATGCACTTTTCCTTATTTACTACATCACTCGCTCCCTCACACTGACGAATTAACACAAAAATTGTGTCAGTATGACATACTCTGGGTTCTAGCAATTCTCCATGTAAATCGAGAAACGTTTATATGGAAACGAAAGAATTTTCTCTTGGGATACGACTATCTCCTTTCCGATGCACCATTCCTTCCATACTGCATTCCTCGCTCCCTCACATTGACCAATTAACACAGAAATTGCGTCGCTATGAATTACTATGGGTTCTATCACATCTCCTACTAAATCGAGGAACGTTTCTATGGAAACGACAGGATTTTCTTTTGGGATACGAGTATCTCCTTTCCGATGCACTATTCGTTCTTTACTACATCACTCGCTCCCACACATTGACGAATTAACACAGAAATTGTGTCAGTATGACATACTATGGGTTCTAGCAATTCTCCATCTAAAACGAGAAACGTTTCCGTGGTAAAGAAAAGATTTTCTCTTGGGATACGACTATCTCCTTTCCGATGCACTATTCCTTCTTTACTGCATCCCTCGCTTCCTCACATTGACGAATTAACACAGAAATTGCATCGCTATGAATTACTGTGGGTTCTATGACATCTCCTTCTAAATCGAGGAACATTTCTATGGAAACGACATGATTTTCTTTTGGGATACGAGTATCTCCTTTCCGATGCACGATTCGTTCTTTACTGCATCCCTCGCTCTCTCACATCGACGAATTAACACTGAAATGGCGTCGCTATGAATTACTGTGGATTCTATGACATCACTTTCTAAATCGAGGAACATTTCTATGGATACGACAGGATTTTCCTTTGGGATACGACTATCGCCCTTCCGATGCACTATTCCTTGTTTACTACATCAATCGTTCCCTCACATTGAGGAATTAACACAGAAATTGTGTTAGTATGACATACTATGGGTTCTAGGAATTCTCCATCTAAATCGAGAAACGTTTCTATGGAAAAGAAAGGATTTTCTTTTGGGATACGACTATCTCCTTTCCGATGCACTATTCCTTCTTTACTACATTCCTCGCTCCCTCACATTAATGATATAACACAGAAATTGCGTCGCTTTGAATTACTGTGGGTTCTATGACATCTCCTTCTAAATCGAGGAACGTTTCTATGCAAACGACAGGATTTTATTTGGGATACGAGTATCTCGTATCCGATGCACTATTCCTTCTTCACTACATCACTCTCTCCCTCACATTGGCGAATTAACACAGAAATTGTGTCAGTATGACATACTATGTGTTCTAGCAATTCTCCATCTAAATCGAGAAACGTTTCCATGGATACGACTGGATTTCTTTTGGGATACGAGTATCTCCTTTCCGTTGCACTATTCCTTCTTTACTGCAATCCTCGCTCCCTCACATTGACGAATTAACACAGAAATTGCGTCGCTATGAAATAATGTGGGTTCTATGACATCTCCTTCTAAATCGAGGAACGTTTCTATGGAAACGACAGGATTCTCTTTTGGGATACGAGTATCTCCTTTCCGATATACTATTCCTTCTTTACTACATCAATCGTTCCCTCACATTGAGGAATTAACACAGAAATTGTGCCAGTATGACATACTATGGGTTCTAGCAATTCTCAATCTAAATCGAGAAACGTTTCTATGGATACGACAGGATTTTCTTTTGGGATAGGAGTATGTTCTTTCCGATGCACTACTCCTTCTTTACTGCAATTCTCGCTCCCTCTCATTGACGAATTAACACAGAAATTGCGTCGCTATGAAATACTGTGGGTTCAATGACACTTCCTTCTAAAACGAGGAACGTTTCTATGCAAACGACAGGATTTTCTTTTGGGATACGAGTATGTCCTTTCCGATGCGCTATTCCTTCCTTACTGCAATCCTCGTTCCCTCACATTGACGAATTAACACAGAAATTGCGTCGCTATGAAATACTGTGGGTTCTCTGACACCTGATTCTAAATCGAGGAACGTTTCTATGGAAACGACAGGATTTTCTCTTGGGATACGGATATCTCCTTTCTGATGCACTATTCCTACTTTACTACATCACTAGCTCCCTCACATTGATGAATTAACACAGAAATTGCGTCGCTATGAATTGCTGTGTGTTCTTTGACATCTCCTTCTAAATCGAGGAACGTTTCGATGGAAACGACAGGATTCTCTTTTGGGATACGAGTATTTCCTTTCCGATATACTATTCCTTCATTACTACAACAATCGTTCCCTCACATTGAGGAATTAACACAGAAATTGTGTCAGTATGACATACTATGGGTTCTAGCAATTCTCCATCCAAATCGAGAAACGTTTCTATGGAAAAGAAAGGTTTTTCTTTTGGGATAAGACTATCTCCTTTCCGATGCACTATTCCTTCTTTACTGCATCCCTGGCACCCTCACATTGACGAATTAACACTGAAATTGCGTCGTTATGAATTGCTGTGGGTTCTATGACATCTCCTTCTAAATCGAGGAACGTTTCTATGGAAACGACAGGATTCTCTTTTGGGATACGAGTATCTCCTTTCCGATATACTATTCCTTCTTTACTACATCAATCGTTCCCTCACATTCAGGAATTAACACAGAAATTGTGTCAGTATGACATACTATGGGTTCTAGGAATTCTCCATCTAAATCGATAACGTTTCTATGGAAAAGAAAGGATTTTCTTTTCGGATACGACTATCTCCTTTCCGATGCACTAATCCTTCTTTACTGCATCCCTGGCTCCCTCACATTGACGAATTAACACTGAAATTTCGACGCTGTGAATCGCTGTGGGTTCTAAGACGTCTCCTTCTAAATCGAGGAATGTTTCTATGGAAACGACAGGATTCTCTTTTGGGATACGAGCATCTCCTTTCCGATATACTATTCCTTCTTTACTACATCAATCGTTCCCTAACATTGAGGAATTAACACAGAAATTGTGTCAGTATGACCTACTATGGGTTCTAGCAATTCTCCATCTAAATCGAGAAACGTTTCTATGGATACGACAGCATTTTCTTTTGGGAGACGAGTATCTCCTTTCCGATGCACTATTCCTTCTTTACTGCATCCCTCGATCCCTCACATTGAAGAATTAACACAGAAATTGCGTCGCTATGATTTACTGTGGGTTCTATGACATCTCCTTCTAAATCGAGGCACGTTTCTATGGAAACGACAGGATTTTCTTTTGGGATACGGATATTTCCTTTCCGATGCACTATTCCTTCTTTACTACATCACTCGCTCAATCACATTGACGAATTAACACATAAATTGTGTCAGTATGACATACTATGGGTCTAGCAATTCTCCATCTAAATCGAGAAACGTTTCTATGGATACGACAGGATTTTCTTTTGGGATACGAGTATCTCCTTTCCGATGCACTATTCCTTCTTTACTGCATCCCTGGCTCCCTCACATTGACGAATTAACACTGAAATTGCGTCGCTATGAATTGCTGTGGGTTCTATGACATCTCCTTCTAAATCGAGAAACGTTTCTATGGAAACGACAGGATTCTCTTTTGGGATACGAGTATCCCCTTTCCGATATACTATTCCTTCTTTACTACATCAATCGTTCCCTCACATTGAGGAATTAACACAGAAATTGTGTCAGTATGACATACTATGGGTTCTAGCAGTTCTCCATCTAAATCGAGAAACGTTTCTATGGATACGACAGGATTTTCTTTTGGGAGACGAGTATCTCCTTTCCGATGCACTATTCCTTCTTTAATGCATCCCTCGCTCCCTCATATTGAAGAATTAACACAGAAATTGCGTCGCTATGAAATACTGTGGGTTCTATGACACCTCCTTCTAAATCGAGGAACGTTTCTATGGAAACGACAGGATTTTCTTTTAGGGTACGAGTATCTCATTTCCGATGCACTATTCCTTCTTTACTACACCACTCGCTCAATCACATTGACGAATTAACACAGAAATTTTGTCAATATGACATGCTATGGGTTCTAGCAATTCTCCATCTAAATCGAGAAGCGTTTCTATGGAAAAGTAAGGATTTTCTTTTGGGATACGACTATCTCCTTTCCGATGCACTATTCCTTCTTTACTGCATCCCTGGCTCCCTCACATTGACGAATTAACACTGAAATTGCGTCGCTATGAATTGCTGTGGGTTCTATGACATCTCCTTCTAAATCGAGGAACGTTTCTATGGAAACGACAGGATTCTCTTTTGGGATACGAGTACCTCCTTTCCGATATACTATTCCTTCTTTACTACATCAATCGTTCCCTCACATTGAGGAATTAACACAGATATTGTGTCAGTATGACATACTATGGGTTCTGGCAATTCTCCATCTAAATCGAGAATCGTTTCTATGGAAACGAAACGATTTTATTTTGCGATACGACTATCTCCTTTCCGATGCTCTATTATTTCTTTACTGCACCCCTTGCTCCCTCACATTGATGAATTAACACAGAAATTGCGTCGCTTTGAAATACTGTGGGTTCTATGACATCTCCTTCTAAATCGAGCAACGTTTCTATGGAAACGACAGGATTTTATTTTGGGATACGAATATCTCGTATCCGATGCACTATTCTATATTCACTACATCACTCTCTCCCTCACATTTGCGAATTAACCCCGAAATTGTGTCAGTATGACATACTATGGGTTCTAGCAATTCTCCATCTAAATCGAGAAACGTTTCAATGGATACGACAGGATTTTCTTTTGGGATACGACTATCTCCTTTCCGAAGCACTATTCCTTCTTTACTGCATCCCTGGCTCCCTCACATTGACGAATTAACACTAAAATTGCGTCGCTATGAATTGCTGTGTGTTCTATGACATCTCCTTCTAAATCGAGAAACGTTTCTATGGAAACGACAGGATTTTCTTTTGGGATACGGATATCTCCTTTCCGATGCACTATTCCTTCTTTACTACATCACTCGCTCAATCACATTGACGAATTAACACATTAATTGTGTCAGTATGACATACTATGGGTCTAGCAATTCTCCATCTAAATCGAGAAACGTTTCTATGGATACGACAGGATTTTCTTTTGGGATACGAGTATCTCCTTTCCGATGCACTATTCCTTCTTAACTGCATCCCTGGCTCCCTCACATTGACGAATTAACACTGAAATTGCGTCGTTATGAATTGCTGTGGGTTCTATGACATCTCCTTCTAAATCGAGAAACGTTCCTATGGAAACGACAGGATTTTCTTTTAGGGTACGAGTATCCCATTTCCGATGCACTATTCCTTCTTTACTACATCACTCGCTCAATCACATTGACGAATTAACACAGAAATTTTGTCAATATGACATGCTATGGGTTCTAGCAATTCTCCATCTAAATCGAGAAACGTTTCTTTGGAAAAGAAAGGATTTTCTTTTGGGATACGACTATCTCCTTTCCGATGCACTATTCCTTCTTTACTGCATCCGTGGCTCCCTCACATTGACGAATTAACACTGAAATTTCGTCGCTATGAATCGCTGTGGGTTCTAAGACATCTCCTTCTAAATCGAGGAACGTTTCTATGGAAACGACAGGATTCTCTTTTGGGATAAGAGTATCTCCTTTCCGATATACTATTCCTTCTTAACTACATCAATCGTTCCCTAACATTGAGGAATTAACACAGAAATTGTGTCAGTATGACATACTATGGGTCCTAGCAATTTTCCATCTAAATCGAGAAACGTTTCGATGGATACGACAGGATTTTCCTTTGGGAGACGAGTATCTCCTTTCCGATGCACTATTCCTTCTTTACTGCATCCCTCGCTCCCTCACATTAAAGAATTAACACAGAAATTGCGTCGCTATGAATTACTGTGGGTTCTATGACATCTCCTTCTAAATCGAGGCACGTTTCTATGGAAACGACAGGATTTTCTTTTGGGATACGGATATCTCCCTTCCGATGCACTATTCCTTCTTTACTACATCACTCGCTCAATCACATTGACGAATTAACAGATAAATTGTGTCAGTATGACATACTATGGGTCTAGCAATTCTCCATCTAAATCGAGGAACGTTTCTATGGAAACGACAGGATTTTATTTTGGGATACGAGTATCTCGGATCCGATGCACTATTCCTTCTTCACTACATCACTCTCTCCCTCACATTTGCGAATTAACACAGAAATTTTGTAAGTATGACATACTATGGGTCTAGCAATTCTCGATCTAAATCGAGGAACGTTTCTATGGAAACGACAGGATTTTCTTTTGGGATACGAGTATCTCCTTTCCGATGCACTATTCCTTCTTTACTGCATTCCTCGCTCCCTCACATTGACCAATTAACACAGAAATTGCGTCGCTATGAATTACTATGGGTTCCTTGACATCTCCTACTAAATCGAGGAACGTTTCTATGGAAACGACAGGATTTTCTTTTGGGATACGAGTATCTCCTTTCCGATGCACTATTCGTTCTTTACTACATCACTCGCTCCCACACATTGATGAATTAACACAGAAATTGTGTCAGTATGACATACTATGGGTTCTAGCAATTCTCCATCTAAAACGAGAAACGATTCCGTGGTAAAGAAAAGATTTTCTCTTGGGATACGACTATCTCCTTTCCGATGCACTATTCCTTCTTTACTGCATTCCTGGCACCCTCACATTGACGAATTAACACTGAAATTGCGTCGCTATGAATTGCTGTGGGTTCTATGACATCTCCTTCTAAATCGAGGAACGTTTCTATGGAAACGACAGGATTCTCTTTTGGGATAGGAGTATCTCCTTTCCGATATACTATTCCTTCTTTACTACATCAATCGTTCCCTAACATTGAGGAATTAACGCAGAAATTGAGTCAGTATGACATACTAAGGGTTCTACAATTCTCCATCTAAATCGAGAATTGATCCTATGGAATCGAAAGGATTTTATTTTGGGATACGACTATCTCTTTTCCGATGCACTATTATTTCTTTACTACAACCCTCGCTCCCTCACATTGATGAATTAACACCGAAATTGCGTCGCTTTGAATTACTGTGCGTTCTATGACATCTCCTCCTAAATCGAGGAGCGTTTCTATGGAAACGACAGGATTTAATTTTGAGATACGAGTATCTCGTATCCGATGCACTATTCCTTCTTCACTACATCACTCTCCCCCTCACATTTGCGAATTAACACAGAAATTATGTAAGTATGACATACTATGGGTCTAGCAATTCTCCATCTAAATCGACAAACGTTTCAATGGATACAACAGGATTTTCTTTTGGGATACGACTATGTCCTTTCCGATGCACTATTCCTTTATTACTGCATTACTCACTCCCTCACATTGACGAATTAACACAGGAATTGCGTCGCTTTGAATTAGTGTGGGTTCTATGACATCTCCTTCTAAATCGAGGAACATTTCTATGGAAACGACAGGATTTTCTTTTGGGATACGAGTATCTCCATTCCGATGCACTTTTCCTTATTTACTACATCACTCGCTCCCTCACACTGACGAATTAACACAAAAATTGTGTCAGTATGACATACTCTGGGTTCTAGCAATTCTCCATGTAAATCGAGAAACGTTTATATGGAAACGAAAGAATTTTCTCTTGGGATACGACTATCTCCTTTCCGATGCACTATTCCTTCCATACTGCATTCCTCGCTCCCTCACATTGACCAATTAACACAGAAATTGCGTCGCTATGAATTACTATGGGTTCTATGACATCTCCTACTAAATCGAGGTACGTTTCTATGGAAACGACAGGATTTTCATTTGGGATACGAGTATCTCCTTTCCGATGCACTATTCGTTCTTTACTACATCACTCGCTCCCACACATTGACGAATTAACACAGAAATTGTGTCAGTATGACATACTATGGGTTCTAGCAATTCTCCATCTAAAACGAGAAACGTTTCCGTGGTAAAGAAAAGATTTTCTCTTGGGATACGACTATCTCCTTTCCGATGCACTATTCCTTCTTTACTGCATCCCTCGCTTCCTCACATTGACGAATTAACACAGAAATTGCATCGCTATGAATTACTGTGGGTTCTATGACATCTCCTTCTAAATCGAGGAACGTTTGTATGGAAACGACATGATTTTCTTTTGGGATACGAGTATCTCCTTTCCGATGCACTATTCGTTCTTTACTGCATCCCTCGCTCTCTCACATCGACGAATTAACACTGAAATTGCGTCGCTATGAATTACTGTGGATTCTATGACATCACTTTCTAAATCGAGGAACATTTCTATGGATACGACAGGATTTTCCTTTGGGATACGACTATCGCCCTTCCGATGCACTATTCCTTGTTTACTACATCAATCGTTCCCTCACATTGAGGAATTAACACAGAAATTGTGTCAGTATGACATACTATGGGTTCTAGGAATTCTCCATCTAAATCGAGAAACGTTTCTATGGAAAAGAAAGGATTTTCTTTTGGGATACGACTATCTCCTTTCCGATGCACTATTCCTTCTTTACTACATTCCTCGCTCCCTCACATTAATGAATTAACACAGAAATTGCGTCGCTTTGAATTACTGTGGGTTCTATGATATCTCCTTCTAAATCGAGGAACGTTTCTATGCAAACGACAGGATTTTATTTTGGATACGAGTATCTCGTATCCAATGCACTATTCCTTCTTCACTACATCACTCTCTCCCTCACATTGGCGAATTAACACAGAAATTGTGTCAGTATGACATACTATGTGTTCTAGCAATTCTCCATCTAAATCGAGAAACGTTTCCATGGATACGACAGGATTTTCATTTGGGATACGAGTATCTCCTTTCCGATATACTATTCCTTCTTTACTACATCAATCGTTCCCTCACATTGAGGAATTAACACAGAAATTGTGCCAGTATGACATACTATGGGTTCTAGCAATTCTCAATCTAAATCGAGAAACGTTTCTATGGATACGACAGGATTTCCTTTTGGGATAGGAGTATGTTCTTTCCGATGCACTACTCCTTCTTTACTGCAATCCTCGCTCCCTCTCATTGACGAATTAACACAGAAATTGCGTCGCTATGAAATACTGTGGGTTCAATGACACTTCCTTCTAAAACGAAGAACGTTTCTATGGAAACGACAGGATTTTCTTTTGGGATACGAGTATGTCCTTTCCGATGCGCTATTCCTTCCTTACTGCAATCCTCGCTCCCTCACATTGACGAATTAACACAGAAATTGCGTCGCTATGAAATACTGTGGGTTCTCTGACACCTGATTCTAAATCGAGGAACGTCTCTATGGAAACGACAGGATTTTCTTTTGGGATACGGGTATCTCCTTTCTGATGCACTATTCCTTCTTTACTACATCAATCGTTCCCTCACATTGAGGAATTAACACAGAAATTGTGTCAGTATGACATACTATGGGTTCTAGCAGTTCTCCATCTAAATCGAGAAACGTTTCTATGGATACGACAGGATTTTCTTTTGGGAGACGAGTATCTCCTTTCCGATGCACTATTCCTTCTTTACTGCATCCCTCGCTCCCTCACATTGAAGAATTAACACAGAAATTGCGTCGCTATGAAATACTGTGGGTTCTATGACACCTCCTTCTAAATCGAGGAACGTTTCTATGGAAACGACAGGATTTTCTTTTAGGGTACGAGTATCTCATTTCCAATGCACTATTCCTTCTTTACTACACCACTCGCTCAATCACATTGACGAATTAACACAGAAATTTTGTCAATATGACATGCTATGGGTTCTAGCAATTCTCCATCTAAATCGAGAAGCGTTTCTATGGAAAAGTAAGGATTTTCTTTTGGGATACGACTATCTCCTTTCCGATGCACTATTCCTTCTTTACTGCATCCCTGGCTCCCTCACATTGACGAATTAACACTGAAATTGCGTCGCTACGAATTGCTGTGGGTTCTATGACATCTCCTTCTAAATCGAGGAACGTTTCTATGGAAACGACAGGATTTTATTTTGGGATACGAATATCTCGTATCCGATGCACTATTCTATATTCACTACATCACTCTCTCCCTCACATTTGCGAATTAACCCCGAAATTGTGTCAGTATGACATACTATGGGTTCTAGCAATTCTCCATCTAAATCGAGAAACGTTTCAATGGATACGACAGGATTTTCTTTTGGGATACGACTATCTCCTTTCCGAAGCACTATTCCTTCTTTACTGCATCCCTGGCTCCCTCACATTGACGAATTAACACTGAAATTGCGTCGCTATGAATTGCTGTGTGTTCTATGACATCTCCTTCTAAATCGAGAAACGTTTCTATGGAAACGACAGGATTTTCTTTTGGGATACGGATATCTCCTCTCCGATGCACTATTCCTTCTTTACTACATCACTCGCTCAATCACATTGACGAATTAACACATTAATTGTGTCAGTATGACATACTATGGGTCTAGCAATTCTCCATCTAAATCGAGAAACGTTTCTATGGATACGACAGGATTTTCTTTTGGGATACGAGTATCTCCTTTCCGATGCACTATTCCTTCTTTACTGCATCCCTGGCTCCCTCACATTGACGAATTAACACTGAAATTGCGTCGCTATGAATTGCTGTGGGTTCTATGACATCTCCTTCTAAATCGAGAAACGTCTCTATGGAAACGACAGGATTCACTTTTGGGATACGAGTATCTCCTTTCCGATATACTATTCCTTCTTTACTACATCAATCGTTCCCTCACATTGAGGAATTAACACAGATATTGTGTCAGTATGACATACTATGGGTTCTAGGAATTCTCCATCTAAATCGATAACGTTTCTATGGAAAAGAAAGGATTTTCTTTTCGGATACGACTATCTCCTTTCCGATGCACTAATCCTTCTTTACTGCATCCCTGGCTCCCTCACATTGACGAATTAACACTGAAATTTCGACGCTGTGAATCGCTGTGGGTTCTAAGACGTCTCCTTCTAAATCGAGGAACGTTTCTATGGAAACGACAGGATTCTCTTTTGGGATACGAGTATCTCCTTTCCGATATACTATTCCTTCTTTACTACATCAATCGTTCCCTAACATTGAGGAATTAACACAGAAATTGTGTCAGTATGACCTACTATGGGTTCTAGCAATTCTCCATCTAAATCGAGAAACGTTTCTATGGATACGACAGGATTTTCTTTTGGGAGACGAGTATCTCCTTTCCGATGCACTATTCCTTCTTTACTGCATCCCTCGATCCCTCACATTGAAGAATTAACACAGAAATTGCGTCGCTATGAATTACTGTGGGTTCTATGACATCTCCTTCTAAATCGAGGCACGTTTCTATGGAAACGACAGGATTTTCTTTTGGGATACGGATATCTCCTTTCCGATGCACTATTCCTTCTTTACTACATCACTCGCTCAATGACATTTACGAATTAACACATAAATTGTGTCAGTATGACATAGTATGGGTCTAGCAATTCTCCATCTAAATCGAGAAACGTTTCTATGGATACGACAGGATTTTCTTTTGGGATACGAGTATCTCCTTTCCGATGCACTATTCCTTCTTTACTGCATCCCTGGCTCCCTCACATTGACGAATTAACACTGAAATTGCGTCGCTATGAATTGCTGTGTGTTCTATGACATCTCTTTCTAAATCGAGAAACGTTTCTATGGAAACGACAGGATTCTCTTTTGGGATACGAGTATCTCCTTTCCGATATACTATTCCTTCTTTACTACATCAATCGTTCCCTCACATTGAGGAATTAACACAGAAATTGTGTCAGTATGACATACTATGGGTTCTAGCAGTTCTCCATCTAAATCGAGAAACGTTTCTATGGATACGACAGGATTTTTTTTGGGAGACGAGTATCTCCTTTCCGATGCACTATTCCTTCTTTACTGCATCCCTCGCTCCCTCACATTGAAGAATTAACACAGAAATTGCGTCGCTATGAAATACTGTGGGTTCTATGACACCTCCTTCTAAATCGAGGAACGTTTCTATGGAAACGACAGGATTTTCTTTTAGGGTACGAGTATCTCATTTCCGATGCACTATTCCTTCTTTACTACACCACTCGCTCAATCACATTGACGAATTAACACAGAAATTTTGTCAATATGACATGCTATGGGTTCTAGCAATTCTCCATCTAAATCGAGAAGCGTTTCTATGGAAAAGTAAGGATTTTCTTTTGGGATACGACTATCTCCTTTCCGATGCACTATTCCTTCTTTACTGCATCCCTGGCTCCCTCACATTGACGAATTAACACTGAAATTGCGTCGCTATGAATTGCTGTGGGTTCTATGACATCTCCATCTAAATCGAGAAATTTTTCTATGGATACGACAGGATTTTCTTTGGGAGACGAGTATCTCCTTTCCGATGCACTATTCCTTCTTTACTGCATCCCTCGGTCCCTCACATTAAAGAATTAACACAGAAATTGCGTCGCTATGAATTACTGTGGGTTCTATGACATCTCCTTCTATATCGAGGCACGTTTCTATGGAAACGACAGGATTTTCTTTTGGGATACGGATATCTCCCTTCCGATGCACTATTCCTTCTTTACTACATCACTCGCTCAATCACATTGATGAATTAACACATAAATTGTGTCAGTATGACATACTATGGGTCTAGCAATTCTCCATCTAAATCGAGGAACGTTTCTATGGAAACGACAGGATTTTATTTTGGGATACGAGTATCTCGTATCCGATGCACTATTCCTTCTTCACTACATCACTCTCTCCCTCACATTTGCGAATTGACACAGAAATTGAGTCAGTATGACATACTATGGGTTCTAGCAATTCTCCATCTAAATCGAGAATTGATCCTATGGAAACGAAAGGATTTTATTTTGGGATACGACTATCTCCTTTCCGATGCACTATTATATCTTTACTACAACCCTCGCTCCCTCACATTGATGAATTAACTCCGAAATTGCTTCGCTTTGAATTACTGTGCGTTCTATGACATCTCCTCCTAAATCGAGGAACGTTTCTATGGAAACGACAGGATTTAATTTTGAGATACGAGTGTCTCGTATCCGATGCACTATTCCTTCTTCACTACATCACTCTCTCCCTCACATTTGCGAATTAACACAGAAATTTTGTAAGTATGACATACTATGGGTCTAGCAATTCTCCATCTACATCTAGAAACGTTTCAATGGATACAACAGGATTTTCTTTTGGGATACGACTATCTCCTTTCCGATGCACTATTCCTTTATTACTGCATTACTCACTCCCTCACATTGACGAATTAACACAGAAATTGCGTCGCTTTGAATTAGTGTGGGTTCTATGACATCTCCTTCTAAATCGAGGAACGTTTCTATGGAAACGACAGGATTTTCTTTTGGGATACGAGTATCTCCATTCCGATGCACTTTTCCTTAATTACTACATCACTCGCTCCCTCACACTGACGAATTAACACAAAAACTGTGTCAGTATGACATACTCTGGGTTCTAGCAATTCTCCATGTAAATCGAGAAACGTTTATATGGAAACGAAAGAATTTTCTCTTGGGATACGACTATCTCCTTTCCGATGCACTATTCCTTCTTTACTGCATTCCTCGCTCCCTCACATTGACCAATTAACACAGAAATTGCGTCGCTATGAATTACTATGGGTTCTATGACATCTCCTACTAAATCGAGGAACGTTTCTATGGAAACGACAGGATTTTCTTTTGGGATACGAGTATCTCCTTTCCGATGCACTATTCGTTCTTTACTACATCACTCGCTCCCACACATTGACGAATTAACACAGAAATTGTGTCAGTATGACATACTATGGGTTCTAGCAATTCTCCATCTAAAACGAGAAACGTTTCCGTGGTAAAGAAAAAATTTTCTCTTGGGATACGACTATCTCCTTTCCGATGCACTATTCCTTCTTTACTGCATCCCTCGCTTCCTCACATTGACGAAATAACACAGAAATTGCATCGCTATGAATTACTGTGGGTTCTATGACATCTCCTTCTACATCGAGGAACGTTTCTATGGAAACGATATGATTTTCTTTTGGGATACGAGTTTCTCCTTTCCGATGCACTATTCCTTCTTTACTGCATCCTTCGCTCTCTCACATTGACGAATTAACACAGAAATTGCGTCGCTATGAATTACTGTGGATTCTATGACATCACTATCTAAATCGAGGAACATTTCTATGGATACGACAGGATTTTCTTTTGGGATACGACTATCGCCCTTCCGATGCACTATTCCTTGTTTACTACATCAATCGTTCCCTCACATTGAGGAATTAACACAGAAATTGTGTCAGTATGACATACTATGGGTTCTAGGAATTCTCCATCTAAATCGAGAAACGTATCTATGGAATAGAAAGGATTTTCTTTTGGGATACGACTATCTCCTTTCCGATGCACTATTCCTTCTTTACTACATTCCTCGCTCCCTCACATTGATGAATTAACACAGAAATTGCGTCGCTATGAAATACTGTGGGTTCTATGACATCTCCTTCTAAATCGAGGAACGTTTCTCAGGAAACGACAGGATTCTCTTTTGGGATACGAGTATCTCCTTTCTGATATACTATTCCTTCTTTACTACATCAATCGTTCCCTCACATTGAGGAATTAACACAGAAATTGTGCCAGTATGACATACTATGGGTTCTAGCAATTCTCAATCTAAATCGAGAAACGTTTCTATGGATACGACAGGATTTCCTTTTGGGATAGGAGTATGTTCTTTCCGATGCACTACTCCTTCTTTACTGCAATCCTCGCTCCCTCTCATTGACGAATTAACACAGAAATTGCGTCGCTATGAAATACTGTGGGTTCAATGACACTTCCTTCTAAATCGAGGAACGTTTCTATGGAAACGACAGGATTTTCTTTTGGGATAAGAGTATGTCCTTTCCGATGCGCTATTCCTTCTTTACTGCAATCCTCGCTCCCTCACATTGACGAATTAACACAGAAATTGCGTCGCTATGAAATACTGTGGGTTCTATGACACCTCCTTCTAAGTCGAGGAACGTTTCTATGGAAACGACAGGATTTTCTTTTGGGATACGGATATCTCCTTTCCGATGCACTATTCCTTCTTTACTACATCACTAGCTCCCTCACATTGATGAATTAACACAGAAATTGCGTCGCTATGAATTGCTGTGTGTTCTTTGACATCTCCTTCTAAATCGAGGAACGTTTCTATGGAAACGACAGGATTCTCTTTTGGGATACGAGTATTTCCTTTCCGATATACTATTCCTTCATTACTACAACAATCGTTCCCTCACATTGAGGCATTAACACAGAAATTGTGTCAGTATGACATACTATGGGTTCTAGCAATTCTCCATCCAAATCGAGAAACGTTTCTATGGAAAAGAAAGGATTTTCTTTTGGGATAAGACTATCTCCTTTCCGATGCACTGTTCCTTTTTACTGCATCCCTGGCACCCTCACATTGACGAATTAACACTGAAATTGCGTCGATATGAATTGCTGTGGGTTCTATGACATCTCCTTCTAAATCGAGGAACGTTTCTATGGAAACGACAGGATTCTCTTTTGGGATACGAGTATCTCCTTTCCGATATACTATTCCTTCTTTACTACATCAATCGTTCCCTCACATTGAGGAATTAACACAGAAATTGTGTCAGTATGACATACTATGGGTTCTAGGAATTCTCCATCTAAATCGAGAAACGTTTCTATGGAAAAGAAAGGATTTTCTTTTCGGATACGACTATCTCCATTCCGATGCACTAATCCTTCTTTACTGCATCCCTGGCTCCCTCACATTGACGAATTAACACTGAATTTTCGACACTATGAATCGCTGTGGGTTCTAAGACGTCTCCTTCTAAATCGAGGAACGTTTCTATGGAAACGACAGGATTCTCTTTTGGGATACGAGCATCTCCTTTCCGATATTCTATTCATTATTTACTACATCAATCGTTCCCTAACATTGAGGAATTAACACAGAAATTGTGTCAGTATGACCTACTATGGGTTCTAGCAATTCTCCATCTAAATCGAGAAACGTTTCTATGGATACGACAGGATTTTCTTTTGGGAGACGAGTATCTCCTTTCCGATGCACTATTCCTTCTTTACTGCATCCCTCGCTCCCTCACATTGAAGAATTAACCCAGAAATTGCGTCGCTATGAATTACTGTGGGTTCTATGACATCTCCTTCTAAATCGAATCACGTTTCTATGGAAACGACAGGATTTTCTTTTGGGATACGGATATCTCCCTTCCGATGCACTATTCCTTCTTTACTACATCACTCGCTCAATCACATTGACGAATTAACACATAAATTGTGTCAGTATGACATACTATGGGTCTAGCAGTTCTCCATCTAAATCGAGGAACGTTTCTATGGAAACGACAGGATTTTCTTTTGGGATACGAGTATCTCCTTTCCGATGCACTATTCCCTCTTTACTGCAATCCTCGCTCACTCACATTGACGAATTAACACAGAAATTGCGTCGCTATGAAATACTGTGGGTTCTATGACACCTCCTTCTAAATCGAGGAACGTTTCTATGGAAACGACAGGATTTTCTTTTAGGGTACGAGTATCTCATTTCCGATGCACTATTCCTTCTTTACTACATCACTCGCTCAATCACATTGACGAATTAACACAGAAATTTTGTCAATATGACATGCTATGGGTTCTAGCAATTCTCCATCTAAATCGAGAAGCGTTTCTATGGAAAAGTAAGGATTTTCTTTTGGGATACGACTATCTCCTTTCCGATGCACTATTCCTTCTATACTGCATCCCTGGCTCCCTCACATTGACGAATTAACACTGAAATTGCGTCGCTATGAATTGCTGTGGGTTCTATGACACCTCCCTCTAAATCGAGGAACGTTTCTATGGAAACGACAGGATTCTCTTTTGGGATACGAGTATCTCCTTTCCGATATACTATTCCTTCTTTACTACATCAATCGTTCCCTCACATTGAGGAATTAACACAGATATTGTGTCAGTATGACATACTATGGGTTCTAGCAATTCTCCATCTAAATCGAGAATCGTTTCTGTGGAAACGAAAGGATTTTATTTTGCGATACGACTATCTCCTTTCCGATGCACTATTATTTCTTTACTACAACCCTCGCTCCCTCACATTGATGAATTAACACAGAAATTGCGTCGCTTTGAAATACTGTGGGTTCTTCGACATCTCCTTCTAAATCGAGGAACATTTCTATGGAAACGACAGGATTTTATTTTGGGATACGAATATCTCGTATCCAATGCACTATTCTATCTTCACTACATCACTCTCTCCCTCACATTTGCGAATTAACCCCGAAATTGTGTCAGTATGACATACCATGGGTTCTAGCAATTCTCCATCTAAATCGAGAAACGTTTCAATGGATAGGAAAGGATTTTCTTTTGGGATACGAGTATCTCCTTTCCGATGCACTATTCCTTCTTTACTGCAATCCTCGCTCCCTCACATTGACGAATTAACACAGAAATTGCGTCGCTATGAAATACTGTGGGTTCTATGACACCTCCTTTTAAATCGAGGAACGTTTCTATGGAAACGACAGGATTTTCTTTTAGGGTACGAGTATCTCATTTCCGATGCACTATTCATTCTTTACTACATCACTCGCTCAATCACATTGATGAATTAACACAGAAATTTTGTCAGTATGACATACTATGGGTTCTAACAATTCTCCATCTAAATCGAGAAACGTTTTGATGGAAAAGAAAGGATTTTCTTTTGGGATACGACTATCTCCTTTCCGATGCACTATTCCTTCTTTACTGCATCCCTGGATCCCTCACATTGACGAATTAACACTGAAATTGCGTCGCTATGAATTGCTGTGTGTTCTATGACATCTCCTTCTAAATCGAGGAACGTTTCTATGGAAACGACAGGATTCTCTTTTGGGATACGAGTATCTCCTTTCCGATATACTATTCCTTCTTCAGTACATCACTCTCTCCCTCACATTTGCGAATTAACACAGAAATTGTGTCAGTATGACATACTATAGGTTCTAGCAATTCTCCATCTAAATCGAGAAACGTTTCAATAAATACGACAGGATTTTCTTTTGGGATACGAGTATCTCCTTTCCGATGCCCTATTCCTCCTTTACTGCAATCCTCGCTCCCTCACTTTGACGAATTAACACAGAAATTGCGTCGCTATGAAATACTGTGGGTTCTATGACACCTCCTTCTAAATCGAGGCACATTTCTATGGAAACGACAGGATTTTCTTTTGGGATACGGATATCTCCTTTCCGATGCACTATTCCTTCTTTACTACATCACTCGCTCAATCACATTGACGAATTAACACATAAATTGTGTCAGTATGACATACTATGTGTCTAGCAATTCTCCATCTAAATCGAGAAACGTTTCTATGGATACGACAGGATTTTCTTTTGGGATACGAGTATCTCCTTTCCGATGCACTATTCCTTCTTTACTGCGTACCTGGCTCCCTCACATTGACGAATTAACACTGAAATTGCGTCGCTATGAATTGCTGTGGGTTCTATGACATCTCCTTCTAAATCGAGAAACGTTTCTATGGAAACGACAGGATTCACTTTTGGGATACGAGTATCTCCTTTCCGATATACTATTCCTTCTTTACTACATCAATCGTTCCCTCACATTGAGGAATTACCACAGAAATTCTGTCAGTATGACATACTATGGGTTCTAGCAATTCTCCATCTAAATCGAGAAACGTTTCTTTGGATACGACAGGATTTTCTTTTGGGATACGAGTATCTCCTTTCCGATGCACTATTCCTTCTTTACTGCAATCCTCGCTCCCTCACATTGACGAATTAACACCGAAATTGCGTCGCTATGAAATACTGTGGGTTCTATGAAACCTCCTTCTAAATCGAGAAACGTTTCTATGGAAACGACAGGATTTTATTTTAGGGTACGAGTATCCCATTTCCGATGCACTATTCCTTCTTTACTACATCACTCGCTCAATCACATTGACGAATTAACACAGAAATTTTGTCAATATGACATGCTATGGGTTCTAGCAATTCTCCATCTAAATCGAGAAACGTTTCTATGGAAAAGAAAGGATTTTCTTTTGGGATACGACTATCTCCTTTCCGATGCACTATTCCTTCTTTACTACATCACTCGCTCAATCACCTTGACGAATTAACACATAAATTGTGTCAGTATGACATACTATGGGTCTAGCAATACTCCATCTAAATCGAGAAACGTTTCTATGGATACGACAGGATTTTCTTTTGGGATACGAGTATCTCCTTTCCGATGCACTATTCCTTCTTTACTGCATCCCTGGCTCCCTCACATTGACGACTTAACACTGAAATTGCGTCGCTATGAATTGCTGTGGTTTCTATGACATCTCCTTCTAAATCGAGGCACGTTTCTATGGAAACGACAGGATTTTCTTTTGGGATACGGATATCTCCCTTCCGATGCACTATTCCTTCTTTACTACATCACTCGCTCAATCACATTGACGAATTAACACATAAATTGTGTCAGTATGACATACTATGGGTCTAGCAGTTCTCCATCTAAATCGAGGAACGTTTCTATGGAAACGACAGGATTTTCTTTTGGGATACGAGTATCTCCTTTCCGATGCACTATTCCCTCTTTACTGCAATCCTCGCTCACTCACATTGACGAATTAACACAGAAATTGCGTCGCTATGAAATACTGTGGGTTCTATGACACCTCCTTCTAAATCGAGGGACGTTTCTATGGAAACGACAGGATTTTATTTTGGGATACGAATATCTCGTATCCAATGCACTATTCTATCTTCACTACATCACTCTCTCCCTCACATTTGCGAATTAACCCCGAAATTGTGTCAGTATGACATACTATGGGTTCTAGCAATTCTCCATCTAAATCGAGAAACGTTTCAATGGATAGGAAAGGATTTTCTTTTGGGAGACGAGTATCTCATTTCCGATGCACTATTCCTTCTTTACTACATCACTCGCTCAATCACATTGATGAATTAACACAGAAATTTTGTCAGTATGACATACTATGGGTTCTAGCAATTCTCCATCTAAATCGAGAAACGTTTTGATGGAAAAGAAAGGATTTTCTTTTGGGATACGACTATCTCCTTTCCGAAGCACTATTCCTTCTTTACTGCATCCCTGGATCCCTCACATTGACGAATTAACACTGAAATTGCGTCGCTATGAATTGCTGTGTGTTCTATGACATCTCCTTCTAAATCGAGGAACGTTTCTATGGAAACGACAGGATTCTCTTTTGGGATACGAGTATCTCCTTTCCGATATACTATTCCTTCTTCACTACATCACTCTCTCCCTCACATTTGCGAATTAACACAGAAATTGTGTCAGTATGACATACTATAGGTTCTAGCAATTCTCCATCTAAATCGAGAAACGTTTCAATAAATACGACAGGATTTTCTTTTGGGATACGAGTATCTCCTTTCCGATGCCCTATTCCTCCTTTACTGCAATCCTCGCTCCCTCACTTTGACGAATTAACACAGAAATTGCGTCGCTATGAAATACTGTGGGTTCTATGACACCTCCTTCTAAATCGAGGCACATTTCTATGGAAACGACAGGATTTTCTTTTGGGATACGGATATCTCCTTTCCGATGCACTATTCCTTCTTTACTACATCACTCGCTCAATCACATTGACGAATTAACACATAAATTGTGTCAGTATGACATACTATGTGTCTAGCAATTCTCCATCTAAATCGAGAAACGTTTCTATGGATACGACAGGATTTTCTTTTGGGATACGAGTATCTCCTTTCCGATGCACTATTCCTTCTTTACTGCGTCCCTGGCTCCCTCACATTGACGAATTAACACTGAAATTGCGTCGCTATGAATTGCTGTGGGTTCTATGACATCTCCTTCTAAATCGAGAAACGTTTCTATGGAAACGACAGGATTCACTTTTGATATACGAGTATCTCCTTTCCGATATACTATTCCTTCTTTACTACATCAATCGTTCCCTCACATTGAGGAATTACCACAGACATTCTGTCAGTATGACATACTATGGGTTCTAGCAATTCTCCATCTAAATCGAGAAACGTTTCTATGGATACGACAGGATTTTCTTTTGGGATACGAGTATCTCCTTTCCGATGCACTATTCCTTCTTTACTGCAATCCTCGCTCCCTCACATTGACGAATTAACACCGAAATTGCGTCGCTATGAAATACTGTGGGTTCTATGAAACCTCCTTCTAAATCGAGAAACGTTTCTATCGAAACGACTGGATTTTCTTTTAGGGTACGAGTATCCCATTTCCGATGCACTATTCCTTCTTTACTACATCACTCGCTCAATCACATTGACGAATTAACACATAAATTGTGTCAGTATGACATACTATGGGTCTAGCAATTCTCCATCTAAATCGAGAAACGTTTCTATGGATACGACAGGATTTTCTTTTGGGATACGGGTATCTCCTTTCCGATGCACTATTCCTTCTTTACTGCATCCCTGGCACCCTCACATTAAAGAATTAACACAGAAATTGCGTCGCTATGAATTACTATGGGTTCTATGACATCTCCTTCTAAATCGAGGCACGTTTCTATGGAAACGACAGGATTTTCTTTTGGGATACGGATATCTCCCTTCCGATGCACTATTCCTTCTTTACTACATCACTCGCTCAATCACATTGACGAATTAACACATAAATTGTGTCAGTATGACATACTATGGGTCTAGCAATTCTCCATCTAAATCGAGAAACGTTTCTATGGATACGACAGGATTTTCTTTTGGGATACGAGTATCTCCTTTCCGATGCACTATTCCTTCTTTACTGCATCCCTGGCTCCCTCACATTGACGACTTAACACTGAAATTGCGTCGCTATGAATTGCTGTGGGTTCTATGACATCTCCTTCTAAATCGAGAAACGTTTCTATGGAAACGACAAGATTCTCTTTTGGGATACGAGTATCTCCTTTCCGATATACTTTTCCTTCTTTACTACATCAATCGTTCCCTCACATTGAGGAATTAACACAGAAATTGTGTCAGTATGACATACTATGGGTTCTAGCAGTTCTCCATCTAAATCGAGAAACGTTTCTATGGATACGACAGGATTTTCTTTTGGGAGACAAGTATCTCCTTTCCGATGCACTATTCCCTCTTTACTGCAATCCTCGCTCACTCACATTGACGAATTAACACAGAAATTGCGTCGCTATGAAATACTGTGGGTTCTATGACACCTCCTTCTAAATCGAGGAACGTTTCTATGGAAACGACAGGATTTTCTTTTAGGGTACGAGTATCTCATTTCCGATGCACTATTCCTTCTTTTCTACATCACTCGCTCAATCACGTTGACGAATTAACACAGAAATTTTGTCAATATGACATGCTATGGGTTGTAGCAATTCTCCATCTAAATCGAGAAGCGTTTCTATGGAAAAGTAAGGATTTTCTTTTGGGATACGACTATCTCCTTTCCGATGCACTATTCCTTCTATACTGCATCCCTGGCTCCCTCACATTGACGGATTAACACTGAAATTGCGTCGCTATGAATTGCTGTGGGTTCTATGACACCTCCTTCTAAATCGAGGAACGTTTCTATGGAAACGACAGGATTCTCTTTTGGGATACGAGTATCTCCCTTCCGATATACTATTCCTTCTTTACTACATCAATCGTTCCCTCACATTGAGGAATTAACACAGATATTGTGTCAGTATGACATACTATGGGTTCTAGCAATTCTCCATTTAAATCGAGAATCGTTTCTGTGGAAACGAAAGGATTTTATGTTGCGATACGACTATCTCCTTTCCGATGCACTATTATTTCTTTACTACAACCCTCGCTCCCTCACATTGATGAATTAACACAGAAATTGCGTCGCTTTGAAATACTGTGGGTTCTTCGACATCTCCTTCTAAATCGAGGAACGTTTCTATGGAAACGACAGGATTTTATTTTGGGATACGAATATCTCGTATCCAATGCACTATTCTATCTTCACTACATCACTCTCTCCCTCACATTTGCGAATTAACCCCGAAATTGTGTCAGTATGACATACTATGGGTTCTAGCAATTCTCCATCTAAATCGAGAAACGTTTCAATGGATACGACAGGATTTTCTTTTGGGATACGAGTATCTCCTTTCCGATGCACTATTCCTTCTTTACTGCAATCCTCGCTCCCTCACATTGACGAATTAACACAGAAATTGCGTCGCTATGAAATACTGTGGGTTCTATGACACCTCCTTCTAAATCGAGGAAAGTTTCTATGGAAACGACAGGATTTTCTTTTAGGGTACTAGTATCTCATTTCCGATGCACTATTCATTCTTTACTACATCACTCGCTCAATCACATTGACGAATTAACACAGAAATTTTGTCAGTATGACATACTATGGGTTCTAGCAATTCTCCATCTAAATCGAGAAACGTTTTGATGGAAAAGAAAGGATTTTCTTTTGGGATACGACTATCTCCTTTCCGATGCACTATTCCTTCTTTACTGCATCCCTGGATCCCTCACATTGACGAATTAACACTGAAATTGCGTCGCTATGAATTGCTGTGTGTTCTATGACATCTCCTTCTAAATCGAGGAACGTTTCTATGGAAACGACAGGATTCTCTTTTGGGATACGAGTATCTCCTTTCCGATATACTATTCCTTCTTCACTACATCACTCTCTCCCTCACATTTGCGAATTAACACAGAAATTGTGTGAGTATGACATACTATGGGTTCTAGCAATTCTCCATCTAAATCGAGAAACGTTTCAATAAATACGACAGGATTTTCTTTTGGGATACGAGTATCTCCCTTCCGATGCACTATTCCTTCTTTACTGCAATCCTCGCTCCCTCACTTTGACGAATTAACAAAGAAATTGCGTCGCTATGAAATACTGTGGGTTCTATGACACCTCCTTCTAAATCGAGGCACATTTCTATGGAAACGACAGGATTTTCTTTTGGGATACGGATATCTCCTTTCCGATGCACTATTCCTTCTTTACTACATCACTCGCTCAATCACATTGACGAATTAACACAGAAATTTTGTCAATATGACATGCTATGGGTTCTAGCAATTCTCCATCTAAATCGAGAAACGTTTCTATGGAAAAGAAAGGATTATCTTTTGGGATACGACTATCTCCTTTCCGATGCACTATTCCCTCTTTACTGCATCCCTGGCACCCTCACATTAAAGAATTAACACAGAAATTGCGTCGCTATGAATTACTATGGGTTCTATGACACCTCCTTCTAAATCGAGGCACGTTTCTATGGAAACGACAGGATTTTCTTTTGGGATACGGATATCTCCCTTCCGATGCACTATTCCTTCTTTACTACATCACTCGTTCAATCACATTGACGAATTAACACATAAATTGTGTCAGTATGACATACTATGGGTCTAGCAATTATACATCTAAATCGAGAAACGTTTCTATGGATACGACAGGATTTTCTTTTGGGATACGAGTATCTCCTTTCCGATGCACTATTCCTTCTTTACTGCATTCCTGGCTCCCTCACATTGACGGATTAACACTGAAATTGCGTCGCTATGAATTGCTGTGGGTTCTATGACACCTCCTTCTAAATCGAGGAACGTTTCAATGGAAACGACAGGATTCTCTTTTGGGATACGAGTATCTCCTTTCCGATATACTATTCCTTCTTTACTACATCAATCGTTCCCTCAAATGGAGGAATTAACACAGATATTGTGTCAGTATGACATACTATGGGTTCTAGCAATTCTCCATCTAAATCGAGAATCGTTTCTATGGAAACGAAAGGATTTTATTTGCGATACGACTATCTCCTTTCCGATACACTATTATTTCTTTACTACAACCCACGCTCCCTCACATTTATGAATTAACACAGAAATTGCGTCGCTTTGAAATACTGTGGGTTCTATGGCATCTCCTTCTAAATCGAGGAACGTTTCTATGGAAACGACAGGATTTTATTTTGGGATACGAATATCTCGTATCCGATGCACTATTCTATCTTCACTACATCACTCTCTCCCTCACATTTGCGAATTAACACAGAAATTGTGTCAGTATGACATACTATGGGTTCTAGCAATTCTCCATCTAAATCGAGAAACGTTTCAATGGATACGACAGGATTTTCTTTTGGGATACGAGTATCTCCTTTCCGATGCACTGTTCCTTCTTTACTGCAATCCTCGCTCCCTCACAATGGCGAATTAACACAGACATTGCGTCGCTATGAAATACTGTGGGTTCTATGACACCACCTTCTAAATCGTGGAACGTTTCTATTGAAACGGCAGGATTTTCTTTTAGGGTACGAGTATCTCATTTCCGATGCACTATTCCTTCTTTACTACATCACTCGCTCAATCACATTGACGAATTAACACAGAAATTTTGTCAGTATGACATACTATGGGTTCTAGCAATTCTCCATCTAAATCAAGAAACGTTTCTATGGAAAAGAAAGGATTTTCTTTTGGGATACGACTATCTCCTTTCCGACGCACTATTCCTTCTTTACTGCATCCCTGGCTCCCTCACATTGACGAATTAACACTGAAATTGCGTCGCTATGAATTGCTGTGGGTTCTATGACATCTCCTTCTAAATCGAGGAACGTTTCTATGGAAACGACAGGATTCTCTTTTGGGATACGAGTATCACCTTTCCGATATACTATTCCTTCTTCACTACATCACTCTCTCCCTCACATTTGCGAATTAACACAGAAATTGTGTCAGTATGACATACTATGGGTTCTAGCAATTATCCATCTAAATCGAGAAACGTTTCAATGGATACGACAGGATTTTCTTTTGGGATACGAGTATCGCCTTTCCGATGCACTATTCCTTCTTTACTGCAATCCTCGCTCCCTCACATTGACGAATTAACACAGAAATTGCGTCGCTATGAAATACTGTGGGTTCTATGACACCTCCTTCTAAATCGAGAAACGTTTCTATGGAAACGACAGGATTTTCTTTTAGGGTACGAGTATCTCCTTTCCGATGCACTATTCCTTCTTTACAACATCACTCGCTCAATCACATTGACGAATTAACACAGAAATTTTGTCAGTATGACATACTATGGGTTCTAGCAATTCTCCATCTAAATCGAGAAACGTTTCTATGGAAAAGAAAGGATTTTCTTTTAAGATACGACTGTCTCCTTTCCGATGCACTATTCCTTCATTACTGCATCCCTGGCTCCCTCACATTGACGAATTAACACTGAAATTGCGTCGCTATGAATTGCTGTGGGTTCTATGACATCTTCTAAATCGAGGAACGTTTCTATGGAAACGACAGGATTCTCTTTTGGGATACGAGTATCTCCTTTCCGATATACTATTCCTTCTTTGCTACATCAACCGTTCCCTCACATTGAGGAATTAACGCAGAAATTGAGTCAGTATGACATACTATGGGTTCTACAACTCTCCATCTAAATCGAGAATCGTTTCTATGGAAACGAAAGGATTTTATTTTGGGATACGACTATCTCCTTTCCGATGCACTATTATTTCTTTACTACAACCCTCGCTCCCTCACATTGATGAATTAACACAGAAATTGCGTCGCTTTGAATTACTGTGTGTTTTATGACATCTCCTCCTAAATCGAGGAACGTTTCTATGGAAACGACAGGATTTTATTTTGTGATACGAGTATCTCGTATCCGATGCACTATTCCTTCTTCACTACATCACTCTCTCCCTCACATTTGCGAATTAACACAGAAATTGGGTCAGTATGACATACTATGGGTTCTAGCAATTCTCCATCTAAATCGAGAAACGTTTCAATGGATAGGAAAGGATTTTCTTTTGGGATACGAGTATCTCCTTTCCGATGCACTATTCCTTCTTTACTGCAATCCTCGCTCCCTCACATTGATGAATTAACACAGAAATTGCGTTGCTAGGAAATACTGTGGGTTCTATTACACCTCCTTCTAAATCGAGAAACGTTTCTATGGAAACGAAAGGATTTCCTTTTGGGATATGAGTATCTCCTTTCCGACGCACTATTCCTTCTCTACTGCATCCCTCGCTCCCTCACATTGACGAATTAACACAGAAATTGCGTCGCTATGAAATACTATGTGTTGTAAGACTTCTGTTTCCAAATCTAGTAACGTTTCTATGGAAACGATATTATTTTCTTTTGGGATACGTTTATCTCCTTTCCGATGCACTATCCCTTCTTTACTACATCACTCGCTCCCTCACATTGACGAATTAACGCAGAAATTGAGTCAGTATCACAAACTATGGGTTCTAGCAATTCTCCATCTAAATCGAGAAACGTTTCTATGGGACCGAAAGGATTTTATTTTGGGATACGACTATATCCTTTCCGATGCACTATTCCTTCTTTACTGCATCCCTCGCTCCCTCACATTGATGAATTAACACAGAAATTGCGTCGCTTTGAATTACTGTGGGTTCTATGACATCTCCTTCTAAGTCGAGGAACGTTTCTATGGAATCGACAGGATTTTATTTTGGGATATGAGTATTTCCTTTCCGATGCACTATTCGATCTTTACTACATCACTCGCTCCCTCACATTGAAGAATTAACACAGAAATTGTGTCAGTATGATGTCAGTATGTATTACTATGGGTTCTAGCTATTCTCCATCTAAATCGCGAAAGGTTTCAGTGGAAACGAAAGGATTTTCTTTTGGGATACGACTATCTACTTTCTGATGCACTATTCCTTCCTTACTGCATCCCTCGCTCCCTCACATTGACGAATTAACTCACAAATTGCGTCGCTATGTAATACTATGCGTTCTAAGATTTCTCCTTCTAAATCTAGTAACATTTCTATGGAAACGAAAGGATTTTCTATTGGGATGCGACTATCTCCTTTCCGATGCACAATTCCTGCTTTACTGCATTCCTCGCTCCCTCACATTGACTAATTTACACATAAATTGCGTCGCTATAAAATACCATGGGATCTATGACATCTCCATCTAAATCGAGTAACATTTCTATGGAAACGAGAGGATTTTCTTTTCGGATACGAATATCTCGATTCCGATGCATTATTCCATCTTTGCTGCAACTCTTGTTCCTTCACATTGACCAATTAACGGAGATATTGAGTCGCTATGAAATACTGTGGGTTCTATGTCTTTTCCTTCTAAATCGAGTAACGTTTCTATGGAGACGAATGGATTTTCTTTTGGGATACGACTATCCCCTTTCCTATGCACCATTCCTTCTTTACTGCAACAGTCACTCACTCACATTGTAGAATTAACACAGAAATAGCGTCGTTATGTAATACTGTGGGTTCTATGACATCTCCTTCTAAATAGAGTAACGATTCTATGGGAACGACAGGATTCTCCTTTGGAATACGAGTACCTATTTCCGATGCACTGTTCCTCCTTCACTGCATCCCACGCTCCCTCACATTGACGAATTAACACAGAAATTGCGTCGCAATGAAATAGTAAGGGTTCTGTGATTTCTCCTTCTAAATCGAGTAACGTTTCTATGGAGGCGACAGGATTTTCTTATGGGATACGAGTATCTCTTTTCCGATGCACCATTCCTTCTTTACTGCATCCCTTGCTCCCTCACATTGACGAATTAACACAGAAATTGCGTCGCTATGAATTACTGTGGATTCTATGACATCAACTTCTAAATCGAGGAACGTTTCTACAGAAACGACAGGATTTTCTTTTAGGATACACGTATCTCCTTTCCGATGAACTATTCCTTCTTTACTGCAATCCTCGCTCCCTCACATTGACGAATTAACACAGAAATTGCGTCGATATGTTTTACTGTGTGATCTATGACATCTCCATCTAAATCGAGCAACGATTCAATGGAAATGACAGGATTTTCTTTAAGGATACGAGTATCTAGTTTCCGATGCACTATTCCTTCTTTACTGCATCCCTCGCTCCCTCACATTGACCAATTAACACAGAAATTGCGTCGCTATGAATTTCTATGTGTTCTATGACATCTCCTACTAAATCGAGGAACGTTTCTATGGAAGCGACAGGATTTTCTTTTGGGATACGAGTATCTTCTTTCCGATGCACTATTCCTTCTTTACTACATCACTCGCTCCCTCACATTGACGAATTAATACCGAAATTGTGTCAGTATGACATACTATGGGTTCTAGTAACTCTCCATCTAAATCGAGAAACGTTTCTATGGAAACGAAAGGATTTTCTTTTGGGATACGACTATCTCCTGTCCGATGCACTATTCCTTCTTTACTGCGTCCCTCGCTCCCTCACATTGACCAATTAACACAGAAATGAGTCGCTATGAATTTCTATGGGTTCTATGACATCTCCTACTAAATCGAGGAACATTTCTATGGAAACGACAGGATTTTCTTTTGGGATACGAGTATCTCCTTTCCGATGCACACTTCCTTCTTTACTACATCACTCGCTCCCTCACATTGACGAATTAACACAGAAATTGCGTCGATATGTTTTACTGTGTGATCTATGACATCTCCATCTAAATCGAGGAACGATTCAATGGAAATGACAGGATTTTCTTTAAGGATACGAGTATCTAGTTTCCGATGCACTATTCCTTCTTTACTGCATCCCTCGCTCCCTCGCATTGACCAATTAACACAGAAATTGCGTCGCTATGAATTTCTATGTGTTCTATGACATCTCCTACTAAATCGAGGAACGTTTCTATGGAAACGACAGGATTTTCTTTTGGGATACGAGTATCTTCTTTCCGATGCACTATTCCTTCTTTACTAAATCACTCGCTCCCTCACATTGACGAATTAACACCGAAATTGTGTCAGTATGACATACTATGGGTTCTAGTAACTCTCCATCTAAATCGAGAAACGTTTCTATGGAAACGAAAGGATTTTCTTTTGGGATACGACTATCTCCTGTCCGATGCACTATTCCTTCTTTACTGCATCCCTCGCTCCCTCACATTGACCAATTAACACAGAAATTGCGTCGCTATGAATTTCTATGGGTTCTATGACATCTCCTACTAAATCGAGGAACGTTTCTATGGAAACGACAGGATTTTCTTTTGGGATACGAGTATCTCCTTTCCGATGCACTATTCCTTCTTTACTACATCACTCGCTCCCTCACATTGACGAATTAACATAGAAATTGTGTCAGTATGACATACTATGGGTTCTAGTAACTCTCCATCTAAATCGAGAAACGTTTCTATGGAAACGTAAGGATTTTCTTTTGGGATACGACTATCTCCTTTCCGATGCACTATTCCTTCTTTACTACATCACTCGCTCCCTCACATGGACGAATTAACACAGTAATTGTGTCAGTATGGCATACTATGGGTTCTAGCAATTCTCCATCCAAATCGAGAAACGTTTCTATGGATACGACAGGATTTTCTTTTGGTTACGACTATCTCCTTTCGGATGCGCTATTTCTTCTTTACTGCATCCCTCGCTCCCTCACATTGACGAATTAACACAGAAATTGCATCGCAATGAATTACTGTGGGTACTATGACATCTCCTTCTAAATCGTGAAACGTTTCTATGGAAACGACAGGATTTTCTTTTGGATACGACTATCTCCTTTCGGATGCGCTATTTCTGCTTTACTGCATCCCTCGTTCCCTCACATGGACGAATAGACACAGAAATTGCGTCGCTATGAATTACTGAGGGTTCTATGACACATCCATTTAAATCGAGGAACGATTCTATGGAAATGACAGGATTTTCTTTAGGGATACCTCCTTTCTAATACACAATTTCTTCTTTACTACATCACTCCTTCCCACACATAATGAATTAACACAGAAATTGTGTCAGTATGACATACTATGGGTTCTAGCAATCCTCCATCTAAATCGATGAACGTTTCTATGGAAACGTAAGGATTTTCTTTTGGGATACGACTATCTCCTTTCCGATGCACTATTCCTTCTTTACTGCATCCCTCGCTCCCTCACATTGACAAATTAACACAGAAATTGCGTCGCTACGAATTACTGTGGGTTCTATGACATTTCCTACTAAATCGAGGAACGTTTCTATGGAAACGACAGGATTTTCTTTTGGGATACGAGTATCTCCTTTCCTATGCACAATTCCTTCTTTACTACATCACTCGCTCCCTCACATTGACGAATTAACACAGAAATTGCGTCGATATGGATTACTGTGTGATCTATGACATCTCCATCTAAATCGAGGAACGATTCAATGGAAATGACAGGATTTTCTTTAAGGATACGAGTATCTAGTTTCCGATGCACTATTCCTTCTTTACTGCATCCCTCGCTCCCTCACATTGACCAATTAACACAGAAATTGCGTCGCTATGAATTTCTATGGGTTCTATGACGTCTCCTTCTAAATCGAGGAACGTTTCTATGGAAACGACAGGATTTTCTTTTGGGATACGAGTATCTCCTTTCCGATGCACTATTCCTTCTTTACTACATCACTCGCTCCCTCACATTGACGAATTAACATAGAAATTGTGTCAGTATGACATACTATGGTAACTCTCCATCTAAATCGAGAAACGTTTCTATGGAAACGAAAGGATTTTCTTTTGGGATACGACTATCTCCTTTCCGATGCACTATTCCTTCTTTACTGCATCCCTCGCTCCCTCACATTGACCAATTAACACAGAAACGAGTCGCTATGAATTTCTATGGGTTCTATGACATCTCCTACTAAATCGAGGAACATTTCTATGGAAACGACAGGATTTTCTTTTGGGATACGAGTATCTCCTTTCCGATGCACACTTCCTTCTTTACTGCATCACTCGCTCCCTCACATTGACGAATTAACACAGAAATTGCGTCGATATGTTTTACTGTGTGATCTATGACATCTCCATCTAAATCGAGCAACGATTCAATGGAAATGACAGGATTTTCTTTAAGGATACGAGTATCTAGTTTCCGATGCACTATTCCTTCTTTACTGCAATCCTCGCTCCCTCGCATTGACCAATTAACACAGAAATTGCGTCGCTATGAATTTCTATGTGTTCTATGACATCTCCTACTAAATCGAGGAACGTTTCTATGGAAACGACAGGATTTTCTTTTGGGATACGAGTATCTTCTTTCCGATGCACTATTCCTTCTTTACTAAATCACTCGCTCCCTCACATTGACGAATTAACACCGAAATTGTGTCAGTATGACATACTATGGGTTCTAGTAACTCTCCATCTAAATCGAGAAACGTTTCTATGGAAACGAAAGGATTTTCTTTTGGGATACGACTATCTCCTGTCCGATGCACTATTCCTTCTTTACTGCATCCCTCGCTCCCTCACATTGACCAATTAACACAGAAATTGCGTCGCTATGAATTTCTATGGGTTCTATGACATCTCCTACTAAATCGAGGAACGTTTCTATGGAAACGACAGGATTTTCTTTTGGGATACGAGTATCTCCTTTCCGATGCACTATTCCTTCTTTACTACATCACTCGCTCCCTCACATTGACGAATTAACATAGAAATTGTGTCAGTATGACATACTATGGGTTCTAGTAACTCTCCATCTAAATTCGAGAAACGTTTCTATGGAAACGAAAGGATTTTCTTTTGGGATACGACTATCTCCTTTCCGATGCACTATTCCTCCTTTACTACATCACTCGCTCCCTCACATGGACGAATTAACACAGAAATTGTGTCAGTATGGCATAATATGGGTTCTAGCAATTCTCCATCCAAATCGAGAGACGTTTCTATGGCTACAACAGGATTTTCTTTTGGATACGACTATCTCCTTTCGGATGCGCTATTTCTTCTTTACTGCATCCCTCGCTCCCTCACATTGACGAATTAACACAGAAATTGCATCGCTATGAATTACTGTGGGTACTATGACATGTCCTTCTAAATCGTGAAACGTTTCTATGGAAACGACAGGATTTTCTTTTGGATACGACTATCTCCTTTCGGATGCGCTATTTCTGCTTTACTGCATCCCTCGTTCCCTCACATGGACGAATAGACACAGAAATTGCGTCGCTATGAATTACTGAGGGTTCTATGACACATCCATTTAAATCGAGGAACGATTCTATGGAAATGACAGGATTTTCTTTAGGGATACCTCCTTTCTAATACACAATTTCTTCTTTACTACATCACTCCGTCCCTCACATAATGAATTAACACAGAAATTGTGTCAGTATGACATACTATGGGTTCTAGCAATTCTCCATCTAAATCGCTGAACGTTTCTATGGAAACGTAAGGATTTTCTTTTGGGATACGACTATCTCCTTTCCGATGCACTATTCCTTCTTTACTGCATCCCTCGCTCCCTCACATTGACAAATTAACACAGAAATTGCGTCGCTACGAATTACTGTGGGTTCTATGACATTTCCTACTAAATCGAGGAACGTTTCTATGGAAACGACAGGATTTTCTTTTGGGATACGAGTATCTCCTTTCCTATGCACAATTCCTTCTTTACTACATCACTCGCTCCCTCACATAGACGAATTAACACAGAAATTGCGTCGATATGGATTACTGTGTGATCTATGACATCTCCATCTAAATCGAGGAACGATTCAATGGAAATGACAGGATTTTCTTTAAGGATACGAGTATCTAGTTTCCGATGCACTATTCCTTCTTTACTGCATCCCTCGCTCCCTCACATTGACCAATTAACACAGAAATTGCGTCGCTATGAATTTCTATGGGTTCTATGACATCTCCTTCTAAATCGAGGAACGTTTCTATGGAAACGACAGGATTTTTTTTTGGGATACGAGTATCTCCTTTCCGATGCACTATTCCTTCTTTACTACATCACTCGCTCCCTCACATTGACGAATTAACATAGAAATTGTGTCAGTATGACATACTATGGTAACTCTCCATCTAAATCGAGAAACGTTTCTATGGAAACGAAAGGATTTTCTTTTGGGATACGACTATCTCCTTTCCGATGCACTATTCCTTCTTTACTATATCACTCGCTCCCTCACATGGACGAATTAACACAGAAATTGTGTCAGTATGGCATACTATGGGTTCTAGCAATTCTCCATCCAAATCGAGAAACGTTTCTATGGCTACAACAGGATTTTCTTTTGGATACGACTATCTCCTTTCGGATGCGCTATTTCTTCTTTACTGCATCCCTCGCTCCCTCACATTGACGAATTAACACAGAAATTGCATCGCTATGAATTACTGTGGGTACTATGACATGTCCTTCTAAATCGTGAAACGTTTCTATGGAAACGACAGGATTTTCTTTTGGATACGACTATCTCCTTTCGGATGCGCTATTTCTGCTTTACTGCATCCCTCGTTCCCTCACATGGACGAATAGACACAGAAATTGCGTCGCTATGAATTTCTGAGGGTTCTATGACACATCCATTTAAATCGAGGAACGATTCTATGGAAATGACAGGATTTTCTTTAGGGATACCTCCTTTCTAATACACAATTTCTTCTTCACTACATCACTCCTTCCCTCACATTGACGAATTAACACAGAAATTGTGTCAGTATGACATACTATGGGTTCTAGCAACTCTCCATCTAAATCGATGAACGTTTCTATGGAAACGTAAGGATTTTCTTTTGGGATACGACTATCTCCTTTCCGATGCACTATTCCTTCTTTACTGCATCCCTCGCTCCCTCACATTGACGAATTAACACAGAAATTGCGTCGCTACGAATTACTGTGGGTTCTATGACATCTCCTACTAAATCGAGGAACGTTTCTATGGAAACGACACGATTTTCTTTTGGGATACGAGTATCTCCTTTCCGATGCACACTTCCTTCTTTACTACATCACTCGCTCCCTCACATTGACGAATTAACACAGAAATTGCGTCGATATGTTTTACTGTGTGATCTATGACATCTCCATCTAAATCGAGCAACGATTCAATGGAAATGACAGGATTTTCTTTAAGGATACGAGTATCTAGTTTCCGATGCACTATTCCTTCTTTACTGCATCCCTCGCTCCCTCACATTGACCAATTAACACAGAAATTGCGTCGCTATGAATTTCTATGTGTTCTATGACATCTCCTACTAAATCGAGGAACGTTTCTATGGAAGCGACAGGATTTTCTTTTGGGATACGAGAATCTTCTTTCCGATGCACTATTCCTTCTTTACTAAATCACTCGCTCCCTCACATTGACGAATTAATACCGAAATTGTGTCAGTATGACATACTATGGGTTCTAGTAACTCTCCATCTAAATCGAGAAACGTTTCTATGGAAACGAAAGGATTTTCTTTTGGGATACGACTATCTCCTGTCCGATGCACTATTCCTTCTTTACTGCATCCCTCGCTCCCTCACATTGACCAATTAACACAGAAATGAGTCGCTATGAATTTCTATGGGTTCTATGACATCTCCTACTAAATCGAGGAACATTTCTATGGAAACGACAGGATTTTCTTTTGGGATACGAGTATCTCCTTTCCGATGCACACTTCCTTCTTTACTACATCACTCGCTCCCTCACATTGACGAATTAACACAGAAATTGCGTCGATATGTTTTACTGTGTGATCTATGACATCTCCATCTAAATCGAGGAACGATTCAATGGAAATGACAGGATTTTCTTTAAGGATACGAGTATCTAGTTTCCGATGCACTATTCCTTCTTTACTGCATCCCTCGCTCCCTCGCATTGACCAATTAACACAGAAATTGCGTCGCTATGAATTTCTATGTGTTCTATGACATCTCCTACTAAATCGAGGAACGTTTCTATGGAAACGACAGGATTTTCTTTTGGGATACGAGTATCTTCTTTCCGATGCACTATTCCTTCTTTACTAAATCACTCGCTCCCTCACATTGGCGAATTAACACCGAAATTGTGTCAGTATGACATACTATGGGTTCTAGTAACTCTCCATCTAAATCGAGAAACGTTTCTATGGAAACGAAAGGATTTTCTTTTGGGATACGACTATCTCCTGTCCGATGCACTATTCCTTCTTTACTGCATCCCTCGCTCCCTCACATTGACCAATTAACACAGAAATTGCGTCGCTATGAATTTCTATGGGTTCTATGACATCTCCTACTAAATCGAGGAACGTTTCTATGGAAACGACAGGATTTTCTTTTGGGATACGAGTATCTCCTTTCCGATGCACTATTCCTTCTTTACTACATCACTCGCTCCCTCACATTGACGAATTAACATAGAAATTGTGTCAGTATGACATACTATGGGTTCTAGTAGCTCTCCATCTAAATCGAGAAACGTTTCTATGGAAACGAAAGGATTTTCTTTTGGGATACGACTATCTCCTTTCCGATGCACTATTCCTTCTTTACTACATCACTCGCTCCCTCACATGGACGAATTAACACAGTAATTGTGTCAGTATGGCATACTATGGGTTCTAGCAATTCTCCATCCAAATCGAGAAACGTTTCTATGGATACGACAGGATTTTCTTTTGGTTACGACTATCTCCTTTCGGATGCGCTATTTCTTCTTTACTGCATCCCTCGCTCCCTCACATTGACGAATTAACACAGAAATTGCATCGCAATGAATTACTGTGGGTACTATGACATCTCCTTCTAAATCGTGAAACGTTTCTATGGAAACGACAGGATTTTCTTTTGGATACGACTATCTCCTTTCGGATGCGCTATTTCTGCTTTACTGCATCCCTCGTTCCCTCACATGGACGAATAGACACAGAAATTGCGTCGCTATGAATTACTGAGGGTTCTATGACACATCCATTTAAATCGAGGAACGATTCTATGGAAATGACAGGATTTTCTTTAGGGATACCTCCTTTCTAATACACAATTTCTTCTTTACTACATCACTCCTTCCCTCACATAATGAATTAACACAGAAATTGTGTCAGTATGACATACTATGGGTTCTAGCAATTCTCCATCTAAATCGATGAACGTTTCTATGGAAACGTAAGGATTTTCTTTTGGGATACGACTATCTCCTTTCCGATGCACTATTCCTTCTTTACTGCATCCCTCGCTCCCTCACATTGACAAATTAACACAGAAATTGCGTCGCTACGAATTACTGTGGGTTCTATGACATTTCCTACTAAATCGAGGAACGTTTCTATGGAAACGACAGGATTTTCTTTTGGGATACGAGTATCTCCTTTCCTATGCACAATTCCTTCTTTACTACATCACTCGCTCCCTCACATTGACGAATTAACACAGAAATTGCGTCGATATGGATTACTGTGTGATCTATGACATCTCCATCTAAATCGAGGAACGATTCAATGGAAATGACAGGATTTTCTTTAAGGATACGAGTATCTAGTTTCCGATGCACTATTCCTTCTTTACTGCATCCCTCGCTCCCTCACATTGACCAATTAACACAGAAATTGCGTCGCTATGAATTTCTATGGGTTCTATGACATCTCCTTCTAAATCGAGGAACGTTTCTATGGATACGACAGGATTTTCTTTTGGGATACGAGTATCTCCTTTCCGATGCACTATTCCTTCTTTACTACATCACTCGCTCCCTCACATTGACGAATTAACATAGAAATTGTGTCAGTATGACATACTATGGTAACTCTCCATCTAAATCGAGAAATGTTTCTATGGAAACGAAAGGATTTTCTTTTGGGATACGACTATCTCCTTTCCGATGCACTATTCCTTCTTTACTGCATCCCTCGCTCCCTCACATTGACCAATTAACACAGAAATGAGTCGCTATGAATTTCTATGGGTTCTATGACATCTCCTACTAAATCGAGGAACATTTCTATGGAAACGACAGGATTTTCTTTTGGGATACGAGTATCTCCTTTCCGATGCACACTTCCTCCTTTACTGCATCACTCGCTCCCTCACATTGACGAATTAACACAGAAATTGCGTCGATATGTTTTACTGTGTGATCTATGACATCTCCATCTAAATCGAGGAACGATTCAATGGAAATGACAGGATTTTCTTTAAGGATACGAGTATCTAGTTTCCGATGCACTATTCCTTCTTTACTGCATCCCTCGCTCCCTCGCATTGACCAATTAACACAGAAATTGCGTCGCTATGAATTTCTATGTGTTCCATGACATCTCCTACTAAATCGAGGAACGTTTCTATGGAAACGACAGGATTTTCTTTTGGGATACGAGTATCTTCTTTCCGATGCACTATTCCTTCTTTACTAAATCACTCGCTCCCTCACATTGACGAATTAACACCGAAATTGTGTCAGTATGACATACTATGGGTTCTAGTAACTCTCCATCTAAATCGAGAAACGTTTCTATGGAAACGAAAGGATTTTCTTTTGGGATACGACTATCTCCTGTCCGATGCACTATTCCTTCTTTACTGCATCCCTCGCTCCCTCACATTGACCAATTAACACAGAAATTGCGTCGCTATGAATTTCTATGGGTTCTATGACATCTCCTACTAAATCGAGGAACGTTTCTATGGAAACGACAGGATTTTCTTTTGGGATACGAGTATCTCCTTTCCGATGCACTATTCCTTCTTTACTACATCACTCGCTCCCTCACATTGACGAATTAACATAGAAATTGTGTCAGTATGACATACTATGGGTTCTAGTAACTCTCCATCTAAATCGAGAAACGTTTCTATGGAAACGAAAGGATTTTCTTTTGGGATACGACTATCTCCTTTCCGATGCACTATTCCTTCTTTACTGCATCCCTCGCTCCCTCACATTTACAAATTAACACAGAAATTGCGTCGCTACGAATTACTGTGGGTTCTATGACATTTCCTACTAAATCGAGGAACGTTTCTATGGAAACGACAGGATTTTCTTTTGGGATACGAGTATCTCCTTTCCTATGCACAATTCCTTCTTTACTACATCACTCGCTCCCTCACATTGACGAATTAACACAGAAATTGCGTCGATATGGATTACTGTGTGATCTATGACATCTCCATCTAAATCGAGGAACGATTCAATGGAAATGACAGGATTTTCTTTAAGGATACGAGTATCTCCTTTCCGATGCACTATTCCTTCTTTACTACATCACTCGCTCCCTCACATTGACGAATTAACATAGAAATTGTGTCAGTATGACATACTATGGTAACTCTCCATCTAAATCGAGAAACGTTTCTATGGAAACGAAAGGATTTTCTTTTGGGATACGACTATCTCCTTTCCGATGCACTATTCCTTCTTTACTATATCACTCGCTCCCTCACATGGACGAATTAACACAGAAATTGTGTCAGTATGGCATACTATGGGTTCTAGCAATTCTCCATCCAAATCGAGAAACGTTTCTATGGCTACGACAGGATTTTCTTTTGGATACGACTATCTCCTTTCGGATGCGCTATTTCTTCTTTACTGCATCCCTCGCTCCCTCACATTGACGAATTAACACAGAAATTGCATCGCTATGAATTACTGTGGGTACTATGACATGTCCTTCTAAATCGTGAAACGTTTCTATGGAAACGACAGGATTTTCTTTTGGATACGACTATCTCCTTTCGGATGCGCTATTTCTTCTTTACTGCATTCCTCGCTCCCTCACATGGACGAATAAACACAGAAATTGCGTCGCTATGAATTACTGAGTGTTCTATGACATCTCCATCTAAATCGAGGAACGATTCTATGGAGATGACAGGATTTTCTTTAGGGATACCTCCTTTCTAATATACAATTCCTTCTTTACTACATCACTCGTTCCCTCACATTGACGAATTAAAACAGAAATTGTGTCAGTATGACATACTATGGGTTTATAAAATAAATAAAATAAAAAATATTATTTAAATATTAATTATTCTATCTGTATGATGGTGATTGTAATTGTAATTGATATTTGCTTATCTGGAACGTGGACGTTTAATTATTCGGTATCAGACGCTTGACAATGGCTTTTTTCGTAAAGGCAATGTTACTCGTAGTTGACCGTGAAATAAAACTGAAATAATTGTTGATTGTCTACTAAACATAAAAAAGTTACACAGTTAGTTAAATCAGATATATTCAATGAATAAGCCTACAGTTCATAATCCTACTTACTTTTATAAATATATAAATTCTTTACAGAATCGAGTGCCTAGTCTGGTTGCAACTCGCAGTATTCTTCTATAACATGAAATATGGCGGTGTGCCAGACAATAGAATAAAATACGTGCTTCTCGCACCACTTCTACCAGAGCTCTCCTTTCTTAATCCAACATATGAGTAACGTAATTGTGCTTTTGTTTTATCAGCGACACAGCGCTGCAGTTCTGTGCCATAGGCTTTATTTATTTGTCACTGATTATTTATTTAATTAATATTTCGCGTTTCCGAGGAAACTCACGCTCGGCATGCAAATGTGCCTTTATATTGCCCCCTGAATTGCGAGGCGAAAGGACACACCTGCAGGCGAGCAATTCACCTAAAGGCACAAGAAAATCTAAGTTATCTACAACTATTTACATGACTTACATTATACACATTATATACAAAATTTGAATGACGCGGGTGCGCCGTAAAAGTTCTTATGTTGGCAGATAGAGTGCGCGCATGCGCAGAAGCGTCTGTGTGACTCCGGCACTGCCGTTATATCGTACAGTTAGATCACGCGGCACAGTATTGCAGTTCATATTGTTCGTGTGCGCGGGTTTCTCAGTCGTTGCACAAAGAAAATATTCAACCAAGATTACATATGAAGACTACATTCTATGACACGTAACTTAGTTTCAAATTTACAATATTTGTTATAACACAATACAACTTAGATTGTTGAATGTTCTTAGTTACATAGTATTGTTTTGAAATACTTCAAAGAAAAATGTCCGTATGTTTCAGGTGCGTTGACCTATACACATCGTGTCGTTATTACAGTTCATATTCATCTGCTGCACAATATTTTTTTTTTTTTACAGGTTAGTATCGTCGCGGTAAAGTTTCTTTGATCACAGTAACATCGTTGTATAACAACGTGATTAATACATAAGCGTGTCCATTTCCCATTTCCATTATAGACGTTGTGATATGTTGGGATACGACTATCTCTTTCCAATGCGCTATTTCTTCTTTACTGCATCCCTCGCTCCCTCACATTGACGAATTAACACAGAAACAGCGTCGATATGGATTACTGTGGGTTATATGACATCTCCTTCTAAATCGAGGAACGTTTTTATGGAAACGACAGGATTTTCTTTTGGGATACGAGTATCTCATTTCCGATGCACTATTCGTTTTTTACTACATCACTCGCTCCCTCACACTGACGAATTAACACAGAAATTGTGTCAGTATGACATACTATGGGTTCTAGCAATTCTCCATCTAAATCGAGAAACGTGTCTGTGGTAACGAAAGGATTTTCCTTAGGGATACAACTATCTCCTTTCCGATGCACTATTCCTTCTTTACTGCATCCCTCGCTCGCTCACATTGACGAATTAACACAGAAATAGCATCGCTATGAATTACTGTGGGTTCTATGACATCTCCTTCTAAATCGAGGAACGTTTCTATAACAACGGCAGGATTTTCTTTTGGGATACGAGTATCTCCTTTCCGATGCACTATTCCTTCTTTACTGCAATCCTCGCTCCCTCACATTGACGAATTAACACAGAAATTGCGTCGCTATGAATTACTGTGTGTTCTATGACATCTCCATCTAAATCGAGGAACGATTCTATGGAAATGACAGGATTTTCTTTAGGGATCCGAGTATCTCCCTTCAATGACATCTCCTTCTAATTGAGGGAACGTAACTATGGAAACAACAGGATTTACTTTTGGGATACGAATATCTTCTTTCCGGTGCTCTATTCCTTCTTTACTACATGACTCGCTCCCTCATATTGACGAATTAACACAGAAATTGTGTCAGTATGACATACTATGGGTTCTAGCAATTCTCTATCAACATCGAGACCCGTTTCTATGGAAACGAAAGGATTTTCTTTTGGGATACGACTATCTCCTTTCCGATGCACTATTCCTTCTTTACTGCATCCCTCGCTCCCTCACATTGACGAATTAACACAGAAATTGCGTCGCTATGAATTACTGTGGGTTCTGTGACATCTCCATCTATATCGACGAACGTTTCTATAGAAATGACAAGATTTTCTTTAGGGATACGAGTATCTCCTTTCCGATACACTATTCCTTCTTTACTACATCACTCGCTCCCTCACATTGACGAATTAACACAGAAATTGTGTCGGGATGACATACTATGGGTTCTAGCAATGCTCCATCTAAATCGAGCACGTCTCTATGGAGACGAAAGGATTTACTTTTGGGATACGACTATCTCCTTTCCGATACACTATTCCTTCTTAACTACATCACTCGCTCCCTCACATTGACGAATTAACACAGAAATTGCATCGCTATGAATTACTGTGGGTACCATGACATCTCCTTCTAAATCGTGAAACGTTTCTATGGAAACGACAGGATGTTCTTTTGGGATACGACTATCGCCTTTCCGATGCATTATTCCTTCTTTACTGCGTGCCTTGCTCCCTCACATTGACGAATTAACACAGAAATTGTGTCAGTATGACATACTATGGGTTCTAGTAACTCTTCATCTAAATCGAGAAACGTTTCTACGGAAACGAAAGGATTTTCTTTTGGGATACGACTATCTCTTTCCAATGCACTATTCCTTCTTTAATGCATCCCTCGCTCCCTCACATTGACGAGTTGACAGAGAAATTGCGTCACTATAAATTACTGTGGGTTCAATGACATCTCCTTCTAATTGAGGGAACGTTTCTATGGAAACAACAGGATTTACTTTTGGGATACGAATATCTTCTTTCCGATGCTCTATTCCTTCTTTACTACATCACTCGCTCCCTCACACTGACGAATTAACACAGAAATTGTGTCAGTATGATATACTATGGGTTCTAGCAATTCTCAATCTAAATAGAGAAACGTGTCTGAGGTAACGAAAGGATTTTCTTTTGGGATACGACTATCTCCTTTCCGATGCACTATTCCTTCTTTACTTCATCCCTCGCTCGCTCACATTGACAGAAATTAACACAGAAATTGCATCGCTATGAATTACTGTGGGTTCTATGACATCTCCTTCTAAATCGAGGAACGTTTCTATAAAAACGACAGGATTTTCTTTTGGGATACGAGTATCTCCTTTCCGATGCACTATTCATTCTTTACTGCAATCCTCGCTCCCTGACATTGACGAATTAAAACAGAAATTGCGTCGCTATGAATTACTGTGGGTTCTATGACATCTCCTTCTAAATCGAGGAACGTTTCTATGGAAACGACAGGATTTTCTTTTGGGATACGGATATCTCCTTTCCGATACACTATTCATTCTTCACTACATCACTAGCTCCCTCACATTGACGAATTAACACAGAAATTGTGTCAGAATGACATACGATGGGTTCTAGCAATTCACCATCTAAATCGAGAAATTTTTCTATGGAAACGAAGGGGTTTTCGTTTGGGATACGACTATCTCCTTTCCGACGCACTATTCCTTCTTTACTGTATCCCTCGCTCCCTCACATTGACGAATTAACACAGAAATTGCGTCGCTATGAATTACTGTGGGTTCTATGACATCTCCTTCTAAATCGAGGAACGTTTCTATGGAAACGACAGGATTTTCTTTTGGGATACGAGTATCTCCTTCCCGATTTACTATTCCTTCCTTACTACATCACTCGCTCCCTCACATTGCCGAATTAACACAGAAATTGTGTCAGTATGACATACTATGGGTTCTAGCAATTCTCCATCTAAATCGAGAAACGTATCTATGGAAACGAAAGGGTTTTCTTTTGGGATACGACTATCTCCTTTCGTATGCATTATTCCTTCTTTACTGCATCCCTCGCTCCCTCACATTGACGAATTAACACAGACGTTGCATCGCTATGAATTACTGTGGGTTCTATGACATCTCCTTCTAAATCGAGGAACGTTTCTATAAAAACGACAGGATTTTCTTTTGGGATACGAGTATCTCCTTTCCGATGCACTATTCCTTATTTACTGCAATCCGCGCTCCCTCACATTGACGAGTTAACACAGAAATGGCGTCGCTATGAATTACTGTGGGTTCTATGACATCTCCTTCTAAATCGAGGAACATTTCTATGGATACGACAGGAATATCTTTTGGGATACAACTCTCTCCTCCCCGATGCACTATTCCTTCTTTCCTGCATCCCTTGGTCCCTCACATTGACGAATTAACAAAGAAAATGCGTCGCAATGAAATACTGTGAGTTCTATGAAATGTCCATCTAATTCGAGGAACGTTTCTTTGGAAACGACAGGATTTTCTTTTGGGATACGACTATCTCCTTTCCGATGCACTATTCCTTCTTTACTGCAATACTCGCTCCCTCACATTGACGAGTTCACAGAGAAACTGCGTCACTATAAATTACTGTGGGTTCAATGACATCTCCTTCTAATTGAGGGAACGTTTCTATGGAAACAACATGATTTACTTTTGGGATACGAGTATCTTCTTTCCGGTGCTCTATTCCTTCTTTACTACATGACTCGCTCTCTCACATTGACGAATTAACACAGAAATTGTGTCAGTATGACATACTATGGCTTCTAGCAATTCTCTATCTACATCGAGAACCGTTTCTATGGAAACGAAAGGATTTTCTTTTGGGATACGACTACCTCCTTTCCGATGCACTATTCCTTCTTTACTGCATCCCTCACTCCCGCACAATGACGAATTAACACAGAAATTGCGTCGCTATGAATTACTGTGGGTTCTATGACATCTCCATCTAAATCGACGAACATTTCTATAGAAATGACAAGATTTTCTTTAGGGATACGAGTATCTCCTTTCCGATGCACTATTCCTTCCTTACTGCAATCCTCGCTCTCTCACATTGACGAATTAACACAGAATTTGCGTCGCTATAAATTACTGTGGGTTCAATGACATCTCCTACTAAATCGAGGAACGTTTCTATGGAAACGAAAGGATTTACTTTTGGGATACGAGTATCTCCTTCCCGACGCACTAATCCTTCTTTACTACATCACTCGCTCCCTCACATTGACGTATTAACACAGAAATTGTGTCAGTATGACATACTATGTGTTCTAGCAATACTCCATCTAAATCGAGAAACGTTTCTATGGAAACGTAAGAATTTTCTTTCGGGATACGTCTATCTCCTTTCCGATGCACTATTCCTTCTTTACTGCATCCCTGGCTCCCTCACATTGACGAATGAACACAGAAGTTGCGTCACTATGAATTACTGTAGGTTCTATGACATCTCCTTCTAAATCGAGGAACATTTCTATGGAAATGACAGGATTTTCTTTTGGGATACGAGTATCTCATTTACGATGCACTATTAGTTCTTTACTACATCACTCGCTCCCTCACATTGACGAATTAACACAGAAATTGCGTCGCTATGAATTACTGTGTGTTCTATGATATCTCCTCCTAAATCGAGGAACGTTTCTATGGAAACGACGGGATTTTCTTTTGGGATATGGGTATCACCTTTCCCATGCACTATTCCTTCTTCACTACATCACTCTCTCCCTCACATTGGCGAATTAACACAGAAATTGTGTCAGTATGACATACTATGTGTTCTAGCAATACTCCATCTAAATCGAGAAACGTTTCTATGGAAACGTAAGAATTTTCTTTCGGGATACGTCTATCTCCTTTCCCATGCACTATTCCTTCTTCACTACATCACTCTCTCCCTCACATTGGCGAATTAACACAGATATTGTGTCAGTATGACATACTATGGGTTCAAGCAATTCTCCATCTAAATCGAGAAACGTTTCTGTGGATACGACAGGATTTTCTTTTGGGATACGAGTATCTCCTTTCCGATGCACTATTCCTTCTTTACTGCAATCCTCGCTCCCTCACATTGACGAATTAACACAGAAATTGCGTCGCTATGAAATACTGTGGGTTCTATGACACCTCCTTCTAAATCGAGGAACGTTTCTATGGAAACGACAGGATTTTCTTTTGGGATACGAGTATCTCCTTTCCGATGCACTATTCCTTCTTAACTGCAATCCTCGCTCCCTCACATTGTCGAATTAACACAGACATTGCGTCGCTATGAATTACTGTGGGTTCTATGACAACTCCTTCAAAATCGAGGTACGTTTCCATGGAAACGACAGGATTTTCTTTTGGGATACGGATATCTCCTTTCCGATACACTATTCCTTCTTTACTACATCACTCGCTCCCTCACATTGACGAACTAACACAGAAATTGTGTCAGAATGACATACGATGGGTTCTAGCAATTCACCATCTAAATCGAGAAACGTTTCTATGGAAACGAATCGATTTCCGTTTGGGATACGACTATCTTATTTTCCGACGCGCTATTCCTTCTTTACTGTATCCCTCGCTCTCTCACATTGACGAATTAACACAGAAATTGCGTCGCTATGAATTACTGTGGGTTCTATGACATCTCCTTCTAAATCGAGGAACGTTTCTATGGAAACGACAGGATTTTCTTTTGGGATACGAGTATCTCTTTCCCGATGTACTAATCCTTCCTTACTACATCACTCGCTCCCTCACATTGCCGAATTAACACAGAAATTGTGTCAGTATGACATACTATGGGTTCTAGCAATTCTCCATTTAAATCGGGAAACGTTTCTATGGAAACGAAAGGACTTTCTTTTGGGATACGACTATCTCCTTTCCGAGCACTATTCCTTCTTTACTGCATCCCTCGCTCCCTCACAATGATAATTAACACAGAAATTGCGTCGCTATGAATTACTGTGGGTTCTATGACATCTCCTTCTAAATCGAGGAACGTTTCTATGGAAACGACAGGATTTTCTTTTGGGATACGAGTATCTCTTTCCCGATGTACTAATCCTTCCTTACTACATCACTCGCTCCCTCACATTGCCGAATTAACACAGAAATTGTGTCAGTATGACATACTATGGGTTCTAGCAATTCTCCATTTAAATCGGGAAACGTTTCTATGGAAACGAAAGGATTTTCTTTTGGGATATGACTATCTCGTTTCCGATGCACTATTCCTTCTTTACTGCATCCCTCACTCCCTCACATTGATGAATTAACACAGAAATTGCGTCGCTATGAATTACTGTGGGTTCTATGACATCTCCTTCTAAATTGAGGAACGTTTCTATTGAAACGACAGGATTTCATTTTGGGATACGAGTATCTCCTTTCCGATGCACTATTCCTTCTTTACTACATCACTCGCTCCCTCACATTGACGAATTAACACAGAAACTGTGTCAGTATGATGTCAGTATGTAATACTATGGTTTCTAGCAATTCTCTATCTAAATCGCGAAAGGTTTCAGTGGAAACGAAAGGATTTTCTTTTGGGATACGACTATCTCCTTTCTGATGCACTATTCCTTCCTTACTGCATCCCTCGCTCCCTCACATTGACGAATTACCTCACAAATTGCGTCGCTATGTAATACTATGCGTTCTAAGATTTCTCCTTCTAAATCTAGTAACGTTTATATGGAAACGAAAGGATTTTCTATTGGGATGCGACTATCTCCTTTCCGATGCACAATTCCTGCTTTACTGCATTCCTCGCTCCCTCACATTGACGAATTTACACATAAATTGCGTCGCTATAAAATACCATTTGATCTATGACATCTCCTTCTAAATCGAGTATCGATTCTATGGAAACGAAAGGATTTTCTATTGGGATGCGACTATCTCCTTTCAGATGGAGTATTCCTTCCTTTCTGCTTCCCTCGCTCCCTACCTCAAATTAATTTAGAATTTGACTGTTGTGTAGTAAACGAAGAAAAGAAAATGGTCTCAATGCTAACGTTAGATTTACCATTGGAGCAAGTAGTAACACAATTAGACGACTTGAAAGTCGCTGTGAAAAGGTTGGACGATGTCCAGCGGATGGCAGAAAGGCAGGAGGAAGAACTGAAATACTCCAGATACTTTACCCATTACTCAGTAACTACATACATAGCTATAGCAATAGTCATTGTTATTGTAATAACATGTTGTTGTAAAAAGTGTAAATGCTGTAAAGAATGCTTCAAAAGTTTATGGAAGTACTTTGACGATAGTAACTGTTGTGGTAATGTATGTATAAGAAACACTATAGTAAATCAATACCCAGAGACTAGCTTAAGCAGAAGATAAGCTAATAAAGAAACTGAAGATGTAGTAGTATATGAAAGAGGTGGGAAAAACCAAGAAGAGTCATTTCTGTTCAGAAACAGGCGTTAAGTAAAATCTAAAGATAAAATATATTAAAAGTTTCTTATAAAAGGATGTAATCTATTTTAGTGTTTTGACCAATTTGAAACTGTACGTATTTGTAATTACCAATGTTCAATGAAAGTGGTATTTTGTATCAATGTTTTAAAAATTTACCTTGATTGTAATTGTATCAATGATTTGGAAAGAAAAAGTGTATCTTGATAAATGTATGTATAAAATGATTGTGTCTCACAAAGAACTTAATCGAATTAAGTGTATATGAAAGAAAAAGAAAACATACGAAGTGTTGATGTAACAAAGGAAAATGTAAGCAAATAAAATGAGAGAATCACAATTGACGCTACTCGGAGGAGTAACGCCAATTTGCCTGGCGGGGGAGGTGTTGTAACCACAGGAACAAGCCAAGTCTAATTGCAGTACCTTGAGAATAGTACGTAGGAGGAAGTTAAAGTTGTAGCGCTGGACGCCAGGCGTGGCCGAGGGGTCAGCCGAGGCGGCAGTGAAACTGCTGGGCAGCGGCGCTTGAAAAGAAAGCAAACAGCCAGCAGATACAAACGAAGGTCTGTGTAGGGACTCATGATAAGCAATCAATTAAAAAGTATCAACAGTAAGCATTCCTGGCTAGAGAGAGAGGTCTGGGAGTGGAGAGAGAAAGAAAGAGGGCTCTTGGTGGGGACAACGCTACGTCATAAGGAGCAAATGAAGTGCTCAGGGCGCAGTGCGTGACCATATAGGGAGAGGCGCCTCTATCCCTCCACTCAGCCTCTGAAGAACAATAGCAGTAACAATGCTTTAACGATACCGAATTAGGACAAGTTGCCTTCGACGCTACGTCATGCCAAGCGCTGGCGGGGTCGAAGGGGAAACGATAACAAAACCCGAGAGCACGCGGCTCTGGGGTCTTGTCGGGTCTTGTCTGGTCGGGTCGAGTAGTTAGAGAGTGATAGCAGCAGCCAACTTGGGCTGAGGGACGGGCTGTAGGCAGGCAGCCGGATATGGTCGCTGGAGAGCGTTAGGGCGTAGCCGCGGGACTCTAACGTAGGGTGCTAGAAATATTGCAGAACTTCTAGTAGGCAGTCGGAACGGTGGAGTCAGTCACCGTCTCTGTGTCAGGCTTGGCCTACCTGTGAACGCAACCACCGCGCAGTTAGGGTGAGCTGTATTCATTCAGAATAAACTGCAATTTGTTAAAGTTATCAACAATCTAATTCTACCCGCTTCCTAGCATTGTACCTTCACACCAGGGATTTCTTCATCTTAGCCAGATGATAAAGTCTCCCTCTCACTAAGGTCAACCGGCTAAATCCCATCCACGAAACGTGTCGCTCAATCCCTCGCAATACCCACGCTTGGTACGCGACACATCTCCTTCTAAATAGAGGAACGTTTATATGGAGACGAATGGATTTTCTTTTGGGATACGACTATCTCCTTTCCGATGCACTATTCCTTCTTTACTGCATCCCTCGCTCCCTCACATTGACGAATTAACACAGAAATTGCGTCGCTATGAATTACTGTGGGTTCTATGACATCTCCTTCTAAATCGAGGAACGTTTCTATGGAAACGACAGGATTTTCTTTTGGGACACGGATATCTCCTTTCCGATGCACTATTCCTTCTTTACTACATCACTCGCTCCTTCACAGTGACGAATTAACGCAGAAATTGTGTCAGTATGACATACTATGGGTTCTAGCAATTCTCCATCTAAATCGAGAAACGTTTCTATGGAAACGAAAGGATTTTCTTTTGGGATACGACTATCTCCTTTCAGATGCACTATTCCTTCTTTACTGCATCCCTCGCTCCCTCACATTGACGAATTAACACAGAAATTGCGTCGCTATGAATTACTGTGGGTTCTATGACATCTCCTTCTAAATCGAGGAACGTTTCTATGGAAACGAAAGGATTTTCTTTTGGGATACGGATATCTCCTTTCCGATGCACTATTCCTTCTTTACTACATCACTCGCTCCCTCACATTGACGAATTAACACAGAAATTGTGTCAGTATGATGTCAGTATGTAATACTATGGGTTCTAGCAATTCTCCATCTAAATCGCGAAAGGTTTCAGTGGAAGCGAAAGGATTTTCTTTTGGGATACGACTATCTCCTTTCTGATGCACTATTCCTTCCTTACTGCATCCCTCGCTCCCTCACATTGACGAATTACCTCACAAATTGCGTCGCTATGTAATACTATGCGTTCTAAGATTTCTCCTTCTAAATCTAGTAACGTTTATATGGAAACGAAAGGATTTTCTATTGGGATGCGACTATCTCCTTTCCGATGCACAATTCCTGCTTTACTGCATTCCTCGCTCTCTCATATTGACGAATTTACACATAAATTGCGTCGCTATAAAATACCATGGGATCTATGACATCTCCTTCTAAATCGAGTAACGATTCTATGGAAAGGAAAGGATTTTCTATTGGGATGCGACTATCTCCTTTCAGATGGAGTATTCCTTCCTTTCTGCTTCCCCCGCTCCCTACCTCAAATTAATTTAGAATTTGACTGTTGTGTAGTAAACAAAGAAAAGAAAAATGTCTCAATGCTAACGTTAGATTTACCATTGGAGCAAGTAGTAACACAATTAGACGACTTGAAAGTCGCTGTGAAAATGTTGGACGATGTCCAGTGGATGGCAGAAAGGCAGGAGGAAGAACTAAAATACTCCAGATACTTTACCCATTACTCAGTAACTACATACATAGCTATAGTAATAGTCATTGTTATTGTAATAACATGTTGTTGTAAAAAGTGTAAATGCTGTAAAGAATGCTTCAAAAGTTTATGGTAGTACTTTGACGATAGTAACTGTTGTGGTAATGTATGTATAAGAAACACTATAGTAAATCAATACCCAGACACTAGCTTAAGCAGAAGACAAGCTAATAAAGAAACTGAAGATGTAGTAGTATATGAAAGAGGTGGGAAAAACCAAGAAGAGTCATTTCTGTTCAGAAACAGGCGTTAAGTAAAATCTAAAGATAAAATATATTAAAAGTGTCTTATAAAAGGATGTAATCTATTTTAGTGTTTTGACCAATTTGAAACTGTACGTATTTGTAATTACCAATGTTCAATGAAAGTGGTATTTTGTATCAATGTTTTAAAAATGTACCTTGATTGTAATTGTATCAATGATTTGGAATGAAAAAGTGTATCTTGATAAATGTATGTATAAAATGATTGTGTCTCACAAAGAACTTAATCGAATTAAGTGTATATGAAAGAAAAAGAAAACATACGAAGTGTTGATGTAACAAAGGAAAATGTAAGCAAATAAAATGAGAGAATCACAATTGACGCTACTCGGAGGAGTAACGCCAATTTGCCTGGCGGGGGAGGTGTTGTAACCACAGGAACAAGCCAAGTCTAATTGCAGTACCTTGAGAATAGTACGTAGGAGGAAGTTAAAGTTGTAGCGCTGGACGCCAGGCGTGGCCGAGGGGTCAGCCGAGGCGGCAGTGAAACTGCTGGGCAGCGGCGCTTGAAAAGAAAGCAAACAGCCAGCAGATACAAACGAAGGTCTGTGTAGGGACTCATGATAAGCAATCAATTAAAAAGTATCAACAGTAAGCATTCCTGGCTAGAGAGAGAGGTCTGGGAGTGGAGAGAGAAAGAAAGAGGGCTCTTGGTGGGGACAACGCTACGTCATAAGGAGCAAATGAAGTGCTCAGGGCGCAGTGCGTGACCATATAGGGAGAGGCGCCTCTATCCCTCCACTCAGCCTCTGAAGAACAATAGCAGTAACAATGCTTTAACGATACCGAATTAGGACAAGTTGCCTTCGACGCTACGTCATGCCAAGCGCTGGCGGGGTCGAAGGGGAAACGATAACAAAACCCGAGAGCACGCGGCTCTGGGGTCTTGTCGGGTCTTGTCTGGTCGGGTCGAGTAGTTAGAGAGTGATAGCAGCAGCCAACTTGGGCTGAGGGACGGGCTGTAGGCAGGCAGCCGGATATGGTCGCTGGAGAGCGTTAGGGCGTAGCCGCGGGACTCTAACGTAGGGTGCTAGAAATATTGCAGAACTTCTAGTAGGCAGTCGGAACGGTGGAGTCAGTCACCGTCTCTGTGTCAGGCTTGGCCTACCTGTGAACGCAACCACCGCGCAGTTAGGGTGAGCTGTATTCATTCAGAATAAACTGCAATTTGTTAAAGTTATCAACAATCTAATTCTACCCGCTTCCTAGCATTGTACCTTCACACCAGGGATTTCTTCATCTTAGCCAGATGATAAAGTCTCCCTCTCACTAAGGTCAACCGGCTAAATCCCATCCACGAAACGTGTCGCTCAATCCCTCGCAATACCCACGCTTGGTACGCGACACATCTCCTTCTAAATAGAGGAACGTTTCTATGGAGACGAATGGATTTTCTTTTGGGATACGACTATCCCCTTTCCTATGCACCATTCCTTCTCTACTGCAACCGCCACTCCCTCACATTGACGAATTAACACAGAAATTGCGTCGTTATGTAATACTGTGGGTTCTATGACATCTCTTTCTAAATCGAGTAACGTTTCTATGGGAACGACAGGATTCTCCTTTGGGATACGACTATCTCCTTTCCGATGCACCATTCCTTCTTTACTGCATCCCACGCTCCCTCACATTGACGAATTAACACAGAAATAGCGTCGCTATGAAATACTGTGGGTTCTATGACTTCTCCTTCTAAATTGAGTAACGCGTCTGTGGAAACGACAGGATTTTATTTTGGGATAAGACTATCTCCTTTCCGATGCACTATTCCATCTTTACTGCATTCCTCGCTCCCTCACATTGACGAACTAACACATAAAATGCGTCGCTGTGAAATACTATGGTTTCTATGACTTCTCCTTCTAAATCGAGTAACGTTTCTATGGAAACGACAGGATTCTCTTCTGCGATACGACTATCTCCTTTCCGATGCACTGTTCCTCCTTCACTGCATCCCACGCTCCCTCACATTGACGAATTAACACAGAAATTGCGTCGCTATGAAATACTAAGGGTTCTGTGATTTCTCCTTCTAAATCGAGTAACGTTTCTATGGAGACGACAGGATTTTCTTTTGGGATACGAGTATCTCCTTTCCGATGCACTGTTCCTTCCTTACTGCGTCCCACGCTCCCTCACATTGGTGAATTAACACAGGAATTGCGTCGCTATGAAATACTATGGGTTCTATCACATCTCCTCCTAAATCGAGTAACGTTTCTATGGAAACGACAGGATTTTCTTTTGCTATACGACTATTTCCTTAGCGATGCATTATTCCTTCTTTACTGCTTCGCTCGCTCCCTCACATTGAAGAATTAACAAAGAAATTGCGTCGCTATGAAATCCTTAGGGGTCTGTGACTTCTCCTTCTAAATCTAGTAACGTTTCTATGGAAACGACAGGATTTTCTTTTGGGTTACGACTATCTCCTTTCCGATGCACTATTCCTCCTTTGCTGCACCCATCGCTCCCTTACATTGAAGAATTAACACAGAAATTGCGTCGCTACGAAATACTATGGGTTCTAAGACTTCTCCTTCAAAATCTAGTAACGTTTCTATGGAAACGACAGGATTTCCTTTTGAAATACGACTATCCCCTTTCCGGTGCACTATTCCTTCTTTACTGCAACCCTCGCTCCCGCACATTGAAGAATTAACAAAGAAATTGCGTCGCTATGATATACTGTGGGTTCTAAGACTTCTCCTTCAAAATCTACTAACGTTTCCATGGAAACGACAGGATTTTCTTTTTTGACGCGACTATCTCCTTTCCGATGCACTAATCCTTCTTTACTGCAACCCTTGCTCCCGTACTTTAACGAATTAAAAAAGAAATTGCGTCGCTATGAAATACTGTGGGCTCTATGTCTTCTCCTTCTAAATCGAGTAACGTTTCTATGGCAACGATACGATTTTCTTTTGTGATACGACTATCTCCTTTCCGATGCACTATTCCTTCTTTGCTGCATCCATTGCTCCTTCACATTGACGAATTAACACAGAAATTGTGTCGCTATGAAATGCTATGGGTTCTTGACAACTCCTTCTGAATCGAGTAACGTTTCTATGGAAACAACAGGATTTTCTTTTGACATATGACAATTCCCTTTCCGATGCACTATTCGTTATTTACTTGCATTCCTCGCTCCCTCACATTGACGAATTAACAGAGAAATTGCGTCGGTATGAAATACTATTGGTTGTAATACTTCTCCTTCTAAATCTAGTAACGTTTCTATGGAAACAACAGGATTTTCTTTTAGGATACGACTATCTCCTTTCCGATGCACTGTTCCTTCTTTACTGCATGCCTCGATCATTCACATTGACGAATTAACACAGGAATTGCGTCGCTATGAAATACTATGGGTTCTATGACATCTCCTTCTATATCGAAAAACGTTTCTATGGAAACGACAGGGTTTTCCATTGGGATACGACTATCTCCTTTCCGATGCACTATTCCTTCTTTACTGCATTCCTCGCTCACTCACATTGACGAATTAACACAGAAATTGCGTCGCTGTGAAATATTATGGGTTGTAAGACTTCTCCTTCTAAATCTAGTAACGTTTCTATGGAAACGACAGGATCTTCTTTTGGAATACGAGTATCTCCTTTCCGATGCACTATTCCTCCTTTGCTGCATGCATCGCACCCTCACATTGAAGAATTAACACAGAAATTGCGTCACTATGAAATACTGTGACTTCTAAGACTTCACCTTCAAAATCTAGTAACGTTTCCATGGAAACGACAGGATTTTCTTTTAGGATGCCACTATCTCCTTTCCGATGCACTATTCCTTCTTTACTGCAACCCTCGCTCCCGTACATTGACGAATTAGAAAAGAAATTGCGTCGCTATGAAATACTGTCGGTTCTATGTCTTCTCCTTCTAAATCGAGTAACGTTTCTATGGAAACGATAGGATTTTCCTTTGGGATACGACTATCTCCTTTCAGATGCACTATTCTTTCTTTACTGCGTCCCTCGCTACCTCACATTGACAAATCTACACAGAAATTGTGTCACTATGATGTACTATAGGTTCCATGACTTCTCCTTCTAAATCGAGTAACGTTTGTATGGAAACGACAGAATTTTCTTTTGGGATAAGACTATCACCTTTCCGATGCACTATTCCACCTTTACTGCATCCCTCGCTCCCTCACCATGACGAATTAACACACAAATTGCGTCGCTTTGAATTACTTTGTGTTCTATGATATCTCCTTCTAATTAGAGTAACGTTTCTATGCAAACGACAGGATTTTCTTTTGGGATACGACTATCTCCTTTCCGATACACTATTCTTTCTTTACAGCATCTGACGCTCCCTCACAATGACGAATTAACACAGAAATTGCGTCACTATGATATACTATAGATTCTATGACTTCTCCTTCTAAATCAAGTAACGTTTGTATGGAAAAGACAGGATTTTCTTTTGGGATACGACTATCTCCTTTCTGATGCACTATTCTTTCTTTACTGCATCCCTCGCTCAATTTTATTGACGAATTAACATAGAAATTGAGTGGCTATGAAATACTGTGGGTTCTATGACATCTCCTTCTAAATCGAGGAACGTTTCTATGGAAACGCCATGATTTTCTTTTGAGATACGACTATCTCCTTTCCGATGCACGATTCCTTATTTGATGCAACCGTCGCTCTCGCACTTTGACGAATTAACACAGAAAATGCGTCGCTATGAAACGCTGTGGGTTCTATGTCTTCTCCTTCTAAATCGAGTAACGTTTCTATGGAAGCGATAAGCTTTTCTTTTGGGATACGACTATCTCCTTTCCGATGCACTATTCTTTCTTTACAGCAACCCTCGCTCCCTCACATTGACGAATTAACTCAGAAATTGCGTCGCTATGAAATGCTATGGGTTCTATGACATCTCATTCTAAATAGAGTAACGTTTCTATGGAAACGACAGGATTTTCGTCTGGGCTACGACCATCTCTTTTCCGATGCACTGTTTCTTCCTTACTGCATCCCTTGCTCCCTCACCTTGACGAATTAACACAATAATTGCGTCGCTGTGAAATACTATGAGTTCTATGACATCTCCTTCTATATCGAGTAACAATTCTATAGAAACGACAGGATATTGTTTGGATTACGACTATCTCCTTTCCGATGCACGATTAATTCTTTAATGCAGCCCTCGCTCCCGCACATTGACGAATTAACACCGAAAATGCGTCGCTTTGAAATACTGTGGGTTCTATGTCTTCTCCTTCAAAATCGAGTAACGTTTCTACGGAATGCGATAAGCTTTTCTTTTGGGATACGACTATCTCCTTTCCGATGCACTATTCTTTCTTTACAGCAACCCTCGCTCCTTCACATTGACGAATGAACACAGAAATTGCGTCGCTATGAAATACTATGGGTTCTATTACATCTGCATCTAAATCGAGTAACGTTTCTATTGAAACTACAGAGTTTTCTTTTACGATACGACTATCTCCCTTCCGATGCACTTTTCCTTCAATACTGCATCACTCGCTCGCGTCGTTATTAAATGCTATGTGTTCTGTGACTTCTCCTTCTGAATCGAGTAACGTTTCTAAAGAAACGACAGGATTCTCTTTCAGGATGCACTATCCCTTCTTTGCTGCAACTCTCGCTCCCTCACAGTGACGAATTAACGGAGAAATTGCGTCGCCATGAAATACTGTGGGTTCTACGACTTCTCCTTTAAAATCGAGTAACGTTTGTATGGAAACAACATGATTTTCTTTTTGGATAAGACTATCACCTTTCCGATGCACTATTCCATCTTTACTGCATCCCTCGCTCCCTCACATTGACGAATTAACACAGAAATTGCGTCGCTATGAAATACTATTGGTTGTAAGACTTCCCCTTCTAAATCTAGTAACGTTTCTATGGAAACGACAGGATCTTCTTTCGGGATACGACTATCTCCTTTCCGATGCACTATTCCTTCCTTGCTGCATCCATCGCTCCCTCACATTGACGAATTAACACAGAAATTGCGTCGCTGTGATTTACTACGTGTTCTACGACTTCTCCTTCTAAATCGAGTAACGTTTCTATGGAAAAGACAGGATTTTCTTTTGGGAAACGGCTGTCTCCTTTCCGATGCACTATTCTTTCATTACTGCATCTCTCGATCCCTCACATTAACGAATTAACAGAGAAAATGCGTCGTTATTAAATGCTATGTGTTCTGTGACTTCTCCTTCTGAATCGAGTAACGTTTCTAAAGAAACGACAGGATTCTCTTTCAGGACGCACTATCCCTTCTTTGCTGCAACTCTCGCTCCCTCACAGTGACGAATTAACGCAGAAATTGCGTCGCCATGAAATACTGTGGGTTCTACGACTTCTCCTTTAAAATCGAGTAACGTTTGTATGGAAACAACATGATTTTCTTTTTGGATAAGACTATCACCTTTCCGATGCACTATTCCATCTTTACTGCATCCCTCGCTCCCTCACATTGACGAATTAACAAAAAAACTGCGTCGCTAGAAATACTATATGTTCTATGACATCTCCTTCCAAATCGAGTAACGTATCAATGGAAAAGGCAGGAATTTCTTTTGGGATACGAGTATCTCCTTTCCAATGCACTATTGAATCTTTACTGCCACCCTCGCTCCCCCACATTGACGAAATAACACAGAAATTGCATCGCTATGAAATACTATGGGTTCTAAGAGTTCTCCATCTAAATCGAGTAACGTTTCTATGGAAACGGCAGGATTTTCTTTTACGATCCGACTATCTCCTTTCCGATGCACTATTCCATCTCTACTGCATCCCTCGCTCCATCACATTGACGAATTAACACAGAAATTTCGTCGCTATGAAATAATATGGGATCTATGACATCTCCTTCTAAATCGAGGAACATTTTAATGGAAACGACATGATTTTCTTTTGCCATACGACTATCTCTATTCCGAAACAATATTCCTTCTTTACTGCATCCCTCGCTCCCGCACATTGACGAATTAACACAGAAATTGAGTCGCTATGAAATACTATGTGTTCTATGACATCTCCTCCTAAATCGGTAACGTATCAATGGAAAAGACAGGAATTTCTTTTGGGATACGACTATCTCGTTTCCAATGCACTATTCCAACTTTACTGCCACCCTCTCTCCCTCACATTGACCAATTAACACAGAAATTGCGTCGCTATGAAATACTATGGGTTGTAAGACTTCTCCTTTTAAGTCTAGCAACGTTTCTATGGAAACGATAGGATTTTCTTTTGAGATACGACTATCTCCTTTCCGATACACTATTCTTTCTTTACAGCATCCGACGCTCACTCACAATGACGAATATACTATAGATTCTATGACTTCTCCTTCTAAAACAATAAACGTTTGTATGGGAACAACAGGATTTTCTTTTGGGTTTAAGATTATCTCCTTTCCGATGCACTATTCCATCTTTACTGCATTCCCCGCTCCCTCACATTGACGAATTGACACATAAGATGCGTCGCTATGAAATACGATAAGTTCTATGACCTCTCCTTCTAAATCGAGTAACGTTTCTATGGAAACGAAAGGATTTTCTTTTAGGATACGACTATCTCCTTTCCGTTGCACCATTCCTTCTTTACTGCATCCCTCGCTCCGTCACTTTGAACAATTAACACAGAAATTTCGTCGCTATGAAATAATATGGGATCTATGACATCTTCTAAATCGAGGAACGTTTTAATGGAAACGACATGATTTTCTTTTGGGATACGACTATCTCCTTTCCGAAACAATATTCCTTCTTTACTGCATCCCTCTCTCTCTCACATTGACGAATTAACACAGAAATTGCGTCGCTATGAAATACTTTGTGTTCTATGACATCTCCTTCTAATTAGAGTAACGTTTCTATGCAAACGACAGGATTTTCTTTTGGGATACGACTATCTGGTTTCCGACGCACTATTCCTTCTATGCTCTATGACATCTGCATCTAAATCGAGTAACGTTTCTATGGAAACAACGGAATTCTCTTTTAGGATACGACTATCTCCTATCCGATGCACTATTCCTTCTTTACTCTATCACTCGCTCCCTCACATTGACGAATTAACACAGAAATTGCGTTGCTATGAAATACTGTGGGTTCTAAGACTTCTCCTTCTAAATCTACTAACGTTTCTTAGGAAACGACAGGACTTTCTTTTGGGATACGACTGTCTCCTTTCCGATGCACTATTCATTCTTTGCTGTATCCCTCCCTTCCTCACATTGACGAATTAACACAGAAATTGCGTCGCTATGAAATGCTATGTGTTTTATGACATCTCCATCTAAATCGAGTAACGTTTCTATGGAAACGACAGGCTTTTCTTTTGGGATACGACTACCTACTTTCCGATGCACTATTCCTTCTTTACTGCATCCCTCGCTCCATCACACTGACAAATTAACACAGAAATTACGTCGCTATGAAATACTTTGCGTTCTACGAAATCTCCTTCTAAATCGAATAACGTTTCTATGGAATCGACAGAATTTTCTATTGGTACACGACTATCTCCTTTCCAATGCACTATTCCTTCTTTACTGCATCGGTCGGTCCCTCACATTAACGAATTAACACAGAAATTGCGTCGCTATAAATACTATGGGTTCTAAGACTTCTCCTCCTAAAACTAGTAACGTTTCAATGGAAACGACAGGATTTTTTTTGGGACACGACTATCTCCTTTTCGATGCACTATTCCTTATTTACTGCATCCTTCGCTCTTTCACATTGAAGAATTAACACGGAAATTGCGTCGCTATGAAATACTATGTGTTCTAAGACTTCTCCTTCTGAAACTAGTAACGTTTCTATGGAAACGACAGGATTTTCTTTGGGATTCGACTATCTCCTTACCGATGCACTATTCCTTCTTTGCTGCATCCTTCGCTTCCTCACATTGACGAATTAACACCGAAATATCGTCGCTATGAAATGCTTTGGGTTCTATGACATCTCCATCTAAATCGAGTAACGTTTCTATGGAAACGACAGGCATTTCTTTTGGCACACGACGACCTCCTTTCCGATGCTCTATTCCTTCCTTACTGCATCCATCGCTCCCTCACATTCACGAATTAACCCAGAAATTGCGTCGCTATGAAATACAGTGGGTTATATGACATCTCCTTCTAAATCGAATAACGTTTCTATGGAAACGATAGGATTTTCTTTGGGATTCGACTATCTCCTTACCGATGCACTATTTTTTCTTTGCTGCATCTTTCGCTTCCTCACATTGACGAATTAACACAAAAATTGCGTCGCTATGAAATGCTATGTGTTCTATGACATCTCCATCTAAATCGAGTAACGTTTCTGAGGAGACGACAGGGTTTTCTTTTGGGATACGACTACCTCCTTTCCGATGCACTATTCCTTCCTTACTGCATCACTCGCTCCCACACATTGACGAATTAACACAAAAATTGCGTCGCTAAGAGATACTATGGGTTCTATGACATCTCCTTCTAAATAGAGTGACGTTTCTATGGAAATGACAGGATTTTCTTTAGGGATACGACTATCACCTTTCCGATGCACTATTCCATCTTTACTGCATCCCTCGCTCCCTCACATTGAAGAATTAACACAGAAATTGCGTCGCTATGAAATACTATGTGTTATAAGACTTCTCCTTCTACATCGAGTAACGTTTCAATGGAAACGACAAGATTCTCTTTTGGGAAACGACTATCTCCTTTCCGATGCACTATTCCTTCCTTACTGCATCCCTCGCTCCCTCATATTGACATATGAACACAGAGATTGCTTCGCTATGAAATACTGCGGCTTCTATGATTTCTCCTTCTAAACCGAGTAACGTTTCTATGGAAACGGCAGGATTTTCTTTTGGGACACGACTATCTCCTTTTCGATGCACTATTCCTTCTTTACTGCATCCCTCGCTCCCTCACATTGACGAATTAACACAGAAATTGCGTCTCTATGAATTACAATGTGTTCTATGACTTCTCCTTCTAAATCGAATATCGTTTCTATGCAAATGACAGGATTTTCTTTTGGGATACGGCTATCTCCATTCCGATTCACTATTCCTTCTTTACTGCATCCCTCGCTCACATACATTGACGAATTAACACAGAAATTGCGTCGCTATGAAATACTATGGGTTCTATGACTTCTCCTTCTAATTCGAGTAACGTTTCTATGCAAAAGTCAGGATTTTCTTTTGGGATACGACTATCTCCTTTCCGAAGCACTGATCCTCCTTTACTGCATCCCTCCTTCCCTCACATTGACGAATTAACGCAGAAATTTGCGTCGCTATGAGATACTGTAGGTTCTATGTCTACTCCTTCTAAATCGAGTAACGTTACTATGCAAACGACAACATTTTCTTTTGGGATACGACTATCTCCTTTCCGATGCACTATTCCTTCTTTAGTGCCACCCTCGCTCCCGCACATTGAGTAATTAACAAAGAAATTGCGTCGCTATGAAATACTGTGGGTTCTAAGACTTCTGATTCAAAATCTAGTAACGTTTCCATGGAAACGACAGGATTATCCTTTGGGATGCGACTATCTCCTTTCCGATGCACTATTCCTTCTTTACTGCAACCCTCGCTCCCGTACATTGACAAATTAAAAAGGAAATTGCGTCGCTATGAAATACTGTGGGTTCTATGTCTTCTCCTTCTAAATCGAGTAACGTTTCTATGGAAACGACAGGATTTTCTTTTGAGATATGACAATCTCGTTTCCGATGCACTATTCCTCCTTTGCTGCATCCATCCATCCCTCACATTGACGAATTAACACAGAAATTGCGTCGCTATGAAATACTATGGGTTTTGAGACTTCTCCTTAAAAATCTAGTAACGTTTCTATGGAAACGACAGGATTTTCTTTTGGGGTGCGACTATCTCCTTTCCGATGCACTATTCCTTCTTACTGCAACCCTCGCTCCCGCACATTGAAGAATTAACAAAGAAATTGCGTCGTTATGAAAATCTGTTCTAAAACTTCTCCTTCAAAATCTAGTAACGTTTCCATGGAAACGATAGGTTTTTCTTATGGGATACGACTATCTCCTTTCCGATGCATTATTCCTTCTTTACTGCATCCCTCGCTCCCTCACATTGACGAATTAACACAGAAATTGCGTCGCTATGAAATACTATGGGTTCTTTGACTTCTCCTTCGAAATCGAGTAACGTTTCAATGGAAACAGCAGAATTCTCTTTTACGATACGACTATCTCCTATCCAATGCACTATTCCTTCATTACTGCATCACTCGCTCTCTCACATTGACATATTAACACAGAGATGGCTTCGCTATGAAATACTGCGGCTTCTATGATCTCTCCTTCTAAATCGAATAACGTTTCTATGGAAACGACACGATTTTCTTTTGGGATACGACTATCTCCATTCCGATGCACTTCTCCTTCTTAACTGCAAACCTCGCTCGATCTCATAGACGAATTAACACAGAAATTGCGTCGTATGAAATACTGCGGCTTCTATGATTTCTCCTTCGAGTAACGTTTCTATGGAAACGAAGGGTTTTCTTTTGGGATACGACTATCTCCTTTCCGATGCACTATTCTTTCTTAATTGCAACCCTCGCTCGATCTCATTGACGAATTAACACAGAAATTGCATCAATATGAAATACTGTACGTTCTACGTCTACTCCTTCTAAGTCGAGTAACGTTTCTATGGAAACGAAAGGATTTTCTATTGGGAAACGACTATCTCCTTTCCGATGCCGCATTCCATCTTTACTGCATCCCTCGCTCCCTCGTATTGACGAATAACCACAGAAATTGCGTCGCTATAAAATACTATGTGTTCTATGACTTCTCCTTCTAAATCGAGTAACGTTTCTATGCAAACGACAGGGTTTTCTTTTGGGATACGACTATCTCTTTTCCGATGCACTATTCCTTCTTTACTGCATCCCTCGCTCCCTCACATTGACGAATTAACACAGATATTGCGACGCTATGAAAGACTATGTTTTCTATGTCTTCTCCTTCTACATCGAGTAACGTTTCAATGGAAACGACAAGATTTTCTTTTGGGATACGACTATTTCCTTTCCGATGCACTATTCCTTATTTACTGCATCCCTCGCTCCCTCACATTGACGAATTAACACTGAGATTGCTTCGCTATGAAATACTGCGGCTTCTATGATTTCTCCTTCTAAATCGAGTAACGTTTCTATGGAAACGACACGATTTTCTTTTGGGATACAACTATCTCCATTCCGATGCACTATTCCTTCTTAACTGCAAACCTCGCTCGATCTCATAGACGAATTAACACAGAAATTGCGTCGTATGAAATACTGCAGCTTCTATGATTTCTCCTTGTAAATCGAGTAACGTTTCTATGGAAACGACAGGATTTTCTTTTGGGATACGACTATCTCCTTTCCGATGCACTATTCCTTCTTTACTGCATCCCTCGCTCCCCTACATTAACGAATTAACACAGAAATTGCGTCGCTATGAAATACTATGGGTTCTATGACTTCTCTTTCTAAATCGAGTAACGTTTCTATGCAAACGACAGGATTTTCTTTTGGGATACGACTATCTCCTTTCCGATGCACTATTCCTTTTTTACTGCATCCCTCGCTCCCTCACATTGACGAATTAACACAGAAATTGCGTCGCTATGAAATACTGTAGGTTCTATGTCTACTCCTTCTAAATCGAGTAACGTTTCTATGGAAACGACAGGATTTTCTTTTGGGATACGACTATCTTGTTTCCGATGCGCTGTTCCTTCTTTACTGCATCCCTCGCTCCCTCACATTGACGAATTAACACAGAAATTGCGTCGCTATGAAATACTATGGATTCTATGACATCTCCTTCTAAATCGAGTAACGTTTCTATGGAAACGACAAGATTTTCTTTTTTGATACGACTATCTCCTTTCCGATGCACTATTTCTCATTTACTGCGTCCCTCGCTCCCTCACATTGACGAATTAACACAGAAATTGCGTCGCTATGAAATACTATGGGTTCTATGAGGTCTCTTTCTAAATCGAGTAACGTTTCTATGGAAACGACAAGATTTTCTTTTGGGATACGACTATCTCCTTTCCGGTGCACTATTCCTTCTTTACTGCATCCCTCGCTCCCTCACATTGATGAATTAACACAGAAATTGCGTCGCTATGAAATACTATGGGTTCTATGACTTCTCCTTCTAAATCGAGTAACGTTCCTATGGAAACGAAATGATTTTCTTTTGGGATACGACTATCTCCTTTCCGATGCACTATTTCTCATTTACTGCATCCCTCGCTCCCTCACATTGACGAATTAACACAGAAATTGCGTCGCTATGAAATACTATGGGTTCTATGAGGTCTCTTTCTAAATCGAGTAACGTTTCTATGGAAACGTCAGGATTTTCTTTTGGGATACGACTATCTCCTTTCCGATGTACTATCTATCTATATCCGAATCCCGCTCCAGCTACTGCCGGGTCGGGGTGCTGACGAGTCCTCTCCACTTGGCTCGGTCCTCCCACCACTTTTCTTCCTCCACTTGCTGCCAGGTCACACCTCTCCTTTCAACAGATATTCTCACTCCCATTTTCCACCGTGTTCTTGGCCGCCCTCTAGGTCGTTTCATAACTTTGGGGAGTCCATGCCCATGCATCCTCTTAACATGCCCATACCATCTTAATCTCTTTCTTTCAATTTCTTCTCTCATACTTTCTTGTTTGAGGTCCTTTCTAATCTCTACATTCCTTACTCTGTCCATTCTTGTTTTTCCCTTAACTGCTCTGAGAAATTTCATTTCCCCTGCTTGCAGTCTGCTCCAGTCCCTTTCTTTCATTGTCCATGTTTCTCCACCATAGGTGACAATAGGGAAGTAATAATTCTTATAGGTCAGGAGTTTTGCTCTTTCTGACACTTCATTATTCCAAATCAGATGTTTTATTGTTTGGTAGAAATTGCCTCCCTTCTGTAACCTCCTATTAATTTCGTTAGTTATTCTTCCATCCCTAGATATTTCACACCCTAAATAAGTGAAACTTTCTACCACTTTGAGGGGTTCTCCATTTAAGGTAATATTTCCATTGATTCCTTACTCTCTTCCAAATACCATTACTTCACTCTTATCTTTATTTATTCTTAATCCAAACCTTTTCATTATTTCCTTCCACACATCAAGCTGTAATTGTACATCTACCTCTTTATCACCCCATATTACCATATCATCTGCAAAAATCATCTTTTTGTCTTTTTCTTTTACTATATCTTTAACTGCCCTATTCATTCCCTCCATCACAACATTAAAAAGCGCAGGAGATAGAATACTTCCTTGCTTAAGTCCTTGTCTTATTTCGATGTATTCAGAGTTCCTCAATGGTGTTCTAATTCTACAATTGTGGCCTCTGTACATTGTCTTTATAACATTAATGTATCCATCTTCTATATCTAACTTCTTCAGTTCTTCCCAGAGTCTTTCCCTGTCAACTGAGTCATATGCCTTTTCTATGTCTATAAAAACCCTTATCACCCTTGTGTTATACTCCCAACATTTTTCCATCAGTTGACGGATAGAAAATATCAGGTCGATTGTGCTCCTTTCTTTCCTAAACCCATGCTGTTCTTCACTCAGCTCCTTTTCTATCTTTTCACTTCTTCGATTTAGTAAAATTCTTTCAAAAATCTTGGCTGTATGACTCATGAGGGTTATTCCTCTGTAGTTTTTACAAAGTCTTTTATTGCCTTTCTTGAAGATGGGAACAATGTCACCTGTTCTCCAGTCGCCAGGTATTTTACTATTTCTCCACACGCTTGATAGTACTCTGTACAGCCACTGCATTCCCACTGGACCTGCTGCTCTTATCATGTCCACTGATACTTCATCAGGTCCTGTGGCTTTCCCCCCATTCATCTTCTTCACAGCTTTTTCCATTTCTTCCTGTGTATTTTGTCCTAATTCTGCTTCCCAACTTCTCCCAATTTCTCCATTGTTTGTTGTTTCCTCATGTACCTGGTCCTCAGCAGTTAACAGCTTCTTAAAATGTTCTTTCCAGAGATCTTTTATATTCCCTGGATCTTCAATAATGGTACCGTCCTCTATTTCCATCTTTACTGGTACTTCAGAAGTCTTCCTTTTATTTTTCATCATTTTATACCACATTTTCTTATTGCTCTTCACATCTTCTTCAAGTATTTTTGTAAACTCTTCCCATGCCTTTTTCTTTGCTGTTTCCACTATTTCTTTGCACTTCTTCTTTTCCTGTATATATCTTTTATGGTCTTCGTCATTTTTAGTTTTCCACCATTTTCTCCTTGCTCCATTTTTTCTTCTAACTGCTTGGATTGTGGTATCATCCCACCATCCGATGTACTATTCCTTCATTATTGCAACCCTCGCTCCATCACATTGACGAATTAACACAGAAATTGCGTCGCTATGAAACACTGCGGCTTCTATGATTTCACCTTCTAAATCGAGTAACGTTTCTATGGAAACGACAGGATTTTCTTTTGGGATACGACTATCTCCTTTCCGATGGACTATTTCATCTTTACTGCATCCCTCGCTCCCTCACATTGTCGAATTAACACAGAAATTGCGTCGCTATGAAATACTATGGGTTCTATGACTTCTCCTTCTAAATCGAGTAACGTTTCTATGGAAACGACAGGATTTTATTTTGGGATACGACTATCTCCTTTCCGATGCACTATTCCTTCTTTACTGCATCCCTTGCTCCCTCACATTGACGAATTAACACAGAAATTGCGTCGCTATGAAATACTGTGGGTTCTATTACTTCTCCATCTAAATCGAGTAACGTTGCTATGGAAACAAAAGGATTGTCTTTCTAGATAGATCTATCTCCTTTCCGATGCACTATTCCTTCTTCACTGCATTCCTCGCTCCCTCACATTGACGAATTAACACAGAAATTGCGTCGCTATGAAATACTGTGGGTTCTATTACTTCTCATTCTAAATCGAGTAACGTTTCTATGGAAACAAAAGGATTTTCTTTCTGGATAGATCTATCTCCTTTCCGATGCACTATTCCTTCTTCACTGCATTCCTCGCTCCCTCACATTGACGAATTAACACAGAAATTACGTCGCTATGAAATACTATGGGTTCTATGACTTCTCCTGCTAAATCGAGTAACGTTTCTATGCAAACGACAGGATTTTATATTGGGATACATCTATCTCCTCTCCGATGCACTATTCCTTCTTTACTGCATCCCTCGTTCCCTCACATTGATGCATTAACACAGAAATTGCGTCGCTATGATATACTATGGGATCTATGACTTCTCCATCTAAATCGAGGAATGTTCCTATGGAATCGAAATGATTTTCTTTTGGGATACGACTATCTCCTTTCCGATTAACTTTTCCTTATTTACTGCATCCTTCGCTCCCTCACATTGACGAATTAACACAGAAATTGCGTCGCTTTGAAATACTATGGGTTCTATGACTTCTCCTTCTAAATCGAGTAACGTTTCTAACGAAACAAAAGGATTTTCTTTCGGGATACGAGTATCTCCTTTTCGATGCACTTTTCCTTCTTTACTGGAACCCTCGCTCGATCTCTTTGACGAATTAACACAAAAATTGCGTCGCTATGAAATAGTGTGGGTTCTACGTCTACTCCTTCTAAATCGAGTAACGTTTCTATGGAAACGACAGAACGTTCTTTTGGGATACGACTATATCCTTTCCGATGCACTATTCCTTCTTTACTGCATCCCTGCACCCTCACATTGACGAATTAACACAGAAATTGCATAGCTTTGAAATATTGTGGGTTCTATGACTTCTCCTTCGAAATTGAGGAACGTTTATATGGAAACGACTGGATTTTCTTTTGGGATACGACTATCTCCTTTCCGATGCACTATTCCTTCTTTACTGCATCCCTCGCTCCCTCACATTGACGAATTAACACAGAAATTGCGCCGCTATGAAATACTATGGGTTCTATGACTTCTCCATCGAAATCGAGTAACGTTTCTATGCAATCGACAGGATTTTTTTTGGGATACGACTATCTCCTCTCCGATGCACTATTCCTTCTTTACTGCATCCCTCGCTCCCTCACATTGACGAATTAACACAGAAATTGCGCCGCTATGAAATACTATGGGTTCTATGACTTCTCCTTCGAAATCGAGTAACGTTTCTATGCAAACGAAAGGATTTTCTTTTGGGTTCGACTATCTCCTTTCCGATGCACTATTCCTTCTTTACTGCATCCCTTGCTCCCTCACATTGACGAATTAACACAGAAATTGCGTAGCTTTGAAATACTATGGGTTCTATTACTTCTCCATCTAAATCGAGTAACGTTGCTATGGAAACAAAAGGATTGTCTTTCTAGATAGATCTATCTCCTTTCCGATGCACTATTCCTTCTTCACTGCATTCCTCGCTCCCTCACATTGACGAATTAACCCAGAAATTGCGTCTCTATGAAATACTGTGGGTTCTATTACTTCTCCATCTAAATCGAGTAACGTTTCTATGGAAACAAAAGGATTTTCTTTCTGGATAGATCTATCTCCTTTCCGATGCACTATTCCTTCTTCACTGCATTCCTCGCTCCCTCACATTGACGAATTAACACAGAAATTACGTCGCTATGAAATACTATGGGTTCTATGACTTCTCCTGCTAAATCGAGTAACGTTTCTATGCAAACGACAGGATTTTATATTGGGATACATCTATCTCCTCTCCGATGCACTATTCCTTCTTTACTGCATCCCTCGTTCCCTCACATTGATGCATTAACACAGAAATTGCGTCGCTATGATATACTATGGGGTCTATGACTTCTCCATCTAAATCGAGGAATGTTCCTATGGAATCGAAATGATTTTCTTTTGGGATACGACTATCTCCTTTCCGATTAACTTTTCCTTATTTACTGCATCCTTCGCTCCCTCACATTGACGAATTAACACAGAAATTGCGACGCTTTGAAATACTATGGGTTCTATGACTTCTCCTTCTAAATCGAGTAACGTTTCTAACGAAACAAAAGGATTTTCTTTCGGGATACGAGTATCTCCTTTTCGATGCACTTTTCCTTCTTTACTGGAACCCTCGCTCGATCTCTTTGACGAATTAACACAAAAATTGCGTCGCTATGAAATAGTGTGGGTTCTACGTCTACTCCTTCTAAATCGAGTAACGTTTCTATGGAAACGACAGAACGTTCTTTTGGGATACGACTATATCCTTTCCGATGCACTATTCCTTCTTTACTGCATCCCTGCACCCTCACATTGACGAATTAACACAGAAATTGCATAGCTTTGAAATATTGTGGGTTCTATGACTTCTCCTTCGAAATTGAGGAACGTTTATATGGAAACGACTGGATTTTCTTTTGGGATACGACTATCTCCTTTCCGATGCACTATTCCTTCTTTACTGCATCCCTCGCTCCCTCACATTGACGAATTAACACAGAAATTGCGCCGCTATGAAATACTATGGGTTCTATGACTTCTCCTTCGAAATCGAGTAACGTTTCTATGCAAACGAAAGGATTTTCTTTTGGGTTCGACTATCTCCTTTCCGATGCACTATTCCTTCTTTACTGCATCCCTTGCTCCCTCACATTGACGAATTAACACAGAAATTGCGTCGCTATGAAATACTATGGGTTCTATGACTTCTCCTGCTAAATCGAGTAACGTTTCTATGCAATCGACAGGATTTTTTTTGGGATACGACTATCTCCTCTCCGATGCACTATTCCTTCTTTACTGCATCCCTGCTCCCTCACATTGACGAATTAACACAGAAATTGCGTAGCTATGAAATATTGTGGGTTCTATGACTTCTCCTTCGAAATTGAGGAACGTTTATATGGAAACGACTGAATTTTCTTTTGGGATACGACTATCTCCTTTCCGATGCACTATTCCTTCTTTACTGCATCCCTCGCTCCCTCACATTGACGAATTAACACAGAAATTGCGCCGCTATGAAATACTATGGGTTCTATGACTTCTCCTTCGAAATCGAGTAACGTTTCTATGCAAACGAAAGGATTTTCTTTTGGGTTCGACTATCTCCTTTCCGATGCACTATTCCTTCTTTACTGCATCCCTTGCTCCCTCACATTGACGAATTAACACAGAAATTGCGTCGCTATGAAATACTATGGGTTCTATGACTTCTCCTGCTAAATCGAGTAACGTTTCTATGCAAACGACTGGATTTTCTTTTGTGATACGACTATCTCCTCTCCGATGCACTATTCCTTCTTTACTGCATCCATTGCTCCCTCACATTGACGAATTAACACAGAAATTGCGTCGCTATGAAATACTATGCGTACTATGACTTCTCCTGCTAAATCGAGTAACGTTTCTATGCAATCGACAGGATTTTTTTTGGGATACGACTATCTCCTCTCCGATGCACTATTCCTTCTTTACTGCATCCCTCGCTCCCTCACATTGACGAATTAACACAGAAATTGCGCCGCTATGAAATACTATGGGTTCTATGACTTCTCCTTCGAAATCGAGTAACGTTTCTATGCAAACGAAAGGATTTTCTTTTGGGTTCGACTATCTCCTTTCCGATGCACTATTCCTTCTTTACTGCATCCCTTGCTCCCTCACATTGACGAATTAACACAGAAATTGCGTCGCTATGAAATACTATGGGTTCTATGACTTCTCCTGCTAAATCGAGTAACGTTTCTATGCAAACGACTGGATTTTCTTTTGTGATACTACTATCTCCTCTCCGATGCACTATTCCTTCTTTACTGCATCCCTGCTCCCTCACATTGACGAATTAACACAGAAATTGCGTAGCTTTGAAATATTGTGGGTTCTATGACTTCTCCTTCGAAACTGAGGAACGTTTATATGGAAACGACTGGATTTTCTTTTGGGATACGACTATCTCCTTTCCGATGCACTATTCCTTCTTTACTGCATCCCTCGCTCCCTCACATTGACGAATTAACACAGAAATTGCGCCGCTATGAAATACTATGGGTTCTATGACTTCTCCTGCTAAATCGAGTAACGTTTCTATGCAAACGACAGGATTTTCTTTTGTGATACGACTATCTCCTCTCCGATGCACTATTCCTTCTTTACTGCATCCCTCGCTCCCTCACATTGCCGAATTAACACAGAAATTGCGCCGCTATGAAATACTATGGGTTCTATGACTTCTCCTTCGAAATCGAGTAACGTTTCTATGCAAACGAAAGGATTTTCTTTTGGGTTCGACTATCTCCTTTCCGATGCACTATTCCTTCTTTACTGCATCCCTCGCTCCCTCACATTGACGAATTAACACAGAAATTGCGTAGCTTTGAAATATTGTGGGTTCTATGACTTCTCCTTCGAAACTGAGGAACGTTTATATGGAAACGACTGGATTTTCTTTTGGGATACGACTATCTCCTTTCCGATGCACTATTCCTTCTTTACTGCATCCCTCGCTCCCTCACATTGACGAATTAACACAGAAATTGCGCCGCTATGAAATACTATGGGTTCTATGACTTCTCCATCGAAATCGAGTAACGTTTCTATGCAATCGACAGGATTTTTTTTGGGATACGACTATCTCCTCTCCGATGCACTATTCCTTCATTACTGCATCCCTCGCTCCCTCACATTGACGAATTAACACAGAAATTGCGCCGCTATGAAATACTATGGGTTCTATGACTTCTCCTTCGAAATCGAGTAACGTTTCTATGCAAACGAAAGGATTTTCTTTTGGGTTCGACTATCTCCTTTCCGATGCACTATTCCTTCTTTACTGCATCCCTTGCTCCCTCACATTGACGAATTAACACAGAAATTGCGTAGCTTTGAAATACTATGGGTTCCATGACTTCTCGTGCTAAATCGAGTAACGTTTCTATGCAAACGACTGGATTTTCTTTTGTGATACTACTATCTCCTCTCCGATGCACTATTCCTTCTTTACTGCATCCCTGCTCCCTCACATTGACGAATTAACACAGAAATTGCGTAGCTTTGAAATATTGTGGGTTCTATGACTTCTCCTTCGAAACTGAGGAACGTTTATATGGAAACGACTGGATTTTCTTTTGGGATACGACTATCTCCTTTCCGATGCACTATTCCTTCTTTACTGCATCCCTCGCTCCCTCACATTGACGAATTAACACAGAAATTGCGCCGCTATGAAATACTATGCGTACTATGACTTCTCCTGCTAAATCGAGTAACGTTTCTATGCAAACGACTGGATTTTCTTTTGTGATACGACTATCTCCTCTCCGATGCACTATTCCTTCTTTACTGCATCCCTGCTCCCTCACATTGACGAATTAACACAGAAATTGCGTAGCTTTGAAATATTGTGGGTTCTATGACTTCTCCTTCGAAACTGAGGAACGTTTATATGGAAACGACTGGATTTTCTTTTGGGATACGACTATCTCCATTCCGATGCACTATTCCTTCTTTACTGCATCCCTCGCTCCCTCACATTGACGAATTAACACAGAAATTGCGCCGCTATGAAATACTATGGGTTCTATGACTTCTCCATCGAAATCGAGTAACGTTTCTATGCAATCGACAGGATTTTTTTTGGGATACGACTATCTCCTCTCCGATGCACTATTCCTTCTTTACTGCATCCCTCGCTCCCTCACATTGACGAATTAACACAGAAATTGCGCCGCTATGAAATACTATGGGTTCTATGACTTCTCCTTCGAAATCGAGTAACGTTTCTATGCAAACGAAAGGATTTTCTTTTGGGTTCGACTATCTCCTTTCCGATGCACTATTCCTTCTTTACTGCATCCCTTGCTCCCTCACATTGACGAATTAACACAGAAATTGCGTCGCTATGAAATACTATGGGTTCTATGACTTCTCGTGCTAAATCGAGTAACGTTTCTATGCAAACGACTGGATTTTCTTTTGTGATACTACTATCTCCTCTCCGATGCACTATTCCTTCTTTACTGCATCCCTGCTCCCTCACATTGACGAATTAACACAGAAATTGCGTAGCTTTGAAATATTGTGGGTTCTATGACTTCTCCTTCGAAACTGAGGAACGTTTATATGGAAACGACTGGATTTTCTTTTGGGATACGACTATCTCCTTTCCGATGCTCTATTCCTTCTTTACTGCATCCCTCGCTCCCTCACATTGACGAATTAACACAGAAATTGCGCCGCTATGAAATACTATGGGTTCTATGACTTCTCCATCGAAATCGAGTAACGTTTCTATGCAATCGACAGGATTTTTTTTGGGATACGACTATCTCCTCTCCGATGCACTATTCCTTCTTTACTGCATCCCTCGCTCCCTCACATTGACGAATTAACACAGAAATTGCGCCGCTATGAAATACTATGGATTCTATGACTTCTCCTTCGAAATCGAGTAACGTTTCTATGCAAACGAAAGGATTTTCTTTTGGGTTCGAGTATCTCCTTTCCGATGCACTATTCCTTCTTTACTGCATCCCTTGATCCCTCACATTGACGAATTAACACAGAAATTGCGTCGCTATGAAATACTATGGGTTCTATGACTTCTCGTGCTAAATCGAGTAACGTTTCTATGCAAACGACTGGATTTTCTTTTGTGATACTACTATCTCCTCTCCGATGCACTATTCCTTCTTTACTGCATCCCTGCTCCCTCACATTGACGAATTAACACAGAAATTGCGTAGCTTTGAAATATTGTGGGTTCTATGACTTCTCCTTCGAAACTGAGGAACGTTTATATGGAAACGACTGGATTTTCTTTTGGGATACGACTATCTCCTTTCCGATGCACTATTCCTTCTTTACTGCATCCCTCGCTCCCTCACATTGACGAATTAACACAGAAATTGCGCCGCTATGAAATACTATGGGTTCTATGACTTCTCCATCGAAATCGAGTAACGTTTCTATGCAATCGACAGGATTTTTTTTGGGATACGACTATCTCCTCTCCGATGCACTATTCCTTCTTTACTGCATCCCTCGCTCCCTCACATTGACGAATTAACACAGAAATTGCGCCGCTATGAAATACTATGGATTCTATGACTTCTCCTTCGAAATCGAGTAGCGTTTCTATGCAAACGAAAGGATTTTCTCTTGGGTTCGACTATCTCCTTTCCGATGCACTATTCCTTCTTTACTGCATCCCTTGATCCCTCACATTGACGAATTAACACAGAAATTGCGTCGCTATGAAATACTATGGGTTCTATGACTTCTCGTGCTAAATCGAGTAACGTTTCTATGCAAACGACTGGATTTTCCTTTGTGATACTACTATCTCCTCTCCGATGCACTATTCCTTCTTTACTGCATCCCTGCTCCCTCACATTGACGAATTAACACAGAAATTGCGTAGCTTTGAAATATTGTGGGTTCTATGACTTCTCCTTCGAAACTGAGGAACGTTTATATGGAAACGAAAGGATTTTCTTTTGGGATACGACTATCTCCTTTCCGATGCACTATTCCTTCTTTACTGCATCCCTCGCTCCCTCACATTGACGAATTAACACAGAAATTGCGCCGCTATGAAATACTATGCGTACTATGACTTCTCCTGCTAAATCGAGTAACGTTTCTATGCAAACGACAGGATTTTATATTGGGATACGACTATCTCCTCTCCGATGCACTATTCCTTCTTTACTGCATCCCTGCTCCCTCACATTGACGAATTAACACAGAAATTGCGTAGCTTTGAAATATTGTGGGTTCTATGACTTCTCCTTCGAAATTGAGGAACGTTTATATGGAAACGACTGGATTTTCTTTTGGGATACGACTATCTCCTTTCCGATGCACTATTCCTTCTTTACTGCATCCCTCGCTCCTTCACATTGACGAATTAACACAGAAATTGCGCCGCTATGAAATACTATGGGTTCTATGACTTCTCCTGCTAAATCGAGTAACGTTTCTACGCAAACGACAGGATTTTTTTTGGGATACGACTATCTCCTCTCCGATGCACTATTCCTTCTTTACTGCATCCCTCGCTCCCTCACATTGACGAATTAACACAGAAATTGCGCCGCTATGAAATACTATGGGTTCTATGACTTCTCCTTCGAAATCGAGTAACGTTTCTATGCAAACGAAAGGATTTTCTTTTGGGTTCGACTATCTCCTTTCCGATGCACTATTCCTTCTTTACTGCATCCCTTGCTCCCTCACATTGACGAATTAACACAGAAATTGCGTCGCTATGAAATACTATGGGTTCTATGACTTCTCGTGCTAAATCGAGTAACGTTTCTATGCAAACGACTGGATTTTCTTGTGTGATACTACTATCTCCTCTCCGATGCACTATTCCTTCTTTACTGCATCCCTGCTCCCTCACATTGACGAATTAACACAGAAATTGCGTAGCTTTGAAATATTGTGGGTTCTATGACTTCTCCTTCGAAACTGAGGAACGTTTATATGGAAACGACTGGATTTTCTTTTGGGATACGACTATCTCCTTTCCGATGCACTATTCCTTCTTTACTGCATCCCTCGCTCCCTCACATTGACGAATTAACACAGAAATTGCGCCGCTATGAAATACTATGGGTTCTATGACTTCTCCATCGAAATCGAGTAACGTTTCTATGCAATCGACAGGATTTTTTTTGGGATACGACTATCTCCTCTCCGATGCACTATTCCTTCTTTACTGCATCCCTCGCTCCCTCACATTGACGAATTAACACAGAAATTGCGCCGCTATGAAATACTATGGATTCTATGACTTCTCCTTCGAAATCGAGTAACGTTTCTATGCAAACGAAAGGATTTTCTTTTGGGTTCGACTATCTCCTTTCCGATGCACTATTCCTTCTTTACTGCATCCCTTGATCCCTCACATTGACGAATTAACACAGAAATTGCGTCGCTATGAAATACTATGGGTTCTATGACTTCTCGTGCTAAATCGAGTAACGTTTCTATGCAAACGACTGGATTTTCTTTTGTGATACTACTATCTCCTCTCCGATGCACTATTCCTTCTTTACTGCATCCCTGCTCCCTCACATTGACGAATTAACACAGAAATTGCGTAGCTTTGAAATATTGTGGGTTCTATGACTTCTCCTTCGAAACTGAGGAACGTTTATATGGAAACGACTGGATTTTCTTTTGGGATACGACTATCTCCTTTCCGATGCACTATTCCTTCTTTACTGCATCCCTCGCTCCCTCACATTGACGAATTAACACAGAAATTGCGCCGCTATGAAATACTATGGGTTCTATGACTTCTCCATCGAAATCGAGTAACGTTTCTATGCAATCGACAGGATTTTTTTTGGGATACGACTATCTCCTCTCCGATGCACTATTCCTTCTTTACTGCATCCCTCGCTCCCTCACATTGACGAATTAACACAGAAATTGCGCCGCTATGAAATACTATGGATTCTATGACTTCTCCTTCGAAATCGAGTAACGTTTCTATGCAAACGAAAGGATTTTCTTTTGGGTTCGACTATCTCCTTTCCGATGCACTATTCCTTCTTTACTGCATCCCTTGATCCCTCACATTGACGAATTAACACAGAAATTGCGTCGCTATGAAATACTATGGGTTCTATGACTTCTCGTGCTAAATCGAGTAACGTTTCTATGCAAACGACTGGATTTTCTTTTGTGATACTACTATCTCCTCTCCGATGCACTATTCCTTCTTTACTGCATCCCTGCTCCCTCACATTGACGAATTAACACAGAAATTGCGTAGCTTTGAAATATTGTGGGTTCTATGACTTCTCCTTCGAAACTGAGGAACGTTTATATGGAAACGAAAGGATTTTCTTTTGGGATACGACTATCTCCTTTCCGATGCACTATTCCTTCTTTACTGCATCCCTTGATCCCTCACATTGACGAATTAACACAGAAATTGCGCCGCTATGAAATACTATGCGTACTATGACTTCTCCTGCTAAATCGAGTAACGTTTCTATGCAAACGACAGGATTTTATATTGGGATACGACTATCTCCTCTCCGATGCACTATTCCTTCTTTACTGCATCCCTGCTCCCTCACATTGACGAATTAACACAGAAATTGCGTAGCTTTGAAATATTGTGGGTTCTATGACTTCTCCTTCGAAATTGAGGAACGTTTATATGGAAACGACTGGATTTTCTTTTGGGATACGACTATCTCCTTTCCGATGCACTATTCCTTCTTTACTGCATCCCTCGCTCCTTCACATTGACGAATTAACACAGAAATTGCGCCGCTATGAAATACTATGGGTTCTATGACTTCTCCTGCTAAATCGAGTAACGTTTCTACGCAAACGACAGGATTTTTTTTGGGATACGACTATCTCCTCTCCGATGCACTATTCCTTCTTTACTGCATCCCTCGCTCCCTCACATTGACGAATTAACACAGAAATTGCGCCGCTATGAAATACTATGGGTTCTATGACTTCTCCTTCGAAATCGAGTAACGTTTCTATGCAAACGAAAGGATTTTCTTTTGGGTTCGACTATCTCCTTTCCGATGCACTATTCCTTCTTTACTGCATCCCTTGCTCCCTCACATTGACGAATTAACACAGAAATTGCGTCGCTATGAAATACTATGGGTTCTATGACTTCTCGTGCTAAATCGAGTAACGTTTCTATGCAAACGACTGGATTTTCTTGTGTGATACTACTATCTCCTCTCCGATGCACTATTCCTTCTTTACTGCATCCCTGGTCCCTCACATTGACGAATTAACACAGAAATTGCGTAGCTTTGAAATATTGTGGGTTCTATGACTTCTCCTTCGAAACTGAGGAACGTTTATATGGAAACGAAAGGATTTTCTTTTGGGATACGACTATCTCCTTTCCGATGCACTATTCCTTCTTTACTGCATCCCTCGCTCCCTCACATTGACGAATTAACACAGAAATTGCGCCGCTATGAAATACTATGCGTACTATGACTTCTCGTGCTAAATCGAGTAACGTTTCTATGCAAACGACAGGATTTTATATTGGGATACGACTATCTCCTCTCCGATGCACTATTCCTTCTTTACTGCATCCCTGCTCCCTCACATTGACGAATTAACACAGAAATTGCGTAGCTTTGAAATATTGTGGGTTCTATGACTTCTACTTCGAAACTGAGGAACGTTTATATGGAAACGAAAGGATTTTCTTTTGGGATACGACTATCTCCTTTCCGATGCACTATTCCTTCTTTACTGCATCCCTCGCTCCCTCACATTGACGAATTAACACAGAAATTGCGCCGCTATGAAATACTATGCGTACTATGACTTCTCGTGCTAAATCGAGTAACGTTTCTATGCAAACGACTGGATTTTCTTGTGTGATACTACTATCTCCTCTCCGATGCACTATTCCTTCTTTACTGCATCCCTGGTCCCTCACATTGACGAATTAACACAGAAATTGCGTAGCTTTGAAATATTGTGGGTTCTATGACTTCTCCTTCGAAACTGAGGAACGTTTATATGGAAACGAAAGGATTTTCTTTTGGGATACGACTATCTCCTTTCCGATGCACTATTCCTTCTTTACTGCATCCCTCGCTCCCTCACATTGACGAATTAACACAGAAATTGCGTCGCTATGAAATACTATGGGTTCTATGACTTCTCGTGCTAAATCGAGTAACGTTTCTATGCAAACGACAGGATTTTATATTGGGATACGACTATCTCCTCTCCGATGCACTATTCCTTCTTTACTGCATCCCTGCTCCCTCACATTGACGAATTAACACAGAAATTGCGTAGCTTTGAAATATTGTGGGTTCTATGACTTCTCCTTCGAAATTGAGGAACGTTTATATGGAAACGACTGGATTTTCTTTTGGGATACCACTATCTCCTTTCCGATGCACTATTCCTTCTTTACTGCATCCCTCGCTCCCTCACATTGACGAATTAACACAGAAATTGCGCCGCTATGAAATACTATGGGTTCTATGACTTCTCCATCGAAATCGAGTAACGTTTCTATGCAATCGACAGGATTTTTTTTGGGATACGACTATCTCCTCTCCGATGCACTATTCCTTCTTTACTGCATCCCTCGCTCCCTCACATTGACGAATTAACACAGAAATTGCGCCGCTATGAAATACTATGGGTTCTATGACTTCTCCTTCGAAATCGAGTAACGTTTCTATGCAAACGAAAGGATTTTCTTTTGGGTTCGACTATCTCCTTTCCGATGCACTATTCCTTCTTTACTGCATCCCTCGCTCCCTCACATTGACGAATTAACACAGAAATTGCGCCGCTATGAAATACTATGGGTTCTATGACTTCTCCATCGAAATCGAGTAACGTTTCTATGCAATCGACAGGATTTTTTTTGGGATACGACTATCTCCTCTCCGATGCACTATTCCTTCTTTACTGCATCCCTCGCTCCCTCACATTGACGAATTAACACAGAAATTGCGCCGCTATGAAATACTATGGGTTCTATGACTTCTCCTTCGAAATCGAGTAACGTTTCTATGCAAACGAAAGGATTTTCTTTTGGGTTCGACTATCTCCTTTCCGATGCACTATTCCTTCTTTACTGCATCCCTTGGTCCCTCACATTGACGAATTAACACAGAAATTGCGTCGCTATGAAATACTATGGGTTCTATGACTTCTCGTGCTAAATCGAGTAACGTTTCTATGCAAACGACTGGATTTTCTTTTGTGATACTACTATCTCCTCTCCGATGCACTATTCCTTCTTTACTGCATCCCTGCTCCCTCACATTGACGAATTAACACAGAAATTGCGTAGCTTTGAAATATTGTGGGTTCTATGACTTCTCCTTCGAAACTGAGGAACGTTTATATGGAAACGAAAGGATTTTCTTTTGGGATACGACTATCTCCTTTCCGATGCACTATTCCTTCTTTACTGCATCCCTCGCTCCCTCACATTGACGAATTAACACAGAAATTGCGCCGCTATGAAATACTATGCGTACTATGACTTCTCCTGCTAAATCGAGTAACGTTTCTATGCAAACGACTGGATTTTCTTTTGGGATACGACTATCTCCTCTCCGATGCACTATTCCTTCTTTACTGCATCCCTGCTCCCTCACATTGACGAATTAACACAGAAATTGCGTAGCTTTGAAATATTGTGGGTTCTATGACTTCTCCTTCGAAACTGAGGAACGTTTATATGGAAACGACTGGATTTTCTTTTGGGATACGACTATCTCCTTTCCGATGCACTATTCCTTCTTTACTGCATCCCTCGCTCCCTCACATTGACGAATTAACACAGAAATTGCGCCGCTATGAAATACTATGGGTTCTATGACTTCTCCATCGAAATCGAGTAACGTTTCTATGCAATCGACAGGATTTTTTTTGGGATACGACTATCTCCTCTCCGATGCACTATTCCTTCTTTACTGCATCCCTCGCTCCCTCACATTGACGAATTAACACAGAAATTGCGCCGCTATGAAATACTATGGGTTCTATGACTTCTCCTTCGAAATCGAGTAACGTTTCTATGCAAACGAAAGGATTTTCTTTTGGGTTCGACTATCTCCTTTCCGATGCACTATTCCTTCTTTACTGCATCCCTCGCTCCCTCACATTGACGAATTAACACAGAAATTGCGCCGCTATGAAATACTATGGGTTCTATGACTTCTCCATCGAAATCGAGTAACGTTTCTATGCAATCGACAGGATTTTTTTTGGGATACGACTATCTCCTCTCCGATGCACTATTCCTTCTTTACTGCATCCCTCGCTCCCTCACATTGACGAATTAACACAGAAATTGCGCCGCTATGAAATACTATGGGTTCTATGACTTCTCCTTCGAAATCGAGTAACGTTTCTATGCAAACGAAAGGATTTTCTTTTGGGTTCGACTATCTCCTTTCCGATGCACTATTCCTTCTTTACTGCATCCCTTGCTCCCTCACATTGACGAATTAACACAGAAATTGCGTCGCTATGAAATACTATGGGTTCTATGACTTCTCGTGCTAAATCGAGTAACGTTTCTATGCAAACGACTGGATTTTCTTTTGTGATACTACTATCTCCTCTCCGATGCACTATTCCTTCTTTACTGCATCCCTGCTCCCTCACATTGACGAATTAACACAGAAATTGCGTAGCTTTGAAATATTGTGGGTTCTATGACTTCTCCTTCGAAACTGAGGAACGTTTATATGGAAACGACTGGATTTTCTTTTGGGATACGACTATCTCCTTTCCGATGCACTATTCCTTCTTTACTGCATCCCTCGCTCCCTCACATTGACGAATTAACACAGAAATTGCGCCGCTATGAAATACTATGGGTTCTATGACTTCTCCATCGAAATCGAGTAATGTTTCTATGCAATCGACAGGATTTTTTTTGGGATACGACTATCTCCTCTCCGATGCACTATTCCTTCTTTACTGCATCCCTGCTCCCTCACATTGACGAATTAACACAGAAATTGCGTAGCTTTGAAATATTGTGGGTTCTATGACTTCTCCTTCGAAATTGAGGAACGTTTATATGGAAACGACTGGATTTTCTTTTGGGATACCACTATCTCCTTTCCGATGCACTATTCCTTCTTTACTGCATCCCTCGCTCCCTCACATTGACGAATTAACACAGAAATTGCGCCGCTATGAAATACTATGGGTTCTATGACTTCTCCTTCGAAATCGAGTAACGTTTCTATGCAAACGAAAGGATTTTCTTTTGGGTTCGACTATCTCCTTTCCGATGCACTATTCCTTCTTTACTGCATCCCTTGCTCCCTCACATTGACGAATTAACACAGAAATTACGTCGCTATGAAATACTATGGGTTCTATGACTTCTCCTGCTAAATCGAGTAACGTTTCTATGCAAACGACAGGATTTTATATTGGGATACATCTATCTCCTCTCCGATGCACTATTCCTTCTTTACTGCATCCCTCGTTCCCTCACATTGATGCATTAACACAGAAATTGCGTCGCTATGATATACTATGGGATCTATGACTTCTCCATCTAAATCGAGGAATGTTCCTATGGAATCGAAATGATTTTCTTTTGGGATACGACTATCTCCTTTCCGATTAACTTTTCCTTATTTACTGCATCCTTCGCTCCCTCACATTGACGAATTAACACAGAAATTGCGTCGCTTTGAAATACTATGGGTTCTATGACTTCTCCTTCTAAATCGAGTAACGTTTCTAACGAAACAAAAGGATTTTCTTTCGGGATACGAGTATCTCCTTTTCGATGCACTTTTCCTTCTTTACTGGAACCCTCGCTCGATCTCTTTGACGAATTAACACAAAAATTGCGTCGCTATGAAATAGTGTGGGTTCTACGTCTACTCCTTCTAAATCGAGTAACGTTTCTATGGAAACGACAGAACGTTCTTTTGGGATACGACTATCTCCTTTCCGATGCACTATTCCTTCTTTACTGCATCCCTCGCTCCCTCACATTGACGAATTAACACAGAAATTGCGCCGCTATGAAATACTATGGGTTCTATGACTTCTCCATCGAAATCGAGTAATGTTTCTATGCAATCGACAGGATTTTTTTTGGGATACGACTATCTCCTCTCCGATGCACTATTCCTTCTTTACTGCATCCCTGCTCCCTCACATTGACGAATTAACACAGAAATTGCGTAGCTTTGAAATATTGTGGGTTCTATGACTTCTCCTTCGAAATTGAGGAACGTTTATATGGAAACGACTGGATTTTCTTTTGGGATACGACTATCTCCTTTCCGATGCACTATTCCTTCTTTACTGCATCCCTCGCTCCCTCACATTGACGAATTAACACAGAAATTGCGCCGCTATGAAATACTATGGGTTCTATGACTTCTCCTTCGAAATCGAGTAACGTTTCTATGCAAACGAAAGGATTTTCTTTTGGGTTCGACTATCTCCTTTCCGATGCACTATTCCTTCTTTACTGCATCCCTTGCTCCCTCACATTGACGAATTAACACAGAAATTGCGTCGCTATGAAATACTATGGGTTCTATGACTTCTCCTGCTAAATCGAGTAACGTTTCTATGCAAACGACTGGATTTTCTTTTGTGATACGACTATCTCCTCTCCGATGCACTATTCCTTCTTTACTGCATCCATTGCTCCCTCACATTGACGAATTAACACAGAAATTGCGTCGCTATGAAATACTATGCGTACTATGACTTCTCCTGCTAAATCGAGTAACGTTTCTATGCAATCGACAGGATTTTTTTTGGGATACGACTATCTCCTCTCCGATGCACTATTCCTTCTTTACTGCATCCCTCGCTCCCTCACATTGACGAATTAACACAGAAATTGCGCCGCTATGAAATACTATGGGTTCTATGACTTCTCCTTCGAAATCGAGTAACGTTTCTATGCAAACGAAAGGATTTTCTTTTGGGTTCGACTATCTCCTTTCCGATGCACTATTCCTTCTTTACTGCATCCCTTGCTCCCTCACATTGACGAATTAACACAGAAATTGCGTCGCTATGAAATACTATGGGTTCTATGACTTCTCCTGCTAAATCGAGTAACGTTTCTATGCAAACGACTGGATTTTCTTTTGTGATACTACTATCTCCTCTCCGATGCACTATTCCTTCTTTACTGCATCCCTGCTCCCTCACATTGACGAATTAACACAGAAATTGCGTAGCTTTGAAATATTGTGGGTTCTATGACTTCTCCTTCGAAACTGAGGAACGTTTCTATGCAAACGAAAGGATTTTCTTTTGGGTTCGACTATCTCCTTTCCGATGCACTATTCCTTCTTTACTGCATCCCTCGCTCCCTCACATTGACGAATTAACACAGAAATTGCGTAGCTTTGAAATATTGTGGGTTCTATGACTTCTCCTTCGAAACTGAGGAACGTTTATATGGAAACGACTGGATTTTCTTTTGGGATACGACTATCTCCTTTCCGATGCACTATTCCTTCTTTACTGCATCCCTCGCTCCCTCACATTGACGAATTAACACAGAAATTGCGCCGCTATGAAATACTATGGGTTCTATGACTTCTCCATCGAAATCGAGTAACGTTTCTATGCAATCGACAGGATTTTTTTTGGGATACGACTATCTCCTCTCCGATGCACTATTCCTTCTTTACTGCATCCCTCGCTCCCTCACATTGACGAATTAACACAGAAATTGCGCCGCTATGAAATACTATGGGTTCTATGACTTCTCCTTTGAAATCGAGTAACGTTTCTATGCAAACGAAAGGATTTTCTTTTGGGTTCGACTATCTCCTTTCCGATGCACTATTCCTTCTTTACTGCATCCCTTGCTCCCTCACATTGACGAATTAACACAGAAATTGCGTCGCTATGAAATACTATGGGTTCTATGACTTCTCGTGCTAAATCGAGTAACGTTTCTATGCAAACGACTGGGTTTCTTTTGTGATACTACTATCTCCTCTCCGATGCACTATTCCTTCTTTACTGCATCCCTGCTCCCTCACATTGACGAATTAACACAGAAATTGCGTAGCTTTGAAATATTGTGGGTTTTATGACTTCTCCTTCGAAACTGAGGAACGTTTATATGGAAACGACTGGATTTTCTTTTGGGATACGACTATCTCCTTTCCGATGCACTATTCCTTCTTTACTGCATCCCTCGCTCCCTCACATTGACGAATTAACACAGAAATTGCGCCGCTATGAAATACTATGGGTTCTATGACTTCTCGTGCTAAATCGAGTAACGTTTCTATGCAAACGACTGGATTTTCTTTTGTGATACGACTATCTCCTCTCCGATGCACTATTCCTTCTTTACTGCATCCCTGCTCCCTCACATTGACGAATTAACACAGAAATTGCGCCGCTATGAAATACTATGGGTTCTATGACTTCTCCTTCGAAATCGAGTAACGTTTCTATGCAAACGAAAGGATTTTCTTTTGGGTTCGACTATCTCCTTTCCGATGCACTATTCCTTCTTTACTGCATCCCTTGCTCCCTCACATTGACGAATTAACACAGAAATTGCGCCGCTATGAAATACTATGGGTTCTATGACTTCTCGTGCTAAATCGAGTAACGTTTCTATGCAAACGACTGGATTTTCTTTTGTGATACTACTATCTCCTCTCCGATGCACTATTCCTTCTTTACTGCATCCCTGCTCCCTCACATTGACGAATTAACACAGAAATTGCGCCGCTATGAAATACTATGGGTTCTATGACTTCTCCATCGAAATCGAGTAACGTTTCTATGCAAACGACTGGATTTTCTTTTGTGATACGACTATCTCCTCTCCGATGAACTATTCCTTCTTTACTGCATCCCTGCTCCCTCACATTGACGAATTAACACAGAAATTGCGCCGCTATGAAATACTATGGGTTCTATGACTTCTCCTTCGAAATCGAGTAACGTTTCTATGCAAACGAAAGGATTTTCTTTTGGGATACGACTATCTCCTTTCCGATGCACTATTCCTTCTTTACTGCATCCCTAGCTCCCTCACATTGACGAATTAACACAGAAATTGCGCCGCTATGAAATACTATGGGTTCTATGACTTCTCGTGCTAAATCGAGTAACATTTCTATGCAAACGACTGGATTTTCTTTTGTGATACGACTATCTCCTCTCCGATGCACTATTCCTTCTTTACTGCATCCCTGCTCCCTCACATTGACGAATTAACACAGAAATTGCGCCGCTATGAAATACTATGGGTTCTATGACTTCTCCATCGAAATCGAGTAACGTTTCTATGCAATTGCCAGGATTTTTTTTGGGATACGACTATCTCCTCTCCGATGCACTATTCCTTCTTTACTGCATCCCTGCTCCCTCACATTGACGAATTAACACAGAAATTGCGTAGCTTTGAAATATTGTGGGTTCTATGACTTCTCCTTCGAAACTGAGGAACGTTTATATGGAAACGACTGGATTTTCTTTTGGGATACGACTATCTCCTTTCCGATGCACTATTCCTTCTTTACTGCATCCCTCGCTCCCTCACATTGACGAATTAACACAGAAATTGCGCCGCTATGAAATACTATGGGTTCTATGACTTCTCCATCGAAATCGAGTAACGTTTCTATGCAATCGACAGGATTTTTTTTGGGATACGACTATCTCCTCTCCGATGCACTATTCCTTCTTTACTGCATCCCTCGCTCCCTCACATTGACGAATTAACACAGAAATTGCGCCGCTATGAAATACTATGGGTTCTATGACTTCTCCTTCGAAATCGAGTAACGTTTCTATGCAAACGAAAGGATTTTCTTTTGGGTTCGACTATCTCCTTTCCGATGCACTATTCCTTCTTTACTGCATCCCTTGCTCCCTCACATTGACGAATTAACACAGAAATTGCGTCGCTATGAAATACTATGGGTTCTATGACTTCTCGTGCTAAATCGAGTTACGTTTCTATGCAAACGACTGGATTTTCTTTTGTGATACTACTATCTCCTCTCCGATGCACTATTCCTTCTTTACTGCATCCCTGCTCCCTCACATTGACGAATTAACACAGAAATTGCGTAGCTTTGAAATATTGTGGGTTCTATGACTTCTCCTTCGAAACTGAGGAACGTTTATATGGAAACGACTGGATTTTCTTTTGGGATACGACTATCTCCTTTCCGATGCACTATTCCTTCTTTACTGCATCCCTCGCTCCCTCACATTGACGAATTAACACAGAAATTGCGCCGCTATGAAATACTATGGGTTCTATGACTTCTCCATCGAAATCGAGTAACGTTTCTATGCAATCGACAGGATTTTTTTTGGGATACGACTATCTCCTCTCCGATGCACTATTCCTTCTTTACTGCATCCCTCGCTCCCTCACATTGACGAATTAACACAGAAATTGCGCCGCTATGAAATACTATGGGTTCTATGACTTCTCCTTCGAAATCGAGTAACGTTTCTATGCAAACGAAAGGATTTTCTTTTGGGTTCGACTATCTCCTTTCCGATGCACTATTCCTTCTTTACTGCATCCCTTGCTCCCTCACATTGACGAATTAACACAGAAATTGCGTCGCTATGAAATACTATGGGTTCTATGACTTCTCGTGCTAAATCGAGTAACGTTTCTATGCAAACGACTGGATTTTCTTTTGTGATACTACTATCTCCTCTCCGATGCACTATTCCTTCTTTACTGCATCCCTGCTCCCTCACATTGACGAATTAACACAGAAATTGCGTAGCTTTGAAATATTGTGGGTTCTATGACTTCTCCTTCGAAACTGAGGAACGTTTATATGGAAACGAAAGGATTTTCTTTTGGGATACGACTATCTCCTTTCCGATGCACTATTCCTTCTTTACTGCATCCCTCGCTCCCTCACATTGACGAATTAACACAGAAATTGCGCCGCTATGAAATACTATGCGTACTATGACTTCTCCTGCTAAATCGAGTAACGTTTCTATGCAAACGACTGGATTTTCTTTTGGGATACGACTATCTCCTCTCCGATGCACTATTCCTTCTTTACTGCATCCCTGCTCCCTCACATTGACGAATTAACACAGAAATTGCGTAGCTTTGAAATATTGCGGGTTCTATGACTTCTCCTTCGAAACTGAGGAACGTTTATATGGAAACGACTGGATTTTCTTTTGGGATACGACTATCTCCTTTCCGATGCACTATTCCTTCTTTACTGCATCCCTCGCTCCCTCACATTGACGAATTAACACAGAAATTGCGCCGCTATGAAATACTATGGGTTCTATGACTTCTCCATCGAAATCGAGTAACGTTTCTATGCAATCGACAGGATTTTTTTTGGGATACGACTATCTCCTCTCCGATGCACTATTCCTTCTTTACTGCATTCCTCGCTCCCTCACATTGACGAATTAACACAGAAATTGCGCCGCTATGAAATACTATGGGTTCTATGACTTCTCCTTCGAAATCGAGTAACGTTTCTATGCAAACGAAAGGATTTTCTTTTGGGTTCGACTATCTCCTTTCCGATGCACTATTCCTTCTTTACTGCATCCCTTGCTCCCTCACATTGACGAATTAACACAGAAATTGCGTCGCTATGAAATACTATGGGTTCTATGACTTCTCGTGCTAAATCGAGTAACGTTTCTATGCAAACGACTGGATTTTCTTTTGTGATACTACTATCTCCTCTCCGATGCACTATTCCTTCTTTACTGCATCCCTGCTCCCTCACATTGACGAATTAACACAGAAATTGCGTAGCTTTGAAGTATTGTGGGTTCTATGACTTCTCCTTCGAAACTGAGGAACGTTTATATGGAAACGACTGGATTTTCTTTTGGGATACGACTATCTCCTTTCCGATGCACTATTCCTTCTTTACTGCATCCCTCGCTCCCTCACATTGACGAATTAACACAGAAATTGCGCCGCTATGAAATACTATGGGTTCTATGACTTCTCCATCGAAATCGAGTAATGTTTCTATGCAATCGACAGGATTTTTTTTGGGATACGACTATCTCCTCTCCGATGCACTATTCCTTCTTTACTGCATCCCTGCTCCCTCACATTGACGAATTAACACAGAAATTGCGTAGCTTTGAAATATTGTGGGTTCTATGACTTCTCCTTCGAAATTGAGGAACGTTTATATGGAAACGACTGGATTTTCTTTTGGGATACGACTATCTCCTTTCCGATGCACTATTCCTTCTTTACTGCATCCCTCGCTCCCTCACATTGACGAATTAACACAGAAATTGCGCCGCTATGAAATACTATGGGTTCTATGACTTCTCCTTCGAAATCGAGTAACGTTTCTATGCAAACGAAAGGATTTTCTTTTGGGTTCGACTATCTCCTTTCCGATGCACTATTCCTTCTTTACTGCATCCCTTGCTCCCTCACATTGACGAATTAACACAGAAATTGCGCCGCTATGAAATACTATGGGTTCTATGACTTCTCCTTCGAAATCGAGTAACGTTTCTATGCAAACGAAAGGATTTTCTTTTGGGTTCGACTATCTCCTTTCCGATGCACTATTCCTTCTTTACTGCATCCCTTGCTCCCTCACATTGACGAATTAACACAGAAATTGCGTCGCTATGAAATACTATGGGTTCTATGACTTCTCCTGCTAAATCGAGTAACGTTTCTATGCAAACGACTGGATTTTCTTTTGTGATACTACTATCTCCTCTCCGATGCACTATTCCTTCTTTACTGCATCCCTGCTCCCTCACATTGACGAATTAACACAGAAATTGCGTAGCTTTGAAATATTGTGGGTTCTATGACTTCTCCTTCGAAACTGAGGAACGTTTCTATGCAAACGAAAGGATTTTCTTTTGGGTTCGACTATCTCCTTTCCGATGCACTATTCCTTCTTTACTGCATCCCTCGCTCCCTCACATTGACGAATTAACACAGAAATTGCGTAGCTTTGAAATATTGTGGGTTCTATGACTTCTCCTTCGAAACTGAGGAACGTTTATATGGAAACGACTGGATTTTCTTTTGGGATACGACTATCTCCTTTCCGATGCACTATTCCTTCTTTACTGCATCCCTCGCTCCCTCACATTGACGAATTAACACAGAAATTGCGCCGCTATGAAATACTATGGGTTCTATGACTTCTCCATCGAAATCGAGTAACGTTTCTATGCAATCGACAGGATTTTTTTTGGGATACGACTATCTCCTCTCCGATGCACTATTCCTTCTTTACTGCATCCCTCGCTCCCTCACATTGACGAATTAACACAGAAATTGCGCCGCTATGAAATACTATGGGTTCTATGACTTCTCCTTTGAAATCGAGTAACGTTTCTATGCAAACGAAAGGATTTTCTTTTGGGTTCGACTATCTCCTTTCCGATGCACTATTCCTTCTTTACTGCATCCCTTGCTCCCTCACATTGACGAATTAACACAGAAATTGCGTCGCTATGAAATACTATGGGTTCTATGACTTCTCGTGCTAAATCGAGTAACGTTTCTATGCAAACGACTGGGTTTCTTTTGTGATACTACTATCTCCTCTCCGATGCACTATTCCTTCTTTACTGCATCCCTGCTCCCTCACATTGACGAATTAACACAGAAATTGCGTAGCTTTGAAATATTGTGGGTTTTATGACTTCTCCTTCGAAACTGAGGAACGTTTATATGGAAACGACTGGATTTTCTTTTGGGATACGACTATCTCCTTTCCGATGCACTATTCCTTCTTTACTGCATCCCTCGCTCCCTCACATTGACGAATTAACACAGAAATTGCGCCGCTATGAAATACTATGGGTTCTATGACTTCTCGTGCTAAATCGAGTAACGTTTCTATGCAAACGACTGGATTTTCTTTTGTGATACGACTATCTCCTCTCCGATGCACTATTCCTTCTTTACTGCATCCCTGCTCCCTCACATTGACGAATTAACACAGAAATTGCGCCGCTATGAAATACTATGGGTTCTATGACTTCTCCTTCGAAATCGAGTAACGTTTCTATGCAAACGAAAGGATTTTCTTTTGGGTTCGACTATCTCCTTTCCGATGCACTATTCCTTCTTTACTGCATCCCTTGCTCCCTCACATTGACGAATTAACACAGAAATTGCGCCGCTATGAAATACTATGGGTTCTATGACTTCTCGTGCTAAATCGAGTAACGTTTCTATGCAAACGACTGGATTTTCTTTTGTGATACTACTATCTCCTCTCCGATGCACTATTCCTTCTTTACTGCATCCCTGCTCCCTCACATTGACGAATTAACACAGAAATTGCGCCGCTATGAAATACTATGGGTTCTATGACTTCTCCATCGAAATCGAGTAACGTTTCTATGCAAACGACTGGATTTTCTTTTGTGATACGACTATCTCCTCTCCGATGAACTATTCCTTCTTTACTGCATCCCTGCTCCCTCACATTGACGAATTAACACAGAAATTGCGCCGCTATGAAATACTATGGGTTCTATGACTTCTCCTTCGAAATCGAGTAACGTTTCTATGCAAACGAAAGGATTTTCTTTTGGGATACGACTATCTCCTTTCCGATGCACTATTCCTTCTTTACTGCATCCCTAGCTCCCTCACATTGACGAATTAACACAGAAATTGCGCCGCTATGAAATACTATGGGTTCTATGACTTCTCGTGCTAAATCGAGTAACATTTCTATGCAAACGACTGGATTTTCTTTTGTGATACGACTATCTCCTCTCCGATGCACTATTCCTTCTTTACTGCATCCCTGCTCCCTCACATTGACGAATTAACACAGAAATTGCGCCGCTATGAAATACTATGGGTTCTATGACTTCTCCATCGAAATCGAGTAACGTTTCTATGCAATTGCCAGGATTTTTTTTGGGATACGACTATCTCCTCTCCGATGCACTATTCCTTCTTTACTGCATCCCTGCTCCCTCACATTGACGAATTAACACAGAAATTGCGTAGCTTTGAAATATTGTGGGTTCTATGACTTCTCCTTCGAAACTGAGGAACGTTTATATGGAAACGACTGGATTTTCTTTTGGGATACGACTATCTCCTTTCCGATGCACTATTCCTTCTTTACTGCATCCCTCGCTCCCTCACATTGACGAATTAACACAGAAATTGCGCCGCTATGAAATACTATGGGTTCTATGACTTCTCCATCGAAATCGAGTAACGTTTCTATGCAATCGACAGGATTTTTTTTGGGATACGACTATCTCCTCTCCGATGCACTATTCCTTCTTTACTGCATCCCTCGCTCCCTCACATTGACGAATTAACACAGAAATTGCGCCGCTATGAAATACTATGGGTTCTATGACTTCTCCTTCGAAATCGAGTAACGTTTCTATGCAAACGAAAGGATTTTCTTTTGGGTTCGACTATCTCCTTTCCGATGCACTATTCCTTCTTTACTGCATCCCTTGCTCCCTCACATTGACGAATTAACACAGAAATTGCGTCGCTATGAAATACTATGGGTTCTATGACTTCTCGTGCTAAATCGAGTTACGTTTCTATGCAAACGACTGGATTTTCTTTTGTGATACTACTATCTCCTCTCCGATGCACTATTCCTTCTTTACTGCATCCCTGCTCCCTCACATTGACGAATTAACACAGAAATTGCGTAGCTTTGAAATATTGTGGGTTCTATGACTTCTCCTTCGAAACTGAGGAACGTTTATATGGAAACGACTGGATTTTCTTTTGGGATACGACTATCTCCTTTCCGATGCACTATTCCTTCTTTACTGCATCCCTCGCTCCCTCACATTGACGAATTAACACAGAAATTGCGCCGCTATGAAATACTATGGGTTCTATGACTTCTCCATCGAAATCGAGTAACGTTTCTATGCAATCGACAGGATTTTTTTTGGGATACGACTATCTCCTCTCCGATGCACTATTCCTTCTTTACTGCATCCCTCGCTCCCTCACATTGACGAATTAACACAGAAATTGCGCCGCTATGAAATACTATGGGTTCTATGACTTCTCCTTCGAAATCGAGTAACGTTTCTATGCAAACGAAAGGATTTTCTTTTGGGTTCGACTATCTCCTTTCCGATGCACTATTCCTTCTTTACTGCATCCCTTGCTCCCTCACATTGACGAATTAACACAGAAATTGCGTCGCTATGAAATACTATGGGTTCTATGACTTCTCGTGCTAAATCGAGTAACGTTTCTATGCAAACGACTGGATTTTCTTTTGTGATACTACTATCTCCTCTCCGATGCACTATTCCTTCTTTACTGCATCCCTGCTCCCTCACATTGACGAATTAACACAGAAATTGCGTAGCTTTGAAATATTGTGGGTTCTATGACTTCTCCTTCGAAACTGAGGAACGTTTATATGGAAACGAAAGGATTTTCTTTTGGGATACGACTATCTCCTTTCCGATGCACTATTCCTTCTTTACTGCATCCCTCGCTCCCTCACATTGACGAATTAACACAGAAATTGCGCCGCTATGAAATACTATGCGTACTATGACTTCTCCTGCTAAATCGAGTAACGTTTCTATGCAAACGACTGGATTTTCTTTTGGGATACGACTATCTCCTCTCCGATGCACTATTCCTTCTTTACTGCATCCCTGCTCCCTCACATTGACGAATTAACACAGAAATTGCGTAGCTTTGAAATATTGCGGGTTCTATGACTTCTCCTTCGAAACTGAGGAACGTTTATATGGAAACGACTGGATTTTCTTTTGGGATACGACTATCTCCTTTCCGATGCACTATTCCTTCTTTACTGCATCCCTCGCTCCCTCACATTGACGAATTAACACAGAAATTGCGCCGCTATGAAATACTATGGGTTCTATGACTTCTCCATCGAAATCGAGTAACGTTTCTATGCAATCGACAGGATTTTTTTTGGGATACGACTATCTCCTCTCCGATGCACTATTCCTTCTTTACTGCATTCCTCGCTCCCTCACATTGACGAATTAACACAGAAATTGCGCCGCTATGAAATACTATGGGTTCTATGACTTCTCCTTCGAAATCGAGTAACGTTTCTATGCAAACGAAAGGATTTTCTTTTGGGTTCGACTATCTCCTTTCCGATGCACTATTCCTTCTTTACTGCATCCCTTGCTCCCTCACATTGACGAATTAACACAGAAATTGCGTCGCTATGAAATACTATGGGTTCTATGACTTCTCGTGCTAAATCGAGTAACGTTTCTATGCAAACGACTGGATTTTCTTTTGTGATACTACTATCTCCTCTCCGATGCACTATTCCTTCTTTACTGCATCCCTGCTCCCTCACATTGACGAATTAACACAGAAATTGCGTAGCTTTGAAATATTGTGGGTTCTATGACTTCTCCTTCGAAACTGAGGAACGTTTATATGGAAACGACTGGATTTTCTTTTGGGATACGACTATCTCCTTTCCGATGCACTATTCCTTCTTTACTGCATCCCTCGCTCCCTCACATTGACGAATTAACACAGAAATTGCGCCGCTATGAAATACTATGGGTTCTATGACTTCTCCATCGAAATCGAGTAATGTTTCTATGCAATCGACAGGATTTTTTTTGGGATACGACTATCTCCTCTCCGATGCACTATTCCTTCTTTACTGCATCCCTGCTCCCTCACATTGACGAATTAACACAGAAATTGCGTAGCTTTGAAATATTGTGGGTTCTATGACTTCTCCTTCGAAATTGAGGAACGTTTATATGGAAACGACTGGATTTTCTTTTGGGATACGACTATCTCCTTTCCGATGCACTATTCCTTCTTTACTGCATCCCTCGCTCCCTCACATTGACGAATTAACACAGAAATTGCGCCGCTATGAAATACTATGGGTTCTATGACTTCTCCTTCGAAATCGAGTAACGTTTCTATGCAAACGAAAGGATTTTCTTTTGGGTTCGACTATCTCCTTTCCGATGCACTATTCCTTCTTTACTGCATCCCTTGCTCCCTCACATTGACGAATTAACACAGAAATTGCGTCGCTATGAAATACTATGGGTTCTATGACTTCTCCTGCTAAATCGAGTAACGTTTCTATGCAAACGACTGGATTTTCTTTTGTGATACTACTCTCTCCTCTCCGATGCACTATTCCTTCTTTACTGCATCCCTGCTCCCTCACATTGACGAATTAACACAGAAATTGCGTAGCTTTGAAATATTGTGGGTTCTATGACTTCTCCTTCGAAACTGAGGAACGTTTATATGGAAACGACTGGATTTTCTTTTGGGATACGACTATCTCCTTTCCGATGCACTATTCCTTCTTTACTGCATCCCTCGCTCCCTCACATTGACGAATTAACACAGAAATTGCGCCGCTATGAAATACTATGGGTTCTATGACTTCTCCTGCTAAATCGAGTAACGTTTCTATGCAAACGACAGGATTTTCTTTTGTGATACGACTATCTCCTCTCCGATGCACTATTCCTTCTTTACTGCATCCCTCCCTCCCTCACATTGACGAATTAACACAGAAATTGCGTCGCTATGAAATACTATGGGTTCTATGACTTCTCCTGCTAAATCGAGTAACGTTTCTATGCAAACGACTGGATTTTCTTTGTGATACTACTATCTCCTCTCCGATGCACTATTCCTTCTTTACTGCATCCCTGCTCCCTCACATTGACGAATTAACACAGAAATTGCGTAGCTTTGAAATATTGTGGGTTCTATGACTTCTCCTTCGAAACTGAGGAACGTTTATATGGAAACGACTGGATTTTCTTTTGGGATACGACTATCTCCTTTCCGATGCACTATTCCTTCTTTACTGCATCCCTCGCTCCCTCACATTGACGAATTAACACAGAAATTGCGCCGCTATGAAATACTATGGGTTCTATGACTTCTCCTTCGAAATCGAGTAACGTTTCTATGCAAACGAAAGGATTTTCTTTTGGGTTCGACTATCTCCTTTCCGATGCACTATTCCTTCTTTACTGCATCCCTCGCTCCCTCACATTGACGAATTAACACAGAAATTGCGTAGCTTTGAAATATTGTGGGTTCTATGACTTCTCCTTCGAAACTGAGGAACGTTTATATGGAAACGACTGGATTTTCTTTTGGGATACGACTATCTCCTTTCCGATGCACTATTCCTTCTTTACTGCATCCCTCGCTCCCTCACATTGACGAATTAACACAGAAATTGCGCCGCTATGAAATACTATGGGTTCTATGACTTCTCCATCGAAATCGAGTAACGTTTCAATGCAATCGACAGGATTTTTTTTGGGATACGACTATCTCCTCTCCGATGCACTATTCCTTCTTTACTGCATCCCTCGCTCCCTCACATTGACGAATTAACACAGAAATTGCGCCGCTATGAAATACTATGGGTTCTATGACTTCTCCTTCGAAATCGAGTAACGTTTCTATGCAAACGAAAGGATTTTCTTTTGGGTTCGACTATCTCCTTTCCGATGCACTATTCCTTCTTTACTGCATCCCTTGCTCCCTCACATTGACGAATTAACACAGAAATTGCGTCGCTATGAAATACTATGGGTTCTATGACTTCTCGTGCTAAATCGAGTAACGTTTCTATGCAAACGACTGGATTTTCTTTTGTGATACTACTATCTCCTCTCCGATGCACTATTCCTTCTTTACTGCATCCCTGCTCCCTCACATTGACGAATCAACACAGAAATTGCGTAGCTTTGAAATATTGTGGGTTCTATGACTTCTCCTTCGAAACTGAGGAACGTTTATATGGAAACGACTGGATTTTCTTTTGGGATACGACTATCTCCTTTCCGATGCACTATTCCTTCTTTACTGCATCCCTCGCTCCCTCACATTGACGAATTAACACAGAAATTGCGCCGCTATGAAATACTATGCGTACTATGACTTCTCCTGCTAAATCGAGTAACGTTTCTATGCAAACGACTGGATTTTCTTTTGTGATACGACTATCTCCTCTCCGATGCACTATTCCTTCTTTACTGCATCCCTGCTCCCTCACATTGACGAATTAACACAGAAATTGCGTAGCTTTGAAATATTGTGGGTTCTATGACTTCTCCTTCGAAACTGAGGAACGTTTATATGGAAACGACTGGATTTTCTTTTGGGATACGACTATCTCCTTTCCGATGCACTATTCCTTCTTTACTGCATCCCTCGCTCCCTCACATTGACGAATTAACACAGAAATTGCGCCGCTATGAAATACTATGGGTTCTATGACTTCTCCATCGAAATCGAGTAACGTTTCTATGCAATCGACAGGATTTTTTTTGGGATACGACTATCTCCTCTCCGATGCACTATTCCTTCTTTACTGCATCCCTCGCTCCCTCACATTGACGAATTAACACAGAAATTGCGCCGCTATGAAATACTATGGGTTCTATGACTTCTCCTTCGAAATCGAGTAACGTTTCTATGCAAACGAAAGGATTTTCTTTTGGGTTCGACTATCTCCTTTCCGATGCACTATTCCTTCTTTACTGCATCCCTTGCTCCCTCACATTGACGAATTAACACAGAAATTGCGTCGCTATGAAATACTATGGGTTCTATGACTTCTCGTGCTAAATCGAGTAACGTTTCTATGCAAACGACTGGATTTTCTTTTGTGATACTACTATCTCCTCTCCGATGCACTATTCCTTCTTTACTGCATCCCTGCTCCCTCACATTGACGAATTAACACAGAAATTGCGTAGCTTTGAAATATTGTGGGTTCTATGACTTCTCCTTCGAAACTGAGGAACGTTTATATGGAAACGACTGGATTTTCTTTTGGGATACGGCTATCTCCTTTCCGATGCACTATTCCTTCTTTACTGCATCCCTCGCTCCCTCACATTGACGAATTAACACAGAAATTGCGCCGCTATGAAATACTATGGGTTCTATGACTTCTCCATCCAAATCGAGTAACGTTTCTATGCAATCGACAGGATTTTTTTTGGGATACGACTATCTCCTCTCCGATGCACTATTCCTTCTTTACTGCATCCCTCGCTCCCTCACATTGACGAATTAACACAGAAATTGCGCCGCTATGAAATACTATGGGTTCTATGACTTCTCCTTCGAAATCGAGTAACGTTTCTATGCAAACGAAAGGATTTTCTTTTGGGTTCGACTATCTCCTTTCCGATGCACTATTCCTTCTTTACTGCATCCCTTGCTCCCTCACATTGACGAATTAACACAGAAATTGCGTCGCTATGAAATACTATGGGTTCTATGACTTCTCGTGCTAAATCGAGTAACGTTTCTATGCAAACGACTGGATTTTCTTTTGTGATACTACTATCTCCTCTCCGATGCACTATTCCTTCTTTACTGCATCCCTGCTCCCTCACATTGACGAATTAACACAGAAATTGCGTAGCTTTGAAATATTGTGGGTTCTATGACTTCTCCTTCGAAACTGAGGAACGTTTATATGGAAACGAAAGGATTTTCTTTTGGGATACGACTATCTCCTTTCCGATGCACTATTCCTTCTTTACTGCATCCCTCGCTCCCTCACATTGACGAATTAACACAGAAATTGCGCCGCTATGAAATACTATGCGTACTATGACTTCTCCTGCTAAATCGAGTAACGTTTCTATGCAAACGACTGGATTTTCTTTTGGGATACGACTATCTCCTCTCCGATGCACTATTCCTTCTTTACTGCATCCCTGCTCCCTCACATTGACGAATTAACACAGAAATTGCGTAGCTTTGAAATATTGTGGGTTCTATGACTTCTCCTTCGAAACTGAGGAACGTTTATATGGAAACGACTGGATTTTCTTTTGGGATACGACTATCTCCTTTCCGATGCACTATTCCTTCTTTACTGCATCCCTCGCTCCCTCACATTGACGAATTAACACAGAAATTGCGCCGCTATGAAATACTATGGGTTCTATGACTTCTCCATCGAAATCGAGTAACGTTTCTATGCAATCGACAGGATTTTTTTTGGGATACGACTATCTCCTCTCCGATGCACTATTCCTTCTTTACTGCATTCCTCGCTCCCTCACATTGACGAATTAACACAGAAATTGCGCCGCTATGAAATACTATGGGTTCTATGACTTCTCCTTCGAAATCGAGTAACGTTTCTATGCAAACGAAAGGATTTTCTTTTGGGTTCGACTATCTCCTTTCCGATGCACTATTCCTTCTTTACTGCATCCCTTGCTCCCTCACATTGACGAATTAACACAGAAATTGCGTCGCTATGAAATACTATGGGTTCTATGACTTCTCGTGCTAAATCGAGTAACGTTTCTATGCAAACGACTGGATTTTCTTTTGTGATACTACTATCTCCTCTCCGATGCACTATTCCTTCTTTACTGCATCCCTGCTCCCTCACATTGACGAATTAACACAGAAATTGCGTAGCTTTGAAATATTGTGGGTTCTATGACTTCTCCTTCGAAACTGAGGAACGTTTATATGGAAACGACTGGATTTTCTTTTGGGATACGACTATCTCCTTTCCGATGCACTATTCCTTCTTTACTGCATCCCTCGCTCCCTCACATTGACGAATTAACACAGAAATTGCGCCGCTATGAAATACTATGGGTTCTATGACTTCTCCATCGAAATCGAGTAATGTTTCTATGCAATCGACAGGATTTTTTTTGGGATACGACTATCTCCTCTCCGATGCACTATTCCTTCTTTACTGCATCCCTGCTCCCTCACATTGACGAATTAACACAGAAATTGCGTAGCTTTGAAATATTGTGGGTTCTATGACTTCTCCTTCGAAATTGAGGAACGTTTATATGGAAACGACTGGATTTTCTTTTGGGATACGACTATCTCCTTTCCGATGCACTATTCCTTCTTTACTGCATCCCTCGCTCCCTCACATTGACGAATTAACACAGAAATTGCGCCGCTATGAAATACTATGGGTTCTATGACTTCTCCTTCGAAATCGAGTAACGTTTCTATGCAAACGAAAGGATTTTCTTTTGGGTTCGACTATCTCCTTTCCGATGCACTATTCCTTCTTTACTGCATCCCTTGCTCCCTCACATTGACGAATTAACACAGAAATTGCGTCGCTATGAAATACTATGGGTTCTATGACTTCTCCTGCTAAATCGAGTAACGTTTCTATGCAAACGACTGGATTTTCTTTTGTGATACGACTATCTCCTCTCCGATGCACTATTCCTTCTTTACTGCATCCCTGCTCCCTCACATTGACGAATTAACACAGAAATTGCGTAGCTTTGAAATATTGTGGGTTCTATGACTTCTCCTTCGAAACTGAGGAACGTTTATATGGAAACGACTGGATTTTCTTTTGGGATACGACTATCTCCTTTCCGATGCACTATTCCTTCTTTACTGCATCCCTCGCTCCCTCACATTGACGAATTAACACAGAAATTGCGCCGCTATGAAATACTATGGGTTCTATGACTTCTCCTTCGAAATCGAGTAACGTTTCTATGCAAACGAAAGGATTTTCTTTTGGGTTCGACTATCTCCCTTCCGATGCACTATTCCTTCTTTACTGCATCCCTTGCTCCCTCACATTGACGAATTAACACAGAAATTGCGTCGCTATGAAATACTATGGGTTCTATGACTTCTCCTGCTAAATCGAGTAACGTTTCTACGCAAACGACAGGTATTTTTTTGGGATACGACTATCTCCTCTCCGATGCACTATTCCATCTTAACTGCATCCCTCGCTCCCTCAAATAGACGAATTAACACAGAAATTGCGCCGCTGTGAAATATTATGGGTTCTATGACTTCTCCATCGAAATCGAGTAACGTTTCTATGCAAACGACAGGATTTTCTTTTGGGATACGACTATCTCCTCTCCGATTCACTATTCCTTCTTTACTGCATCCCTCCCTCCCTCACATTAACGAATTAACACAGAAATTGCGTCGCTATGAAATACTATGGGTTCTATGACTTCTCCTACTAAATCGAGTAACGTTTCTATGCAATCGACAGGATTTTTTTTTTGGGATACGACTATCTCCTTTCCGATGCACTTTTCCTTCTTAACTGCAAACCTCGCTCGATCACTTTGACGAATTAACACAAAAATTGCGTCGCTATGAAATGGCGTGGGTTCTACGTCTACTCCTTCTAAGTCGAGTAACGTTTCTATGGGAACGACAGGATTTTCTTTTGGGATACGACAAACTCCTTTCCGATGCACCATTCCTTCTTTACTGCATCCCTCGCTCCCTCACATTGATGATTTAACACAGAAATTGCGTCGCTATGAAATACTATGGGATCTATGACTTCTCCTTCTAAATCGAGAAACGTTCCTATGGAATCGAAATGCTTTTCTATTGGGATACGACTATCTCCTTTCCGATGCACTATTCCTTATTTACTGCATCCCTCGCTCCCTCGCATTGACGAATTAACACAGAAATTGCGTCGCTATGAAATACTGTGGGTTCTATTACTTCTCCATCTAAATCGAGTAACGTTTCTATGGAAACAATAGGATTTTCTTTCTGGATAGATCTATCTCCTTTCCGATGCACTATTCCTTCTTCACTGCATTCCTCGCTCCCTCACATTGACGAATTAACACAGAAATTGCGTCGCTATGAAATACTGTGGGTTCTATTACTTATCCATCTAAATCGAGTAACGTTTCTATGGAAACAAAAGGATTTTCTTTCTGGATAGATCTATCTCCTTTCCGATGCACTATTCCTTCTTCACTGCATTCCTCCCTCCCTCACATTAACGAATTAACACAGAAATTGCGTCGCTATGAAATACTATGCGTACTATGACTTCTCCTGCTAAATCGAGTAACGTTTCTACGCAAACGACAGGATTTTTTTTGGGATGCGACTATCTCCTCTCCGATGAACTATTCCTTCTTAACTGCATCCCTCGCTCCCTCAAATAGACGAATTAACACAGAAATAGCGCCGCTATGAAATATTATGGGTTCTATGACTTCTCCATCGAAATCGAGTAACGTTTCTATGCAAACGACAGGATTTTCTTTTGGGATACGACTATCTCCTCTCCGATTCACTATTCCTTCTTTACTGCATCCCTCCCTCCCTCACATTGACGAATTAACACAGAAATTGCGTCGCTATGAAATACTGTGGGTTCTATTACTTATCCATCTAAATCGAGTAACGTTTCTATGGAAACAAAAGGATTTTCTTTCTGGATAGATCTATCTCCTTTCCGATGCACTATTCCTTCTTCACTGCATTCCTCCCTCCCTCACATTAACGAATTAACACAGAAATTGCGTCGCTATGAAATACTGTGGGTTCTATTACTTCTCCATCCAAATCGAGTAACGTTTCTATGGAAACAATAGGATTTTCTTTCTGGATAGATCTATCTCCTTTCCGATGCACTATTCCTTCTTCACTGCATCCCTCGCTCCCTCACATTGACGAATTAACACAGAAATTGCGTCGCTATGAAATACTGTGGGTTCTATTACTTATCCATCTAAATCGAGTAACGTTTCTATGCAAACGACATGATTTTCTTTTGGGATACGACTATCTCCTCTCCGATTCACTATTCCTTCTTTACTGCATCCCTCCCTCCCTCACATTAACGAATTAACACAGAAATTGCGTCGCTATGAAATACTATGCGTACTATGACTTCTCCTTCTAAATCGAGTAACGTTTCTATGCAATCGACAGGATTTTCTTTTGGGATACGACTATCTCCTTTCCGATGCACTTTTCCTTCTTAACTGCAAACCTCGCTCGATCTCTTTGACGAATTAACACAAAAATTGCGTCGCCATGAAATGGTGTGCGTTCTACGTCTACTCCTTCTAAATCGAGTAACGTTTCTATGGAAACGACAGGATTTTCTTTTGGGATACGACTAACTCCTTTCCGATGCACCATTCCTTCTTTACTGCATCCCTCGCTCCCTCACATTGATGATTTAACACAGAAATTGCGTCGCTATGAAATACTATGGGATCTATGACTTCTCCTTCTAAATCGAGTAACGTTCCTATGGAATCGAAATGCTTTTCTTTTGGGATACGACTATCTCCTTTCCGATGCACTATTCCTTATTTACTGCATCCCTCGCTCCCTCGCATTGACGAATTAACACAGAAATTGCGTCGCTATGAAATACTGTGGGTTCTATTACTTCTCCATCTAAATCGAGTAACGTTTCTATGGAAACAATAGGATTTTCTTTCTGGATAGATCTATCTCCTTTCCGATGCACTATTCCTTCTTCACTGCATTCCTCGCTCCCTCACATTGACGAATTAACACAGAAATTGCGTCGCTATGAAATACTGTGGGTTCTATTACTTATCCATCTAAATCGAGTAACGTTTCTATGGAAACAAAAGGATTTTCTTTCTGGATAGATCTATCTCCTTTCCGATGCACTATTCCTTCTTTACTGCATTCCTCGCTCCCTCACATTGACGAATTAACACAGAAATTGCGTAGCTATGAAATACTGTGGGTTCTATTACTTCTCCATCTAAATCGAGTAACGTTTCTATGGAAACAAAAGGATTTTCTTTGTGGATAGATCTATCTCCTTTCCGATGCACTAATCCTTCTTCACTGCATTCCTCGCTCCCTCACATTGACGAATTAACACAGAAATTGCATAGCTTTGAAATATTGTGGGTTCTATGACTTCTCCTGCCAAATCGAGTAACGTTTCTATGCAAACGACAGGATTTTATATTGGGATACGACTATCTCCTCTCCGATGCACTATTCCTTCTTTACTGCATCCCTCGCTCCCTCAAATTGACGCATTAACACAGAAATTGCGTCGCTATGAAGTACTATGGGATCTATGACTTCTCCTTCTAAATCGAGGAATGTTCCTATGGAATCGAAATGATTTTCTTTTGGGATACGACTATCTCCTTTCCGATTAACTATTCCTTATTTACTGCATCCTTCGCTCCCTCACATTGACGAATTAACACAGAAATTGCGTCGCTTTGAAATACTATGGGTTCTATGACTTCCCCTTCTAAATCGAAAAACGTTTCTAACGAAACAAACGGATTTTCTTTCGGGATACGACTATCTCCTTTTGATGCACTTTTCCTTCTTTACTGGAACCCTCGCTCGATCTCTTTGACGAATTAACACAAAAATTGCGTCGCTCTGAAATAGTGTGGGTTCTACGTCTACTCCTTCTAAATCGAGTAACATTTCTATGGAAACGACAGAACTTTGTTTTGGGATACGACTATATCCTTTCCGATGCACTATTCCTTCTTTACTGCATCCCTGCTCCCTCACATTGACGAATTAACACAGAAATTGCATAGCTTTGAAATATTGTGGGTTCTATGACTTCTCCTTCGAAATTGAGGAACGTTTATATGGAAACGACTGGATTTTCTTTTGGGATACGACTATCTCCTTTCCGATGCACTATTCCTTCTTTACTGCATCCCTTGCTCCCTCTCATTAACGAATTAACACAGAAATTGCGTCGCTATGAAATACTATGGGTTCTATGACTTCTCCTTCTAAATCGAGTAACGTTTCTATGCAATCGACAGGATTTTCTTTTGGGATACGACTATCTCCTTTCCGATGCACTTTTCCTTCTTAACTGCAAACCTCGCTCGATCTCTTTGACGAATTAACACAAAAATTGCGTCGCTATGAAATGGTGTGGGTTCTACGTCTACTCCTTCTAAATCGAATAACGTTTCTATGGAAACGACAGGATTTTCTTTTGGGATACGACTAACTCCTTTCCGATGCACCATTCCTTCTTTACTGCATCCCTCGCTCCCTCACATTGATGATTTAACACAGAAATTGCGTCGCTATGAAATACTATGTGATCTATGACTTCTCCTTCTAATTCGAGAAACGTTCCCATGGAATCGAAATGCTTTTCTTTTGGGATACGACTATCTCCTTTCCGATGCACTATTCCTTATTTACTGCATCCCTCGCTCCCTCACATTGACGAATTAACACAGAAATTGCGTCGCTATGAAATACTGTGGGTTCTATTACTTCTCCATCCAAATCGAGTAACGTTTCTATGGAAACAAAAGGATTTTCTTTCTGGATAGATCTATCTCCTTTCCGATGCACTATTCCTTCTTCACTGATTTCCTCGCTCCCTCACATTGACGAATTAACACAGAAATCGCGTCGCTATGAAATACTATGGGATCTATGACTTCTCCTGCTAAATCGAGTAACGTTTCTATGCAAACGACAGGATTTTATATTGGGATACGACTATCTCCTCTCCGATGCACTATCCCTTCTTTACTGCATCCCTCGCTCCCTCACATTGATGCATTAACACAGAAATTGCGTCGCTATGAAGTACTATGGGATCTGTGACTTCTCCTTCTAAATCGAGGAATGTTCCTATGGAATCGAAATGATTTTCTTTTGGGATACGACTATCTCCTTTCCGATTAACTATTCCTTATTTACTGCATCCTTCGCTCCCTCACATTGACGAATTAACACAGAAATTGCGTCGCTTTGAAATACTATGGGTTCTATGACTTCCCCTTCTAAATCGAGTAACGTTTCTAACGAAACAAAAGGATTTTCTTTCGGGATACGAGTATCTCCTTTTCGATGCTCTTTTCCTTCTTTACAGGAACCCTCGCTCGATCTCTTTGACGAATTAACACAAAAATTGCGTCGCTATGAAATAGTGTGGGTTCTACGTCTACTCCTTCTAAATCGAGTAACATTTCTATGGAAACGACAGAACTTTCTTTTGGGATACGACTATATCCTTTCCGATGCACTATTCCTTCTTTACTGCATCCCTGCTCCCTCACATTGACGAATTAACACAGAAATTGCATAGCTTTGAAATATTGTGGGTTCTATGACTTCTCCTTCGAAATTGAGGAACGTTTATATGGAAACGACTGGATTTTTTTTTGGGATACGACTATCTCCTTTCCGATGCACTATTCCTTCTTTACTGCATCCCTCGCTCCCTCACATTGACGAATTAACACAGATATTGCGCCGCTATGAAATACTATGGGTTCTATGACTTCTCCTTCGAAATCGAGTAACGTTTCTATGCAATCGACAGGATTTTCTTTTGGGATACGACTATCTCCTTTCCGATGCACTTTTCCTTCTTAACTGCAAACCTCGCTCGATCTCTTTGACGAATTAACACAAAAATTGCGTCGCTATGAAATGGTGTTGGTTCTACGTCTACTCCTTCTAAATCGAGTAACGTTTCTATGGAAACGACAGGATTTTCTTTTGGGATACGACTAACTCCTTTCCGATGCACCATTCCTTCTTTACTGCATCCCTCGCTCCCTCACATTGATGATTTAACACAGAAATTGCGTCGCTATGAAATACTATGGGATCTATGACTTCTCCTTCTAAATCGAGAAACGAAATGCTTTTCTTTTGGGATACGACTATCTCCTTTCCGATGCACTATTCCTTATTTACTGCATCCCTCGCTCCCTCACATTGACGAATTAACACAGAAATTGCGTCGCTATGAAATACTGTGGGTTCTATTACTTCTCCATCTAAATCGAGTAACGTTTCTATGGAAACAATAGGATTTTATTTCTGGATAGATGTATCTCCTTTCCGATGCACTTTTCCTTCTTCACTGCATTCCTCGCTCCCTCACATTGACGAATTAACACAGAAATTGCGTCGCTATGATATACTGTGGGTTCTATTACTTCTCCATCTAAATCGAGTAACGTTTCTATGGAAACAAAAGGATTTTCTTTCTGGATAGATCTATCTCCTTTCCGATGCACTATTCCTTCTTCACTGCATTCCTCGCTCCCTCACATTGACGAATTAACACAGAAATTGCGTCGCTATGAAATACTATGGGATCTATGACTTCTCCTGCTAAATCGAGTAACGTTTCTATGCAAACGACAGGATTTTATATTGGGATACGACTATCTCCTCTCCGATGCACTATCCCTTCTTTACTGCATCCCTCGCTCCCTTAAATAGACGAATTAACACAGAAATTGCGCCGCTATGAAATATTATGGGTTCTATGACTTCTCCATCGAAATCGAGTAACGTTTCTATGCAAACGAAAGGATTTTCTTTTGGGATACGACTATCTCCTCTCCGATGCACTATTCCTTCTTTACTTCAACACTCGCTCCCTCAAATTGACGAATTAACACAGAAATTGCGCCGCTATGAAATACTATGGGTTCTATGACTTCTCCTTCGAAATCGAGTAACGTTTCTATGCAAACGAAAGCATTTTCTTTTGGGATACGACTATATCCTTTCCGATGCACTATTCCTTCTTTACTGCATCCCTGCTCCCTCACATTGACGAATTAACACAGAAATTGCGTAGCTTTGAAATATTGTGGGTTCTATGACTTCTCCTTCTAAATTGAGGAACGTTTATATGGAAACGAATGGATTTTCTTTTGGGATACGACTATCTCCTTTCCGATGCACTATTCCTTCTTTACTGCATCCCTCGCTCCCTCACATTGACGAATTAACACAGAAATTGCGTCGCTATGAAATACTATGGGTTCTATGACCTCTCCTGCTAAATCGAGTAACGTTTCTATGCAAACGACTGGATTTTCTTTTGGGATACTACTACCTCCCCTCCGATGCACTATTCCTTCTTTACTGCATCCCTTGCTCCCTCACATTGACGAATTAACACAGAAATTGCGTCGCTGTGAAATACTATAGGTACTATGACTTCTCCTGCTAAATCGAGTAACGTTTCTATGCAAACGACAGGATTTTCTTTTGGGATACGACTACCTCCTCTCCGATGCACTATTCCATCTTTACTGCATCCCTCGCTCCCTCAAATTGACGAATTAACACAGACATTGCGCCCCTATTAAATACTATGTGTTCTATGACTTCTGCTTCTAAATCGAGTAACGTTTCTATGCAAACGAAAGGACTTTCTTGTGGGGTGGGACTATCTCCTTTCCATTGCACTATTCCGACTTTACTGCATCCCTTGCTCCCTCACAATGACGAATTAACACAGAAATTGCGTCGCTATGAAATACTATGGGTTCTATGACTTCTCCTGCTCAATCGAGTAACGTTTCTATGCAAACGACAGGATTTCCTTTTGGGATACGACTATCTCCTCTCCGATGCACTATTCCTTCTTTACTGCATCCCTCGCTCCCTCACATTGACGAATTAACACAGAAATTGCGTCGCTATGAAATACTATGGGTTCTATGACTTCTCCTTCCGAATCGAGTAACGTTTCTATGCAATCGACAGGATTTTCTTTTCGGATACGACTATCTCCTCTCCGATGCACTATTCCTTCTTTACTGCATCCCTCGCTCCCTCACATTGACGAATTAACACAGAAATTGCGTCGCTATGAAGTACTATGGGTTCTATGACTTCTCCTTCTAAATCGAGTAACGTTTCTATGCAAACGACTGGATTCTCTTTTGGGATACGACTATCTCCTCTCCGATGCACTATTCCTTCTTTACTGCATCCCTTGCTCCCTCACATTGACGAATTAACACAGAAATTGCGTCGCTATGAAATACTATGGGTACTATGACTTCTTCTGCTAAATCGAGTAACGTTTCTATGCAAACGACAGGATTTTCTTTTGGGATACGACTATCTCCTCTCCGATACACTATTCCTTCTTTACTGCATCCCTCGCTCCCTCAAATTTTCGAATTAACAAAGAAATTGCGCCGCTATGAAATACTATGGGTTCTATGACTTCTCCTTCGAAATCGAGTATCGTTTCTATGCAAACGAAAGGATTTTCTTTTGGGGTAGGACTATCTCCTTTCCATTGCACTATTCCGACTTTACTGCATTCCTTGCTCCCTCACAATGACGAATTAACACAGAAATTGCGTCGCTATGAAATACTATGGGTTCTATGACTTCCCCTTCTAAATCGAGTAACGTTTCTAACGAAACAAAAGGATTTTCTTTCGGGATACGAGTATCTCCTTTTCGATGCACTTTTCCTTCTTTACTGGAACCCTCGCTCGATCTCTTTGACGAATTAACACAAAAATTGCGTCGCTAGGAAATAGTGTGGGTTCTACGTCTACTCCTTCTAAATCGAGTAACGTTTCTATGGAAGCGACGGAACTTTCTTTTGGGATACGACGATATCCTTTCCGATGCACTATTCCTTCTTTACTGCATCCCTGCTCCCTCACATTGACGAATTAACACAGAAATTGCGTAGCTTTGAAATATTGTGGGTTCTATGACTTCTCCTTCTAAATTGAGGAACGTTTATGTGGAAACGACTGGATTTTCTTTTGGGATACGACTATCTCGTTTCCGATGCACTATTCCTTCTTTACTGCATCCCTTGCTCCCTCGCATTGACGAATTAACACAGAAATTGCGTCGCTATGAAATACTATGCGTTCTATGACTTCTACTTCGAAATCGAGTAACGTTTCTATGCAAACGAAAGGATTTTCTTTTGGGATACGACTATATCCTTTCCGATGCACTAATCCTTCTTTACTGCATCCCTGCTCCCTCACATTGACGAATTAACACAGAAATTGCGTAGGTTTGAAATATTGTGGGTTCTATGACGCCTCCTTCTAAATTGAGGAACGTTTATATGGACACGACTGGATTTTCTTTTGGGATACGACTATCTCCTTTCCGATGCACTATTCCTCCTTTACTGCATCCCTCGCTCCCTCACATTGACGAATTAACACAGAAATTGCGTCGCTATGAAATACTATGGGTTCTATGACTTCTCCTGCTAAATCGAGTAACGTTTCTATGCAAACGACTGGATTTCCTTTTGGGATACGACTATCTCCTCTCCAGTGCACTATTCCTTCTTTACTGCATCCCCCGCTCCCTCACATTGACGAATTAACACAGAAATTGCGTCGCTATGAAATACTATGGGTTCTATGACTTTTCCTTCTGAATCGAGTAACGTTTCTATGCAATCGACAGGATTTTCTTTTGGGATACGACTATATCCTTTCCGATGCACTATTCCTTCTTTACTGCATCCCTGCTCCCTCACATTGACGAATTAAAACAGAAATTGCGTAGCTTTGAAATATTGTTGGTTCTATGACTTCTCCTTCTAAATTGAGGAACGTTTATATGGAAACGACTGGATCTTCTTTGGGGATACGACTATCTCCTTTCCGATGCACTATTCCTTCTTTACTGCATCCCTCGCTCCCTCACATTGACGAATTAACACAGAAATTGCGTCGCTATGAAATACTATGGGTTCTATGACTTCTCCTGCTAAATCGAATAACGTTTCTATGCAAAAGACTGGATTTTCTTTTGGGATACGACTATCTCCTCTCCGATGCACTATTCCTTCTTTACTGCATCCCTTGCTCCCTCACCTTGACGAATTAACACAGAAATTGCGTCGCTATGAAGTACTATGGGTTCTATGACTTCCCCTTCTAAATCGAGTACGTTTCTAACGAAACAAAAGGATTTTCTTTCGGGATACGAGTATCTCCTTTTCGATGCACTTTTCCTTCTTTACTGGAACCCTCGCTCGATCTCTTTGACGAATTAACACAAAAATTGCGTCGCTATGAAATAGTGTGGGTTCTACGTCTACTCCTTCTAAATCGAGTAACGTTTCTATGGAAACGACAAAACTTTCTTTTGGGATACGACTATATCCTTTCCGATGCACTATTCCTTATTTACTGCATCCCTGCTCCCTCACATTGACGAATTAACACAGATATTGCGTAGCTTTGAAATATTGTGGGTTCTATGACTTCTCCTTCTAAATTGAGGAACGTTTATATGGAAACGACTGGATTTTCTTTTGGGATAAGCCTATCTCCTTTCCGATGCACTATTCCTTCTTTACTGCATCCCTCGCTCCCTCACATTGACGAATTGACACAGAAATTGCGTCGCTATGAAATACTATGGGTTCTATGACTTCTCCTGCTAAATCGAATAACGTTTCTATGCAAAAGACTGGATTTTCTTTTGGGATACGACTATCTCCTCTCCGATGCACTATTCCTTCTTTACTGCATCCCTTGCTCCCTCACATTGACGAATTAACACAGAAATTGCGTCGCTATGAAATACTATGGGTACTATGACTTCTCCTGCTAAATCGAGTAACGTTTCTATGCAAGCGACAGGATTTTCTTTTGGGATACGACTATCTCCTGTCCGATGCACTATTCCTTCTTTACTGCATCCCTCGCTCCCTCAAATTGACGAATTAACACAGAAATTGCGCCGCTGTGTAATACTATGGGTTCCATGACTTCTCCTTCGAAATCGAGTAACGTTTCTATGCAAACGAAAGGACTTTCTTTTGGGGTACGACTATCTCCTTTCCATTGCACTATTCCGTCTTTACTGCATCCCTTGCTCCCTCACAATGACGAATTAACACAGAAATTGCGTCGCTATGAAATACTACGGGTTCTATGACTTCTCCTGCTAAATCGAGTAACGTTTGTATGCAAACGACAGGATTTCCTTTTGGGATACGACTATCTCCTCTCCGATGCACTATTCCTTCTTTCCTGCATCCCTCGATCCCTCACATTGACGAATTAACACAGAAATTGCATCGCTATGAAATACAATGGGTTCTATGACTTCTCCTTCTGAATCGAGTAACGTTTCTATGCAATCGACAGGATGTTCTTTTGGGATACGACTATCTCCTCTCCGCTGCACTACTCCTTCTTTACTGCATCCCTCGCTCCCTCACATTGACGAATTAACACAGAAATTGCGTCGCTATGAAGTACTATGGGTTCTATGCCTTCTCCTTCTAATACGAGTAACGTTTCTATGCAAACGACTGGATTTTCTTTTGGGATACGACTATCTCCTCTCCGATGCACTATTCCTTCTTTACTGCATCCCTTGCTCCCTCACATTGACGAATTAACACAGAAATTGCGTCGCTATGAAATAGTATGGGTACTATGACTTCTCCTGCTAAATCGAGTAACGTTTCTATGCAAACGACAGGATTTTCTTTTGGGATACGACTATCTCCTCTCCGATGCACTATTCCTTCTTTACTGCATCCCTCGCTCCATCAAATTGACGAATTAACACAGAAATTGCGTCGCTATGAAATACTATGGGTTCTATGACTTCTCCTTCTAAATCGAGTAACGTTTCTAACGAAACAAAAGGATTTTCTTTCGGGATACGAGTATCTCCTTTTCGATGCACTTTTCCTTCTTTACTGGAACCCTCGCTCGATCTCTTTGACGAATTAACACAAAAATTGCGTCGCTATGAAATAGTGTGGGTTCTACGTCTACTCCTTCTAAATCGAGTAACGTTTCTATGGAAACGACAGAACTTTCTTTTGGGATACGTCGATATCCTTTCCGATGCACTATTCCTTCTTTACTGCATCCCTGCTTTCTCACATTGACGAATTAACACAGAAATTGCGTAGCTTTGAAATATTGTGGGTTCTACGACTTCTCCTTCTAAATTGAGGAACGTTTATATGGAAACGACTGGATTTTCTTTTGGGATTCGACTATCTACTTTCCGATGCACTATTCCCTCTTTACTGCATCCCACGCTCCCTCACATTGACGAATTAACACAGAAATTGCGCCGCTATGAAATACTATGGGTTCTATGACTTCTCCTTCGAAATCGAGTAACGATTCTATGCAAACGAAAGGATTTTCTTTTGGGATACGACTATCTCTTTTCCGATGCACTATTCCTTCTTTACTGCATCCCTTGCTCCCTCACATTGACGAATTAACAGTGAAATTGCGTCTCTATGAAATACTATGGGTTCTATGACGTCTCCTGCTAAATCGAGTAACGTTTCTATGCAAACGACAGGATTTTCTTTTGGGATACGACTATCTCCTCTCCGATGCACTATTCCTTCTTTACTGCATCCCTCGCTCCCTCAAATTGACGAATTAACACAGAAATTGCGCCGCTATGAAATATTATTGTTTCTATGACTTCTCCTTCGAAATCGAGTAACGTTTCTATGCAATCGAAAGGATTTTCTTTTGGTGTACGACTATCTCCTTTCCGATGCACTATTCCGTCTTTACTGCATCCCTTGCTCCCTCACATTGACGAATTAACACAGAAATTGCGTCGCTATGAAATACTATGGGTTCTATGACTTCCCCTTCTAAATCGAGAAACGTTTCTAACGAAACAAAAGGATTTTCTTTCGAGATACGTGTATCTCCTTTTCGATGCACTTTTCCTTCTTTACTGGAACCCTCGCTCGATCTCTTTGACGAATTAACACAAAAATTGCGTCGCTATGAAATAGTGTGGGTTCTACGTCTACTCCTTCTAAATCGAGTAACGTTTCTATGGAAACGACAGAACTTTCTTTTGGGATACGACGATATCCTTTCCGATGCACAATTCCTTCTTTACTGCATCCCTGCTCCCTCACATTGACGAATTAACACAGAAATTGCGTAGCTTTGAAATATTGTGGGTTCTATGACTTCTCCTTCTAAATTGAGGAACGTTTATATGGAAACGACTGGATTTTCTTTTGGGATACGACTATCTCCTTTCCGATGCACTATTCCTTCTTTACTGCATCCCTCGCTCCCTCACATTGACGAATTAACACAGAAATTGCGCCGCTATGAAATACTATGGTTTCTATGACTTCTCCTTCGAAATCGAGTAACGTTTCTATGCAAACGAAAGGATTTTCTTTTGGGATACGACTATATCCTTTCCGATGCACTATTCCTTCTTTACTGCATCCCTGCTCCCTCACATTGACGAATTAACACAGAAATTGCGTCGCTATGAAATACTATGGGTTCTATGACTTCTCCTGCTAAATCGAGTAACGTTTCTTTGCAAACGACTGGATTTTCTTTTGGGATACGACTATCTCCTTTCCGATGCACTATTCCTTCTTTACTGCATCCCTTGCTCCCTCACATTGACGAATTAACACAGAAATTGCGTCGCTATGAAATACTATGGGTACTATGACTTCTCCTGCTAAATCGAGTAACGTTTCTATGCAAGCGACAGGATTTTCTTTTGGGATACGACTATCTCCTCTCCGATGCAATATTCCTTCATTACTGCATCCCTTGCTCCTTCAAATTGACGAATTAACTCAGAAATTGCGCCGCTATGAAATACTATGGGTTCTATGACTTCTCCTGCTAAATCGAGTAACGTTTCTATGCAAACGACTGGATTTTCTTTTGGGATACGACTATCTCCTCTCCGATGCACTATTCCTTCTTTACTGCATCCCTCGCTCCCTCAAATTGATGAATTAACACAGAAATTGCGCCGCTATGAAATACTATGGGTTCTATGACTTCTCCTTCGAAATCGAGTAACGTTTCTTTGCAAACGAAAAGACTTTCTTTTGGGGTACGACTCTCTCCTTTCCATTGCACTATTCCGTCTTTACTGCATCCCTTGCTCCCTCACAATGACGAATTAACACAGAAATTGCGTCGCTATGAAATACTATGGGCTCTATGACTTCTTTTGCTAAATCGAGTAACGTTTCTATGCAAACGACAGGATTTTCTTTTGGGATACGACTATCTCCTGTCCGATGCACTATTCCTTCTTTACTGCATCCCTCGCTCCCTCACATTGACGAATTAACACAGAAATTGCGTCGTTATGAAATACTATGGGTTCTATGACTTCTCCTTCTGAATCGAGTAACGTTTCTATGCAATCGACAGGATTTTCTTTTGGGATACGACTATCTCCTCTCCGATGCACTACTCCTTCTTTACTGCATCCCTCGCTCCCTCAAATTGACGAATTAACACAGAAATTGCGTCGCTATGAAGTACTATGGGTTCTATGACTTCTCCTTCTAATTCGAGTAACGTTTCTATGCAAACGACTGGATTTTCTTTTGGGATACGACTATCTCCTCTCCGATGCACTATTCTTTCTTTACTGCATCCCTTGCTCCCTCACATTGACGAATTAACACAGAAATTGCGTCGCTATGAAATACTATGGTTACTATGACTTCTCCTGCTAAATCGAGTAACGTTTCTATGCAAACGACAGGATTTTCTTTTTGGATACGACTATATCCTCTCCGATGCACTATTCCTACTTTACTGCATCCCTCGCTCCCTCAAATTGACGAATTAACACAGAAATTGCGCCGCTATGAAATACTATGGGTTCTATGACTTCTCCTTCGAAATCGAGTAACGTTTCTATGCAAACGAAAGGATTTTCTTTTGGGATACGACTATATCCTTTCCGATTCACTATTCCTTCTTTACTGCATCCCTGCTCCCTCACATTGACGAATTAATACAGAAATTGCGTAGCTTTGAAATATTGTGGGTTCTATGACTTCTCCTTCTAAATTGAGGAACGTTTATATGGAAACGACTGGATTTTCTTTTGGGATACGAATATCTCCTTTCCGATGCACTATTCCTTCTTTACTGCATCCCTCGCTCCCTCACATTGACGAATTAACACAGAAATTGCGTCGCTATGAAATACTATGGGTTCTATGACTTCTCCTGCTAAATCGAGTAACGTTTCTATGCAAACGACTGGATTTTCTTTTGGGATACGACTATCTCCTCTCCGATGCACTATTCCTTCTTTACTGCATCCCTTGCTCCCTCACATTGACGAATTAACACAGAAATTGCGTCGCTATGAAATACTATGGGTACTATGACTTCTCCTGCTAAATCGAGTAACGTTTCTATGCAAACGACAGGATTTCCTTTTGGGATACGACTATCTCCTCTCCGATGCACTATTCCTTCTTTACTGCATCCCTCGCTCCCTCACATTGACGAATTAACACAGAAATTGCGTCGCTATGAAATCCTATGGGTTCTATGACTTCTCCTTCTGAATCGAGTAACGTTTCTATGCAATCGACAGGATTTTATTTTGGGATACGACTATCTCCTCTCCGATGCACTATTCCTTCTTTACTGCATCCCTTGCTCCCTCACCTTGACGAATTAACACAGAAATTGCGTCGCTATGAAGTACTATGGGTTCTATGACTTCCCCTTCTAAATCGAGTACGTTTCTAACGAAACAAAAGGATTTTCTTTCGGGATACGAGTATCTCCTTTTCGATGCACTTTTCCTTCTTTACTGGAACCCTCGCTCGATCTCTTTGACGAATTAACACAAGAATTGCGTCGCTATGAGATAGTGTGGGTTCTACGTCTACTCCTTCTAATTCGAGTAACGTTTCTATGGAAACGACATAACTTTCTTTTGGGATACGACTATATCCATTCCGATGCACTATTCCTTATTTACTGCATCCCTGCTCCCTCACATTGACGAATTAACACAGATATTGCGTAGCTTTGAAATATTGTGGGTTCTATGACTTCTCCTTCTAAATTGAGGAACGTTTATATGGAAACGACTGGATTTTCTTTTGGGATAAGCCTATCTCCTTTCTGATGCACTATTCCTTCTTTACTGCATCCCTCGCTCCCTCACATTGACGAATTGACACAGAAATTGCGTCGCTATGAAATACTATGGGTTCTATGACTTCTCCTGCTAAATCGAGTAACGTTTCTATGCAAAAGACTTGATTTTCTTTTGGGATACGACTATCTCCTCTCCGATGCACTATTCCTTCTTTACTGCATCCCTTGCTCCCTCACATTGACGAATTAACACAGAAATTGCGTCGCTATGAAATACTATGGGTACTATGACTTCTCCTGCTAAATCGAGTAACGTTTCTATGCAAGCGACAGGATTTTCTTTTGGGATACGACTATCTCCTCTCCGATGCACTATTCCTTCTTTACTGCATCCCTCGCTCCCGCAAATTGACGAATTAACACAGAAATTGCGCCGCTGTGTAATACTATGGGTTCTATGACTTCTCCTTCGAAATCGAGTAACGTTTCTATGCAAACGAAAGGACTTTCTTTTGGGGTACGACTATCTCCTTTCCATTGCACTATTCCGTCTTTACTGCATCCCTTGCTCCCTCACAATGACGAATTAACACAGAAATTGCGTCGCTATGAAATACTACGGGTTCTATGCCTTCTCCTGCTAAATCGAGTAACGTTTCTATGCAAACGACAGTATTTCCTTTTGGGATACGACTATCTCCTCTCCGATGCACTATTCCTTCTTTCCTGCATCCCTCGATCCCTCACATTGACGAATTAACACAGAAATTGCATCGCTATGAAATAGTATGGGTTCTATGACTTCTCCTTCTGAATCGAGTAACGTTTCTATGCAATCGACAGGTTTTTCTTTTGGGATACGACTATCTCCTCTCCGCTGCACTACTCCTTCTTTACTGCATCCCTCGCTCCCTCACATTGACGAATTAACACAGAAATTGCGTCGCTATGAAGTACTATGGGTTCTATGCCTTCTCCTTCTAATACGAGTAACGTTTCTATGCAAACGACTGGATTTTCTTTTGGGATACGACTATCTCCTCTCCGATGCACTATTCCTTCTTTACTGCATCCCTCGCTCCATCAAATTGACGAATTAACACAGAAATTGCGCCGCTATGAAATATTATGGGTTCTATGACTTCTCCTTCGAAATCGAGTAACGTTTCTATGCAAACGAAAGGATTTTCTTTTGGGGTACGACTATTTCCTTTCCGATGCACTATTCCTTCTTTACTGCATCCCTGCCTCCCTCACATTGACGAATTAACACAGAAATTGCGTCGCTATGAAATACTATGGGTTCTATGACTTCTCCTTCTAAATCGAGTAACGTTTCTAACGAAAGAAAAGGATTTTCTTTCGGGATACGAGTATCTCCTTTTCGATGCACTTTTCCTTCTTTACTGGAACCCTCGCTCGATCTCTTTGACGAATTAACACAAAAATTGCGTCGCTATGAAATAGTGTGGGTTCTACGTCTACTCCTTCTAAATCGAGTAACGTTTCTATGGAAACGACAGTACTTTCTTTTGGGATACGTCGATATCCTTTCCGATGCACTATTCCTTCTTTACTGCATCCCTGCTCCCTCACATTGACGAATTAACACAGAAATTGCGTAGCTTTGAAATATTGTGGGTTCTACGACTTCTCCTTCTAAATTGAATAACGTTTATATGGAAACGACTGGATTTTCTTTTGGGATACGACTATCTCCTTTCCGATGCACTATTCCTTCTTTACTGCATCCCACGCTCCCTCACATTGACGAATTAACACAGAAATTGCGCCGCTATGAAATACTATGGGTTCTATGACTTCTCCTTCGAAATCGAGTAACGTTTCTATGCAAACGAAAGGATTTTCTTTTGGGATACGACTATCTCTTTTCCGATGCACTATTCCTTCTTTACTGCATCCCTTGCTCCCTCACATTGACGAATTAACAGTGAAATTGCGTCTCTATGAAATACTATGGGTTCTATGACGTCTCCAGCTAAATCGAGTAACGTTTCTATGCAAACGACAGGATTTTCTTTTGGGATACGACTATCTCCTCTCCGATGCACTATTCCTTCTTTACTGCATCCCTCGCTCCCTCAAATTGACGAATTAACACAGAAATTGCGCCGCTATGAAATATTATGGTTTCTATGACTTCTCCTTCGAAATCGAGTAACGTTTCTATGCAATCGAAAGGATTTTCTTTTGGTGTACGACTATCTCCTTTCCGATGCACTATTCCGTCTTTACTGCATCCCTTGCTCCCTCACATTGACGAATTAACACAGAAATTGCGTCGCTATGAAATACTATGGGTTCTATGACTTCCCCTTCTAAATCGAGTAACGTTTCTAACGAAACAAAAGGATTTTCTTTCGAGATACGTGTATCTCCTTTTCGATGCACTTTTCCTTCTTTACTGGAACCCTCGCTCGATCTCTTTGACGAATTAACACAAAAATTGCGTCGCTATGAAATAGTGTGGGTTCTACGTCTACTCCTTCTAAATCGAGTAACGTTTCTATGGAAACGACAGAACTTTCTTTTGGGATACGACGATATCCTTTCCGATGCACTATTCCTTCTTTACTGCATCCCTGCTCCCTCACATTGACGAATAAACACAGAAATTGCGTAGCTTTGAAATATTGTGTGTTCTATGACTTCTCCTTCTAAATTGAGGAACGTTTATATGGAAACGACTGGATTTTCTTTTGGGATACGACTATCTCCTTTCCGATGCACTATTCCTTCTTTACTAAATCCCTCGCTCCCTCACATTGACGAATTAACACAGAAATTGCGCCGCTATGAAATACTATGGGTTCTATGACTTCTCCTTCGAAATCGAGTAACGTTTCTATGCAAACGAAAGGATTTTCTTTTGGGATACGACTATATCCTTTCCGATGCACTATTCCTTCTTTACTGCATCCCTGCTCCCTCACATTGACGAATTAACACAGAAATTGCGTCGCTATGATATACTATGGGTTCTATGACTTCTCCTGCTAAATCGAGTAACGTTTCTTTGCAAACGACTGGATTTTCTTTTGGGATACGACTATCTCCTTTCCGATGCACTATTCCTTCTTTACTGCATCCCTTGCTCCCTCACATTGACGAATTAACACAGAAATTGCGTCGCTATGAAATACTATGTGTACTATGACTTCTCCTGCTAAATCGAGTAACGTTTCTATGCAAGCGACAGGATTTTCTTTTGGGATACGACTATCTCCTCTCCGATGCAATATTCCTTCTTTACTGCATCCCTTGCTCCTTCAAATTGACGAATTAACTCAGAAATTGCGCCGCTATGAAATACTATGGGTTCTATGACTTCTCCTGCTAAATCGAGTAACGTTTCTATGCAAACGACTGGATTTTCTTTTGGGATACGACTATCTCCTCTCCGATGCACTATTCCTTCTTTACTGCATCCCTCGCTCCCTCAAATTGATGAATTAACACAGAAATTGCGCCGCTATGAAATACTATGGGTTCTATGACTTCTCCTTCGAAATCGAGTAACGTTTCTTTGCAAACGAAAGGACTTTCTTTTGGGGTACGACTCTCTCCTTTCCATTGCACTATTCCGTCTTTACTGCATCCCTTGCTCCCTCACAATGACGAATTAACACAGAAATTGCGTCGCTATGAAATACTATGGGTTCTATGACTTCTTTTGCTAAATCGAGTAACGTTTCTATGCAAACGACAGGATTTTCTTTTGGGATACGACTATCTCCTGTCCGATGCACTATTCCTTCTTTACAGCATCCCTCGCTCCCTCACATTGACGAATTAACACAGAAATTGCGTCGCTATGAAATACTATGGGTTCTATGACTTCTCCTTCCGAATCGAGTAACGTTTCTATGCAATCGACAGGATTTTCTTTTGGGATACGACTATCTCCTCTCCGATGCACTATTCCTTCTTTACTGCATCCCTCGCTCCCTCACATTGACGAATTAACACAGAAATAGCGTCGCTATGAAGTACTATGGGTTCTATGACTTCTCCTTCTAATTCGAGTAACGTTTCTATGCAAACGACTGGATTTTCTTTTGGGATACGACTATCTCCTCTCCGATGCACTATTCCTTCTTTACTGCATCCTTTGCTCCCTCACATTGACGAATTAACACAGAAATTGCGTCGCTATGAAATACTATGGTTACTATGACTTCTCCTGCTAAATCGAGTAACGTTTCTATGCAAACGACAGGATTTTCTTTTGGGATACGACTATCTCCTCTCCGATGCACTATTCCTTCTTTACTGCATCCCTCGCTCCCTCAAATTGATGAATTAACACAGAAATTGCGCCGCTATGAAATACTATGGGTTCTATGACTTCTCCTTCGAAATCGAGTAACGTTTCTTTGCAAACGAAAGGACTTTCTTTTGGGGTACGACTATCTCCTTTCCATTGCACTATTCCGTCTTTACTGCATCCCTTGCTCCCTCACAATGACGAATTAACACAGAAATTGCGTCGCTATGAAATACTATGGGTTCTATGACTTCTTTTGCTAAATCGAGTAACGTTTCTATGCAAACGAGAGGATTTTCTTTTGGGATACGACTATCTCCTGTCCGATGCACTATTCTTTCTTTACTGCATCCCTCGCTCCCTCACATTGACGAATTAACACAGAAATTGCGTCGCTATGAAATACTATGGGTTCTATGACTTCTCCTTCTGAATCGAGTAACGTTTCTATGCAATCGACAGGATTTTCTTTTGGGATACGACTATCTCCTCTCCGATGCACTATTCCTTCTTTACTGCATCCCTCGCTCCCTCACATTGACGAATTAACACAGAAATTGCGTCGCTATGAAGTACTATGGGTTCTATGACTTCTCCTTCTAATTCGAGTAACGTTTCTATGCAAACGACTGGATTTTCTTTTGGGATACGACTATCTCCTCTCCGATGCACTATTCCTTCTTTACTGCATCCATTGTTCCCTCACATTGACGAATTAACACAGAAATTGCGTCGCTATGAAATACTATGGGTACTATGATTTCTCCTGCTAAATCGAGTAACGTTTCTATGCAAACGACAGGATTTTCTTTTGGGATACGACTATCTCCTCTCCGATGCACTATTCCTTCTTTACTGCATCCCTCGCTCCCTCAAATTGACGAATTAACACAGAAATTGCGCCGCTATGAAATACTATGGGTTCTATGACTTCTCCTTCGAAATCGAGTAACGTTTCTTTGCAAACGAAAGGACTTTCTTTTGGGGTACGACTATCTCCTTTCCATTGCACTATTCCGTCTTCACTGCATCCCTTGCTCCCTCACAATGACGAATTAACACAGAAATTGCGTCGCTATGAAATACTATGGGTTCTATGTCTTCTCCTGCTAAATCGAGTAACGTTTCTATGCAAACGACAATATTTTCTTTTGGGATACGACTATCTCCTCTCCGATGCACTATTCCTTCTTTACTGCATCCCTGCTCCCTCACATTGACGAATTAACACAGAAATTGCGTCGCTATGAAATACTATGGGTTCTATGGCTTCTCCTTCTGAATCGAGTAACGTTTCTATGCAATCGACAGGATTTTCTTTTGGGATACGACTATCTCCTCTCCGATGCACTGTTCCTTCTTTACTGCATCCCTCGCTCCCTCACATTGACGAATTAACACAGAAATTGCGCCGCTATGAAATACTATTGGTTCTATGACTTCTCCTTCTAAATCGAGTAACGTTTCTATGGAAACGACAGAACTTTCTTTTGGGATACGACGATATCCTTTCCGATGCACTATTCCTTCTTTACTGCATCCCTGCTCCCTCACATTGACGAATTAACACAGAAATTGCGTAGCTTTGAAATATTGTGGGTTCTATGACTTTTCCTTCTAAATTGAGGAACGTTTATATGGAAACGACTGGATTTTCTTTTGGGATACGACTATCTCCTCTCCGATGCACTATTCCTTCTTTACTGCATCCCTCGCTCCCTCACATTGACGAATTAACACAGAAATTGCGCCGCTATGAAATACTATGGGTTCTATGACTTCTCCTTCGAAATCGAGTAACGTTTCTATGCAAACGAAAGGATTTTCTATTGGGGTACGACTATATCCTTTCCGATGCACTATTCCTTCTTTACTGCATCCCTGCTCCCTCACATTGACGAATTAATACAGAAATTGCGTAGCTTTGAAATATTGTGGGTTCTATGACTTCTCCTTCTAAATTGAGGAACGTTTATATGGAAACGACAGGATTTTCTTTTGGGATACGACTGTCTCCTTTCCGATGCACTATTCCTTTTTTACTGCATCCCTCGCTCCCTCACATCGACGAATTAACACAGAAATTGCGCCGTTATGAAATACTATGTGTTCTATGACTTCTCCTTCGAAATCGAGTAACGTTTCTATACAAACGAAAGGATTTTTTTTTGGGATACGGCTATCTCCTATCCGATGCACTATTCCTTCTTTACTGGATATTTGCTCCCTCACATTAACGAATTAACACTGAAATTGCGTCGCTATGAAATACTATGGGTTCTATGACTTCTCCTGCTAAATCGAGTAACGTTTCTATGCAAACGACAGGATTTTCTTTTTGGATACGATATATCCTCTCCGATGCACTATTCCTACTTTACTGCATCCCTCGCTCCCTCAAATTGACGAATTAACACAGAAATTGCGCCGCTATGAAATACTATGGGTTCTATGACTTCTCCTTCGAAATCGAGTAACGTTACTATGCAAACGAAAGGATTTTCTTTTGGGGTACGACTATATCCTTTCCGATGCACTATTCCTTCTTTACTGCATCCCTGCTCCCTCACATTGACGAATTAATACAGAAATTGCGTAGCTTTGAAATATTGTGGGTTCTATGACTTCTCCTTCTAAATTGAGGAACGTTTATATGGAAACGACTAGATTTTCTTTTGGGATACGAATATCTCCTTTCCGATGCACTATTCCCTCTTAACTGCATCCCTCGCTCCCTCACATTGACGAATTAACACAGATATTGCGTCGCTATGAAATACTATGGGTTCTATGACTTCTCCTGCTAAATCGAGTAACGTTTCTATGCAAACGACTGGATTTTCTTTTGTGATACGACTATCTCCTCTCCGATGCACTATTCCTTCTTTACTGCATCCCTTGCTCCCTCACATTGACGAATTAACACAGAAATTCGTCGATATGAAATACTATGGGTACTATGACTTCTCCTTCTGAATCGAGTAACGTTTCTATGCAATCGACAGGATTTTATTTTGGGATACGACTATCTCCTCTCCGATGCACTATTCCTTCTTTACTGCATCCCTCGCTCCCTCACATTGACGAATTAACACAGAAATTGCGTCGCTATGAAGTACTATGGGTTCTATGACTTCTCCATCTAAATCGAGTAACGTTTCTATGCAAACGACTGGATTTTCTTTTGGGATACGACTATCTCCTCTCCAAAGCACTATTCCTTCTTTACTGCATCCCTTGCTCCCTCACCTTGACGAATTAACACAGAAATTATGTCGCTATGAAGTACTATGGGTTCTATGACTTCCCCTTCTAAGTCGAGTACGTTTCTAACGAAACAAAAGGATTTTCTTTCGGGATACGAGTATCTCCTTTTCGATGCACTTTTCCTTCTTTACTGGAACCCTCGCTTGATCTCTTTGACGAATTAACACAAAAATTGCGTCGCTATGAAATAGTGTGGGTTCTACGTCTACTCCTTCTAAATCGAGTAACGTTTCTATGGAAACGACAGAACTTTCTTTTGGGATACGACGATATCCTTTCCGATGCACTATTCCTTCTTTACTGCATCCCAGCTCCCTCACATTGACGAATTAACACAGAAATTGCGCCGCTATGAAATACTATGGGTTCTATGACTTCTCCTTCTAAATCGAGTAACGTTTCTATGGAAACGACAGAACTTTCTTTTGGGATACGACGATATCCTTTCCGATGCACTATTCCTTCTTTACTGCATCCCTGCTCCCTCACATTGACGAATTAAAACAGAAATTGCGTAGCTTTGAAATATTGTTGGTTCTATGACTTCTCCTTCTAAATTGAGGAACGTTTATAAGGAAACGACTGGATTTTCTTTTGGGATACGACTATCTCCTCTCCGATGCACTATTCCTTCTTTACTGCATCCCTCGCTCCCTCAAATTGACGAATTAACACAGAAATTGCGCCGCTATGAAATACTATGGGTTCTATGACTTCTCCTTCGAAATCGAGTAACGTTTCTATGCAAACGAAAGGACTTTCTTTTGGGGTACGACTATCTCCTTTCCATTGCACTATTCCGTCTTTACTGCATCCCTTGCTCCCTCACAATGACGAATTAACACAGAAATTGCGTCGCTATGAAATACTATGGGTTCTATGACTTCTCCTGCTAAATCGAGTAACGTTTCTATGCAAGCGACAGGATTTCCTTTTGGGATACGACTATCTCCTCTCCGATGCACTATTCCTTCTTTACTGCATCCCTCGCTCCCTCACATTGACGAATTAACACAGAAATTGCGTCGCTATGAAATACTATGGGTTCTATGACTTCCCCTTCTGAATAGAGTAATGTTTCTATGCAATCGACAGGATTTTCTTTTGGGATACGACTATCTCCTCTCCGCTGCACTATTCCTTCTTTACTGCATCCCTCGCTCCCTCACATTGACGAATTAACACAGAAATTGCGTCGCTATGAAGTACTATGGGTTCTATGACTTCTCCTTCTAATACGAGTAACGTTTCCATGCAAACGACTGGATTTTCTTTTGGGATACGACTATCTCCTCTCCGATGCACTATTCCTTCTTTACTGCATCCCTTGCTCCCTCACATTGACGAATTAACACAGAAATTGCGCCGCTATGAAATATTATGGGTTCTATGACTTCCCCTTCGAAATCGAGTAACGTTTCTATGCAAACGAAAGGATTTTCTTTTGGGGTACGACTATCTCCTTTCCGATGCACTATTCCTTCTTTACTGCATCCCTGCCTCCCTCACATTGACGAATTAACACAGAAATTGGGTCGCTATGAAATACTATGGGTTCTATGACTTCTCCTTCTAAATCGAGTAACGTTTCTAACGAAACAAAAGGATTTTCTTTCGGGATACGAGTATCTCCTTTTCGATGCACTTTCCCTTCTTTACTGGAACCCTCGCTCGATCTCTTTGACGAATTAACACAAAAATTGCGTCGCTATGAAATAGTGTGGGTTCTACGTCTACTCCTTCTAAATCGAGTAACGTTTCTATGGAAACGACAGAACTTTCTTTTGGGATACGACGATATCCTTTCCGATGCACTATTCCTTCTTTACTGCATCCCTGCTCCCTCACATTGACGAATTAACACAGAAATTGCGTAGCTTTGAAATTTTGTGGGTTCTATGACTTCTCCTTCTAAATTGAGGAACGTTTATATGGAAACGACTGGATTTTCTTTTGGGATACGACTATCTCCTGTCCGATGCACTATTCCTTCTTTACTGCATCCCTCGCTCCCTCACATTGACGAATTAACACAGAAATTGCGTCGCTATGAAATACTATGGGTTCTATGACTTCTCCTTCTGAATCGAGTAACGTTTCTATGCAATCGACAGGATTTTCTTTTGGGATACGACTATCTCCTCTCCGATGCACTATTCCTTCTTTACTGCATCCCTTGCTCCCTCACATTGACGAATTAACACAGAAATTGCGTCGCTATGAAATACTATGGGTACTATGACTTCTCCTGCTAAATCGAGTAACGTTTCTATGCAAGCGACAGGATTTTCTTTTGGGATACGACTATCTCCTCTCCGATGCACTATTCCTTCTTTACTGCATTCCTTGCTCCTTCAAATTGACGAATTAACTCAGAAATTGCGCCGCTATGAAATACTATGGGTTCTATGACTGCTCCTTCGAAATCGAGTAACGTTTCTATGCAAACGAAAGGACTTTCTTTTGGGGTACGACTATCTCCATTCCATTGCACTATTCCGTTTTTACTGCATCCCTTGCTCCCTCACATTGACGAATTAACACAGAAATTGCGTCGCTATGAAATACTATGGGTTCTATGACTTCCCCTTCTAAATCGAGTAACGTTTCTAACGAAACAAAAGGATTTTCTTTCGGGATACGAGTATCTCCTTTTCGATGCACTTTTCCTTTTTACTGGAACCCTCGCTCGATCTCTTTGACGAATTAACACAAAAATTGCGTCGCTATGAAATAGTGTGGGTTCTACGTCTACTCCTTCTAAATCGAGTAACGTTTCTATGGAAACGACAGAACTTTCTTTTGGCATACGACGTTATCCTTTCCGATGCACTATTCCTTCTTTACTGCATCACTGCTCCCTCACATTGACGAATTAACACAGAAATTGCGTAGCTTTGAAATATTGTGGGTTCTATGACGTCTCCTTCTAAATTGAGGAACGTTTATATGGAAACGAATAGATTTTCATTTGGGATACGACTATCTCCTTTCCGATGCACTATTCCTTCTTTACTGCATCCCTCGCTCCCTCACATTGACGAATTAACACAGAAATTGCGCCGCTATGAAATACTATGGGTTCTATGACTTCTCCTGCTAAATCGAGTAACTTTTCTATGCAAACGACTGGATTTTCTTTTGGGATGCGACTATCTCCTCTCCGATGCACTATTCCATCTTTACTGCATCCCTTGCTCCCTCACATTGACGAATTAACACAGAAATTGCGTCGCTATGAAATACTATGGGTACTATGACTTCTCCTGCTAAATCGAGTAACGTTTCTATGCAAGCGACAGGATTTTCTTTTGGGATACGACTATCTCCTCTCCGATGCACTATTCCTTCTTTACTGCATCCCTCGCTCCCTCAAATTGACGAATTAACACAGAATTTCCGCCGCTATGAAATACTATGGGTTCTATGACTACTCCTTCGAAATCGAGTAACGTTTCTATGCAAACGAAAGGACTTTCTTTTGGGGTACGACTATCTCCTTTCCATTGCACTATTCCGTCTTTACTGCATCCCTTGCTCCCTCACAATGACGAATTAACACAGAAATTGCGTCGCTATGAGATACTATGGGTTCTATGACTTCTCCTGCTAAATCGAGTAACGTTTCTATGCAAACGACAGGATTTTCTTTTGGGATACGACTATCTCCTCTCCGATGCACTATTCCTTCTTTACTGCATCCCTCGCTCCATCAAATTGACGAATTAACACAGAAATTGCGCCGCTATTAAATATTATGGGTTCTATGACTTCTCCTTCGAAATCGAGTAACGTTTCTATGCAAACGAAAGGACTTTCTTTTGGGGTACGACTATCTCCTTTCCATTGCACTATTCCGTCTTTACTGCATCCCTTGCTCCCTCACAATGACGAATTAACACAGAAATTGCGTCGCTATGAGATACTATGGGTTCTATGACTTCTCCTGCTAAATCGAGTAACGTTTCTATGCAAACGACAGGATTTTCTTTTGGGATACGACTATCTCCTCTCCGATGCACTATTCCTTCTTTACTGCATCCCTCGCTCCCTCACATTGACGAATTAACACAGAAATTGCGTCGCTATGAAATACTATGGGTTCTATGACTTCTCCTTCTGAATCGAGTAACGTTTCTATGCAATCGACAGGATTTTCTTTTGGGATACGACTATCTCCTCTCCGATGCACTATTCCTTCTTTACTGCATCCCTTGCTCCCTCACATTGACGAATTAACACAGAAATTGCGTCGCTGTGAAATACTATTGGTACTATGACTTCTTCTGCTAAATCGAGTAACGTTTCTATGCAAACGACAGGATTTTCTTTTGGGATACGACTATCTCCTCTCCGATGCACTATTCCTTCTTTACTGCATCCCTCGCTCCATCAAATTGACGAATTAACACAGCAAATTGCGCCGCTATGAAATATTATGGGTTCTATGACTTCTCCTTCGAAATCGAGTAACGTTTCTATGCAAACGACAGGATTTCCTTTTGGGATACGACTATCTCCTCTCCGCTGCACTATTCCTTCTTTACTGCATCCCTCGCTCCCTCACATTGACGAATTAACACAGAAATTGCGTCGCTATGAAGTACTATGGGTTCTATGACTTCTCCTTCTAATACGAGTAATGTTTCTATGCAAACGACTGTATTTTCTTTTGGGATACGACTATCTCCTCTCCGATGCCTTATTCCTTCTTTACTGCATCCCTGCCTCCCTCACATTGACGAATTAACACAGAAATTGCGTCGCTATGAAATACTATGGGTTCTATGCCTTCCCCTTCTAAATCGAGTAACGTTTCTAACGAAACAAAAGGATTTTCTTTCGGGATACGAGTATCTCCTTTTCGATGCACTTTTCCCTCTTTACTGGAACCCTCGCTCGATCTCTTTGACGAATTAACACAAAAATTGCGTCGCTATGAAATAGTGTGGGTTCTACGTCTACTCCTTCTAAATCGAGTAACGTTTATATGGAAACGACTGCATTTTCTTTTGGGATAAGACTATCTCCTCTCCGATGCCTTATTCCTTCTTTACTGCATCCCTGCCTCCCTCACATTGACGAATTAACACAGAAATTGCGCCGCTATGAAATACTATCGGTTCTATGACTTCTCCTTCGAAATCGAGTAACGTTTCTATGCAAACGAAAGGATTTTCTTTTGGGATACGACTATCTCCTTTCCGATGCACTGCTCCTTCTTTACTGCATCCCTTGCATCTCACATTGACGAATCAACACAGAAATTGCGTAGCTTTGAAATATTGTGGGTTCTATGACTTCTCCTTCTAAATTGAGGAACGTTTATATGGAAACGACTGGATTTTCCTTTGGGATACGACTATCTCCTTTCCGATGCACTATTCCTTCTTCACTGCATCCCTCGCTCCCTCACATTGACGAATTAACACACAAATTGCGCCGCTATGAAATACTATGGGTTCTATGACTTCTCCTTCGAAATCGAGTAACGTTTCTATGCAAACGAAAGGATTTTCTTTTGGGATACGACTATCTCTTTTCCGATGCACTATTCCTTCTTTACTGCATCCCTTGCTCCCTCACATTGACGAATTAAGAGTGAGATTGCGTCTCTATGAAATACTATGGGTTCCATGACTTCTTCTGCTAAATCGAGTAACGTTTCTATGCAAACGACTGGATTTTTTTTTGGGATACGACTATCTCCTCTCCGATGCACTATTCCTTCTTTACTGCATCCCTCGCTCCCTCAAATTGACGAATTAACACAGAAATTGCGCCGCTATGAAATATTATGGGTTCTATGACTTCTCCTTCGAAATCGAGTAACGTTTCTATGCAAACGAAAGGATTTTCTTTTGGGGTACGACTATCTCCTTTCCAATGCACTATTCCGTCTTTACTGCATCCGTTGCTCCCTCACATTGACGAATTAACACAGAAATTGCGTCGCTATGAAATACTATGGGTTCTATGACTTCCCCTTCTAAATCGAGTAACGTTTCTAACGAAACAAAAGGATTTTCTTTCGAGATACGTGTATCTCCTTTTCGATGCACTTTTCCTTCTTAACTGGAACCCTCGCTCGATCTCTTTGACGAATTAACACAAAAATTGCGTCGCTATGAAATAGTGTGGGTTCTACGTCTACTCCTTCTAAATCGAGTATCGTTTCTATGGAAACGACAGAACTTTCTTTTGGGATACGACGATATCCTTTCCGATGCACTATTCCTTCTTTACTGCATCCCTGCTCCCTCACATTGACGAATTAACACAGAAATTGCGTAGCTTTGAAATATTGTGGGTTCTATGACTTCTCCTTCTAAATTGAGGAACGTTTATATGGAAACGACTGGATTTTCTTTTGGGATACGACTATCTCCTCTCCGATGCACTATTCCTTCTTTACTGCATCCCTTGCTACCTCACATTGACGAATTAACACAGAAATTGCGTCGCTGTGAAATACTATGGGTACTATGACTTCTCCTGCTAAATCGAGTAACGTTTCTATGCAAACGACAGGATTTTCTTTTGGGATACGACTATCTCCTCTCCAATGCACTATTCCTTCTTTACTGCATCCCTTGCTCCCTCACATTGACAAATTAACACAGAAATTGCGTCGCTATGAAGTACTATGGGTTCTATGACTTCCCCTTCTAAATCGAGTAACGTTTCTAACGAAACAAAAGGATTTTCCTTCGAGATACGTGTATCTCCTTTTCGATGCACTTTTCCTTCTTTACTGGAACCCTCGCTCGATCTCTTTGACGAATTAACACTAAAATTGCGTCGCTATGAAATAGTGTGGGTTCTACGTCTACTCCTTCTAAATCGAGTAACGTTTCTATGGAAACGACAGAACTTTCTTTTGGGATACGACGATATCCTTTCCGATGCACTATTCCTTATTTACTGCATCCCTGCTCACTCACATTGCGAATTAACACAGAAATTGCGTAGCTTTGAAATATTGTGGGTTCTATGACTTCTCCTTCTAAATTGAGGAACGTTTATATGGAAACGACTGGATTTTCTTTTGGGATACGACTATCTCCGTTCCGATGCACTATTCCTTCTTTACTGCATCCCTCGCTCCCTCACATTGACGAATTAACACAGAAATTGCGCCGCTATGAAATACTATGGGTTTTATGACTTCTCCTTCGAAATCGAGTAACGTTTCTATGCAAACGAAAGGATTTTCTTTTGGGATACGACTATCTCCTTTCCGATGCACTGCTCCTTCTTTACTGCATCCCTTGCATCTCACATTGACGAATCAACACAGAAATTGCGTAGCTTTGAAATATTGTGGGTTCTATGACTTCTCCTTCTAAATTGAGGAACGTTTATATGGAAACGACTGGATTTTCCTTTGGGATACGACTATCTCCTTTCCGATGCACTATTCCTTCTTCACTGCATCCCTCGCTCCCTCACATTGACGAATTAACACACAAATTGCGCCGCTATGAAATACTATGGGTTCTATGACTTCTCCTTCGAAATCGAGTAACGTTTCTATGCAAACGAAAGGATTTTCTTTTGGGATACGACTATCTCTTTTCCGATGCACTATTCCTTCTTTACTGCATCCCTTGCTCCCTCACATTGACGAATTAAGAGTGAGATTGCGTCTCTATGAAATACTATGGGTTCCATGACTTCTTCTGCTAAATCGAGTAACGTTTCTATGCAAACGACAGGATTTTTTTTTGGGATACGACTATCTCCTCTCCGATGCACTATTCCTTCTTTACTGCATCACTCGCTCCCTCAAATTGACGAATTAACACAGAAATTGCGCCGCTATGAAATATTATGGGTTCTATGACTTCTCCTTCGAAATCGAGTAACGTTTCTATGCAAACGAAAGGATTTTCTTTTGGGGTACGACTATCTCCTTTCCAATGCACTATTCCGTCTTTACTGCATCCCTTGCTCCCTCACATTGACGAATTAACACAGAAATTGCGTCGCTATGAAATACTATGGGTTCTATGACTTCCCCTTCTAAATCGAGTAACGTTTCTAACGAAACAAAAGGATTTTCTTTCGAGATACGTGTATCTCCTTTTCGATGCACTTTTCCTTCTTAACTGGAACCCTCGCTCGATCTCTTTGACGAATTAACACAAAAATTGCGTCGCTATGAAATAGTGTGGGTTCTACGTCTACTCCTTCTAAATCGAGTATCGTTTCTATGGAAACGACAGAACTTTCTTTTGGGATACGACGATATCCTTTCCGATGCACTATTCCTTCTTTACTGCATCCCTGCTCCCTCACATTGACGAATTAACACAGAAATTGCGTAGCTTTGAAATATTGTGGGTTCTATGACTTCTCCTTCTAAATTGAGGAACGTTTATATGGAAACGACTGGATTTTCTTTTGGGATACGACTATCTCCTCTCCGATGCACTATTCCTTCTTTACTGCATCCCTCGCTCCCTCACATTGACGAATTAACACAGAAATTGCGCCGCTATGAAATACTATGGGTTTTATGACTTCTCCTTCGAAATCGAGTAACGTTTCTATGCAAACGAAAGGATTTTCTTTTGGGATACGACTATCTCCTTTCCGATGCACTGCTCCTTCTTTACTGCATCCCTTGCATCTCACATTGACGAATCAACACAGAAATTGCGTAGCTTTGAAATATTGTGGGTTCTATGACTTCTCCTTCTAAATTGAGGAACGTTTATATGGAAACGATTGGATTTTCCTTTGGGATACGACTATCTCCTTTCCGATGCACTATTCCTTCTTCACTGCATCCCTCGCTCCCTCACATTGACGAATTAACACACAAATTGCGCCGCTATGAAATACTATGGGTTCTATGACTTCTCCTTCGAAATCGAGTAACGTTTCTATGCAAACGAAAGGATTTTCTTTTGGGATACGACTATCTCTTTTCCGATGCACTATTCCTTCTTTACTGCATCCCTTGCTCCCTCACATTGACGAATTAACAGTGAGATTGCGTCTCTATGAAATACTATGGGTTCCATGACTTCTTCTGCTAAATCGAGTAACGTTTCTATGCAAACGACTGGATTTTTTTTTGGGATACGACTATCTCCTCTCCGATGCACTATTCCTTCTTTACTGCATCCCTCGCTCCCTCAAATTGACGAATTAACACAGAAATTGCGCCGCTATGAAATATTATGGGTTCTATGACTTCTCCTTCGAAATCGAGTAACGTTTCTATGCAAACGAAAGGATTTTCTTTTGGGGTACGACTATCTCCTTTCCAATGCACTATTCCGTCTTTACTGCATCCCTTGCTCCCTCACATTGACGAATTAACACAGAAATTGCGTCGCTATGAAATACTATGGGTTATATGACTTCCCCTTCTAAATCGAGTAACGTTTCTAACGAAACAAAAGGATTTTCTTTCGAGATACGTGTATCTCCTTTTCGATGCACTATTCCTTCTTAACTGGAACCCTCGCTCGATCTCTTTGACGAATTAACACAAAAATTGCGTCGCTATGATATAGTGTGGGTTCTACGTCTACTCCTTCTAAATCGAGTATCGTTTCTATGTAAACGACAGAACTTTCTTTTGGGATACGACGATATCCTTTCCGATGCACTATTCCCTCTTTACTGCATCCCTGCTCCCTCACATTGACGAATTAACACAGAAATTGCGTAGCTTTGAAATATTGTGGGTTCTATGACTTCTCCTTCTAAATTGAGGAACGTTTATATGGAAACGACTGGATTTTCTTTTGGGATACGACTATCTCCTCTCCGATGCACTATTCCTTCTTTACTGCATCCCTTGCTACCTCACATTGACGAATTAACACAGAAATTGCGTCGCTGTGAAATACTATGGGTACTGTGACTTCTCCTGCTAAATCGAGTAACGTTTCTATGCAAACGACAGGATTTTCTTTTGGGATACGACTATCTCCTCTCCAATGCACTATTCCTTCTTTACTGCATCCCTTGCTCCCTCACATTGACGAATTAACACAGAAATTGCGTCGCTATGAAGTACTATGGGTTCTATGACTTCCCCTTCTAAATCGAGTAACGTTTCTAACGAAACAAAAGGATTTTCCTTCGAGATACGTGTATCTCCTTTTCGATGCACTTTTCCTTCTTTACTGGAACCCTCGCTCGATCTCTTTGACGAATTAACACAAAAATTGCGTCGCTATGAAATAGTGTGGGTTCTACGTCTACTCCTTCTAAATCGAGTAACGTTTCTATGGAAACGACAGAACTTTCTTTTGGGATACGACGATATCCTTTCCGATGCACTATTCCTTATTTACTGCATCCCTGCTCACTCACATTGACGAATTAACACAGAAATTGCGTAGCTTTGAAATATTGTGGGTTCTATGACTTCTCCTTCTAAATTGAGGAACGTTTATATGGAAACGACTGGATTTTCTTTTGGGATACGACTATCTCCGTTCCGATGCACTATTCTATCTTTACTGCATCCCTCGCTCCCTCACATTGACGAATTAACACAGAAATTGCGCCGCTATGAAATACTATGGGTTTTATGACTTCTCCTTCGAAATCGAGTAACGTTTCTATGCAAACGAAAGGATTTTCTTTTGGGATACGACTATATCCTTTCCGATGCACTATTCCTTCTTTACTGCATCCCTCGCCCCTCACATTGATGAATTAACACAGAAATTGCGTCGCTATGAAATACTATGGGTTCTATGACTTCTCCTTCTGAATCGAGTAACGTTTCTATGCAATCGACAGGATTTTCTTTTGGGATACGACTATCTCCTCTCCGCTGCACTATTCCTTCTTTACTGCATCCCTCGCTCCCTCACACTGAGGAATTAACACAGAAATTGCGTCGCTATGAAGTACTATGGGTTCTATGACTTCTCCCTCTAATACGAGTAACGTTTCTATGCAAACGACTGGATTTTCTTTTGGGATACGACAATCTCTTCTCCGATGCACTATTCCTTCTTTACTGCATCCCTCGCTCCATCAAATTGACGAATTAACACAGAAATTGCGCCGCTATGAAATATTATGGGTTCTATGACTTCTACTTCGAAATCTAGTAACGTTTCTATGCAAACGAAAAGATTTTCTTTTGGGGTACGACTATCTCCTTTCCGATGCAGTATTCCTTCTTTACTGCATCCCTGCCTCCCTCACATTGACGAATTAACACAGAAATTGCGTCGCTATGAAATACTATGGGTTCTATGACTTCCCCTTCTAAATCGAGTAACGTTTCTAACGAAACAAAAGGATTTTCTTTCGAAATACGAGTATCTCCTTTTCGATGCACTTTTCCTTTTTACTGGAACCCTCGCCCGATCTCTTTGACGAATTAACACAAAAATTGCGTCGCTATGAAATAGTGTGGGTTCTACGTCTACTCCTTCTAAATCGAGTAACGTTTCTATGGAAACGACAGAACTTTCTTTTGGCATACGACGATATCCTTTCCGATGCACTATTCCTTCTTTACTGCATCACTGCTCCCTCACATTGACGAATTAACACAGAAATTGCGTAGCTTTGAAATATTGTGGGTTCTATGACTTCTCCTTCTAAATTGAGGAACGTTTATATGGAAACGAATGGATTTTCTTTTGGGATACGACTATCTCCTTTCCGATGCACTATTCCTTCTTTACTGCATCCCTCGCTCCCTCACATTGACGAATTAACACAGAAATTGCGCCGCTATGAAATACTATGGGTTCTATGACTTCTCCTGCTAAATCGAGTAACTTTTCTATGCAAACAACTGGATTTTCTTTTGGGATACGACTATCTCCTCTCCGATGCACTATTCCATCTTTACTGCATCCCTTGCTCCCTCACAATGACGAATTAACACAGAAATTGCGTCGCTATGAAATACTATGGGTACTATGACTTCTCCTGCTAAATCGAGTAACGTTTCTATGCAAGCGACAGGATTTTCTTTTGGGATACGACTATCTCCTCTCCGATGCACTATTCCTTCTTTACTGCATCCCTCGCTCCCTCAAATTGACGAATTAACACAGAAATTGCGCCGCTATGAAATACTATGGGTTCTATGACAACTCCTTCGAAATCGAGTAACGTTTCTATGCAAACGAAAGGACTTTCTTTTGGGGTACGACTATCTCCTTTCCATTGCACTATTCCGTCTTTACTGCATCCCTTGCTCCCTCACAATGACGAATTAACACAGAAATTGCGTCGCTATGAGATACTATGGGTTCTATGACTTCTCCTGCTAAATCGAGTAACGTTTCTATGCAAACGACAGGATTTCCTTTTGGGATACGACTATCTCCTCTCCGATGCACTATTCCTTTCTTTACTGCATCCCTCGCTCCCTCACATTGACGAATTAACACAGAAATTGCGTCGCTATGAAATACTATGGGTTCTATGACTTCTCCTTCTGAATCGAGTAACGTTTCTATGCAATCGATAGGATTTTATTTTGGGATACGACTATCTCCTCTCCGCTGCACTATTCCTTCTTTACTGCATCCCTCGCTCCCTCACATTGACGAATTAACACAGAAATTGCGTCGCTATGAAATACTATGGGTTCTATGACTTCTCCTTCTGAATCGAGTAACGTTTCTATGCAATCGACAGGATTTTATTTTGGGATACGACTATCTCCTCTCCGCTGCACTATTCCTTCTTTACTGCATCCCTCGCTCCCTCACATTGACGAATTAACACAGAAATTGCGTCGCTATGAAGTACTATGGGTCCTATGACTTCTCCTTCTAATACGAGTAACATTTCTATGCAAACGACTGTATTTCCTTTTGGGATACGACTATCTCCTCTCCGATGCACTATTCCTTTCTTTACTGCATCCCTCGCTCCCTCACATTGACGAATTAACACAGAAATTGCGTCGCTATGAAATACTATGGGTTCTATGACTTCTCCTTCTGAATCGAGTAACGTTTCTATGCAACCGACAGGATTTTATTTTGGGATACGACTATCTCCTCTCCGCTGCACTATTCCTTCTTTACTGCATCCCTCGCTCCCTCACATTGACGAATTAACACAGAAATTGCGTCGCTATGATGTACTATGGGTTCTATGACTTCTCCTTCTAATACGAGTAACGTTTCTATGCAAACGACTGTATTTTCTTTTGGGATACGACTATCTCCTCTCCGATGCACTATTCCTTCTTTACTGCATCCCTTGCTCCCTCACATTGACGAATTAACACAGAAATTGCGTCGCTATGAAATACTATTGGTACTATGACTTCTTCTGCTAAATCGGATAACGTTTCTATGCAAAAGATAGGATTTTCTTTTGGGATACGACTATCTCCTCTCCGATGCACTATTCCTTCTTTACTGCATCCCTTGCTCCCTCACATTGACGAATTAACACAGAAATTGCGTCGCTATGAAATACTATTGGTACTATGACTTCTTCTGCTAAATCGAGTAACGTTTCTATGCAAACGACAGGATTTTCTTTTGGGATACGACTATCTCCTCTCCGATGCACTATTCCTTCTTTACTGCATCCCTCGCTCCATCAAATTGACGAATTAACACAGCAATTGCGCTGCTATGAAATACTATTGGTACTATGACTTCTTCTGCTAAATCGAGTAACGTTTCTATGCAAACGACAGGATTTCCTTTTGGGATACGACTATCTCCTCTCCGATGCACTATTCCTTCTTTACTGCATCCCTGCCTCCCTCACATTGACGAATTAACACAGAAATTGCGTCGCTATGAAATACTATGGGTTCTATGACTTCCCCTTCCGAATCGAGTAACGTTTCTATGCAATCGACAGGATTTTATTTTGGGATACGACTATCTCCTCTCCGCTGCACTATTCCTTCTTTACTGCATCCCTCGCTCCCTCACATTGACGAATTAACACAGAAATTGTGTCGCTATGAAGTACTATGGGTTCTATGACTTCTCCTTCTAATACGAGTAACGTTTCTATGCAAACGACTGTATTTTCTTTTGGGATACGACTATCTCCTCTCCGATGCACTATTCCTTCTTTACTGCATCCCTTGCTCCCTCATATTGACGAATTAACACAGAAATTGCGTCGCTATGAAATGCTATTGGTACTATGACTTCTTCTGCTAAATCGAGTAACGTTTCTATGCAAACGACAGGATTTCCTTTTGGGATACGACTATCTCCTCTCCGATGCACTATTCCTTCTTTACTGCATCCCTGCCTCCCTCACATTGACGAATTAACACAGAAATTGCGTCGCTATGAAATACTATGGGTTCTATGACTTCCCCTTCTGAATCGAGTAACGTTTCTATGCAATCGACAGGATTTTATTTTGGGATACGACTATCTCCTCTCCGCTGCACTATTCCTTCTTTACTGCATCCCTCGCTCCCTCACATTGACGAATTAACACAGAAATTGTGTCGCTATGAAGTACTATGGGTTCTATGACTTCTCCTTCTAATACGAGTAACGTTTCTATGCAAACGACTGTATTTTCTTTTGGGATACGACTATCTCCTCTCCGATGCACTATTCCTTCTTTACTGCATCCCTTGCTCCCTCACATTGACGAATTAACACAGAAATTGCGTCGCTATGAAATACTATGGGTTCTATGACTTCCCCTTCTAAATCGAGTAACGTTTCTAACGAAACAAAAGGATTTTCTTTCGGGATACGAGTATCTCCTTTTCGATGCACTTTTCCTTCTTTACTGGAACCCTCGCTCGATCTCTTTGACGAATTAACACAAAAATTGCGTCGCTATGAAATAGTGTGGGTTCTACGTCTACTCCTTCTAAATCGAGTAACGTTTATATGGAAACGACTGGATTTTCTTTTGGGATACGACTATCTCCTTTCCGATGCACTATTCCTTCTTTACTGCATCCCTCGCTCCCTCACATTGACGAATTAACACAGAAATTGCGCCGCTATGAAATACTATGGGTTCTATGACTTCTCCTTCGAAATCGAGTAACGTTTCTATGCAAACGAAAGGATTTTCTTTTGGGATACGACTAACTCTTTTCCGATGCACTATTCCTTCTTTACTGCATCCCTTGCTCCCTCACATTGACGAATTAACAGTGAGATTGCGTCTCTATGAAATACTATGGGTTCCATGACTTCTTCTGCTAAATCGAGTAACGTTTCTATGCAAACGACAGGATTTTTTTTTGGGATACGACTATCTCCTCTCCGATGCACTATTCCTTCTTTACTGCATCCCTCGCTCCCTCAAATTGACGAATTAACACAGAAATTGCGCCGCTATGAAATATTATGGGTTCTATGACTTCTCCTTCGAAATCGAGTAACGTTTCTATGCAAACGAAAGGATTTTCTTTTGGGGTACGACTATCTCCTTTCCAATGCACTATTCCGTCTTTACTGCATCCCTTGCTCCGTCACATTGACGAATTAACACAGAAATTGCGTCGCTATGAAATTCTATGGGTTCTATGACCTCCCCTTCAAAATCGAGTAACGTTTCTAACGAAACAAAAGGTTTTCTTTCGAGATACGTGTATCTCCTTTTCGATGCACTTTTCCTTCTTTACTGGAACCCTCGCTCGATCTCTTTGACGCATTAACACAAAAATTGCGTCGCTATGAAATAGTGTGGGTTCTACGTCTACTCCTTCTAAATCGAGTATCGTTTCTATGGAAACGACAGAACTTTCTTTTGGGATACGACGATATCCTTTCCGATGCACTATTCCTTCTTTACTGCATCCCTGCTCCCTCACATTGACGAATTAACACAGAAATTGCGTAGCTTTGAAATATTGTGGGTTCTATGACTTCTCCTTCTAAATTGAGGAACGTTTATATGGAAACGACTGGATTTTCTTTTGGGATACGACTATCTCCTTTCCGATGCACTATTCCTTCTTTGCTGCATCCCTCGCTCCCTCACATTGACGAATTAACACAGAAATTGCGTCGCTATGAAATACTATGGGTACTATGACTTCTCCTGCTAAATCGAGTAACGTTTCTATGCAAGCGACAGGATTTTCTTTTGGGATACGACTATCTCCTCTCCGATGCACTATTCCTTCTTTACTGCATACCTTGCTCCTTCAAATTGACGAATTAACTCATAAATAGCGCCGCTATGAAATACTATGTGTTCTATGACTTCTCCTTCGAAATCGAGTAACGTTTCTATGCAAACGAAAGGACTTTCTTTTGGGGTACGACTATCTCCATTCCATTGCACTATTCCGTCTTTACTGCATCCCTTGCTCCCTCACAATGACGAATTAACACAGAAAATGCGTCGCTATGAAATACTATGTGTTCTATGACTTCTCCTGCTAAATCGAGTAACGTTTCTATGCAAACGACAGGATTTCCTTTTGGGATTCGACTACCTTCTCTCCGATGCACTATTCCTTATTTACCTCATCCCTCGCTCCCTCACACTGAGGAATTAACACAGAAATTGCGTCGCTATTAAGTACTATGGGTTCTATGACTTCTCCATCTAATACGAGTAACATTTCTATGCAAACGACAGGATTTTCTTTTGGGATACGACTATCTCCTCTCCGATGCACTATTCCTTCTTTACTGCATCCCTCGCTCCATCAAATTGACGAATTAACACAGAAATTGCGCCGCTATGAAATATTATGGGTTCTATGACTTCTACTTCGAAATCTAGTAACGTTTCTATGCAAACGAAAAGATTTATTTTTTTTCTTTTGGGGTACGACTATCTCCTTTCCGATGCAGTATTCCTTCTTTACTGCATCCCTGCCTCCCTCACATTGACGAATTAACACAGAAATTGCGTCGCTATGAAATACTATGGGTTCTATGACTTCCCCTTCTAAATCGAGTAACGTTTATAACGAAACAAAAGGATTTTCTTTCGGGATACGAGTATCTCCTTTTCGATGCACTTTTCCTTTTTACTGGAACCCTCGCTCGATCTCTTTGACGAATTAACACAAAAATTGCGTCGCTGTGAAATAGTGTGGGTTCTACGTCTACTCTTTCTAAATCGAGTAACGTTTCTATGGAAACGACAGAACTTTCTTTTGGGATACGACGATATCCTTTCCGATGCACTATTCCTTCTTTACTGCATCCCTGCTCCCTCACATTGACGAATTAACACAGAAATTGCGTAGCTTTGAAATATTGTGGGTTCTATGACATCTCCTTCTAAATTGAGGAACGTTTATATGGAAACGAATGGATTTTCTTTTGGGATACGACTATCTCCTTTCCGATGCACTATTCCTTCTTTACTGCATCCCTCGCTCCCTCACATTGACGAATTAACACAGAAATTGCGCCGCTATGAAATACTATGGGTTCTATGACTTCTCCTTCTAAATCGAGTAACGTTTCTATGCAAACGAAAGGATTTTCTTTTGGGATAAGACTATCTCCTTTCCGATGCACTATTCCTTCTTTACTGCATCTCTTGCTCCCTCACATTGACGAATTAACACAGAAATAGCGCCGCTATGAAATACTATGGGTTCTATGACTTCTCCTTCGAAATCGAGTAACGTTTCTATGCAAACGAAAGGATTTTCTTTTGGGATACGACTATCTCTTTTCCGATGCACTATTCCTTCTTTACTGCATCCCTCGCTCCCTCAAATGACGAATTAACACAGAAATTGCGCCGCTATGAAATACTATGGGTTCTATGACTTCTCCTTCGAAATCGAGTAACGTTTCTATGCAATCGACAGGATTTTATTTTGGGATACGACTATCTCTTTTCCGATGCACTATTCCTTCTTTACTGCATCCCTCGCTCCCTCAAATGACGAATTAACACAGAAATTGCGTCGCTATGAAATACTATGGGTACTATGACTTCTCCTGCTAAATCGAGTAACGTTTCTATGCAAGCGACAGGATTTTCTTTTGGGATACGACTATCTCCTCTCCGATGCACTATTCCTTCTTTACTGCATACCTTGCTCCTTCAAATTGACGAATTAACTCAGAAATTGCGCCGCTATGAAATACTATGTGTTCTATGACTTCTCCTTCGAAATCGAGTAACGTTTCTATGCAAACGAAAGGACTTTCTTTTGGGGTACGACTATCTCCATTCCATTGCACTATTCCGTCTTTACTGCATCCCTTGCTCCCTCACAATGACGAATTAACACAGAAAATGCGTCGCTATGAAATACTATGTGTTCTATGACTTCTCCTGCTAAATCGAGTAACGTTTCTATGCAAACGACAGGATTTCCTTTTGGGATTCGACTACCTTCTCTCCGATGCACTATTCCTTATTTACCTCATCCCTCGCTCCCTCACACTGAGGAATTAACACAGAAATTGCGTCGCTATGAAGTACTATGGGTTCTATGACTTCTCCATCTAATACGAGTAACATTTCTATGCAAACGACAGGATTTTCTTTTGGGATACGACTATCTCCTCTCCGATGCACTATTCCTTCTTTACTGCATCCCTCGCTCCATCAAATTGACGAATTAACACAGAAATTGCGCCGCTATGAAATATTATGGGTTCTATGACTTCTACTTCGAAATCTAGTAACGTTTCTATGCAAACGAAAAGATTTATTTTTTTTCTTTTGGGGTACGACTATCTCCTTTCCGATGCAGTATTCCTTCTTTACTGCATCCCTGCCTCCCTCACATTGACGAATTAACACAGAAATTGCGTCGCTATGAAATACTATGGGTTCTATGACTTCCCCTTCTAAATCGAGTAACGTTTATAACGAAACAAAAGGATTTTCTTTCGGGATACGAGTATCTCCTTTTCGATGCACTTTTCCTTTTTACTGGAACCCTCGCTCGATCTCTTTGACGAATTAACACAAAAATTGCGTCGCTGTGAAATAGTGTGGGTTCTACGTCTACTCTTTCTAAATCGAGTAACGTTTCTATGGAAACGACAGAACTTTCTTTTGGGATACGACGATATCCTTTCCGATGCACTATTCCTTCTTTACTGCATCCCTGCTCCCTCACATTGACGAATTAACACAGAAATTGCGTAGCTTTGAAATATTGTGGGTTCTATGACATCTCCTTCTAAATTGAGGAACGTTTATATGGAAACGAATGGATTTTCTTTTGGGATACGACTATCTCCTTTCCGATGCACTATTCCTTCTTTACTGCATCCCTCGCTCCCTCACATTGACGAATTAACACAGAAATTGCGCCGCTATGAAATACTATGGGTTCTATGACTTCTCCTTCTAAATCGAGTAACGTTTCTATGCAAACGAAAGGATTTTCTTTTGGGATAAGACTATCTCCTTTCCGATGCACTATTCCTTCTTTACTGCATCTCTTGCTCCCTCACATTGACGAATTAACACAGAAATAGCGCCGCTATGAAATACTATGGGTTCTATGACTTCTCCTTCGAAATCGAGTAACGTTTCTATGCAAACGAAAGGATTTTCTTTTGGGATACGACTATCTCTTTTCCGATGCACTATTCCTTCTTTACTGCATCCCTTGCTCCCTCACATTGACGAATTAACAGTGAAATTGCGTCTCTATGAAATACTATGGGTTCTATGACTTCTCCTGCTAAATCGAGTAACGTTTCTATGCAAACGACAGGATTTTCTTTTGGGATACGACTATCTCCTCTCCGATGCACTATTCCTTCTTTACTGCATACCTCGCTCCCTCAAATTGACGAAATAACACAGAAATTGCGCCGCTATGAAATACTATGGGTTCTATGACTTCTCCTTCGAAATCGAGTAACGTTTCTATGCAAACGAAAGGATTTTCTTTTGGGATACGACTATATCCTTTCCGATGCACTATTCCTTCTTTACTGCATCCCTGCTCCTTCACATTGACGAATTAACACAGAAATTGCGTAGCTTTGAAATATTGTGCGTTCTATGACTTCTCCTTCTAAATTGAGGAACGTTTATATGGAAACGACTGGATTTTCTTTTGGGATACGACTATCTCCTTTCCGATGCACTACTCCTTCTTTACTGCATCCCTCGCTCCCTCACATTGTCGAATTAACACAGAAATTGCGCCGCTATGAAATACTATGGGTTCTATGACTTCTCCTGCTAAATCGAGTAACGTTTCTATGCAAACGACTGGATTTTTTTTGGGATACGACTATCTCCTCTCCGATGCACTATTCCTTCTTTACTGCATCCCTTGCTCCCTCACATTGACGAATTAACACAGAAATTGCGTCACTATGAAATACTATGGGTACTATGACTTCTCCTACTAAATCGAGTAACGTTTCTATGCAAACGACAGGATTTTCTTTTGGGATACGACTATCTCCTCTCCGATGCACTATTCCTTCTTTACTGCATCCCTCGCTCCCTCAAATGACGAATTAACACAGAAATTGCGCCGCTATGAAATACTATGGGTTCTATGACTTCTCCTTCGAAATCGAGTAACGTTTCTATGCAAACGAAAGGACTTTCTTTTGGGGTATGACTATCTGCTTTCCATTGCACTATTCCGTCCTTACTGCATCCCTTGCTCCCTCACAATGACGAATTAACACAGAAATCGCGTCGCTATGAAATACTATGGGTTCTATGACTTCTCCTGATAAATCGAGTAACGTTTCTATGCAAACGACAGGATTTCCTTTTGGGATACGACTATCTCCTCTCCGATGCACTATTCCTTCTTTACTGCATCCCTCGCTCCCTCACATTGACGAATTAACACAGAAATTGCGTCGCTATGAAATACTATGGGTTCTATGACTTCCCCTTCTATATCGAGTAACGTTTCTAACGAAACAAAAGGATTTTTTTTCGGGATACGAGTATCTCCTTTTCGATGCACTTTTCCTTCTTTACTGGAACCCTCGCTCGATCTCTTTGACGAATTAACACAAAAATTGCGTCGCTATGAAATAGTGTGGGTTCTATGTCTACTCCTTCTAAATCGAGTAACGTTTCTATGGAAACGACAGAAGTTTCTTTTGGGATACGACGATATCCTTTCCGATGCACTATTCCTTCTTTACTGCATCCCTGCTCCCTCACATTGACGAATTAACACAGAAATTGCGTAGCTTTGAAATATTGTGGGTTCTATGACATCTCCTTCTAAATTGAGGAACGTTTATATGGAAACGAATGGATTTTCTTTTGGGATACGACTATCTCCTTTCCGATGCACTATTCCTTCTTTACTGCATCCCTTGCTCCCTCTCATTGACGAATTAACACAGAAATTGCGTCGCTATGAAATACTATGGGTTCTATGACTTCTCCTGCTAAATCGAGTAACGTTTCTATGCAAACGACAGGATTTTCTTTTGGGATACGACTATCTCCTCTCCGATGCACTATTCCTTCTTTACTGCATCCCTCGCTCCCTCAAATTGACGAATTAACACAGAAATTGCGCCGCTATGAAATACTATGGGTTCTATGACTTCTCCTTCGAAATCGAGTAACGTTTCTATGCAAACGAAAGGATTTTCTTTTGGGATACGACTATATCCTTTCCGATGCACTATTCCTTCTTTACTGCATCCCTGCTCCCTCACATTGACGAATTAACACAGAAATTACGTAGCTTTGAAATATTGTGGGTTCTATGACTTCTCCTTCTAAATTGAGGAACGTTTATATGGAAACGACAGGATTTTCTTTTGGGATACGACTATCTCCTTTCCGATGCACTATTCCTTCTTTACTGCATCCCTCGCTCCCTCACACTGACGAATTAACACAAAAATTGCGCCGCCATGAAATACTATTGGTTCTATGACTTCTCCTTCGAAATCGAGTAACGTTTCTATGCAAACGAAAGGATTTCCTTTTGGCATAAGACTATCTCCTTTCCGATGCACTATTCCTTCTTTACTGCATCCCTTGCTCCCTCACATTGACGAATTAACACAGAAATTGCGTCGCTATGTAATACTATGGGTTCTATGACTTCTCCTGCTAAATCGAGTAACGTTTCGATGCAAACGACTGGATTTTCTTTTGGGATACGACTATCTCCTCTCCGATGCACTATTCCTTCTTTACTGCATCCCTTGCTCCCTCACATTGACGAATTAACACAGAAATTGCGTCGCTATGAATTACTTAGGGTTCTATGACTTCTCCTTCTGAATCGAGTAACGTTTCTATGCAATCGAGAGGATTTTATTTTGGGGTACGACTATCTCCTCTCCGATGCATATTCCTTCTTTACTGCATCCCTCGCTCCCACACATTGACGAATTAACACAGAAATTGCGTCGCTATGAAATACTATGGGTTCTATGACTTCTCCTTCTAAATCGAGTAACGTTCCTATGCAAACGAAAGGAAATTCTCTTGGGATACGACTAACTCCTTTCCGATGCACTATTCCTTCTTTATTGCATCCCTTGCTCCCTCATATTGACGAATTGACACAGAAATCGCCTCGCTATGAAATACTATGGGTTCTATGACTTCACCTTCTAAATCGAGTAACGTTTCTATACAGTCGACAGGATTTTCTTTTGGGATATGACTATTTCCTTTCCGATGCACTATTCCTTCTTTACTGCATCCCTGCTCCCTCACATTGATGAATTAACACAGAAATTGCGTAGCTTTGAAATATTGTGGGTTCTATGACTTCTCCTTCTAAATTGAGGAACGTTTATATGGAAACGACTGGATTTTCTTTTGGGATACGACTATCTCCTTTCCGCTGCACTATTCCTTCTTTACTTCGTCCCTCGCTCCCTCACATTGACGAATTAACACAGAAATTGCGCCGCTATGAAATACTATGGGTTCTATGATTTCTCCTTCGAAATCGAATAACGTTTTTATGCAAGCGAAAGGATTTTCTTTTGGGATACGACTATCTCCCTTCCGATGCACTATTCCTTCTTTACTGCATCCCTTGCTCCCTCACATTGACGAATTAACACAGAAATTGCGTCGCTATGAAATACTATGGGTACTATGACTTCTCCTTCGAAACCGAGTAACGTTTCTATGCAAACGAAAGGACTTTCATTTGGGGTACGATGCACTATTCCTTCTTTACTGCATCCCTTGCTCTCTCACAATGACGAATTAACACAGAAATTGCGTCGCTATGAAATACTATGGGTTCTATGACTTCTCCTTCTAAATCGAGTAACGTTTCTATGCAAACGAAAGGATTTGCTCTTGGGATACGACTAACTCCTTTCCGATGCACTATTCCTTCTTTACTGCATCCCTTGCTCCATCGTATTGACGAATTAACACAGAAATTGCCTCGCTACGAAATACTATGGGTTCTATGACTTCACCTTCTAAATCGAGAAACGTTTCTATGCAATCGACAGGATTTTCTTTTGGGATACGACTATATCCTTTCCGATGCACTATTCCTTCTTTACTACATCCCTGCTCCCTCACATTGACGAATTAACACAGAAATTGCGTAGCTTTGATATATTGTGGGTTCTATGACTTCTCCTTCTAAATTGAGGTACGTTTATATGGAAACGACTGGATTTTCTTTTGGGATACGACTATCTCCTTTCCGATGCACTATTCCTTCTTTACTGCATCCCTTGCTCCCTCACATTGACGAATTAACACAGAAATTGCGTCGATATGAAATACTATGGGTACTATGACTTCTCCTGCTAAATCGAGTAACGTTTCTATGCAAACGACAGGATTTTCTTTTGGGATATGACTATCTCCTCTCCGATGCACTATTCCTTCTTTACTGCATCCCTCGCTCCCTCAAATTGACGAATTAACACAGAAATTGCGCCGCTATGAAATACTATGGGTTCTATGACTTCTCCTTCGAAATCGAGTAACGTTTCTATGCAAACGAAAGGACTTTCTTTTGGGGTATGACTATCTCCTTTCCATTGCACTATTCCGTCTTTACTGCATCCCTTGCTCCCTCACAATGACGAATTAACACAGAAATCGCGTCGCTATGAAATACTATGGGTTCTATGACTTCTCCTGATAAATCGAGTAACGTTTCTATGCAAACGACAGGATTTCCTTTTGGGATACGACTATCTCCTCTCCGATGCACTATTCCTTCTTTACTGCATCCCTCGCTCCCTCACATTGACGAATTAACACAGAAATTGCGTCGCTATGAAATACTATGGGTTCTATGACTTCCCCTTCTAAATCGAGTAACGTTTCTAACGAAACAAAAGGATTTTTTTTCGGGATACGAGTATCTCCTTTTCGATGCACTTTTCCTTCTTTACTGGAACCCTCGCTCGATCTCTTTGACGAATTAACACAAAAATTGCGTCGCTATGAAATAGTGTGGGTTCTATGTCTACTCCTTCTAAATCGAGTAACGTTTCTATGGAAACGACAGAAGTTTCTTTTGGGATACGACGATATCCTTTCCGATGCACTATTCCTTCTTTACTGCATCCCTTACTCCCTCACATTGACGAATTAACACAGAAATTGCGTCGATATGAAATTTTATGGGTTCTAGGAATTCTCCTGCTAAATCGAGTAACGTTTCTATGCAAACGACAGGATTTTCTTTTGGGATACGACTATCTCCACTCCGATGCACTATTCCTTCTTTACTGCATCCCTCGCTCCCTCAAATTGACGAATTAACACAGGTATTGCGCCGCTATGAAATACTATGGGTTCTATGACTTCTCCTTCGAAATCGAGTAACGTTTCTATGCAAACGAAAGGATTTTCTTTTGGGATACTACTATATCCTTTCCGATGCACTATTCCTTCTTTACTGCATCCCTGCTCCCTCACATTGACGAAATAACACAGAAATTGCGTAGCTTTGAAATATTGTGGGTTCTATGACTTCCCTTCTAAATTGAGGAACGTTTATATGGAAACGACTGGATTTTCTTTTGGGATACGACTATCTCTTTTCCGATGCACTATTCCTTCTTTACTGCATCCCTCGCTCCCTCACACTGACGAATTAACACAAAAATTGCGCCGCTATGAAATACTATGGGTTCTATGACTACTCCTTCGAAATCGAGTAACGTTTCTATGCAAACGAAAGGATTTCCTTTTGGGATAAGACTATCTCCTTTCCGATGCACTATTCCTTCTTTACTTCTTCCCTTGCTCCCTCACATTGACGAATTAACATAGAAATTGCGTCGCTATGTAATACTATGGGTTCTATGGCTTCTCCTGCTAAATCAAGTAACGTTTCTATGCAAACGACTGGATTTTCTTTTGGCATACGACTATCTCCTCTCCGATGCACTATTCCTTCTTTACTGCATCCCTTGCTCCCTCACATTGACGAATTAACACAGAAATTGCGTCGCTATGAAAAACTATGGGTTCTATGACTTCTCCTGCTAAATCGAGTAACGTTTCTATGCAAACGACTGGATTTTCTTTTGGGATACGACTATCTCCTCTCCGATGCACTATTCCTTCTTTACTGCATCCCTTGCTCCCTCACATTGATGAATTAACACAGAAATTGCGTCGCTATGAAATACTATGGGTACTATGACTTCTCCAGCTAAATCGAGTAACGTTTCTATGCAAGCGACAGGATTTTCTTTTGGGATACGACTATCTCCTCTCCGATGCACTATTCCTTCTTTACTGCATCCCTTGCTCCTTCAAATTGACGAATTAACTCAGAAATTGCGCCGCTATGAAATACTATGTGTTCTATGACTTCTCCTTCGAAATCGAGTAACGTTTCTATGCAAACGAAAGGACTTTCTTTTGGGGTACAACTATCTCCATTCCATTGCACTATTCCGTCTTTACTGCATCCCTTGCTCCCTCACAATGACGAATTAACACAGAAAATGCGTCGCTATGAAATACTATGGGTTCTATGACTTCTCCTGCTAAATCGAGTAACGTTTCTATGCAAACGACTGGATTTCCTTTTGGGATACGACTACCTTCTCTCCGATGCACTATTCCTTCTTTACTGCATCCCTCGCTCCCTCACATTGACGAATTAACACAGAAATTGCGTCGCTATGAAATACTATGGGTTCTATGACTTCTCCTTCTGAATCGAGTAACGTTTCTATGCAATCGACAGGATTTTCTTTTGGGATACGACTATCTCCTCTTCGCTGCACTATTCCTTCTTTAGTGCATCCCTCGCTACCTCACACTGAGGAATTAACACAGAAATTGCGTCGCTATGAAGTACTATGGGTTTTATGACTTCTCCTTCTAATACGAGTAACGTTTCTATGCAAACGACAGGATTTTCTTTTGGGATACGACTATCTCCTCTCCGATGCACTATTCCTTCTTTACTGCATCCCTCGCTCCATCAAATTGACGAATTAACACAGAAATTGCGCCGCTATGAAATATTATGGGTTCTATGACTTCTACTTCGAAATCTAGTTACGTTTCTATGCAAACGAAAAGATTTTCTTTTGGGGTACGACTATCTCCTTTCCGATGCAGTATTCCTTCCTTACTGCATCCCTGCCTCCCTCACATTGACGAATTAACACAGAAATTGCGTCGCTATGAAATACTATGGGTTCTATGACTTCCCCTTCTAAATCGAGTAACGTTTCTAACGAAACAAAAGGATTTTCTTTCGGGATACGAGTATCTCCTTTTCGATGCACTTTTCCTTTTTACTGGAACCCTCGCTCGATCTCTTTGACGAATTAACACAAAAATTGCGTCGCTGTGAAATAGTGTGGGTTCTACGTCTACTCTTTCTAAATCGAGTAACGTTTCTATGGAAACGACAGAACTTTCTTTTGGGATACGACGATATCCTTTCCGATGCACTATTCCTTCTTTACTGCATCCCTGCACCCTCACATTGACGAATTAACACAGAAATTGCGTAGCTTTGAAATATTGTGGGTTCTATGACTTCTCCTTCTAAATTGAGGAACGTTTATATGGAAACGAATGGATTTTCTTTTGGGATACGACTATCTCCTTTCCGATGCACTATTCCTTCTTTACTGCATCCCTCGCTCCCTCACATTGACGAATTAACACAGAAATTGCGCCGCTATGAAGTACTATGGGTTCTATGACTTCTCCTTCTAAATCGAGTAACGTTTCTATGCAAACGAAAGGATTTTCTTTTGGGATAAGACTATCTCCTTTCCGATGCACTATTCCTTCTTTACTGCATCCCTTGCTCCCTCACATTGACGAATTAACAGTGAAATTGCGTCTCTATGAAATACTATGGGTTCTATGACTTCTCCTGCTAAATCGAGTAACGTTTCTATGCAAACGACAGGATTTTCTTTTGGGATACGACTATCTCCTCTCCGATGCACTATTCCTTCTTTACTGCATACCTCGCTCCCTCAAATTGACGAATTAACACAGAAATTGCGCCGCTATGAAATACTATGGGTTCTATGACTTCTCCTTCGAAATCGAGTAACGTTTCTCTGCAAACGAAAGGATTTTCTTTTGGGATACGACTATATCCTTTCCGATGCACTATTCCTTCTTTACTGCATCCCTGCTCCTTCACATTGACGAATTAACACAGAAATTGCGTAGCTTTGAAATATTGTGGGTTCTATGACTTCTCCTTCTAAATTGAGGAACGTTTATATGGAAACGACTGGATTTTCTTTTGGGATACGACTATCTCCTCTCCGATGCACTATTCCTTCTTTACTGCATCCCTTGCTCCCTCACATTGACGAATTAACACAGAAATTGCGTCGCTATGAAATACTATGGGTACTATGACTTCTCCTGCTAAACCGAGTAACGTTTCTATGCAAACGACAGGATTTTCTTTTGGGATACGACTATCTCCTCTCCGATGCACTATTCCTTTTTTACTGCATCCCTCGCTCCCTCAAATTGACGAATTAACACAGAAATTGCGCCGCTATGAAATACTATGGGTTCTATGACTTCTCCTTCGAAATCGAGTAACGTTTCTATGCAAACGAAAGGACTTTCTTTTGGGGTATGACTATCTCCTTTCCATTGCACTATTCCGTCTTTACTGCATCCCTTGCTCCCTCACAATGACGAATTAACACAGAAATCGCGTCGCTATGAAATACTATGCGTTCTATGATTTCTCCTGATAAATCGAGTAACGTTTCTATGCAAACGACAGGATTTCCTTTTGGGATACGACTATCTCCTCTCCGATGCACTATTCCTTCTTTACTGCATCCCTCGCTCCCTCACATTGACGAATTAACACAGAAATTGCGTCGCTATGAAATACTATGGGTTCTATGACTTCCCCTTCTAAATCGAGTAACGTTTCTAACGAAACAAAAGGATTTTTTTTCGGGATACGAGTATCTCCTTTTCGATGCACTTTTCCTTCTTTACTGGAACCCTCGCTCGATCTCTTTGACGAATTAGCACAAAAATTGCGTCGCTATGAAAAAGTGTGGGTTCTATGTCTACTCCTTCTAAATCGAGTAACGTTTCTATGGAAACGACAGAAGTTTCTTTTGGGATACGACGATATCCTTTCCGATGCACTATTCCTTCTTTACTGCATCTTTTGCTCCCTCACATTGACGAATTAACACAGAAATTGCGTCGATATGAAATACTATGGGTTCTAGGAATTCTCCTGCTAAATCGAGTAACGTTTCTATGCAAACGACAGGATTTTCTTTTGGGACACGACTATCTCGTCTCCGATGCACTATTCCTTCTTTACTGCATCCCTCGCTCCATCAAATTGACGAATTAACACAGAAATTGCGCCGCTATGAAATACTATGGGTTCTATGACTTCTCCTTCGAAATCGAGTAACGTTTCTATGCAAACGAAAGGATTTCCTTTTGGGATAAGACTATCTCCTTTCCGATGCACTATTCCTTCTTTACTGCATCCCTTGCTCCCTCACATTGACGAATTAACACAGAAATTGCGTCGCTATGAAATACTATGTGTTCTATGACTTCTCCTGCTAAATCGAGTAACGTTTCTATGCAAACGACAGGATTTTCTTTTGGGATACGACTATCTCCTCTCCGATGCACTATTCCTTCTTTACTGCATCCCTCGCTCCCTCAAATTGACGAATTAACACAGAAATTGCGCCGCTATGAAATACTATGGGTTCTATGACTTCTCCTTCGAATTCGAGTAACGTTTCTATGCAAACGAAAGGATTTTCTTTTGGGATACGACTATATCCTTTCCGATGCACTATTCCTTCTTTACTGCATCCCTGCTCCCTCACATTGACGAATTAACACAGAAATTGCGTAGCTTTGAAATATTGTGGGTTCTATGTCTTCTCCTTCTAAATTGAGGAACGTTTATATGGAAACGACTGGATTTTCTTTTGGGATACGACTATCTCCTTTCCGATGCACTATTCCTTCTTTACTGCATCCCTCGCTCCCTCACACTGACGAATTAACACAAAAATTGCGCCGCTATGAAATACTATTGGTTCTATGACTTCTCCTTCGAAATCGAGTAACGTTTCTATGCAAACGAAAGGATTTCCTTTTGGCATAAGACTATCTCCTTTCCGATGCACTATTCCTTCTTAACTGCATCCCTTGCTCCCTCACATTGACGAATTAACACAGAAATTGCGTCGCTATGTAATACTATGGGTTCTATGACTTCTCCTGCTAAATCGAGTAACGTTTCGATGCAAACGACTGGATTTTCTTTTGGGATACGACTATCTCCTCTCCGATGCACTATTCCTTCTTTACTGCATCCCTTGCTCCCTCACATTGACGAATTAACACAGAAATTGCGTCGCTATGAAATACTATGGGTACTATGACTTCTCCTGCTAAATCGAGTAACGTTTCTATGCAAACGACAGGATTTTCTTTTGGGTTACGACTATCTCCTCTCCGATGCACTATTCCTTCTTTACTGCATCCCTCGCACCCTCAAATTGACGAAATAACACAGAAATTGCGCCGCTATGAAATACTATGAGTTCTATGACTTCTCCTTCGAAACCGAGTAACGTTTCTATGCAAACGAAAGGACTTTCTTTTGGGGTACGACTATCTCCTTTCCGATGCACTATTCCTTCTTTACTGCATCCCTTGTTCCCTCACAATGACGAATTAACACAGAAATTGCGTCGCTATGAAATACTATGGGTTCTATGACTTCTCCTTCTGAATCGAGTAACGTTTCTATGCAATCGAGAGGATTTTCTTTTGGGTTACGACTATCTCCTCTCCGATGCACTATTCCTTCTTTACTGCATCCCTCGCTCCCTCACATTGACGAATTAACACAGAAATTGCGTCGCTATGAAATACTATGGGTTCTATGACTTCTCCTTCTGAATCGAGTAACGTTTCTATGCAATCGAGAGGATTTTCTTTTGGGATACGACTATGTCCTCTCCGATGCACTATTCCTTCTTTACTGCATCCCTCGCTCCCTCACATTGACGAATTAACACAGAAATTGCGTCGCTATGAAATACTATGGGTTCTATGACTTCTCCTTCTAAATCGAGTAACGTTTCTATGCAAACGAAAGGAAATTCTCTTGGGATACGACTAACTCCTTTCCGATGCACTATTCCTTCTTTATTCCATCCCTTGCTCCCTCATATTGACGAATTGACACAGAAATTGCCTCGCTATGAAATACTATGGGTTCTATGACTTCACCATCTAAATCGAGTAACGTTTCTATACAGTCGACAGGATTTTCTTTTGGGATATGACTATTTCCTTTCCGATGCACTATTCCTTCTTTACTGCATCCCTGCTCCCTCACATTGATGAATTAACACAGAAATTGCGTAGCTTTGAAATATTGTGGGTTCTATGACTTCTCCTTCTAAATTGAGGAACGTTTATATGGAAACGACTGGATTTTCTTTTGGGATACGACTATCTCCTTTCCGCTGCACTATTCCTTCTTTACTTCGTCCCTCGCTCCCTCACATTGACGAATTAACACAGAAATTGCGCCGCTATGAAATACTATGGGTTCTATGATTTCTCCTTCGAAATCGAATAACGTTTTTATGCAAGCGAAAGGATTTTCTTTTGGGATACGACTATCTCCCTTCCGATGCACTATTCCTTCTTTACTGCATCCCTTGCTCCCTCACATTGACGAATTAACACAGAAATTGCGTCGCTATGAAATACAATGGGTTCTATGACTTCTGCTGCTAAATCGAGTAACGTTTCTATGCAAACGACTGGATTTTCTTTTGGGATACGTCTATCTCCTCTCCGATGCACTATTCCTTCTTTACTGCATCCCTTGCTCCCTCACATTGACGAATTAACACAGAAATTGCGTCGCTATGAAATACTATGGGTACTATGACTTCTCCTTCGAAACCGAGTAACGTTTCTATGTAAACGAAAGGACTTTCATTTGGGGTACGACTATCTCCTTTCCGATGCACTATTCCTTCTTTACTGCATCCCTTGCTCCATCATATTGACGAATTAACACAGGAATTGCCTCGCTATGAAATACGATGGGTTTTATGACTTCACCTTCTAAATCGAGAAACGTTTCTATGCAATCGACAGGATTTTCTTTTGGGATACGACTATATCCTTTCCGATGCACTATTCCTTCTTTACTGCATCCCTGCTCCCTCACATTGACGTATTAACACAGAAATTGCGTAGCTTTGAAATATTCTGGGTTCTATGACTTCTCCTTCTAAATTGAGGAACGTTTATATGGAAACGATTGGATTTTCTTTTGGGATACGACTATCTCCTTTCCGATGCACTATTCCTTCTTTACTGCATCCCTCGCTCCCTCACATTGACGAATTAACACAGAAATGGCGTCGCTATGAAATACTATGGGTTCTATGACTTCTCCTGCTAAATCGAATAACGTTTCTATGCAAACAACTGGATTTTCTTTTTTGATACGACTATTCCTCTCCGATGCACTATTCCTTCTTTACTGCATCCCTTGCTCCCTCACATTGACGAATTAACACAGAAATTGCGTCGCTATGAAATACTATGGGTACTATGACTTCTCCTGCTAAATCGAGTAACGTTTCTATGCAAACGACAGGATTTTCTTTTGGGATATGACTATCTCCTCTCCGATGCACTATTCCTTCTTTACTGCATCCCTCGCTCCCTCAAATTGACGAATTAACACAGAAATTGCGCCGCTATGAAATACTATGGGTTCTATGACTTCTCCTTCGAAATCGAGTAACGTTTCTATGCAAACGAAAGGACTTTCTTTTGGGGTATAACTATATCCTTTCCATTGCACTATTCCGTCTTTACTGCATCCCTTGCTCCCTCACAATGACGAATTAACACAGAAATCGCGTCGCTATGAAATACTATGGGTTCTATGACTTCTCCTGATAAATCGAGTAACGTTTCTATGCAAACGACAGGATTTCCTTTTGGGATACGACTATCTCCTCTCCGATGCACTATTCCATCTTTACTGCATCCCTCGCTCCCTCACATTGACGAATTATCACAGAAATTGCGTCGCTATGAAATACTATGGGTTCTATGACTTCCCCTTCTAAATCGAGTAACGTTTCTAACGAAACAAAAGGATTTTTTTTCGAGATACGAGTATCTCCTTTTCGATGCACTTTTCCTTCTTTACTGGAACCCTCGCTCGATCTCTTTGACGAATTAACACAAAAATTGCGTCGCTATGAAATAGTGTGGGTTCTATGTCTACTCCTTCTAAATCGAGTAACGTTTCTATGGAAACGACAGAAGTTTCTTTTGGGATACGACGATATCCTTTCCGATGCACTATTCCTTCTTTACTGCATCCCTTGCTCCCTCACATTGACGAATTAACACAGAAATCGCGTCGATATGAAATACTATGGGTTCTATGACTTCTCCTGATAAATCGAGTAACGTTTCTATGCAAACGACAGGATTTTCTTTTGGGATACGACTATCTCCTCTCCGATGCACTATTCCTTCTTTACTGCATCCCTCGCTCCATCAAATTGACGAATTAACACAGAAATTGCGTCGCTATGAAATACTATGGGTTCTATGACTTCTCCTGCTAAATCGAGTAACGTTTCTATGCAAACGACTGGATTTCCTTTTGGGATACGACTACCTTCTCTCCGATGCACTATTCCTTCTTTACTGCATCCCTCGCTCCCTCACATTGACGAATTAACACAGAAATTGCGTCGCTATGAAATACTATGGGTTCTATGACTTCTCCTTCTGAATCGAGTAACGTTTCTATGCAATCGACAGGATTTTCTTTTGGGATACGACTATCTCCTCTCCGCTGCACTATTCCTTCTTTAGTGCATCCCTCGCTCCCTCACACTGAGGAATTAACACAGAAATTGCGTCGCTATGAAGTACTATGGGTTCTATGACTTCTCCTTCTAATACGAGTAACGTTTCTATGCAAACGACAGGATTTTCTTTTGGGATACGACTATCTCCTCTCCGATGCACTATTCCTTCTTTACTGCATCCCTCGCTCCATCAAATTGACGAATTAACACAGAAATTGCGCCGCTATGAAATATTATGGGTTCTATGACTTCTACTTCGAAATCTAGTTACGTTTCTATGCAAACGAAAAGATTTTCTTTTGGGGTACGACTATCTCCTTTCCGATGCAGTATTCCTTCCTTACTGCATCCCTGCCTCCCTCACATTGACGAATTAACACAGAAATTGCGTCGCTATGAAATACTATGGGTTCTATGACTTCCCCTTCTAAGTCGAGTAACGTTTCTAACGAAACAAAAGGATTTTCTTTCGGGATACGAGTATCTCCTTTTCGATGCACTTTTCCTTTTTACTGGAACCCTCGCTCGATCTCTTTGACGAATTAACACAAAAATTGCGTCGCTGTGAAATAGTGTGGGTTCTACGTCTACTCTTTCTAAATCGAGTAACGTTTCTATGGAAACGACAGAACTTTCTTTTGGGATACGACGATATCCTTTCCGATGCACTATTCCTTCTTTACTGCATCCCTGCTCCCTCACATTGACGAATTAACACAGAAATTGCGTAGCTTTGAAATATTGTGGGTTCTATGACTTCTCCTTCTAAATTGAGGAACGTTTATATGGAAACGAATGGATTTTCTTTTGGGATACGACTATCTCCTCTCCGATGCACTATTCCTTCTTTACTGCATCCCTTGCTCCCTCACATTGACGAATTAACACAGAAATTGCGTCGCTATGAAGTACTATGGGTACTATGACTTCTCCTGCTAAATCGAGTAACGTTTCTATGCAAACGACAGGATTTTCTTTTGGGATACGACTATCTCCTCTCCGATGCACTATTCCTTTTTTACTGCATCCCTCGCTCCCTCAAATTGACGAATTAACACAGAAATTGCGCCGCTATGAAATACTATGGGTTCTATGACTTCTCCTTCGAAATCGAGTAACGTTTCTATGCAAACGAAAGGACTTTCTTTTGGGGTATGACTATCTCCTTTCCATTGCACTATTCCGTCTTTACTGCATCCCTTGCTCCCTCACAATGACGAATTAACACAGAAATCGCGTCGCTATGAAATACTATGGGTTCTATGATTTCTCCTGATAAATCGAGTAACGTTTCTAACGAAACAAAAGGATTTTTTTTCGGGATACGAGTATCTCCTTTTCGATGCACTTTTCCTTCTTTACTGGAACCCTCGCTCGATCTCTTTGACGAATTAACACAAAAATTGCGTCGCTATGAAAAAGTGTGGGTTCTATGTCTACTCCTTCTAAATCGAGTAACGTTTCTATGGAAACGACAGAAGTTTCTTTTGGGATACGACGATATCCTTTCCGATGCACTATTCCTTCTTTACTGCATCTTTTCCTCCCTCACATTGACGAATTAACACAGAAATTGCGTCGATATGAAATACTATGGGTTCTAGGAATTCTCCTGCTAAATCGAGTAACGTTTCTATGCAAACGACAGGATTTTCTTTTGGGACACGACTATCTTCTCTCCGATGCACTATTCCTTCTTTACTGCATCCCTCGCTCCCTCAAATTGACGAATTAACACAGAAATTGCGCCGCTATGAAATACTATGGGTTCTATGACTTCTCCTTCGAAATCGAGTAACGTTTCTATGCAAACGAAAGGATTTCCTTTTGGGATAAGACTATCTCCTTTCCGATGCACTATTCCTTCTTTACTGCATCCCTTGCTCCCTCACATTGACGAATTAACACAGAAATTGCGTCGCTATGAAATACTATGTGTTCTATGACTTCTCCTGCTAAATCGAGTAACGTTTCTATGCAAACGACAGGATTTTCTTTTGGGATACGACTATCTCCTCTCCGATGCACTATTCCTTCTTTACTGCATCCCTCGCTCCCTCAAATTGACGAATTAACACAGAAATTGCGCCGCTATGAAATACTATGGGTTCTATGACTTCTCCTTCGAATTCGAGTAACGTTTCTATGCAAACGAAAGGATTTTCTTTTGGGATACGACTATATCCTTTCCGATGCACTATTCCTTCTTTACTGCATCCCTGCTCCCTCACATTGACGAATTAACACAGAAATTGCGTAGCTTTGAAATATTGTGGGTTCTATGTCTTCTCCTTCTAAATTGAGGAACGTTTATATGGAAACGACTGGATTTTCTTTTGGGATACGACTATCTCCTTTCCGATGCACTATTCCTTCTTTACTGCATCCCTCGCTCCCTCACACTGACGAATTAACACAAAAATTGCGCCGCTATGAAATACTATTGGTTCTATGACTTCTCCTTCGAAATCGAGTAACGTTTCTATGCAAACGAAAGGATTTCCTTTTGGCATAAGACTATCTCCTTTCCGATGCACTATTCCTTCTTAACTGCATCCCTTGCTCCCTCACATTGACGAATTAACACAGAAATTGCGTCGCTATGTAATACTATGGGTTCTATGACTTCTCCTGCTAAATCGAGTAACGTTTCGATGTAAAACGACTGGATTTTCTTTTGGGATACGACTATCTCCTCTCCGATGCACTATTCCTTCTTTACTGCATCCCTCGCTCCCTCACACTGACGAATTAACACAAAAATTGCGCCGCTATGAAATACTATGAGTTCTATGACTTCCCCTTCGAAACCGAGTAACGTTTCTATGCAAACGAAAGGACTTTCTTTTGGGGTACGACTATCTCCTTTCCGATGCACTATTCCTTCTTTACTGCATCCCTTGTTCCCTCACAATGACGAATTAACACAGAAATTGCGTCGCTATGAAATACTATGGGTTCTATGACTTCTCCTTCTGAATCGAGTAACGTTTCTATGCAATCGAGAGGATTTTCTTTTGGGTTACGACTATCTCCTCTCCGATGCACTATTCCTTCTTTACTGCATCCCTCGCTCCCTCACATTGACGAATTAACACAGAAATTGCGTCGCTATGAAATACTATGGGTTCTATGACTTCTCCTTCTGAATCGAGTAACGTTTCTATGCAATCGAGAGGATTTTCTTTTGGGATACGACTATGTCCTCTCCGATGCACTATTCCTTCTTTACTGCATCCCTCGCTCCCTCACATTGACGAATTAACACAGAAATTGCGTCGCTATGAAATACTATGGGTTCTATGACTTCTCCTTCTAAATCGAGTAACGTATCTATGCAAACGAAAGGAAATTCTCTTGGGATACGACTAACTCCTTTCCGATGCACTATTCCTTCTTTATTCCATCCCTTGCTCCCTCATATTGACGAATTGACACAGAAATTGCCACGCTATGAAATACTATGGGTTCTATGACTTCACCATCTAAATCGAGTAACGTTTCTATACAGTCGACAGGATTTTCTTTTGGGATATGACTATTTCCTTTCCGATGCCCTATTCCTCCTTTACTGCATCCCTGCTCCCTCACATTGATGAATTATCACAGAAATTGCGTAGCTTTGAAATATTGTGGGTTCTATGACTTCTCCTTCTAAATTGAGGAACGTTTATATGGAAACGACTGGATTTTCTTTTGGGATACGACTATCTCCTTTCCGCTGCACTATTCCTTCTTTACTTCGTCCCTCGCTCCCTCACATTGACGAATTAACACAGAAATTGCGCCGCTATGAAATACTATGGGTTCTATGATTTCTCCTTCGAAATCGAATAACGTTTTTATGCAAGCGAAAGGATTTTCTTTTGGGGTACGACTATCTCCCTTCCGATGCACTATTCCTTCTTTACTGCATCCCTTGCTCCCTCACATTGACGAATTAACACAGAAATTGCGTCGCTATGAAATCCAATGGGTTCTATGACTTCTCCTGCTAAATCGAGTAACGTTTCTATGCAAACGACTGGATTTTCTTTTGGGATACGTCTATCTCCTCTCCGATGCACTATTCCTTCTTTACTGCATCCCTTGCTCCCTCACATTGACGAATTAACACAGAAATTGCGTCGCTATGAAATACTATGGGTACTATGACTTCTCCTTCGAAACCGAGTAACGTTTCTATGTAAACGAAAGGACTTTCATTTGGGGTACGACTATCTCCTTTCCGATGCACTATTCCTTCTTTACTGCATCCCTTGCTCCATCATATTGACGAATTAACACAGGAATTGCCTCGCTATGAAATACTATGGGTTCTATGACTTCACCTTCTAAATCGAGAAACGTTTCTATGCAATCGACAGGATTTTCTTTTGGGATACGACTATATCCTTTCCGATGCACTATTCCTTCTTTACTGCATCCCTGCTCCCTCACATTGACGAATTAACACAGAAATTGCGTAGCTTTGAAATATTGTGGGTTCTATGACTTCTCCTTCTAAATTGAGGAACGTTTATATGGAAACGATTGGATTTTCTTTTGGGATACGACTATCTCGTTTCCGATGCACTATTCCTTCTTTACTGCATCCCTCGCTCCCTCACATTGACGAATTAACACAGAAATGGCGTCGCCATGAAATACTATGGGTTCTATGACTTCTCCTGCTAAATCGAATAACGTTTCTATGCAAACAACTGGATTTTCTTTTTTGATACGACTATCTCCTCTCCGATGCACTATTCCTTCTTTACTGCATCCCTTGCTCCCTCACATTGACGAATTAACACAGAAATTGCGTCGCTATGAAATACTATGGGTACTATGACTTCTCCTGCTAAATCGAGTAACGTTTCTATGCAAACGACAGGATTTTCTTTTGGGATATGACTATCTCCTCTCCGATGCACTATTCCTTCTTTACTGCATCCCTCGCTCCCTCAAATTGACGAATTAACACAGAAATTGCGCCGCTATGAAATACTATGGGTTCTATGACTTCTCCTTCGAAATCGAGTAACGTTTCTATGCAAACGAAAGGACTTTCTTTTGGGGTATGACTATCTCCTTTCCATTGCACTATTCCGTCTTTACTGCATCCCTTGCTCCCTCACAATGACGAATTAACACAGAAATCGCGTCGCTATGAAATACTATGGGTTCTATGACTTCTCCTGATAAATCGAGTAACGTTTCTATGCAAACGACAGGATTTCCTTTTGGGATACGACTATCTCCTCTCCGATGCACTATTCCATCTTTACTGCATCCCTCGCTCCCTCACATTGACGAATTAACACAGAAATTGCGTCGCTATGAAATACTATGGGTTCTAGGAATTCTCCTGCTAAATCGAGTAACGTTTCTATGCAAACGACAGGATTTTCTTTTGGGATACGACTATCTCCACTCCCATGCACTATTCCTTCTTTACTGCATCCCTCGCTCCCTCAAATTGACGAATTAACACAGAAATTGCGCCGCTATGAAATACTATGGGTTCTATGACTTCTCCTTCGAAATCGAGTAACGTTTCTATGCAAACGAAAGGTTTTTCTTTTGGGATACGACTATATCCTTTCCGATGCACTATTCCTTCTTTACTGCATCCCTGCTCCCTCACATTGACGAAATAACACAGAAATTGCGTAGCTTTGAAATATTGTGGGTTCTATGACTTCCCTTCTAAATTGAGGAACGTTTATATGGAAACGACTGGATTTTCTTTTAGTATACGACTATCTCCTCTCCGATGCACTATTCCTTCTTTACTGCATCCCTTGCTCCTTCAAATTGACGAATTAACTCAGAAATTGCGCCGCTATGAAATACTATGTGTTCTATGACTTCTCCTTCGAAATCGAGTAACGTTTCTATGCAAACGAAAGGACTTTCTTTTGGGATACGACTATCTCCATTCCATTGCACTATTCCGTCTTTACTGCATCCCTTGCTCCCTCACAATGACGAATTAACACAGAAAATGCGTCGCTATGAAATACTATGGGTTCTATGACTTCTCCTGCTAAATCGAGTAACGTTTCTATGCAAACGACAGGATTTCCTTTTGGGATACGACTACCTTCTCTCCGATGCACTATTGCTTCTTTACTGCATCCCTGCTCCCTCACATTGACGAATTAACACAGAAATTGCGTAGCTTTGAATTATTGTGGGGTCTATGACTTCTCCTTCTAAATTGAGGAACGTTTATATGGAAACGAATGGATTTTCTTTTGGGATACGACTATCTCCTTTCCGATGCACTATTCCTTCTTTACTGCATCCCTTGCTCCCTCACATTGACGAATTAACAGTGAAATTGCGTCTCTATGAAATACTATGGGTTCTATGACTTCTCCTGCTAAATCGAGTAACGTTTCTATGCAAACGACAGGATTTTCTTTTGGGATACGACTATCTCCTCTCCGATGCACTATTCCTTCTTTACTGCATACCTCGCTCCCTCAAATTGACGAATTAACACAGAAATTGCGCCGCTATGAAATACTATGGGTTCTATGACTTCTCCTTCGAAATCGAGTAACCTTTCTCTGCAAACGAAAAGATTTTCTTTTGGGATACGACTATATCCTTTCCGATGCACTATTCCTTCTTTACTGCATCGCTGCTCCTTCACATTGACGAAATAACACAGAAATTGCGTAGCTTTGAAATATTGTGGGTTCTATGACTTCTCCTTCTAAATTGAGGAACGTTTATATGGAAACGACTGGATTTTCTTTTGGGATACGACTATCTCCTTTCCGATACACTATTCCTTCTTTACTGCATCCCTCGCTCCCTCACATTGACGAATTAACACAGAAATTGCGCCGCTATGAAATAGTGTGGGTTCTATGTCTACTCCTTCTAAATCGACTAACGTTTCTATGGAAGCGACAGAAGTTTCTTTTGGGATACGCCGATATCCTTTCCGATGCACTATTCCTACTTTACTGCATCCCTTGCTCCCTCACATTGACGAATTAACACAGAAATTGCGTCGATATGAAATACTATGGGTTCTAGGAATTCTCCTGCTAAATCGAGTAACGTTTCTATGCAAACGACAGGATTTTCTTTTGGGATACGACTATCTCCTCTCCGATGCACTATTCCTTCTTTACTGCATCCCTCGCTACCTCAAACTGGCGAATTAACACAGAAATTGCGCCGCTATGAAATACTATGGGTTCTATGACTTCTCCTTCGAAATCGAGTAACGTTTCTATGCAAACGAAAGGATTTCCTTTTGGGATAAGACTATCTCCTTTCCGATGCACTATTCCTTCTTTACTGCATCCCTTGCTCCCTCACATTGACGAATTAACACAGAAATTACGTCGCTATGAAATACTATGTGTTCTATGACTTCTCCTGCTAAATCGAGTAACGTTTCTATGCAAACGACAGGATTTTCTTTTGGGATACGACTATCTCCTCTCCGATGCACTATTCCTTCTTTACTGCATCCCTCGCTCCCTCAAATTGACGAATTAACACAGAAATTGCGCCGCTATGAAATACTATGGGTTCTATGACTTCTCCTTCGAAATCGAGTAACGTTTCTATGCAAACGAAAGGATTTTCTTTTGGGATACGACTATATCCTTTCCGAAGCACTATTCCTTCTTTACTGCATCCCTCGCTCCCTCACATTGACGAATTAACACAGAAATTGCGTAGCTTTGAAATATTGTGGGTTCTATGACTTCTCCTTCTAAATTGAGGAACGTTTATATGGAAACGACTGGATTTTCTTTTGGGATACGACTATCTCCTTTCCGATGCACTATTCCTTCTTTACTGCATCCCTCGCTCCCTCACACTGACGAATTAACACAAAAATTGCGCCGCTATGAAATACTATTGGTTCTATGACTTCTCCTTCGAAATCGAGTAACGTTTCTATGCAAACGAAAGGATTTCCTTTTGGCATAAGACTATCTCCTTTCCGATGCACTATTCCTTCTTTACTGCATCCCTTGCTCCCTCACATTGACGAATTAACACAGAAATTGCGTCGCTATGTAATACTATGGGTTCTATGACTTCTCCTGCTAAATCGAGTAACGTTTCGATGCAAACGATTGGATTTTCTTTTGGGATACGACTATCTCCTCTCCGATGCACTATTTCTTCTTTACTGCATCCCTTGCTCCCTCACATTGACGAATTAACACAGAAATTGCGTCGCTATGAAATGCTATGGGTACTATGACTTCTCCTGCTAAATCGAGTAACGTTTCTATGCAAACGACAGGATTTTCTTTTGGGTTACGACTATCTCCTCTCCGATGCACTATTCCTTCTATACTGCATCCCTCGCACCCTCAAATTGACGAAATAACACAGAAATTGCGCCGCTATGAAATACTATGAGTTCTATGACTTCTCCTTCGAAACCGAGTAACGTTTCTATGCAAACGAAAGGACTTTCTTTTGGGGTACGACTATCTCCTTTCCGATGCACTATTCCTTCTTTACTGCATCCCTTGCTCCCTCACAATGACGAATTAACACAGAAATTGCGTCGCTATGAAATACTATTGGTTCTATGACTTCTCCTACAAAATCGAGTAACGTTTCTATGCAAACGACAGGATTTTCTTTTGGGATACGACTATCTCCTCTCCGATGCACTATTCCTTCTTTACTGCATCCCTCGCTCCCTCACATTGACGAATTAACACAGAAATTGCGTCGCTATGAAATACTATGGGTTCTATGACTTCTCCTTCTGAATCGAGTAACGTTTCTATGCAATCGAGAGGATTTTCTTTTGGGATACGACTATCTCCTCTCCGATGCACTATTCCTTCTTTACTGCATCCCTCGCTCCCTCACATTGACGAATTAACACAGAAATTGCGTCGCTATGAAATACTATGGGTTCTATGACTTCTCCTTCTAAATCGAGTAACGTTTCTATGCAAACGAAAGGAAATTCTCTTGGGATACGACTAACTCCTTTCCGATGCGCTATTCCTTCTTTATTCCATCCCTTGCTCCCTCATATTGACGAATTGACACAGAAATTGCCTCGCTATGAAATACTATGGGTTCTATGACTTCACCTTCTAAATCGAGTAACGTTTCTATACAGTCGACAGGATTTTCTTTTGGGATATGACTATTTCCTTTCCGATGCACTATTCCTTCTTTACTGCATCCCTGCTCCCTCACATTGATGAATTAACACAGAAATTGCGTAGCTTTGAAATATTGTGGGTTCTATGACTTCTCCTTCTAAATTGAGGAACGTTTATATGGAAACGACTGGTTTTTCTTTTGGGATACGACTATCTCCTTTCCGCTGCACTATTCCTTCTTTACTTCGTCCCTCGCTCCCTCACATTGACAAATTAACACAGAAATTGCGCCGCTATGAAATACTATGGGTTCTATGATTTCTCCTTCGAAATCGAATAACGATTTATGCAAGCGAAAGGATTTTCTTTTGGGATACGACTATCTCCCTTCCGATGCACTATTCCTTCTTTACTGCATCCCTTGCTCCCTCACATTGACGAATTAACACAGAAATTGCGTCGCTATGAAATACAATGGGTTCTATGACTTCTGCTGCTAAATCGAGTAACGTTTCTATGCAAACGACTGGATTTTCTTTTGGGATACGTCTATCTCCTCTACGATGCACTATTCCTTCTTTACTGCATCCCTTGCTCCCTCACTTTGACGAATTAACACAGAAATTGCGTCGCTATGAAATACTATGTGTACTATGACTTCTCCTTCGAAACCGAGTAACGTTTCTATGCAAACGAAAGGACTTTCATTTGGGGTACGACTATCTCCTTTCCGATGCACTATTCCTTCTTTACTGCATCCCTTGCTCTCTCACAATGACGAATTATTACAGAAATTGCGTCGCTATGAAGTACTATGGGTTCTATGACTTCTCTTTCTAAATCGAGAAACGTTTCTATGCAAACGAAAGGATTTTCTCTTGGGATACGACTAACTCCTTTCCGATGCACTATTCCTTCTTTACTGCATCCCTTGCTCCATCATATTGACGAATTAACACAGGAATTGCCTCGCTATGAAATACTATGGGTTCTATGACTTCACCTTCTAAATCGAGAAACGTTTCTATGCAATCGACAGGATTTTCTTTTGGGATACGACTATATCCTTTCCGATGCACTATTCCTTCTTTACTGCATCCCTGCTCCCTCACACTGACGAATTAACACAGAAATTGCGTAGCTTTGAAATATTGTGGGTTCTATGACTTCTCCTTCTAAATTGAGGAACGTTTATATAGAAACGACTGGATTTTCATTTGGGATACGACTATCTCCTTTCCGATTCACTATTCCTTCTTTACTGCATCCCTCGCTCCCTCACATTGACGAATTAACACAGAAATGGCGTCGCTATGAAATACTATGGGTTCTATGACTTCTCCTGCTAAATCGAGTAACGTTTCTACGCAAACGACTGGATTTTCTTTTGGGATACGACTATCTCCTCTCCGATGCACTATTCCTTCTTTACTGCATCCCTTGCTCCCTTACATTGACGAATTAACACAGAAATTGCGTCGCTATGAAATACTATGGGTACTATGACTTCTCCTGCTAAATCGAGTAACGTTTCTATGCAAACGACAGGATTTTCTTTTGGGATATGACTATCTCCTCTCCGATGCACTATTCCTTCTTTACTGCATCCCTCGCTCCCTCAAATTGACGAATTAACACAGAAATTGCGCCGCTATCAAATACTATGGGTTCTATGACTTCTCCTTCGAAATCGAGTAACGTTTCTATGCAAACGAAAGGACTTTCTTTTGGGGTATGACTATCTCCTTTCCATTGCACTATTCCGTCTTTACTGCATCCCTTGCTCCCTCACAATGACGAATTAACACAGAAATCGCGTCGCTATGAAATACTATGGGTTCTATGACTTCTCCTGATAAATCGAGTAACGTTTCTATGCAAACGAAAGGTTTTTCTTTTGGGATACGACTATATCCTTTCCGATGCACTATTCCTTCTTTACTGCATCCCTGCTCCCTCACATTGACGAAATAACACAGAAATTGCGTAGCTTTGAAATATTGTGGGTTCTATGACTTCCCTTCTAAATTGAGGAACGTTTATATGGAAACGACTGGATTTTCTTTTGGGATACGACTATCTCCTTTCCGATGCACTATTCCTTCTTTACTGCATCCCTCGCTCCCTCACACTGACGAATTAACACAAAAATTGCGCCGCTATGAAATACTATGGGTTCTATGACTACTCCTTCGAAATCGAGTAACGTTTCAATGCAAACGAAAGGATTTCCTTTTGGGATAAGACTATCTCCTTTCCGATGCACTATTCCTTCTTTACTGCATCCCTTGCTCCCTCACATTGACGAATTAACATAGAAATTGCGTCGCTATGTAATACTATGGGTTCTATGACTTCTCCTGCTAAATCGAGTAACGTTTCTATGCAAACGACTGGATTTTCTTTTGGCATACGACTATCTCCTCTCCGATGCACTATTCCTTCTTTACTGCATCCCTTGCTCCCTCACATTGACGAATTAACACAGAAATTGCGTCGCTATGAAATACTATGGCTACTATGACTTCTCCTGCTAAATCGAGTAACGTTTCTATGCAAACGAAAAGATTTTCTTTTGGGATACGACTATCTCCTCTCCGCTGCACTATTCCTTCTTTACTGCATCCCTCGCTCCCTCACACTGAGGAATTAACACAGAAATTGCGTCGCTATGAAGTACTATGGGTTCTATGACTTCTCCTTCTAATACGAGTAACGTTTCTATGCAAACGACAGGATTTTCTTTTGGGATACGACTATCTCCTCTCCGATGCACTATTCCTTCTTTACTGCATCCCTCGCTCCATGAAATTGACGAATTAACACAGAAACTGCGCCGCTATGAAATATTATGGGTTCTATGACTTCTACTTCGAAATCTAGTAACGTTTCTATGCAAACGAAAAGATTTTCTTTTGGGGTACGACTATCTCATTTCCGATGCAGTATTCCTTCTTTACTGCATCCCTCGCTCCCTCACAATGACGAATTAAGACAGAAATTGCGTCGCTATGAAATACTATGGGTTCTATGACTTCCCCTTCTAAATCGAGTAACGTTTCTAACGAAACAAAAGAATTTTCTTTCGGGATACGAGTATCTCCTTTTCGATGCACTTTTCCTTTTTGCTGGAACCCTCGCTCGATCTCTTTGACGAATTAACACAAAAATTGCGTCGCTGTGAAATAGTGTGGGTTCTACGTCTACTCTTTCTAAATCGAGTAACGTTTCTATGGAAACGACAGAACTTTCTTTTGGGATACGACGATATCCTTTCCGATGCACTATTCCTTCTTTACTGCATCCCTGCTCCCTCACATTGACGAATTAACACAGAAATTGCGTAGCTTTGAAATATTGTGGGTTCTATGACTTCTCCTTCTAAATTGAGGAACGTTTATATGGAAACGACTGGATTTTCTTTTGGGATACGACTATCTCCTTTCCGATGCACTATTCCTTCTTTACTGCATCCCTCGCTCCCTCACATTGACGAATTAACACAGAAATTGCGCCGCTATGAAATACTATGGGTTCTATGACTTCTCCTTCTAAATCGAGTAACGTTTCTATGCAAACGAAAGGATTTTCTTTTGGGATAAGACTATCTCCTTTCCGATGCACTATTCCTTCTTTACTGCATCCCTTGCTCCCTCACATTGACGAATTAACACAGACATTGCGTAGCTTTGAAATATTGTGGGTTCTATGACTTCTCCTTCTAAATTGAGGAACTTTTATATGGAAACGACTGGATTTTCTTTTGGGATACGACTATCTCCTTTCCGATGCACTATTCCTTCATTACTGCATCCCTCGCTCCCTCACATTGACGAATTAACACAGAAATAGCGCCGCTATGAAATACTATGGGTTCTATGACTTCTCCTTCGAAGTCGAGTAACGTTTCTATGCAAACGAAAAAATTTTCTTTTGGGATACGACTATCTCTTTTCCGATGCACTATTCCTTCTTTACTGAATCCCTTGCTCCCTCACATTGACGAATTAACAGTGAAATTGCGTCTCTATGAAATACTATGGGTTCTATAACTTCTCCTGCTAAATCGAGTAACGTTTCTATGCAAACGACAGGATTTTCTTTTGGGATACGACTATCTCCTCTCCGATGCACTATTCCTTCTTTACTGCATACCTCGCTCCCTCAAATTGACGAATTAACACAGAAATTGCGCCGCTATGAAATACTATGGGTTCTATGACTTCTCCTTCGAAATCGAGTAACGTTTCTATGCAAACGAAAGGATTTTCTTTTGGGATACGACTATATCCTTTCCGATGCACTATTCCTTCTTTAATGCATCCCTGCTCCTTCACATTGACGAATTAACACAGAAATTGCGTAGCTTTGAAATATTGTGGGTTCTATGACTTCTCCTTCTAAATTGAGGAACGTTTATATGGAAACGACTGGATTTTCTTTTGGGATACGACTATCTCCTTTCCGATGCACTATTCCTTCTTTACTGCATCCCTCGCTCCCTCACATTGACGAATTAACACAGAAATTGCGCCGCTATGAAATACTATGGGTTCTATGACTTCTCCTGCTAAATCGAGTAACGTTTCTATGCAAACGACTGGATTTTCTTTTGGGATACGACTATCTCCTCTCCGACGCACTATTCCTTCTTTACTGCATCCCTTGCTCCCTCACATTGACGAATTAACACAGAAATTGCGTCGCTATGAAATACTATGGGTACTATGACTTCTCCTGCTAAATCGAGTAACGTTTGTATGCAAACGACAGGATTTTCTTTTGGGATACGACTATCTCCTCTCCGATGCACTATTCCTTCTTTACTGCATATCTCGCTCCCTCAAATTGACGAATTAACACAGAAATTGCGTCGCTATGAAGTACTATGGGTTCTATGACTTCTCCTTCTAATACGAGTAACGTTTCTATGCAAACGACAGGATTTTCTTTTGGGATACGACTATCTCCTCTCCGATGCACTATTCCTTCTTTACTGCATCCCTCGCTCCATCAAATTGACGAATTAACACAGAAACTGCGCCGCTATGAAATATTATGGGTTCTATGACTTCTACTTCGAAATCTAGTAACGTTTCTATGCAAACGAAAAGATTTTCTTTTGGGGTACGACTATCTCATTTCCGATGCAGTATTCCTTCTTTACTGCATCCCTCGCTCCCTCACATTGACGAATTAACACAGAAATTGCGTCGCTATGAAATACTATGGGTTCTATGACTTCCCCTTCTAAATCGAGTAACGTTTCTAACGAAACAAAAGGATTTTCTTTCGGGATACGAGTATCTCCTTTTCGATGCACTTTTCCTTTTTACTGGAACCCTCGCTCGATCTCTTTGACGAATTAACACAAAAATTGCGTCGCTGTGAAATAGTGTGGGTTCTACGTCTACTCTTTCTAAATCGAGTAACGTTTCTATGGAAACGACAGAACTTTCTTTTGGGATACGACGATATCCTTTCCGATGCACTATTCCTTCTTTACTGCATCCCTGCTCCCTCACATTGACGAATTAACACAGAAATTGCGTAGCTTTGAAATATTGTGGGTTCTATGACTTCTCCTTCTAAATTGAGGAACGTTTATATGGAAACGACTGGATTTTCTTTTGGGATACGACTATCTCCTTTCCGATGCACTATTCCTTCTTTACTGCATCCCTCGCTCCCTCACATTGACGAATTAACACAGAAATTGCGCCGCTATGAAATACTATGGGTTCTATGACTTCTCCTTCTAAATCGAGTAACGTTTCTATGCAAACGAAAGGATTTTCTTTTGGGATAAGACTATCTCCTTTCCGATGCACTATTCCTTCTTTACTGCATCCCTTGCTCCCTCACATTGACGAATTAACACAGACATTGCGTAGCTTTGAAATATTGTGGGTTCTATGACTTCTCCTTCTAAATTGAGGAACGTTTATATGGAAACGACTGGATTTTCTTTTGGGATACGACTATCTCCTTTCCGATGCACTATTCCTTCATTACTGCATCCCTCGCTCCCTCACATTGACGAATTAACACAGAAATAGCGCCGCTATGAAATACTATGGGTTCTATGACTTCTCCTTCGAAATCGAGTAACGTTTCTATGCAAACGAAAAAATTTTCTTTTGGGATACGACTATCTCTTTTCCGATGCACTTTTCCTTCTTTACTTCATCCCTTGCTCCCTCACATTGACGAATTAACAGTGAAATTGCGTCTCTATGAAATACTATGGGTTCTATAACTTCTCCTGCTAAATCGAGTAACGTTTCTATGCAAACGACAGGATTTTCTTTTGGGATACGACTATCTCCTCTCCGATGCACTATTCCTTCTTTACTGCATACCTCGCTCCCTCAAATTGACGAATTAACACAGAAATTGCGCCGCTATGAAATACTATGGGTTCTATGACTTCTCCTTCGAAATCGAGTAACGTTTCTATGCAAACGAAAGGATTTTCTTTTGGGATACGACTATATCCTTTCCGATGCACTATTCCTTCTTTAATGCATCCCTGCTCCTTCACATTGACGAATTAACACAGAAATTGCGTAGCTTTGAAATATTGTGGGTTCTATGACTTCTCCTTCTAAATTGAAGAACGTTTATATGGAAACGACTGGATTTTCTTTTGGGATACAACTATCTCCTTTCCGATGCACTATTCCTTCTTTACTGCATCCCTCGCTCCCTCACATTGACGAATTAACACAGAAATTGCGCCGCTATGAAATACTATGGGTTCTATGACTTCTCCTGCTAAATCGAGTAACGTTTCTATGCAAACGACTGGATTTTCTTTTGGGATACGACTATCTCCTCTCCGACGCACTATTCCTTCTTTACTGCATCCCTTGCTCCCTCACATTGACGAATTAACACAGAAATTGCGTCGCTATGAAATACTATGGGTACTATGACTTCTCCTGCTAAATCGAGTAACGTTTCTATGCAAACGACAGGATTTTCTTTTGGGATACGACTATCTCCTCTCCGATGCACTATTCCTTCTTTACTGCATCCCTCGCTCCCTCAAATTGACGAATTAACACAGAAATTGCGCCGCTATGAAATACTATGGGTTCTATGACTTCTCCTTCGAAATCGAGTAACGTTTCTACGCAAACGAAAGGACTTTCTTTTGGGGTATGTCTATCTCCTTTCCATTCCACTATTCCGTCTTTACTGCATCCCTTGCTCCCTCACATTGACGAATTAACACAGAAATTGCGTAGCTTTGAAATATTGTGGGTTCTATGACCTCTCCTTCTAAATTGAGGAACGTTTATATGGAAACGACTGGATTTTCTTTTGGGATACGACTATCTCCTTTCCGATGCACTATTCCTTCTTTACTGCATCCCTCGCTCCCTCACATTGACGAATTAACACAGAAATTGCGCCGCTATGAAATACTATGGGTTCTATGACTTCTCCTTCTAAATCGAGTAACGTTTCTATGCAAACGAAAGGATTTTCTTTTGGGATAAGACTATCTCCTTTCCGATGCACTATTCCTTCTTTACTGCATCCCTTGCCCCCTCACATTGACGAATTAACACAGACATTGCGTAGCTTTGAAATATTGTGGGTTCTATGACTTCTCCTTCTAAATTGAGGAACGTTTATATGGAAACGAATGGATTTTCTTTTGGGATACGACTATCTCCTATCCGATGCACTATTCCTTCTTTACTGCATCCCTCGCTCCCTCACATTGACGAATTAACACAGAAATAGCGCCGTATGAAATACTATGGGTTCTATGACTTCTCCTTCGAAATCGAGTAACGTTTCTATGCAAACGAAAAAATTTTCTTTTGGGATACGACTATCTCTTTTCCGATGCACTATTCCTTCTTTACTGCATCCCTTGCTCCCTCACATTGACGAATTAACAGTGAAATTGCGTCTCTATGAAATACTATGGGTTCTATAACTTCTCCTGCTAAATCGAGTAACGTTTCTATGCAAACGACAGGATTTTCTTTTGGGATACGACTATCTCCTCTCCGATGCACTATTCCTTCTTTACTGCATACCTCGCTCCCTCAAATTGACGAATTAACACAGAAATTGCGCCGCTATGAAATACTATGGGTTCTATGACTTCTCCTTCGAAATCGAGTAACGTTTCTATGCAAACGAAAGGATTTTCTTTTGGGATACGACTATATCCTTTCCGATGCACTATTCCTTCTTTAATGCATCCCTGCTCCTTCACATTGACGAATTAACACAGAAATTGCGCAGCTTTGAAATATTGTAGGTTCTATGACTTCTCCTTCTAAATTGAGGAACGTTTATATGGAAACGACTGGATTTTCTGTTGGGATACGACTATCTCCTTTCCGATGCACTATTCCTTCTTTACTGCATCCCTCGCTCCCTCACATTGACGAATTAACACAGAAATTGCGCCGCTATGAAATCCTATGGGTTCTATGACTTCTCCTGCTAAATCGAGTAACGTTTCTATGCAAACGACTGGATTTTCTTTTGGGATACGACTATCTCCTCTCCGACGCACTATTCCTTCTTTACTGCATCCCTTGCTCCCTCACATTGACGAATTAACACAGAAATTGCGTCGCTATGAAATACTATGGGTACTATGACTTCTCCTGCTAAATCGAGTAACGTTTCTATGCAAACGACAGGATTTTCTTTTGGGATACGACTATCTCCTCTCCGATGCACTATTCCTTCTTTACTGCATCCCTCGCTCCCTCAAATTGACGAATTAACACAGAAATTGCGCCGCTATGAAATACTATGGGTTCTATGACTTCTCCTTCGAAATCGAGTAACGTTTCTACGCAAACGAAAGGACTTTCTTTTGGGGTATGTCTATCTCCTTTCCATTGCACTATTCCGTCTTTACTGCATCCCTTGCTCCCTCACAATGACGAATTAACACAGAAATCGCGTCGCTATGAAATACTATGGGTTCTATGACTTCTCCTGATAAATCGAGTAACGTTTCTATGCAAACGACAGGATTTCCTTTTGGGATACGACTATCTCCTCTCCGATGCACTATTCCTTCTTTACTGCATTCCTCGCTCCCTCACATTGACGAATTAACACAGAAATTGCGTCGCTATGAAATACTATGGGTTCTATGACTTCCCCTTCTAAATCGAGTAACGTTTCTAACGAAACAAAAGGATTTTTTTTCGGGATACGAGTATCTCCTTTTCGATGCACTTTTCCTTCTTTACTGGAACCCTCGCTCGATCTCTTTGACGAATTAACACAAAAATTGCGTCGCTATGAAATAGTGTGGGTTCTATGTCTACTCCTTCTAAATCGAGTAACGTTTCTATGGAAACGACAGAAGTTTCTTTTGGGATACGACGATATCCTTTCCGATGCACTATACCTTCTTTACTGCATCCCTTGCTCCCTCACATTGACGAATTAACACAGAAATTGCGTCGATATGAAATACTATGGGTTCTAGGAATTCTCCTGCTAAATCGAGTAACGTTTCTATGCAAACGACAGGATTTTCTTTTGGGATACGACTATCTCCTCTCCGATGCACTATTCCTTCTTTACTGCATCCCTCGCTCCCTCAAATTGACGAATTAACACAGAAATTGCGCCGCTATGAAATACTATGGGTTCTATGACTTCTCCTTCGAAATCGAGTAACGTTTCTATGCAAACGAAAGGATTTCCTTTTGGGATAAGACTATCTTCTTTCCGATGCACTATTCCTTCTTTACCGCATCCCTTGCTCTCTCACATTGACGAATTAACACAGAAATTGCGTCGCTATGAAATACTATGGGTTCTACGACTTCTCCTGCTAAATCGAGTAACGTTTCTATGCACCGACAGGATTTTCTTTTGGGATACGACTATCTCCTCTCCGATGCACTATTCCTTCTTTACTGCATCCCTCGCTCCCTCAAATTGACGAATTAACACAGAAATTGCGCCGCTATGAAATACTATGGGTTCTATGACTTCTCCTTCGAAATCGAGTAACGTTTCTATGCAAACGAAAGGATTTTCTTTTGGGATACGACTATATCCTTTTCGATGCACTATTCCTTCTTTACTGCATCCCTGCTCCCTCACATTGACGAATTAACACAGAAATTGTGTAGCTTTGAAATATTGTGGGTTCTATGACTTCTCCTTCTAAATTGAGGAACGTTTATATGGAAACGACTGGATTTTCTTTTGGGATACGACTATCTCCTTTCCGATGCACTATTCCTTCTTTACTGCATCCCTCGCTCCCTCACACTGACGAATTAACACAAAAATTGCGCCGCTATGAAATACTATTGGTTCTATGACTTCTCCTTCGAAATCGAGTAACGTTTCTATGCAAACGAAAGGATTTCCTTTTGGCATAAGACTATCTCCTTTCCGATCCACTATTCCTTCTTTACTGCATCCCTTGCTCCCTCACATTGACGAATAAACACAGAAATTGCGTCGCTATGTAATACTATGGGTTCTATGACTTCTCCTGCTAAATCGAGTAACGTTTCGATGCAAACGACTGGATTTTCTTTTGGGATACAACTATCTCCTCTCCGATGCACTATTCCTTCTTTACTGCATCCCTTGCTCCCTCACATTGACGAATTAAAACAGAAATTGCGTCTCCTGCTAAATCGAGTAACGTTTCTATGCAAACGACAGGATTTTCTTTTGGGTTACGACTATCTCCTCTCCGATGCACTATTCCTTCTTTACTGCATCCCTCGCACCCTCAAATTGACGAAATAACACAGAAATTGCGCCGCTTTGAAATACTATGAGTTCTATGACTTCTCCTTCGAAACCGAGTAACGTTTCTATGCAAACGAAAGGACTTTCTTTTGGGGTACGACTATCTCCTTTCCGTTGCACTATTCCTTCTTTACTGCATCCCTTGCTCCCTCACAATGACGAATTAACACAGAAATTGCGTCGCTATGAAATACTATGGGTTCTATGACTTCTCCTACAAAATCGAGTAACGTTTCTATGCAAACGACAGGATTTTCTTTTGGGATACGACTATCTCCTCTCCGATGCACTATTCCTTCTTTACTGCATCCCTCGCTCCCTCAAATTGACGAATTAACACAGAAATTGCGCCGCTATGAAATACTATGGGTTCTATGACTTCTCCTTCGAAATCGAGTAACGTTTCTACGCAAACGAAAGGACTTTCTTTTGGGGTATGTCTATCTCCTTTCCATTGCACTATTCCGTCTTTACTGCATCCCTTGCTCCCTCACAATGACGAATTAACACAGAAATCGCGTCGCTATGAAATACTATGGGTTCTATGACTTCTCCTGATAAATCGAGTAACGTTTCTATGCAAACGACAGGATTTCCTTTTGGGATACGACTATCTCCTCTCCGATGCACTATTCCTTCTTTACTGCATCCCTCGCTCCCTCACATTGACGAATTAACACAGAAATTGCGTCGCTATGAAATACTATGGGTTCTATGACTTCCCCTTCTAAATCGAGTAACGTTTCTAACGAAACAAAAGGATTTTTTTTCGGGATACGAGTATCTCCTTTTCGATGCACTTTTCCTTCTTTACTGGAACCCTCGCTCGATCTCTTTGACGAATTAACACAAAAATTGCGTCGCTATGAAATAGTGTGGGTTCTATGTCTACTCCTTCTAAATCGAGTAACGTTTCTATGGAAACGACAGAAGTTTCTTTTGGGATACGACGATATCCTTTCCGATGCACTATACCTTCTTTACTGCATCCCTTGCTCCCTCACATTGACGAATTAACACAGAAATTGCGTCGATATGAAATACTATGGGTTCTAGGAATTCTCCTGCTAAATCGAGTAACGTTTCTATGCAAACGACAGGATTTTCTTTTGGGATACGACTATCTCCTCTCCGATGCACTATTCCTTCTTTACTGCATCCCTCGCTCCCTCAAATTGACGAATTAACACAGAAATTGCGCCGCTATGAAATACTATGGGTTCTATGACTTCTCCTTCGAAATCGAGTAACGTTTCTATGCAAACGAAAGGATTTCCTTTTGGGATAAGACTATCTTCTTTCCGATGCACTATTCCTTCTTTACCGCATCCCTTGCTCTCTCACATTGACGAATTAACACAGAAATTGCGTCGCTATGAAATACTATGGGTTCTACGACTTCTCCTGCTAAATCGAGTAACGTTTCTATGCACCGACAGGATTTTCTTTTGGGATACGACTATCTCCTCTCCGATGCACTATTCCTTCTTTACTGCATCCCTCGCTCCCTCAAATTGACGAATTAACACAGAAATTGCGCCGCTATGAAATACTATGGGTTCTATGACTTCTCCTTCGAAATCGAGTAACGTTTCTATGCAAACGAAAGGATTTTCTTTTGGGATACGACTATATCCTTTCCGATGCACTATTCCTTCTTTACTGCATCCCTGCTCCCTCACATTGACGAATTAACACAGAAATTGTGTAGCTTTGAAATATTGTGGGTTCTATGACTTCTCCTTCTAAATTGAGGAACGTTTATATGGAAACGACTGGATTTTCTTTTGGGATACGACTATCTCCTTTCCGATGCACTATTCCTTCTTTACTGCATCCCTCGCTCCCTCACACTGACGAATTAACACAAAAATTGCGCCGCTATGAAATACTATTGGTTCTATGACTTCTCCTTCGAAATCGAGTAACGTTTCTATGCAAACGAAAGGATTTCCTTTTGGCATAAGACTATCTCCTTTCCGATCCACTATTCCTTCTTTACTGCATCCCTTGCTCCCTCACATTGACGAATTAACACAGAAATTGCGTCGCTATGTAATACTATGGGTTCTATGACTTCTCCTGCTAAATCGAGTAACGTTTCGATGCAAACGACTGGATTTTCTTTTGGGATACAACTATCTCCTCTCCGATGCACTATTCCTTCTTTACTGCATCCCTTGCTCCCTCACATTGACGAATTAAAACAGAAATTGCGTCTCCTGCTAAATCGAGTAACGTTTCTATGCAAACGACAGGATTTTCTTTTGGGTTACGACTATCTCCTCTCCGATGCACTATTCCTTCTTTACTGCATCCCTCGCACCCTCAAATTGACGAAATAACACAGAAATTGCGCCGCTTTGAAATACTATGAGTTCTATGACTTCTCCTCCGAAACCGAGTAACGTTTCTATGCAAACGAAAGGCCTTTCTTTTGGGGTACGACTATCTCCTTTCCGATGCACTATTCCTTCTTTACTGCATCCCTTGCTCCCTCACAATGACGAATTAACACAGAAATTGCGTCGCTATGAAATACTATGGGTTCTATGACTTCTCCTACAAAATCGAGTAACGTTTCTATGCAAACGACAGGATTTTCTTTTGGGATACGACTATCTCCTCTCCGATGCACTATTCCTTCTTTACTGCATCCCTCGCTCCCTCACATTGACGAATTAACACAGAAATTGCGTCGCTATAAAATACTATGGGTTCTATGACTTCTCCTTCTGAATCGAGTAACGTTTCTGTGCAATCGAGAGGATTTTCTTTTGGGATACGACTATATCCTTTCCGATGCACTATTCCTTCTTTACTGCATCCCTGCTCCCTCACATTGACGAATTAACACAGAAATTGCGTAGCTTTGAAATATTGTGGGTTCTATGACTTCTCCTTCTAAATTGAGGAACGTTTATATGGAAACGACTGGATTTTGTTTTGGGATACGACTATCTCCTTTCCGATGCACTATTCCTTCTTTACTGCATCCCTCGCTCCCTCACATTGACGAATTAACACAGAAATGGCGTCGCTATGAAATACTATGGGTTCTATGACTTCTCCTGCTAAATCGAGTAACGTTTCTATGCAAACGACTGGATTTTCTTTTGGGATACGACTATCTCCTCTCCGATGCACTATTCCTTCTTTACTGCATCCCTTGCTCCCTCACATTGACGAATTAACACAGAAATTGCGTCGCTATGAAATACTATGGGTTCTATGACTTCTCCTTCGAAATCGAGTAACGTTTCTATGCAATCGAGAGGATTTTCTTTTGGGATACGACTATATCCTTTCCGATGCACTATTCCTTCTTTAATGCATCCCTGCTCCTTCACATTGACGAATTAACACAGAAATTGCGTAGCTTTGAAATATTGTGGGTTCTATGACTTCTCTTTCTAAATTGAGGAACGTTTATATGGAAACGACTGGATTTTCTTTTGGGATACGACTATCTCCTTTCCGATGCACTATTCCTTCTTTACTGCATCCCTCGCTCCCTCACATTGACGAATTAACACAGAAATTGCGCCGCTATGAAATACTATGGGTTCTATGACTTCTCCTGCTAAATCGAGTAACGTTTCTATGCAAACGACTGGATTTTCTTTTGGGATACGACTATCTCCTCTCCGACGCACTATTCCTTCTTTACTGCATCCCTTGCTCCCTCACATTGACGAATTAACACAGAAATTGCGTCGCTATGAAATACTATGGGTACTATGACTTCTCCTTCTAATACGAGTAACGTTTCTATGCAAACGACAGGATTTTCTTTTGGGATACGACTATCTCCTCTCCGATGCACTATTCCTTCTTTACTGCATCCCTCGCTCCATCAAATTGACGAATTAACACAGAAACTGCGCCGCTATGAAATATTATGGGTTCTATGACTTCTACTTCGAAATCTAGTAACGTTTCTATGCAAACGAAAAGATTTTCTTTTGGGGTACGACTATCTCCTTTCCGATGCACTATTCCTTCTTTACTGCATCCCTCGCTCCCTCACATTGACGAATTAACACAGAAATTGCGTCGCTATGAAATACTATGGGTTCTATGACTTCCCCTTCTAAATCGAGTAACGTTTCTAACGAAACAAAAGGATTTTCTTTCGGGATACGAGTATCTCCTTTTCGATGCACTTTTCCTTTTTACTGGAACCCTCGCTCGATCTCTTTGACGAATTAACACAAAAATTGCGTCGCTGTGAATTAGTGTGGGTTCTACGTCTACTCTTTCTAAATCGAGTAACGTTTCTATGGAAACGACAGAACTTTCTTTTGGGATACGACGATATCCTTTCCGATGCACTATTCCTTCTTTACTGCATCCCTGCTCCCTCACATTGACGAATTAACACAGAAATTGCGTAGCTTTGAAATATTGTGGGTTCTATGACTTCTCCTTCTAAATTGAGGAACGTTTATATGGAAACGACTGGATTTTCTTTTGGGATACGACTATCTCCTTTCCGATGCACTATTCCTTCTTTACTGCATCCCTCGCTCCCTCACATTGACGAATTAACACAGAAATTGCGCCGCTATGAAATACTATGGGTTCTATGACTTCTCCTTCTAAATCGAGTAACGTTTCTATGCAAACGAAAGGATTTTCTTTTGGGATAAGACTATCTCCTTTCCGATGCACTATTCCTTCTTTACTGCATCCCTTGCTCCCTCACATTGACGAATTAACACAGACATTGCGTAGCTTTGAAATATTGTGGGTTCTATGACTTCTCCTTCTAAATTGAGGAACGTTTATATGGAAACGACTGGATTTTCTTTTGGGATACGACTATCTCCTTTCCGATGCACTATTCCTTCATTACTGCATCCCTCGCTCCCTCACATTGACGAATTAACACAGAAATAGCGCCGCTATGAAATACTATGGGTTCTATGACTTCTCCTTCGAAATCGAGTAACGTTTCTATGCAAACGAAAAAATTTTCTTTTGGGATACGACTATCTCTTTTCCGATGCACTTTTCCTTCTTTACTGCATCCCTTGCTCCCTCACATTGACGAATTAACAGTGAAATTGCGTCTCTATGAAATACTATGGGTTCTATAACTTCTCCTGCTAAATCGAGTAACGTTTCTATGCAAACGACAGGATTTTCTTTTGGGATACGACTATATCCTTTCCGATGCACTATTCCTTCTTTAATGCATCCCTGCTCCTTCACATTGACGAATTAACACAGAAATTGCGTAGCTTTGAAATATTGTGGGTTCTATGACTTCTCCTTCTAAATTGAGGAACGTTTATATGGAAACGACTGGATTTTCTTTTGGGATACGACTATCTCCTTTCCGATGCACTATTCCTTCTTTACTGCATCCCTCGCTCCCTCACATTGACGAATTAACACAGAAATTGCGCCGCTATGAAATACTATGGGTTCTATGACTTCTCCTGCTAAATCGAGTAACGTTTCTATGCAAACGAAAGGATTTTCTTTTGGGATAAGACTATCTCCTTTCCGATGCACTATTCCTTCTTTACTGCATCCCTTGCTCCCTCACATTGACGAATTAACACAGACATTGCGTAGCTTTGAAATATTGTGGGTTCTATGACTTCTCCTTCTAAATTGAGGAACGTTTATATGGAAACGACTGGATTTTCTTTTGGGATACGACTATCTCCTTTCCGATGCACTATTCCTTCATTACTGCATCCCTCGCTCCCTCACATTGACGAATTAACACAGAAATAGCGCCGCTATGAAATACTATGGGTTCTATGACTTCTCCTTCGAAATCGAGTAACGTTTCTATGCAAACGAAAAAATTTTCTTTTGGGATACGACTATCTCTTTTCCGATGCACTTTTCCTTCTTTACTGCATCCCTTGCTCCCTCACATTGACGAATTAACAGTGAAATTGCGTCTCTATGAAATACTATGGGTTCTATAACTTCTCCTGCTAAATCGAGTAACGTTTCTATGCAAACGACAGGATTTTCTTTTGGGATACGACTATCTCCTCTCCGATGCACTATTCCTTCTTTACTGCATACCTCGCTCCCTCAAATTGACGAATTAACACAGAAATTGCGCCGCTATGAAATACTATGGGTTCTATGACTTCTCCTTCGAAATCGAGTAACGTTTCTATGCAAACGAAAGGATTTTCTTTTGGGATACGACTATATCCTTTCCGATGCACTATTCCTTCTTTAATGCATCCCTGCTCCTTCACATTGACGAATTAACACAGAAATTGCGTAGCTTTGAAATATTGTGGGTTCTATGACTTCTCCTTCTAAATTGAGGAACGTTTATATGGAAACGACTGGATTTTCTTTTGGGATACGACTATCTCCTTTCCGATGCACTATTCCTTCTTTACTGCATCCCTCGCTCCCTCAAATTGACGAATTAACACAGAAATTGCGCCGCTATGAAATACTATGGGTTCTATGACTTCTCCTGCTAAATCGAGTAACGTTTCTATGCAAACGACTGGATTTTCTTTTGGGATACGACTATCTCCTCTCCGACGCACTATTCCTTCTTTACTGCATCCCTTGCTCCCTCACATTGACGAATTAACACAGAAATTGCGTCGCTATGAAATACTATGGGTTCTATGACTTCTCCTGCTAAATCGAGTAACGTTTCTATGCAAACGACTGGATTTTCTTTTGGGATACGACTATCTCCTCTCCGACGCACTATTCCTTCTTTACTGCATCCCTTGCTCCCTCACATTGACGAAGTAACACAGAAATTGCGTCGCTATGAAATACTATGGGTACTATGACTTCTCCTGCTAAATCGAGTAACGTTTCTATGCAAACGACAGGATTTTCTTTTGGGATACGACTATCTCCTCTCCGATGCACTATTCCTTCTTTACTGCATCCCTCGCTCCCTCAAATTGACGAATTAACACAGAAATTGCGCCGCTATGAAATACTATGGGTTCTATGACTTCTCCTTCGAAATCGAGTAACGTTTCTACGCAAACGAAAGGACTTTCTTTTGGGGTATGTCTATCTCCTTTCCATTGCACTATTCCGTCTTTACTGCATCCCTTGCTCCCTCACAATGACGAATTAACACAGAAATCGCGTCGCTATGAAATACTATGGGTTCTATGACTTCTCCTGATAAATCGAGTAACGTTTCTATGCAAACGACAGGATTTCCTTTTGGGATACGACTATCTCCTCTCCGATGCACTATTCCTTCTTTACTGCATCCCTCGCTCCCTCACATTGACGAATTAACACAGAAATTGCGTCGCTATGAAATACTATGGGTTCTATGACTTCCCCTTCTAAATCGAGTAACGTTTCTAACGAAACAAAAGGATTTTTTTTCGGGATACGAGTATCTCCTTTTCGATGCACTTTTCCTTCTTTACTGGAACCCTCGCTCGATCTCTTTGACGAATTAACACAAAAATTGCGTCGCTATGAAATAGTGTGGGTTCTATGTCTACTCCTTCTAAATCGAGTAACGTTTCTATGGAAACGACAGAAGTTTCTTTTGGGATACGACGATATCCTTTCCGATGCACTATTCCTTCTTTACTGCATCCCTTGCTCCCTCACATTGACGAATTAACACAGAAATTGCGTCGATATGAAATACTATGGGTTCTAGGAATTCTCCTGCTAAATCGAGTAACGTTTCTATGCAAACGACAGGATTTTCTTTTGGGATACGACTATCTCCTCTCCGATGCACTATTCCTTCTTTACTGCATCCCTCGCTCCCTCAAATTGACGAATTAACACAGAAATTGCGCCGCTATGAAATACTATGGGTTCTAAGACTTCTCCTTCGAAATCGAGTAACGTTTCTATGCAAACGAAAGGATTTCCTTTTGGGATAAGACTATCTTCTTTCCGATGCACTATTCCTTCTTTACCGCATCCCTTGCTCCCTCACATTGACGAATTAACACAGAAATTGCGTCGCTATGAAATACTATGGGTTCTACGACTTCTCCTGCTAAATCGAGTAACGTTTCTATGCACCGACAGGATTTTCTTTTGGGATACGACTATCTCCTCTCCGATGCACTATTCCTTCTTTACTGCATCCCTCGCTCCCTCAAATTGACGAATTAACACAGAAATTGCGCCGCTATGAAATACTATGGGTTCTATGACTTCTCCTTCGAAATCGAGTAACGTTTCTATGCAAACGAAAGGATTTTCTTTTGGGATACGACTATATCCTTTCCGATGCACTATTCCTTCTTTACTGCATCCCTGCTCCCTCACATTGACGAATTAACACAGAAATTGCGTAGCTTTGAAATATTGTGGGTTCTATGACTTCTCCTTCTAAATTGAGGAACGTTTATATGGAAACGAATGGATTTTCTTTTGGGATACGACTATCTCCTTTCCGATGCACTATTCCTTCTTTACTGCATCCCTCGCTCCCTCACACTGACGAATTAACACAAAAATTGCGCCGCTATGAAATACTATTGGTTCTATGACTTCTCCTTCGAAATCGAGTAACGTTTCTATGCAAACGAAAGGATTTCCTTTTGGCATAAGACTATCTCCTTTCCGATGCACTATTCCTTCTTTACTGCATCCCTTGCTCACTCACATTGACGAATTAACACAGAAATTGCGTCGCTATGTAATACTATGGGTTCTATGACTTCTCCTGCTAAATCGAGTAACGTTTCGATGCAAACGACTGGATTTTCTTTTGGGATACAACTATCTCCTCTCCGATGCACTATTCCTTCTTTACTGCATCCCTTGCTCCCTCACATTGACGAATTAAAACAGAAATTGCGTCTCCTGCTAAATCGAGTAACGTTTCTATGCAAACGACAGGATTTTCTTTTGGGTTACGACTATCTCCTCTCCGATGCACTATTCCTTCTTTACTGCATCCCTCGCACCCTCAAATTGACGAAATAACACAGAAATTGCGCCGCTTTGAAATACTATGAGTTCTATGACTTCTCCTTCGAAACCGAGTAACGTTTCTATGCAAACGAAAGGACTTTCTTTTGGGGTACGACTACCTCCTTTCCGATGCACTATTCCTTCTTTACTGCATCCCTTGCTCCCTCACAATGACGAATTAACACAGAAATTGCGTCGCTATGAAATACTATGGGTTCTATGACTTCTCCTACAAAATCGAGTAACGTTTCTATGCAAACGACAGGATTTTCTTTTGGGATACGACTATCTCCTCTCCGATGCACTATTCCTTCTTTACTGCATCCCTCGCTCCCTCACATTGACGAATTAACACAGAAATTGCGTCGCTATGAAATACTATGGGTTCTATGACTTCTCCTTCTGAATCGAGTAACGTTTCTATGCAATCGAGAGGATTTTCTTTTGGGATACGACTATATCCTTTCCGATGCACTATTCCTTCTTTACTGCATCCCTGCTCCCTCACATTGACGAATTAACACAGAAATTGCGTAGCTTTGAAATATTGTGGGTTCTATGACTTCTCCTTCTAAATTGAGGAACGTTTATATGGAAACGACTGGATTTTGTTTTGGGATACGACTATCTCCTTTCCGATGCACTATTCCTTCTTTACTGCATCCCTCGCTCCCTCACATTGACGAATTAACACAGAAATGGCGTCGCTATGAAATACTATGGGTTCTATGACTTCTACTGCTAAATCGAGTAACGTTTCTATGCAAACGACTGGATTTTCTTTTGGGATACGACTATCTCCTCTCCGATGCACTATTCCTTCTTTACTGCATCCCTTGCTCCCTCACATTGACGAATTAACACAGAAATTGCGTCGCTATGAAATACTATGGGTACTATGACTTCTCCTGCTACATCGAGTAACATTTCTATGCAAACGACAGGATTTTCTTTTGGGATATGACTATCTCCTCTCCGATGCACTATTCCTTCTTTACTGCATCCCTCGCTCCCTCAAATTGACGAATTAACACAGAAATTGCGCCGCTATGAAATACTATGGGTTCTATGACTTCTCCTTCGAAATCGAGTAACGTTTCTATGCAAACGAAAGGACTTTCTTTTGGGGTATGACTATCTCCTTTCCATTGCACTATTCCGTCTTTACTGCATCCCTTGCTCCCTTACAATGACGAATTAACACAGAAATCGCGTCGCTATGAAATACTATAGGTTCTATGACTTCTCCTGATAAATCGAGTAACGTTTCTATGCAAACGACAGGATTTCCTTTTGGGATACGACTATCTCCTCTCCGATGCACTATTCCTTCTTTACTGCATCCCTCGCTCCCTCACATTGACGAATTAAAACAGAAATTGCGTCGCTATGAAATACTATGGGTTCTATGACTTCCCCTTCTAAATCGAGTAACGTTTCTAACGAAACAAAAGGATTTTTTTTCGGGATACGAGTATCTCCTTTTCGATGCACTTTTCCTTCTTTACTGGAACCCTCGCTCGATCTCTTTGACGAATTAACACAAAAATTGCGTCGCTATGAAATAGTGTGGGTTCTATGTCTACTCCTTCTAAATCGAGTAACGTTTCTATGGAAACGACGGAAGTTCCTTTTGGGATACGACGATATCCTTTCCGATGCACTATTCCTTCTTTACTGCATCCCTTGCTCCCTCACATTGACGAATTAACACAGAAATTGCGTCGATATGAAATACTATGGGTTCTAGGAATTCTCCTGCTAAATCGAGTAACGTTTCTATGCAAACGACAGGATTTTCTTTTGGGATACGACTATCTCCACTCCGATGCACTATTCCTTCTTTACTGCATCCCTCGCGCCCTCAAATTGACGAATTAACACAGAAATTGCGCCGCTATGAAATACTATGGGTTCTATGACTTCTCCTTCGAAATCGAGTAACGTTTCTATGCAAACGAAAGGATTTTCTTTTGGGATACGACTATATCCTTTCCGATGCACTATTCCTTCTTTACTGCATCCCTGCTCCCTCACATTGACGAAATAACACAGAAATTGCGTAGCTTTGAAATATTGTGGGTTCTATGACTTCCCTTCTAAATTGAGGAACGTTTATATGGAAACGACTGGATTTTCTTTTGGGATACCACTATCTCCTTTCCGATGCACTATTCCTTCTTTACTGCATCCCTTGCTCCCTCACATTGACGAATTAACATAGAAATTGCGTCGCTATGTAATACTATGGGTTCTATGACTTCTCCTTCGAAACCGAGTAACGTTTCTATGCAAACGAAAGGACTTTCTTTTGGGGTACGACTATCTCCTTTCCGATGCACTATTCCTTCTTTACTGCATCCCTAGCTCCCTCACAATGACGAATTAACACAGAAATTGCGTCGCTATGAAATACTATGGGTTCTATGACTTCTCCTGCTAAATCGAGTAACGTTTCTATGCAAACGACTGGATTTTCTTTTGGCATACGACTATCTCCTCTCCGATGCACTATTCCTTATTTACTGCATCCCTTGCTCCCTCACATTGACGAATTAACACAGAAATTGCGTCGCTATGAAATACTATGGGTACTATGACTTCTCCTGCTAAATCGAGTAACATTTCTATGCAAACGACAGGATTTTCTTTTGGGATACGACTATCTCCTCTCCGATGCACTATTGCTTCTTTACTGCATCCCTCGCACCCTCAAATTGACGAAATAACACAGAAATTGCGCCGCTATAAAATACTATGAGTTCTATGACTTCTCCTTCGAAACCGAGTAACGTTTCTATGCAAACGAAAGGACTTTCTTTTGGGGTACGACTATCTCCTTTCCGATGCACTATTCCTTCTTTACTGCATCCCTTGCTCCCTCACAATGACGAATTAACACAGAAATTGCGTCGCTATGAAATACTATGGGTTCTATGACTTCTCCTACAAAATCGAGTAACGTTTCTATGCAAACGACAGGATTTTCTTTTGGGATACGACTATCTCCTCTCCGATGCACTATTCCTTCTTTACTGCATCCCTCGCTCCCTCACATTGACGAATTAACACAGAAATTGCGTCGCTATGAAATACTATGGGTTCTATGACTTCTCCTTCTGAATCGAGTAACGTTTCTATGCAATCGACAGGATTTTCTTTTGGGATACGACTATCTCCTCTCTGATGCACTATTCCTTCTTTACTGCATCCCTCGCTCCCTCACATTGACGAATTAACACAGAAATTGCGTCGCTATGAAATACTATGGGTTCTATGACTTCTCCTTCTAAATCGAGTAACGTTTCTATGCAAACGAAAGGATATTCTCTTGGGATACGACTAACTCCTTTCCGATGCACTATTCCTTCTTTACTGCATCCCTTGCTCCCTCATATTGACGAATTGACACAGAAATTGCCTCGCTGTGAAATACTATGGGTTCTATGACTTCACCTTCTAAATCGAGTAACGTTTCTATACAGTCGACAGGATTTTCTTTTGGGATATGACTATATCCTTTCCGATGCACTATTCCTTCTTTACTGCATCCCTGCTCCCTCACATTGATGAATTAACACAGAAATTGCGTAGCTTTGAAATATTGTAGGTTCTATGACTTCTCCCTCTAAATTGAGGAACGTTTATATGGAAACGACTGGATTTTCTTTTGGGATACGACTATCTCCTTTCCGCTGCACTATTCCTTCTTTACTTCGTCCCTCGCTCCCTCACATTGACGAATTAACACAGAAATTGCGCCGCTATGAAATACTATGGGTTCTATGGTTTCACCTTCGAAATCGAATAACGTTTTTATGCAAGCGAAAGGATTTTCTTTTGGGATACGACTATCTCCCTTCCGATGCACTATTCCTTCTTTACTGCATCCCTTGCTCCCTCACATTGACGAATTAACACAGAAATTGCGTCGCTATGAGATACAATGGGTTCTATGACTTCTGCTGCTAAATCGAGTAACGTTTCTATGCAAACGACTGGATTTTCTTTTGGGATACGACTATCTCCTCTCCGATGCACTATTCCTTCTGTACTGCATCCCTTGCTCCCTCACTTTGACGAATTAACACAGAAATTGCGTCGCTATGAAATACTATGGGTACTATGACTTCTCCTTCGAAACCGAGTAACGTTTCTATGCAAACGAAAGGACTTTCATTTGGGGTACGACTATCTCCCTTCCGATGCACTATTCCTTCTTTACTGCTTCCCTTGCTCTCTCACAATGACGAATTAACACAGAAATTGCGTCGCTATGAAATACTATGGGTTCTATGACTTCTCCTTCTAAATCGAGTAACGTTTCTATGCAAACGAAAGGATTTTCTCTTGGGATACGACTAACTCCTTTCCGATGTACTATTCCTTCTTTACTGCATCCCTTGCTCCATCATATTGACGAATTAACACAGAAATTGCCTCGCTCTGAAATACTATGGGTTCTATGACTTCACCTTCTAAATCGAGAAACGTTTCTATGCTAGCGACAGGATTTTCTTTTGGGATACGACTATATCCTTTCCGATGCACTATTCCTTCTTTACTGCATCCCTGCTCCCTCACGTTGACGAATTAACACAGAAATTGTATAGCTTTGAAATATTGTGGGTTCTATGACTTCTCCTTCTAAATTGAGGAACGTTTATATGGAAACGAGTGGATTTTCTTTTGGGATACGACTATCTCCTTTCCGATGCACTATTCCTTCTTTACTGCATCCCTCCCTCCCTCACATTGACGAATTAACACAGAAATTGCGCCGCTATGAAAAACTATGGGTACTATGACTTCTCCTTCGAAATCGAATAACGTTTCTATGCAAGCGAAAGGATTTTCTTTTGGGATACGACTACCTCCCTTCCGATGCACTATTCCTTCTTTACTGCATCCCTTGCTCCCTCACATCGTCGAATTAACACAGAAATTGCGTCGCTATGAAATACTATGGGTTCTATGACTTCTCCTGCTAAATCAAGTAACATTTCTATGCAAACGACAGGATTTTCTTTTGGGATAGGACTATCTCCTCTCCGATGCACTATTCCTTCTTTACTGCATCCCTCGCTCCCTCAAATTGATGAATTAACACAGAAATTGCGCCGCTATGAAATACTATGGGTTCAATGACTTCTCCTTCGAAATCGAGTAACGTTTCTATATAAACGAAAGGATTTTCTTTTGGGGTACGACTATCTCCTTTCCGATGCACTATTCCTTCTTTACTGCATCCCTTGCTCCCTCACATTGACGAATGAACACATAAATTGCGTCGCTATGAAATACTATGGTTTCTATGACTTCTCCTGCTAAATCGAGTAACGTTTCTATGCAAACGACAGGATTTTCTTTTGGGATACGACTATCTCCTCTCCGATGCACTATTCCTTCTTTACTGCATCCCTTGCTCCCTCACATTGACGGATTAACACAGAAATTGTGTCGCTATGAAATACTATGGGTACTATGACTTCTCCTGCTAAATCGAGTAACGTTTCTATGCAAACAACAGGATTTTCTTTTGGGATACGACTATCTCCTCTCCGATTCACTATTCCTTCTTTATTGCATCCCTCGCTCCCTCAAATTGACGAATTAACACAGAAATTGCGCCGCTATGAAATACTATGGGTTCTATGACTTCTCCTTCGAAATCGAGTAACGTTTCTATGCAAACGAATGACTTTCTTTTGGGATAAGACTATCTCCTTTCCGATGCACTATTCCTTCTTTACTGCATCCCTCGCTCCCTCAAATTGACGAATTAACACAGAAATTGCGCCGCTATGAAATGCTATGGGTTCTATGACTTCTCCTTCGAAATCGGGTAACGTTTCTATGCAAACGAAAGGACTTTCTTTTGGGATACGACTATCTCCTTTCCGATGCACTATTCCTTCTTTAATGCATCCCTCGCTCCCTCACATTGACGAATTAACACAGAAATTGCGTCGCTATGAAATACTATGGGTTCTATGACTTCTCCTTCTGAATCGAGTAACGTTTCTATGCAATCGACAGGATTTTCTTTTGGGATACGACTATCTCCTCTCCGATGCACTATTCCTTCTTTACTGCATCCCTCGCTCCCTCACATTGACGAATTAACACAGAAATTGCCTCGCTATTAAATACTATGGGTTCTATGACTTCACCTTCTAAATCGAGTTACGTTTCTATGCAATCGACAGGATTTTCTTTTGGTATACGACTATATCCTTTCCGATGCACTATTCCTTCTTTACTGCATCCCTGCTCCCTCACATTGACGAATTAACACAGAAATTGCGTCGCTATGAAATACTATGGGTTCTATGACTTCTCCTGCTAAATCGAGTAACGTTTCTATGCAAACGACTGGATTTTCTTTTGGGATACGACTATCTCCTCTCCGATACACTATTCCTTCTTTACTGCATCCCTCGCTCCCTCAAATTGACGAATTAACACAGAAATTGCGTCGCTTTGAAATACTATGGGTTCTATGACTTCCCCTTCTAAATCGAGTAACGTTTCTATCGAAACAAAAGGATTTTCTTTCGGGATACGAGTATCTCCTTTCCGATGCACTATTCCTCTATTACTGCATCCCTCGCTCCCTCACATTGACGAATTAACGCAGAAATTGCGCCGCTATGAAGTACTATGGGTTCTATGACTTCTCCTTCGAAATCGAGTAACGTTTCTATGCAAACGAAAGGATTTTCTTTTGGGATACGACTATCTCCTTTCCGATACACTATTCCTTCTTTACTGCATTCCTTGCTCCCTCACATTGACGAATTAACACAGAAATTGCGTCGCTATGAAATACTATGGGTTCTATGACTTCTCCTGCTAAATCGAGTAACGTTTCTATGCAAACGACAGGATTTTCTTTTGGGATACGACTATCTCCTCTCCGATGCACTATTCCTTCTTTACTGCATCCCTCGCTCCCTCACATTGACGAATTAACACAGAACTTGCGTCGCTATGAAATACTATGGGTTCTATGACTTCTCCTTCTGAATCGAGTAACGTTTTTATGCAATTGACAGGATTTTCTTTTGGGATACGACTATCTCCTCTCCGATGCACTATTCCTTGTTTACTGCATCCCTCGCTTCCTCACATTGACGAATTAACACAGAAATTGCGTCGCTATGAAATACTATGGGTTCTATGACTTCTCCTTCTAAATCGAGTAACGTTTCTATGCACTCGAAAGGATTTTCTTTTGGGATACGACTATCTCCTTTCCGATGCACTATTCCTTCTTTACTGCATCCCTCGCTCCCTCACATTGTCGAATTAACACAGAAATTGCGTCGCTTTGAAATACTATGGGTTCTATGACTTCTCCTGCGAAATAGAGTAACGTTTCTATGCAAACGACAGGATTTTCTTTTGGGATACGACTATCTCCTCTCCGATGCACTATTCCTTCTTTACTGCATCCCTGGCTCCCTCACATTGACGAATTAACACAGAAATTGCGTCGCTATGAAATACTATGGGTTCTATGACTTCTCCTTCTAAATCGAGTAACGTTTCTATGCAGTCGACAGGATTTTCTTTTTGGATACGACTATCTCCTCTCCGATGCACTATTCCTTCTTTACTGCATCCCTCGCTCCCTCACATTGACGAATTAACACAGAAATTGCGTCGCTATGAAATTCTATGGGTTCTATGACTTCTCCTTCGAAATCGAGTAACGTTTCTATGCACACGAAAGGATTTTAGTTTGGGATACGACTATCTCCTTTCCGATGCACTATTCCTTCTTTACTGCATCCCTCGCTCCCTCATATTGACGAATTAACACAGAAATTGCCTCGCTATGAAATACTGTGGGTTCTATGACTTCACCTTCTAAATCGAGTAACGTTTCTATGCAATCGACAGGATTTTCTTTTGGGATACGACTTGATCCTTTCCGATGCACTATTCCTTCTTTACTGCATCCCTGCTCCCTCACATTGACGAATTAACACAGAAATTGCGTAGCTTTGAAATATTGTGGGTTCTATGATTTCTCCTTCTAAATTGAGGAACATTTATATGGAAACGACTGGATATTCTTTTGGGATACGACTATTTCCTTTCCGATGCACTGTTCCTTCTTTACTGCATCCCTCGCTCCCTCACATTGACGAATTAACACAAAAAATTGCGTCGCTATGAAATACTATGGGTTCTATGACTTCTCCTTCGAAATCGAGTAACGTTTCTATGCAAACGAAAGGATTTTCTTTTGGGATACGACTATCTCCTTTCCGATGCACTATTCCTTCTTTACTGCATCCCTTGCTCCCTCACATTGACGAATTAACACAGAAATTGCGTCGCTATGAAATACTATGCGTTCTATGACTTCTCCTTCTGAATCGAGTGACGTTTCTATGCAATCGACAGGATTTTCTTTTGGGATACGACTATCTCCTTTCCGATGCACTATTCCTTCTTTACTGCATCCCTCGCTCCCTCACATTGACGAATTAACACAGAAATTGCGTCGCTATGAAATACTATGGGTTCTATGACTTCTCCTTCTAAATCGAGGAACGTTTCTATGCAAACGAAGGGATTTTCTTTTGGGATACGACTATCTCCTTTCCGATGCACTATTCCTTCTTTACTGCATCCCTCGCTCCCTCACATTGATGAATTAACACAGAAATTGCGTCACTTTGAAATACTATGGGTTCTATGACTTCCCCTTCTAAATCGAGTAACGTTTCTAATGAAACAAAAGGATTTTCTTTCGGGATACGAGTATCTCCTTTCCGATGCACTATTCCTTTTTTACTGCATCCCTCGCTCCCTCACATTGACGAATTAACACAGAAATTGCGTCGCTATGAAATACTATGGGTTCTATGACTTCTCCTTCGAAATCGAGTAACGTTTCTATGCAAACGAAAGGATTTTCTTTTGGGATACGACTATCTCCTTTCCGATGCACTATTCCTTCTTTACTGCATCCCTGGCTCCCTCACATTGACGAATTAACACAGAAATTGCGTCGCTATGAAATACTATGGGTTCTATGACTTCTCCTTCTAAATCGAGTAACGTTTCTATGCAGTCGACAGGATTTTATTTTTGGATACGACTATCTCCTCTCCGATGCACTATTCCTTCTTTACTGCATCCCTCGCTCCCTCACATTGACGAATTAACACAGAAATTGCGTCGCTATGAAATACTATGGGTTCTATGACTTCTCCTTCGAAATCGAGTAACGTTTCTATGCACACGAAAGGATTTTAGTTTGGGATACGACTATCTCCTTTCCGATGCACTATTCCTTCTTTACTGCATCCCTCGCTCCCTCATATTGACGAATTAACACAGAAATTGCCTCGCTATGAAATACTGTGGGTTCTATGACTTCACCTTCTAAATCGAGTAACGTTTCTATGCAATCGACAGGATTTTCTTTTGGGATACGACTTGATCCTTTCCGATGCACTATTCCTTCTTTACTGCATCCCTGCTCCCTCACATTGACGAATTAACACAGAAATTGCGTAGCTTTGAAATATTGTGGGTTCTATGATTTCTCCTTCTAAATTGAGGAACATTTATATGGAAACGACTGGATATTCTTTTGGGATACGACTATTTCCTTTCCGATGCACTATTCCTTCTTTACTGCATCCCTCCCTCCCTCACATTGACGAATTAACACAGAAATTGCGTCGCTATGAAATACTATGGGTTCTATGACTTCTCCTTCGAAATCGAGTAACGTTTCTATGCAAACGAAACGATTTTCTTTTGGGATACGACTATCTCCTTTCCGATGCACTATTCCTTCTTTACTGCATCCCTTGCTCCCTCACATTGACGAATTAACACAGAAATTGCGTCGCTATGAAATACTATGGGTTCTATGTCTTCTCCTTCTGAATCGAGTGACGTTTCTATGCAATCGACAGGATTTTCTTTTGGGATACGACTATCTCCTTTCCGATGCACTATTCCTTCTTTACTGCATCCCTCGCTCCCTCACATTGACGAATTAACACAGAAATTGCGTCGCTATGAAGTACTATGGGTTCTATGACTTCTCCTTCTAAATCGAGAAACGTTTCTATGCAAACGAAGGGATTTTCTTTTGGGATACGACTATCTCCTTTCCGATGCACTATTCCTTCTTTACTGCATCCCTCGCTCCCTCACATTGATGAATTAACACAGAAATTGCGTCACTTTGAAATACTATGGGTTCTATGACTTCCCCTTCTAAATCGAGTAACGTTTCTAATGAAACAAAAGGATTTTCTTTCGGGATACGAGTATCTCCTTTCCGATGCACTATTCCTTTTTTACTGCATCCCTCGCTCCCTCACATTGACGAATTAACACAGAAATTGCGTCGCTATGAAATACTATGGGTTCTATGACTTCTCCTTCGAAATCGAGTAACGTTTCTATGCAAACGAAAGGATTTTCTTTTGGGATACGACTATCTCCTTTCCGATGCACTATTCCTTCTTTACTGCATCCCTTGCTCCCTCACATTGACGTATTAACACAGAAATTGCGTCGCTATGAAATACTATGGGTTCTATGACTTCTCCTTCTAAATCGAGGAACGTTTCTATGCAAACGAAGGGATTTTCTTTTGGGATACGACTATCTCCTTTCCGATGCACTATTCCTTCTTTACTGCATCCCTCGCTCCCTCACATTGATGAATTAACACAGAAATTGCGTCACTTTGAAATACTATGGGTTCTATGACCACCCCTTCTAAATCGAGTAACGTTTCTAATGAAACAAAAGGATTTTCTTTCGGGATACGAGTATCTCCTTTCCGATGCACTATTCCTTTTTTACTGCATCCCTCGCTCCCTCACATTGGCGAATTAACACAGAAATTGCGCCGTTATGAAGTACTATGGGTTCTATGACTTCTCCTGCTAAATCGAGTAACGTTTCTATGCAAACGACAGGATTTTCTTTTGGGATACGACTATCTCCTCTCCGATGCACTATTCCTTCTTTGCTGCATCCCTCGCTCCCTCACATTGACGAATTAACACAGAAATTGCTTCGCTATGAAATACTATGGGTTCTATGACTTCTCCTTCTAAATCGAGTAACGTTTCTATGCAATCGACAGGATTTATATTTGGGATATGACTATATCCTTTCCGATGCACTATTCCTTCTTTACTGCATCCCTGGCTGCCTCACATTGACGAATTAACACAGAAATTGCGTAGCTTTGAAATATTGTGGGTTCTATCATTTCTCCTTTTAAATTGAGGAACGTTTATATGGAAACGACTGGATTTTCTTTTGGGATTCGACTATCTCCTTTCCGATACACTATTCCTTCTTTACTGCATCCCTCGCTCCCTCACCTTGACGAATTAACACAGAAATTGCGCCGCTATGAAATACTATGGGTTCTATGACTTCTCCTTCGAAATCGAGTAACGTTTCTATGCGAACGAATGGATTTACTTTTGGGATACGAATATCTCTTTCCGATGCACTATTCCTTCTTTACTGCATCCCTTGCTCCTTCACATTGACGAATTAACACAGTAATTGCGTCGCTATGAAATACTATGCATTCTATGACTTCCCCTTCTAAATCGAGTAACGTTTCTATGCAATTGACAGGATTTTCTTTTTGGATACGACTATCTCCTTTCCGATGCACTATTCCTTCTTTACTGCATCCCTCGCTCCCTCACATTGACAAATTAACACAGAAATTGCGTCGCTATGAAATACTATGGGTTCTATGACTTCTCCTTCTAAATCGGGTAACGTTTCTATGCAAACGAAGGGATTTTGTTTTGGGATACGACTATCTCCTTTCCGATGCACTATTCCTTCTTTACTGCATCCCTCGCTCCCTCAAATTGACGAATTAACACAGAAATTGCGTCACTTTGAAATACTATGGGTTCTATGACTTCCCCTTCTAAATCGAGTAACGTTTCTATGCAATTGACAGGATTTTCTTTTTGGATACGACTATCTCCTTTCCGATGCACTATTCCTTTTTTACTGCATCCCTCGCTCCCTCACCTTGACGAATTAACACAGAAATTGCGCCGCTATGAAATACTATGGGTTCTATGACTTCTCCTTCGAAATCGAGTAACGTTTCTATGCGAACGAAAGGATTTTCTTTTAGGATACGAATATCTCTTTCCGATGCACTATTCCTTCTGTACTGCATCCCTTGCTCCTTCACATTGACGAATTAACACAGTAATTTCGTCGCTATGAAATACTATGGGTTCTATGACTTCTCCTTCTAAATCGAGTAACGTTTCTATGCAGTCGACAGGATTTTCTTTTTGGATACGACTATCTCCTCTCCGATGCACTATTCCTTCTTTACTGCATCCCTCGCTCCCTCACATTGACGAATTAACACAGAAATTGCGTCGCTATGAAATACTATGGGTTCTATGACTTCTCCTTCGAAATCGAGTAACGTTTCTATGCACACGAAAGGATTTTAGTTTGGGATACGACTATCTCCTTTCCGATGCACTATTCCTTCTTTACTGCATCCCTCGCTCCCTCATATTGACGAATTAACACAGAAATTGCCTCGCTATGAAATACTGTGGGTTCTATGACTTCACCTTCTAAATCGAGTAACGTTTCTATGCAATCGACAGGATTTTCTTTTGGGATACGACTTGATCCTTTCCGATGCACTATTCCTTCTTTACTGCATCCCTGCTCCCTCACATTGACGAATTAACACAGAAATTGCGTAGCTTTGAAATATTGTGGGTTCTATGATTTCTCCTTCTAAATTGAGGAACATTTATATGGAAACGACTGGATATTCTTTTGGGATACGACTATTTCCTTTCCGATGCACTATTCCTTCTTTACTGCATCCCTCCCTCCCTCACATTGACGAATTAACACAGAAATTGCGTCGCTATGAAATACTATGGGTTCTATGACTTCTCCTTCGAAATCGAGTAACGTTTCTATGCAAACGAAAGGATTTTCTTTTGGGATACGACTATCTCCTTTCCGATGCACTATTCCTTCTTTACTGCATCCCTTGCTCCCTCACATTGACGAATTAACACAGAAATTGCGTCGCTATGAAATACTATGGGTTCTATGTCTTCTCCTTCTGAATCGAGTGACGTTTCTATGCAATCGACAGGATTTTCTTTTGGGATACGACTATCTCCTTTCCGATGCACTATTCCTTCTTTACTGCATCCCTCGCTCCCTCACATTGACGAATTGACACAGAAATTGCGTCGCTATGAAATACTATGGGTTCTATGACTTCTCCTTCTAAATCGAGGAACGTTTCTATGCAAACGAAGGGATTTTCTTTTGGGATACGACTATCTCCTTTCCGATGCACTATTCCTTCTTTACTGCATCCCTCGCTCCCTCACATTGATGAATTAACACAGAAATTGCGTCACTTTGAAATACTATGGGTTCTATGACTTCCCCTTCTAAATCGAGTAACGTTTCTAATGAAACAAAAGGATTTTCTTTCGGGATACGAGTATCTCCTTTCCGATGCACTATTCCTTTTTTACTGCATCCCTCGCTCCCTCACATTGACGAATTAACACAGAAATTGCGTCGCTATGAAATACTATGGGTTCTATGACTTCTCCTTCGAAATCGAGTAACGTTTCTATGCAAACGAAAGTATTTTCTTTTGGGATACGACTATCTCCTTTCCGATGCACTATTCCTTCTTTACTGCATCCCTTGCTCCCTCACATTGACGTATTAACACAGAAATTGCGTCGCTATGAAATACTATGGGTTCTATGACTTCTCCTTCTAAATCGAGGAACGTTTCTATGCAAACGAAGGGATTTTCTTTTGGGATACGACTATCTCCTTTCCGATGCACTATTCCTTCTTTACTGCATCCCTCGCTCCCTCACATTGATGAATTAACACAGAAATTGCGTCACTTTGAAATACTATGGGTTCTATGACTTCCCCTTCTAAATCGAGTAACGTTTCTAATGAAACAAAAGGATTTTCTTTCGGGATACGAGTATCTCCTTTCCGATGCACTATTCCTTTTTTACTGCATCCCTCGCTCCCTCACATTGACGAATTAACACAGAAATTGCGCCGTTATGAAGTACTATGGGTTCTATGACTTCTCCTTCGAAATCGAGTAACGTTTCTATGCAAACGAAAGGATTTTCTTTTGGGATACGACTATCTCCTCTCCGATGCACTATTCCTTCTTTACTGCATCCCTTGCTCCCTCACATTGACGTATTAACACAGAAATTGCGTCGCTATGAAATACTATGGGTTCTATGACTTCTCCTGCTAAATCGAGTAACGTTTCTATGCAAACGACAGGATTTTCTTTTGGGATACGACTATCTCCTCTCCGATGCACTATTCCTTCTTTGCTGCATCCCTCGCTCCCTCACATTGACGAATTAACACAGAAATTGCGTCGCTATGAAATACTATGGGTTCTATCACTTCTCCTTCTAAATCGAGTAACGTTTCTATGCAATCAACAGGATTTTCTTTTGGGATACGACTATCTCCTCTCCGATGCACTATTCCTTCTTTGCTGCATCCCTCGCTCCCTCACATTGACGAATTAACACAGAAATAGCGTCGCTATGAAATACTATGCGTTCTATGACTTCTCAATCTAAATCGAGTAACGTTTCTATGCAAACGAAAGGATTTTCTTTTGGGATACGACTATCTAATTTCCGATGCACTACTCCTTCTTTACTGCTTCCCTCGCTCCCTCACATTGACGAATTAACACAGAAATTGCGTCGCTATGAAATACTATGGGTTCTATGACTTCTCCTTCTAAATCGAGTAACGTTTCTATGCAATCGACAGGATTTTCATTTGGGATATGACTATATCCTTTCCGATGCACTATTCCTTCTTTACTGCATCCCTGGCTCCCTGACATTGACGAATTAACACAGAAATTGCATAGCTTTGAAATATTGTGGGTTCTATGATTTCTCCTTTTAAATTGAGGAACGTTTATATGGAAACGACTGGATTTTCTTTTGGGATACGACTATCTCCTTTCCGATACACTATTCCTTCTTTACTGCATCCCTCGCTCCCTCACCTTGACGAATTAACACAGAAATTGCGCCGCTATGAAATACTATGGGTTCTATGACTTCTCAATCTAAATCGAGTAACGTTTCTATGCAAACGAAAGGATTTTCTTTTGGGATACGACTATCTATTTTCCGATGCACTACTCCTTCTTTACTGCATCCCTCGCTCCCTCACATTGACGAATTAACACAGAAATTGCTTCGCTATGAAATACTATGGGTTCTATGACTTCTCCTTCTAAATCGAGTAACGTTTCTATGCAATCGACAGGATTTTCATTTGGGATATGACTATATCCTTTCCGATGCACTATTCCTTCTTTACTGCATCCCTGGCTCCCTCACATTGACGAATTAACACAGAAATTGCGTAGCTTTGAAATATTGTGGGTTCTATGATTTCTCCTTTTAAATAGAGGAACGTTTAAATGGAAACGACTGGATTTTCTTTTGGGATTCGACTATCTCCTTTCCGATACACTATTCCTTCTTTACTGCATCCCTCGCTCCCTCACCTTGACGAATTAACACAGAAATTGCGCCGCTATGAAATACTATGGGTTCTATGACTTCTCCTTCGAAATCGAGTAACGTTTCTATGCGAACGAATGGATTTACTTTTGGGATACGAATATCTCTTTCCGATGCACTATTCCTTCTTTACTGCATCCCTTGCTCCTTCACATTGACGAATTAACACAGTAATTGCGTCGCTATGAAATACTATGCATTCTATGACTTCCCCTTCTAAATCGAGTAACGTTTCTATGCAATTGACAGGATTTTCTTTTTGGATACGACTATCTCCTTTCTGAAGCACTATTCCTTCTTTACTGCATCCCTCGCTCCCTCACATTGACGAATTAACACAGAAATTGCGTCGCTATGAAATACTATGGGTTCTATGACTTCTCCTTCTAAATCGAGTTACGTTTCTATGCAAACGAAGGGATTTTGTTTTGGGATACGACTATCTCCTTTCCGATGCACTATTCCTTCTTTACTGCATCCCTCGCTCCCTCAAATTGACGAATTAACGCAGAAATTGCGTCACTTTGAAATACTATGGGTTCTATGACTTCCCCTTCTAAATCGAGTAACGTTTCTATGCAATTGACAGGATTTTCTTTTTGGATACGAATATCTCCTTTCCGATGCACTATTCCTTCTTTACTGCATCCCTCGCTCCCTCACCTTGACGAATTAACACAGAAATTGCGCCGCTATGAAATACTATGGGTTCTATGACTTCTCCTTCGAAATCGAGTAACGTTTCTATGCGAAAGAAAGGATTTTCTTTTAGGATACGAATATCTCTTTCCGATGCACTATTCCTTCTTTACTGCATCCCTTGCTCCTTCACATTGACGAATTAACACAGTAATTTCGTCGCTATGAAATACTATGCGTTCTATGACTTCCCCTTCTAAATCGAGTAACGTTTCTATGCAATTGACAGGATTTTCTTTTTGGATACGACTGTCTCCTTTCCGATGCACTATTCCTTCTTTACTGCATCCCTCGCTCCCCCAAATTGACGAATTAACACAGAAATTGCGTCGCTTTGAAATACTATGCGTTCTATGACTTCCCCTTCTAAATCGAGTAACGTTTCTATGAAATTGACTGGATTTTCTTTTTGGATACGACTATCTCCTTTCCGATGCATTATTCCTTCTTTACTGCATCCCTCGCTCCCTCACCTTGACGAATTAACACAGAAATTGCGCCGCTATGATATACTATGGGTTCTATGACTTCTCCTTCGAAATCGAGTAACGTTTCTATGCGAACGAAAGGATTTTCTTTTGGGATACGAATATCTCTTTCCGATGCACTATTCCTTCTTTACTGCATCCCTTGCTCCTTCACATTGACGAATTAACACAGTAATTGCGTCGCTATGAAATACTATGCGTTCTATGACTTCCCCTTCTAAATCGAGTAACGTTTCTATGCAATTGACAGGATTTTCTTTTTGGGTACGACTATCTCCTCTCCGATGCACTATTCCTTCTTTACTGCATCCCTCGCTCCCTCACATTGACGAATTAACACAGAAATTGCGTCGCTATGAAATACTATGGGTTCTATGACTTCTCCTTCTAAATCGAGGAACGTTTCTATGCAAACGAAGGGATTTTGTTTTGGTAAACGACTATCTCCTTTCCGATGCACTATTCCTTCTTTACTGCATCCCTCGCTCCCTCAAATTGACGAATTAACACAGAAATTGCGTCACTTTGAAATACTATTGGTTCTATGACTTCCCCTTCTAAATCGAGTAACGTTTCTAATGAAACAAAAGGATTTTCTTTCGGGATACGAGTATCTCCTTTCCGATGCACTATTCCTTTTTTACTGCATCCCTCGCTCCCTCACATTGACGAATTAACACAGAAATTGCGCCGCTATGAAGTACTATGGGTTCTATGACTTCTCCTTCGAAATCGAGTAACGTTTCTATGCAAACGAAAGGATTTTCTTTTGGCATACGACTATCTCCTTTCCGATACACTATTCCTTCTTTACTGCATCCCTTGCGCCCTCACATTGACGAATTAACACAGAAATTGCGTCGCTATGAAATACTATGGGTTCGATGACTTCTCCTGCTAAATCGAGTAACGTTTCTATGCAAACGACAGGATTTTCTTTTGGGATACGACTATCTCCTCTCCGATGCACTATTCCTTGTTTGCTGCATCCCTCGCTCCCTCACATTGACGAATTAACACAGTAATTTCGTCGCTATGAAATACTATGCGTTCTATGACTTCCCCTTCTAAATCGAGTAACGTTTCTATGCAATTGACAGGATTTTCTTTTTGGATACGACTGTCTCCTTTCCGATGCACTATTCCTTCTTTACTGCATCCCTCGCTCCCCCAAATTGACGAATTAACACAGAAATTGCGTCGCTTTGAAATACTATGCGTTCTATGACTTCCCCTTCTAAATCGAGTAACGTTTCTATGAAATTGACTGGATTTTCTTTTTGGATACGACTATCTCCTTTCCGATGCACTATTCCTTCTTTACTGCATCCCTCGCTCCCTCACCTTGACGAATTAACACAGAAATTGCGCCGCTATGATATACTATGGGTTCTATGACTTCTCCTTCGAAATCGAGTAACGTTTCTATGCGAACGAAAGGATTTTCTTTTGGGATACGAATATCTCTTTCCGATGCACTATTCCTTCTTTACTGCATCCCTTGCTCCTTCACATTGACGAATTAACACAGTAATTGCGTCGCTATGAAATACTATGCGTTCTATGACTTCCCCTTCTAAATCGAGTAACGTTTCTATGCAATTGACAGGATTTTCTTTTTGGATACGACTATCTCCTCTCCGATGCACTATTCCTTCTTTACTGCATCCCTCGCTCCCTCACATTGACGAATTAACACAGAAATTGCGTCGCTATGAAATACTATGGGTTCTATGACTTCTCCTTCTAAATCGAGGAACGTTTCTATGCAAACGAAGGGATTTTGTTTTGGTAAACGACTATCTCCTTTCCGATGCACTATTCCTTCTTTACTGCATCCCTCGCTCCCTCAAATTGACGAATTAACACAGAAATTGCGTCACTTTGAAATACTATTGGTTCTATGACTTCCCCTTCTAAATCGAGTAACGTTTCTAATGAAACAAAAGGATTTTCTTTCGGGATACGAGTATCTCCTTTCCGATGCACTATTCCTTTTTTACTGCATCCCTCGCTCCCTCACATTGACGAATTAACACAGAAATTGCGCCGCTATGAAGTACTATGGGTTCTATGACTTCTCCTTCGAAATCGAGTAACGTTTCTATGCAAACGAAAGGATTTTCTTTTGGCATACGACTATCTCCTTTCCGATACACTATTCCTTCTTTACTGCATCCCTTGCGCCCTCACATTGACGAATTAACACAGAAATTGCGTCGCTATGAAATACTATGGGTTCGATGACTTCTCCTGCTAAATCGAGTAACGTTTCTATGCAAACGACAGGATTTTCTTTTGGGATACGACTATCTCCTCTCCGATGCACTATTCCTTGTTTGCTGCATCCCTCGCTCCCTCACATTGACGAATTAACACAGAAATTGCGTCGCTATGATATACTATGGGTTCTATCACTTCTCCTTCTAAATCGAGTAACGTTTCTATGCAATCAACAGGATTTTCTTTTGGGATACGACTATCTCCTCTCCGATGCACTATTCCTTCTTTACTGCATCCCACGCTCCCTCACATTGACTAATTAACACAGAAATTGCGTCGCTATGAAATACTGTGCGTTCTATGACTTCTCAATCTAAATCGAGTAACGTTTCTATGCAAACGAAAGGATTTTCTTTTGGGATACGACTATCTATTTTCCGATGCACTACTCCTTCTTTACTGCATCCCTCGCTCCCTCACATTGACGAATTAACACAGAAATTGCGTCGCTATGAAATACTATGGGTTCTATGACTTCTCCTTCTAAATCGAGTAACGTTTCTATGCAATCGACAGGATTTTCATTTGGGATATGACTATATCCTTTCCGATGCACTATTCCTTCTTTACTGCATCCCTGGCTCCCTCACATTGACGAATTAACACAGAAATTGCGTAACTTTGAAATATTGTGGGTTCTATGATTTCTCCTTTTAAATTGAGGAACGTTTATATGGAAACGACTGGATTTTCTTTTGGGATACGACTATCTCCTTTCCGATACACTATTCCTTCTTTACTGCATCCGTCGCTCCCTCACCTTGACGAATTAACACAGTAATTGCGTCGCTATGAAATACTATGCGTTCTATGACTTCCCCTTCTAAATCGAGTAACGTTTCTATGCAATCGACAGGATTTTCTTTTTGGATACGACTATCTCCTTTCCGATGCACTATTCCTTCTTTTCTGCATCCCTCGCTCCCTCACATTGACGAATTAACACAGAAATTGCGTAGCTTTGAAATATTGTGGGTTCTATGACTTCTCCTTCTAAATTGAGGAACGTTTATATGGATACAACTGGATTTTCTTTTGGGATACGACTGTCTCCTTTCCGATGCACTATTCCTTCTTTACTGCATCCGTCGCTCCCTCACATTGACTAATTAACACAGATATTGGGCCGCTATGAAATACTATGGGTTCAATGACTTCTCCTTCGAAATCGAGTAACGTTTCTATGCAATTGACAGGATTTTCTGGTGCGATACGACTATCTCCTTTCCGATGCACTATTCCTTCTTTACTGCATCCCTTGCTCCCTCACATTGACTAATTAACACAGATATTGCGCCGCTATGAAATACTATGGGTTCTATGACTTCTCCTTCGAAATCGAGTAACGTTTCTATGCAATTGACAGGATTTTCTTGTGCGATACGACTATCTCCTTTCCGATGCACTATTCCTTCTTTACTGCATCCCTTGCTCCCTCACACTGACGAATTAACACAGAAATTGCGTCGCTATGAAATACTATGGGTTCTATGACTTCTCCGGCTAAATCGAGTAACGTTTCTATGCAAACGACAGGATTTTCTTTTGGGATACGACTATCTCCTCTCCGATGCACTATTCCTTCTTTACTGCATCCCTCGCTCCCTCACATTGACGAATTAACACAGAACTTGCGTCGCTATGAAATACTATGGGTTCTATGACTTCTCCATCTGAATCGAGTAACGTTTTTATGCAATTGACAGGATTTTCTTTTGGGATACGACTATCTCCTCTCCGATGCACTATTCCTTGTTTACTGCATCCCTCGCTCCCTCACATTGACGAATTAACACAGAAATTGCGTCGCTATGAAATACTATGGGTTCTATGACTTCTCCTTCTAAATCGAGAATCGTTTCTATGCAAGCGAAAGGATTTTCTTTTGGGATACGACTATCTCCTTTCCGATGCACTATTCCTTCTTTACTGAATCCCTCGCTCCCTCACATTGCCGAATTAACACAGAAATTGCGTCGCTATGAAATACTATGGGTTCTATGACTTCTCCTTCGAAATCGAGTAACGTTTCTATGCAAACGAAAGGATTTTCTTTTGGGATACGACTATCTCCTTTCCGATACACTATTCCTTCATTACTGTATCCCTTGCTCCCTCACATTGACGAATTAACACAGAAATTGCGTCGCTATGAAATACTATGTGTTCTATGACTTCTCCTGCTAAATTGAGTAACGTTTCTATGCAAACGACAGGATTTTCTTTTGGGATACGACTATCTCCTCTCCGATGCACTATTCCTTCTTTACTGCATCCCTCGCTCCCTCAAATTGACGAATTAACACAGAAATTGCGCCGCTATGAAATACCATGGGTTCTATGACTTCTCCTTCGAAATCGAGTAACGTTTCTATGCAAACGAAAGGATTTTCTTTTGGGGTACGACTATCTCCTTTCCGATGCACTATTCCATCATTACTGCATCCCTTGCTCCCTCACATTGACGAATTAACACAGAAATTGCGTCGCTATGAAATACTATGGGTTCTATGACTTCTCCTACTAAATCGAGTAACGTTTCTATGCAGTCGACAGGATTTTCTTTTTGGATACGACTATCTCCTCTCCGATGCACTATTCCTTCTTTACTGCATCCCTCGCTCCCTCACATTGACGAATTAACACAGAAATTGCGTCGCTGTGAAATACTATGGGTTCTATGATTTCTCCTTCTAAATCGAGTAATGTTTCTATGCAAACGAAAGGATTTTCTTTTGCGATACGACTATCTCCTTTCCGATGCACTATTCCTTTTTTACTGCATCCCTCGCTCCCTCACATTGCCGAATTAACACAGAAATTACGTCGCTTTGAAATACTATGGGTTTTATGACTTCCCCTTCTAAATCGAGTAACGTTTCTAACGAAACATAAGGATTTTCTTTCGGGATACGAGTATCTCCTTTACGATGCACTATTCCTTTTTTACTGCATCCCTCGCTCCCTCACATTGACGAATTAACACAGAAATTGCGCCGCTATGAAGCACTATGGGTTCTATGACTTCTCCTTCGAAATCGAGTAACGTTTCTATGCAAACGAAAGGATTTTCTTTTGGGATACGACTATCTCCTTTCCGATACACTATTCCTTCTTTACTGCATCCCTTGCTCCCTCACATTGACGAATTAACACAGAAATTGCGTCGCTATGAAATACTATGTGTTCTATGACTTCTCCTGCTAAATCGAGTAACGTTTCTATGCAAACGACAGGATTTTCTTTTGGGATACGACTATTTCCTCTCCGATGCACTATTCCTTCTTTACTGCATCCCTCGCTCCCTCAAATTGACGAATTAACAAAGAAATTGCGCCGCTATGAAATACCATGGGTTCTATGACTTCTCCTTCGAAATCGAGTAACGTTTCTATGCAAACGAAAGGATTTTCTTTTGGGGTACGACTATCTCCTTTCCGATGCACTATTCCTTCTTTACTGCATCCCTTGCTCCCTCACATTGACGAATTAACACATAAATTGCGTCGCTATGAAATACTATGGGTTCTATGACTTCTCCTGCTAAATCGAGTAACGTTTCTATGCAAACGACAGGATTTTCTTTTGGCATACGACTATCTCCTCTCCGATGCACTATTCCTTCTTTACTGCATCCCTCGCTCCCTCACATTGACGAATTAACACAGAAATTGCGTCGCTATGAAATACTATGGGTTCTATGACTTCTCCTTCTAAATCGAGTAACGTTTCTATGCAGTCGGCAGGATTTTCTTTTTGGATACGACTATCTCCTCTCCGATGCACTATTCCTTCTTTACTGCATCCCTCGCTCCCTCACATTGACGAATTAACACAGAAATTGCGTCGCTATGAAATACTATGGGTTCTATGACTTCTCCTTCGAAATCGAGTAACGTTTCTATGCAAACGAAAGGATTTTAGTTTGGGATATGACTATCTCCTTTCCGATGCACTATTCCTTCTTTACTGCATCCCTCGCTCCCTCACATTGTCGAATTAACACAGAAATTGCCTCGCTATGAAATACTGTGGGTTCTATGACTTCACCTTCTAAATCGAGTAACGTTTCTATGCAATCGACAGGATTTTCTTTTGGGATTCGACTTTATCCTTTCCGATGCACTATTCCTTCTTTACTGCATCCCTGCTCCCTCACATTGACGAATTAACACAGAAATTGCGTAGCTTTGAAATATTGTGGGTTCTATGATTTCTCCTTCTAAATTGAGGAACATTTATATGGAAACGACTGGATTTTCTTTTGGGATACGACTATTTCCTTTCCGATGCACTATTCCTTCTTTACTGCCTCCCTCGCTCCCTCACATTGACGAATTAACACAGAAATTGCGTCGCTATGAAATACTATGGGTTCTATGACTTCTCCTGCTAAATAGAGTAACGTTTCTATTCAAACGACAGGATTTTCTTTTGGGATACGACTATCTCCTCTCCGATGCACTATTCCTTCTTTACTGCATCCCTCGCTCCCTCACATTGACGAATTAACACAGAAATTGCGTCACTTTGAAATACTATGGGTTCTATGACTTCCCCTTCTAAATCGAGTAACGTTTCTAATGAAACAAAAGGATTTTCTTTCGGGATACGAGTATCTCCTTTCCGATGCACTATTCCTTTTTTACTGCATCCCTCGCTCTCTCACATTGACGAATTAACACAGAAATTGCGCCGCTATGAAAAACTATGGGTTCTATGACTTCTCCTTCTAAATCGAGTAACGTTTCTATGCAATCGAAAGCATTTTCTTTTGGGATAAGACTATCTATTTTCCGATGCACTACTCCTTCTTTACTGCATCCCTCGCTCCCTCACATTGACGAATTAACACAGAAATTGCGTCGCTATGAAATACTATGGGTTCTATGACTTCTCCTTCTAAATCGAGTAACGTTTCTATGCAATCGACAGGATTTTCATTTGGGATATGACTATATCCTTTCCGATGCACTATTCCTTCTTTACTGCATCCCTGCTCCCTCACATTGACGAATTAACACAGAAATTGCGTAGCTTTGAAATATTGTGGGTTCTATGATTTCTCCTTTTAAATTGAGGAACGTTTATATGGAAACGACTGGATTTTCTTTTGGGATACGACTATCTCCTTTCCGATGCACTATTCCTTCTTTACTGCATCCCTTGCTCCCTCACATTGACGAATTAACACAGAAATTGCGCCGCCACGAAATACTATGGGTTCTATGACTTACCCTTCCAAATCGAGTAACGTTTCTATGCAATCGACAGGATTTTCTTTTGGGATACGACTATCTCCTTTCCGATGCACTATTCCTTCTTTACTGCATAACTTGCTCCCTCACATTGACGAATTAACACAGAAATTGCGTTGCTATGAAATACTATGGGTTCTATGACATCTCCTGCTAAATCGAGTAACGTTTCTATGCAAACGACAGGATTTTCTTTTGAGATACGACTATCTCCTCTCCGATGCACTATTCCCTCTTTACTGCATCCCTCGCTCCCTTACATTCACGAATTAACACAGCAATTTCGTCGCTATGAAATACTATGGGTTCTATGACTTCTCCTTCTAAATCGAGTAACGTTTCTATGCAAACGACACGATTTTCTTTTGGGATACGACTATCTCCTCTCCGATGCACTATTCCTTCTTTACTGCATCCCTCGCTTCCTCACATTGACGAATTAACACAGAACTTGCGTCGCTATGAAATACTATGGGTTCTATGACTTCTCCTTCTGAATCGAGTAACGTTTCTATGCAATGGACAGGATTTTCTTTTGGGATACGACTATCTCCTCTCCGATGCACTATTCCTTCTTTACTGCATCCCTCGCTCACTCACATTGACGAATTAACACAGAAATTGCGTCGCTATGAAATACTATGGGTTCTATGACTTCTCCTTCGAAATCGAGTAACGTTTCTATGCAAACGAAAGGATTTTCTTTTGGGATACGACTATCTCCTTTCCGATGCACTATTCCTTCTTTACTGCATCCCTCGCTCCCTCACATTGCCGAATTAACACAGAAATTGCGTCGCTTTGAAATACTATGGGTTCTATGACTTCCCCTTCTAAATCGAGTAACGTTTCTAATGAAACAAAAGGATTTTCTTTCGGGATACGAGTATCTCCTTTCCGATGCACTATTCCTTTTTTACTGCATCCCTCGCTCCCTCACATTGACGAATTAACACAGAAATTGCGCCGCTATGAAGCACTATGGGTTCTATGACTTCTCCTTCGAAATCGAGTAACGTTTCTATGCAAACGAAAGGATTTTCTTTTGGGATACGACTATCTCCTTTCCGATACACTATTCCTTCTTTACTGCATCCCTTGCTCCCTCACATTGACGAATTAACACAGAAATTCCGTCGCTATGAAATACTATGTGTTCTATGACTTCTCCTGCTAAATCGAGTAACGTTTCTATGCAAACGACAGGATTTTCTTTTGGGATACGACTATCTCCTCTCCGATGCACTATTCCTTCTTTACTGCATCCCTCGCTCTCTCACATTGACGAATTAACACAGAAATTGCGTCGCTATGAAATACTATGGGTTCTATGACTTCTCCTTCTAAATCGAGTAACGTTTCTATGCAGTCGACAGGATTTTCTTTTTGGATACGACTATCTCCTCTCCGATGCACTATTCCTTCTTTACTGCATCCCTCGCTCCCTCACTTTGACGAATTAACACAGAAATTGCGTCGCTATGAAATACTATAAGTTCTATGACTTCTCCTTCGAAATCGAGTAACGTTTCTATGCAAACGAAAGGATTTTCTTTTGGGATACGGCTATCTCCTTTCCAATGCACTATTCCTTCTTTACTGCATCCCTCGCTCCCTCACATTGACGAATTAACACAGAAATTGCCTCGCTATGAAATACTGTGTGTTCTATGACTTCACCTTCTAAATCGAGTAACGTTTCTATGCAATCGACAGGATTTTCTTTTGGGATACGGCTATATCCTTTCCGATGCACTATTCCTTCTTTACTGCATCCCTGCTCCCTCACATTGACGAATTAACACAGAAATTGCGTAGCTTTGAAATATTGTGGGTTCTATGACTTCTCCTTCTAAATTAAGGAACATTTATATGGAAACGACTGGATTTTCTTTTGGGATACGACTATTTCCTTTCCGATGCACTATTCCTTCTTTACTGCATTCCTCGCTCCCTCACATTGACGAATTAACACAGAAATTGCGCGCTATGAAATACTATGGGTTCTATGAATTCTCCTTCGAAATCGAGTAACGTTTCTATGCAAACGAAAGGATTTTCCTTTGGGATACGACTATCTCCTTTCCAATGCACTATTCCTTCTTTACTGCATCCCTCGCTCCCTCACATTGACGAATTAACACAGAAATTGCCTCGCTATGAAATACTGTGTGTTCTATGACTTCACCTTCTAAATCGAGTAACGTTTCTATGCAATCGACAGGATTTTCTTTTGGGATACGACTATATCCTTTCCGATGCACTATTCCTTCTTTACTGCATCCTTGCTCCCTCACATTGACGAATTAACACAGAAATTGCGTAGCTTTGAAATATTGTGGGTTCTATGACTTCTCCTTCTAAATTGAGGAACATTTATATGGAAACGACTGGATTTTCTTTTGGGATACGACTATTTCCTTTCCGATGCACTATTCCTTCTTTACTGCATCCCTCGCTCCCTCAAATTGACGAATTACACAAAAATTGCGCCGCTATGAAATACTATGGGATCTATGACTTCTCCTTCGAAATCGAGTAACGTTTCTATGCGAACGAAAGGATTTTCTTTTCGGGTACGACTATCTCCTTTCCGATGCACTATTCCTTCTTTACTGCATCCCTTGCTCCCTCACATTGACGAATTAACACAGAAATTGCGTCACTATGAAATACTATGGGATCTATGACTTCTCCTGCTAAATCGAGTAACGTTTCTATGCAAACGACAGGATTTTCTTTTTGGATACGACTATCTCCTTTCCGATGCACTATTCGTTCTTTTCTGCATCCCTCGCTCCCTCACATTGACGAATTAACACAGAAATTGCGCCGCTATGAAGTACTATGGGTTCTATGACTTCTCCTTCGAAATCGAGTAACATTTCTATGCCAACGAAAGGATTTTCTTTTGGGATACGACTATCTCCTTTCCGATACACTATTCCTTCTTTACTGAATCCCTTGCTCCCTCACATTGACGAATTAACACAGAAATTGCGTCGCTATGAAATACTATGGGTTCTATGACTTCTCCTGCTAAATCGAGTAACGTTTCTATGCAAACGACAGGATTTTCTTTTGGGATGCGACTATCTCCTCTCCGATGCACTATTCCTTCTTTTCTGCATCCCTCGCTCCCTCACATTCACGAATTAACACAGAAATTGCGTCGCTATGAAATACTATGGGTTCTATGACTTCTCCTGCTAAATCGAGTAACGTTTTTATGCAAACGACAGGATTTTCTTTTGGGATACGACTATCTCCTTTCCGAAGCACTTTTCCTTCTTTACTGCATCCCTTGCTCCCTCACATTGACGAATTAACACAGAAACTGCGTTGCTTTGAAATATTGTGGGTTCTATGACTTCTACTTCTAAATCGAGTACCGTTTCTACAGAAACAAAAGGATTTTCTTTCGGGATACGACTATCTTCTTTCCGATGCACTATTCCTTCTTAACTGCAACCCTCGCTCGATCTCTTTGACAAATTAACACAAAAATTGCGTCGCTATGAAATGGTGTGTGTTCTACGTCTACTCCTTCTAAATCGAGTAACGTTTCTATGGCAACGACAGGATTTTTTTTTGGGATACAACTATCTCCTTTCCGATTCACTATTCCATCTTTACTGCATCCCTCGATAGCTCACAATGTCGAATTAACACAGAAATTGCGTCGCTATGCAATTAAATGGGTTCTGTGACTTTTCCTTATAAATCGAGTAACGTTTCTATGCAATCGACAGGATTTTCTTTTGGTATACGACTATCTCCTTTCCGATGCACTATTCCTTCTTTACTACATCCCTCGCTCCCTCACATTGACGAATTAACACAGATATTGCGTCGCTATGAAATACTATGGGTACTATGACTTCTCCTTCTAAATCGAGTAACGTTTCTATGCAATCGACAGGATGTTCTTTTGGGATACGACTTTATCCTTTCCGATGCACTATTCCTTCTTTAGTGCATCCCTGGCTCCCTCACATTGACGAATTAACACAGAAATTGCGTAGCTTTGAAATATTGTGGGTTCTATGACTTCTCCTTCTAAATTGAGGATCGCTAATTTGGAAACGACTGGATTTTCTTTTGGGATACGACTATTTCCTTTCCGATGCACTATTTCTTCTTTACTGCATCCCTCGCTCCCTCACATTGACGAATTAACACAGACATTGCGCCGCTATGAAATACTATGGGTTCTATGACTTATCCTTCGAAATCGAGTAACGTTTCTATGCAAACGAAAGGATTTTCTTTTGGGATACGACTATCACATTTCCGATGCACTATTCCTTCTTTACTGCATCCCTTGCTCCCCAAATTGACGAATTAATACAGAAATTGCGTCGCTATGAAATGCTATGGGTTCTATGACTTCTCCTGCTAAATCGAGTAACGTTTCTATGCAAACGACACGATTTTCTTTTGGGATACGACTATCGCCTCTCCGATGCACTATTCCTTCTTTACTGCATCCCTCGCACCTTCACATTGACGAATTAACACAGAAATTGCGTCGCTATGAAATACTATGGGTTCTATGACTTCACCTTCTAAATCGAGTAACGTTTCTATGCAATCGACAGGATTTTCTTTTGGGATACGACTATCTCCTTTCCGATGCACTATTCCTTATTTACTGCATCCCTCGCTAGCTCACATTGACGAATTAACACAGAAATTGCGTCGCTTTGAAATACTATGTGTTCTATGACTTCTCCTTCTAAATCGAGTAACGTTTCTAACGAAACAAAAGGATTTTCTTTCGGGATACGACTATCTCCTTTCCGATGCACTATTCCTTCTTTACTGCATCCCTCGCTCTCTCAAATTGACGAATTAAGACAGATATTGCGTCGCTATGAAATACTATGGGTTCTATGACTTCTCCTTCGGAATCGAGTATCGCTTCTACGGAAACGACAGGACTTTCTTTTAGGATACGACTATCTCTTTTCCGATGTACTATTCCTTCTTTACTGCATCCCTCGCTTCCTCACATTGACGAATTAACACTGAAATTGCGTCGCTATGAAATACTATGGGTTCTATGACTTCTTTTTCTAAATCGAGTAACGTCTCTACACAAACGACAGGATTTTCTTTTGGGATACGACTATCTCCTTTCCGATGCACTTTTCCTTCTTAACTGCAACCCCCGTTCGATCTCTTTGACGAATTAACACAAAAAACAGCGTCGCTAAGAAATGGTGTGTGTTCTACGTCTACTCCTTCTAAATCGAGCAACGTTTCTATGGAAACGACAGGATTATCTTTTGGGACACGACTATCTTCTTTCTGATGCACTATTCCATCTTTACTGCATACCTCGCTAGCTCACAATGTCGAATTAACACAGAAATTGATTCGCTATGGGATACTATGGGTTCTATGACTTCTCCTTCTAAATCGAGTAACGTTTCTATGTAAACGACAGGATTCTCTTTTGGGATACGACTATCTCCTTTCCGATGCACTATTCCTTCATTACTGCATCCATCGCTCCCTCACATTGACCAATTAACACAGAAATTGCGTCGCTATGATATGCTATGGGTTCTATGACTTCTCTTTCTAAATCGAGTAACGTTTCTATACAAACGACAGGATTTTCTTTTGGGATACGACTATCTCATTTCCGATGCACTGATCCTTCTCTTCTGTATCCCTCGGTCAATCACGTTGACGAATTAACTCGGAAATAGCGTTGCTATGAAATACTATGGGTTCTATGACTTCTAATTCTAAATCGAGTAACGTTTCTATACAAACGACAGGATTTTCTTTTGGGATACGACTACCTCCACTCCGAAGCACTATTCCTTCTTTACTGCATCCCTCGCTCCCTCACATTGACGAATTAACACAGAAATTGCGTATCTTTGAAATACTAAGGGGTTCTGTGACTTCTCCTTCTAAATCGAGCAACGTTTCTATGGAAACAAAAGGATTTTCTTTCTGGATACGACTATCTCCTTTCCGATGCACTTTTCCCTCATAACTGCAACCCTCGCTCGATCTCTTTGACGAATTAACACAAAAATTGCGTCGCTATGAAATGGTGTGGGTTCTACGTCTACTCCTTCTAAATCGAGTAACGTTTCTATGGAAACGACAGGATTTTCTTTTGGGATACGACTATCTCCTTTCCGATGCACTATTCCATCTTTACTGCACTCTCTCGCTCCCTAACATTGTCAAATTAACACAGAAATTGCGTCGCTATGAAATACTTTGTGTTCTATGACTTGTCCTTCTAAATCGAGTAACGTTTCTATGGAAACGACAGGATTTTCTTTTGGGATACGCCTATCGCCTTTCCGATGCACTATTCCTTCTTTACTGCATCCCTCGCTCCCTCTCATTGACGAATTAACACAGAAATTGCGTATCTTTGAAATACTATGGGTTCTATGACTTCTCCTTCTAAATCGAGTAACGTTTCTATGAAAACAAAAGGATTTTCTTTTGGGATACGACTACTCCTCTCCGATGCACTATTCCTTCTTTACTGTATCCCTCGCTCCCTCACATTGATGAATTAACACAGAAATTGCGTCGCTATGAAATACTGTGGGTTCTATGACTTCTCCTTCTAAATCGAGTTACGTTTCAATGCAATCGACAGGTTTTTCTTTTCGGATACGACTATCTCCTTTCCGATGCACTATTCCATCTTTACTTCATCCCTCGCTCCCTCAAATTGTCAAATTAAAACAGAAATTGCGTCGCTATGAAATACTATGAGTTCTACGACTTCTCCTTCTAAATCGAGTTACGTTTCTATGTAAACGACAGGATTTTCTTTTGGGATACGACTATCTCCTTTCCGATGCACTATTCCATCTTTACTGCATCCCTCGCTCCCTCAAATTGTCAAATTAACACAGATATTGCGTCGCTATGAAATACTATGAGTTCTATGACTTCTCCTTCTAAATCGAGTAACGTTTCTATGTAAACGACAGGATTTTCTTTTGGGATACGACTATCTCCTTTCCGATGCACTATTCCTTCTTTACTACATCCCTCGCTCCCTCACATTGACGAATTAACATAGAAATTGCGTCGCTATGAAATGCTATGGGTTCTACGACTTCTCCTTCTAAATCGAGTAACATTTCTATGCAAACGACAGGATTTTCTTTTGGGATACGACTATCTCCTTTCCGATGCACTATTCCATCGTTACTGCATTCCTCGCTAGCTCACATTGTCGAATTAGCACAGAAATTGCGTCGCTGCGAAATACTATGGGTTCTACGAGTTCTCCTTCAAAATCGAGTAACGTTTCTATGCAAACGCAGGATTTTCTTTTGGCATACGACTATCTCCTTTCCGATGCACTATTCCTTCTTAACTGCAACCCTCGCTCGATCTCATTGACGAATTAAAACAGAAATTACGTCGCTATGAAATATTGTACGTTCTACGTCTACTCCTTCTAAATCGAGTATCGTTTCTATGGAAACCACAGGATTTTCTTTTGGGATACGACTAACTCCTCTCCGATGCACTATTCCTTCTTTACTGTATCCCTCGCTCACTCACATTGACGAATTAACACAGGAATTGCGTCGCTATGAAATACTGTGGGTTCTATGACTTCACCTTCTAAATCGAGTAACGTTTCTATGCAATCGACAGGATTTTCTTTTGGGATACGACTATATCCTTTCCGATGCACTATTCCTTCTTTACTGCATCCTTGCTCCCTCACATTGACGAATTAACACAGAAATTGCGTCACTATGAAATACTATGGGTTCTATGACTTCTCCTGCTAAATCGAGTAACGTTTCTATGCAAACGACAGGATTTTCTTTTTGGATACGACTATCTCCTTTCCGATGCACTATTCGTTCTTTTCTGCATCCCTCGCTCCCTCACATTGACGAATTAACACAGAAATTGCGCCGCTATGAAGTACTATGGGTTCTATGACTTCTCCTTCGAAATCGAGTAACATTTCTATGCAAACGAAAGGATTTTCTTTTGGGATACGACTATCTCCTTTCCGATACACTATTCCTTCTTTACTGAATCCCTTGCTCCCTCACATTGACGAATTAACACAGAAATTGCGTCGCTATGAAATACTATGGGTTCTATGACTTCTCCTGCTAAATCGAGTAACGTTTCTATGCAAACGACAGGATTTTCTTTTGGGATGCGACTATCTCCTCTCCGATGCACTATTCCTTCTTTTCTGCATCCCTCGCTCCTTCACATTGACGAATTAACACAGAAATTGCGTCGCTATGAAATACTATGGGTTCTATGACTTCTCCTGCTAAATCGAGTAACGTTTTTATGCAAACGACAGGATTTTCTTTTGGGATACGACTATCTCCTTTCCGAAGCACTTTTCCTTCTTTACTGCATCCCTGGCTCCCTCACATTGACGAATTAACACAGAAACTGCGTTGCTTTGAAATATTGTGGGTTCTATGACTTCTACTTCTAAATCGAGTACCGTTTCTACTGAAACAAAAGGATTTTCTTTCGGGATACGACTATCTTCTTTCCGATGCACTATTCCTTCTTAACTGCAACCCTCGCTCGATCTCTTTGACAAATTAACACAAAAATTGCGTCGCTATGAAATGGTGTGTGTTCTACGTCTACTCCTTCTAAATCGAGTAACGTTTCTATGGCAACGACAGGATTTTTTTTTGGGATACAACTATCTCCTTTACGATTCACTATTCCATCTTTACTGCATCCCTCGATAGCTCACAATGTCGAATTAACACAGAAATTGCGTCGCTATGCAATTAAATGGGTTCTGTGACTTTTCCTTATAAATCGAGTAACGTTTCTATGCAATCGACAGGATTTTCTTTTGGTATACGACTATCTCCTTTCCGATGCACTATTCCTTCTTTACTACATCCCTCGCTCCCTCACATTGACGAATTAACACAGAAATTGCGTCGCTATGAAATACTATGGGTACTATGACTTCTCCTTCTAAATCGAGTAACGTTTCTATGCAATCGACAGGATGTTCTTTTGGGATACGACTTTATCCTTTCCGATGCACTATTCCTTCTTTAGTGCATCCCTGGCTCCCTCACTTTGACGAATTAACACAGAAATTGCGTAGCTTTGAAATATTGTGGGTTCTATGACTTCTCCTTCTAAATTGAGGATCGCTAATTTGGAAACGACTGGATTTTCTTTTGGGATACGACTATTTCCTTTCCGATGCACTATTTCTTCTTTACTGCATCCCTCGCTCCCTCACATTGACGAATTAACACAGACATTGCGCCGCTATGAAATACTATGGGTTCTATGACTTATCCTTCGAAATCGAGTAACGTTTCTATGCAAACGAAAGGATTTTCTTTTGGGATACGACTATCTCATTTCCGATGCACTATTCCTTCTTTACTGCATCCCTTGCTCCCCAAATTGACGAATTAATACAGAAATTGCGTCGCTATGAAATGCTATGGGTTCTATGACTTCTCCTGCTAAATCGAGTAACGTTTCTATGCAAACGACATGATTTTCTTTTGGGATACGACTATCGCCTCTCCGATGCACTATTCCTTCTTTACTGCATCCCTCGCACCTTCACATTGACGAATTAACACAGAAATTGCGTCGCTATGAAATACTATGGGTTCTATGACTTCTCCTTCTAAATCGAGTAACGTTTCTATGCAATCGACAGGATTTTCTTTTGGGATACGACTATCTCCTTTCCGAAGCACTTTTCCTTCTTAACTGCAATCCTCGCTCGATCTCTTTGACGAATTAACACATAAATTGCGTCGCTTTGAAATACTATGGGTTCTATGAGTTCTCCTTCGAAATCGAGTAACGTTTCTATGCAAACGAAAGGATTTTCTTTTGGGATACGACTATCTCCTTTCCGATGCACTATTCCTTATTTACTGCATCCCTCGCTAGCACACATTGACGAATTAACACAGAAATTGCGTCGCTTTGAAATTCTATGGGTTCTATGACTTCTCCTTCTAAATCGAGTAACGTTTCTAACGAAACAAAAGGATTTTCTTTCGGGATACGACTATCTCCTTTCCGATGCACTATTCCTTCTTTACTGCATCCATCACTCCCTCACATTGACCAATTAACACAGAAATTGCGTCGCTATGATATGCTATGGGTTCTATGACTTCTCTTTCTAAATCGAGTAACGTTTCTATACAAACGACAGGATTTTCTTTTGGGATACGACTATCTCATTTCCGATGCACTGATCCTTCTCTTCTGTATCCCTCGGTCAATCACATTGACGAATTAACTCGGAAATAGCGTTGCTATGAAATACTATGGGTTCTATGACTTCTAATTCTAAATCGAGTAACGTTTCTATACAAACGACAGGATTTTCTTTTGGGATACGACTACCTCCACTCCGAAGCACTATTCCTTCTTTACTGCATCCCTCGCTCCCTCACATTGACGAATTAACACAGAAATTGCGTATCTTTGAAATACTAAGGGGTTCTGTGACTTCTCCTTCTAAATCGAGTAACGTTTCTATGCAAACGCAGGATTTTCTTTTGGCATACGACTATCTCCTTTCCGATGCACTATTCCTTCTTAACTGCAACCCTCGCTCGATCTCATTGACGAATTAAAACAGAAATTACGTCGCTATGATATATTGTACGTTCTACGTCTACTCCTTCTAAATCGAGTATCGTTTCTATGGAAACCACAGGATTTTCTTTTGGGATACGACTAACTCCTCTCCGATGCACTATTCCTTCTTTATTGCATCCCTCGCTCCCTCTCATTGACGAATTAACACAGAAATTGCGTATCTTTGAAATACTATGGGTTCTATGACTTCTCCTTCTAAATCGAGTAACGTTTCTATGAAAACAAAAGGATTTTCTTTCTGGATACGACTATCTCCTTTCCGATGCACTTTTCCCACATAACTGCAACCCTCGCTCGATCTCTTTGATCAATTAACACAAAAATTGCGTCGCTATGAAATGGTGTGGTTTCTACGTCTACTCCTTCTAAATCGAGTAACGTTTCTATGGAAACGACAGGATTTTCTTTTGGGATACCACTATCTCCTTTCCGATGCACTTTTCCCACATAACTGCAACCCTCGCTCGATCTCTTTGATCAATTAACACAAAAATTGCGTCGCTATGAAATGGTGTGGTTTCTACGTCTACTCCTTCTAAATCGAGTAACGTTTCTATGGAAACGACAGGATTTTCTTTTTGGATACCACTATCTCCTTTCCGATGCACTATTCCATCTTTACTGCATTTCTCTCTCCCTCACATTGTCAAATTAACACAGAAATTGCGTCGCTATGAAATACTTTGGGTTCTATGACTTCTCCTTCTAAATCGAGGAACGTTTCTCTGTAAACGACAGGATTTTCTTTTCGGATACGACTATCTCCTTTCCGACGCACTATTCCTTCTTTACTGCATCCCTCGCTCACTCACATTGACGAATTAACACAGGAATTGCGTCGCTATGAAATGCTATGGGTTCTACGACTTCGCCATCTAAATCAAGTAACGTTTCTATTCAAACGACAGGATTTTCTTTTGGGATACGACTACTCCTCTCCGATGCACTATTCCTTCTTTACTGCATCCCTCGCTCCCTCACATTGACGAATTAACACAGAAATTGCGTCGCTATGAAATACTGTGGGTTCTATGACTTCTCCTTCTAAATCGAGTTACGTTTCAATGCAATCGACAGGTTTGTTCTTTTCGGATACGACTATCTCCTTTCCGATCCACTATTCCATCCTTACTGCATCCCTCGCTCCCTCAAATTGTCAAATTAACACAGAAATTGCGTCGCTATGAAATGCTATGGGTTCTACGACTTCGCCATCTAAATCAAGTAACGTTTCTATTCAAACGACAGGATTTTCTTTTGGGATACGACTACTCTTCTCCGATGCACTATTCCTTCTTTACTGCATCCCTCGCTCACTCACATTGACGAATTAACACAGAAATTGCGTCGCTATGAAATACTGTGGGTTCTATGACTTCTCCTTCTAAATCGAGTTACGTTTCAATGCAATCGACAGGTTTTTCTTTTCGGATACGACTATCTCCTTTCCGATGCACTATTCCATCTTTACTGCATCCCTCGCTCCCTCAAATTGTCAAATTAACACAGAAATTGCGTCGCTATGAAATGCCATGGGTTCTACGACTTCGCCATCTAAATCAAGTAACGTTTCTATTCAAACGACAGGATTTTCTTTTGGGATACGACTACTCCTCTCCGATGCACTATTCCTTCTTTACTGCATCCCTCGCTCACTCACATTGACGAATTAACACAGAAATTGCGTCGCTATGAAATACTGTGGGTTCTATGACTTCTCCTTCTAAATCGAGTTACGTTTCAATGTAATCGACAGGTTTTTCTTTTCGGATACGACTATCTCCTTTCCGATGCACTATTCCATCTTTACTGCATCCCTCGCTCCCACAAATTGTCAAATTAACACAGGAATTGCGTCGCTATGAAATGCTATGGGTTCTACGACTTCGCCATCTAAATCAAGTAACGTTTCTATTCAAACGACAGGATTTTCTTTTGGGATACGACTACTCCTCTCCGATGCACTATTCCTTCTTTACTGTATCCCTCGCTCCCTCACATTGACGAATTAACACAGAAATTGCGTCGCTATGAAATGCTATGGGTTCTACGACTTCGCCATCTAAATCAAGTAACGTTTCTATTCAATCGACAGGTTTTTCTTTTCGGATACGACTATCTCCTTTCCGATGCACTATTCCATCTTTACTGCATCCCTCGCTCCCTCAAATTGTCAAATTAACACAGGAATTGCGTCGCTATGAAATGCTATGGGTTCTACGACTTCGCCATCTAAATCAAGTAACGTTTCTATTCAAACGACAGGATTTTCTTTTGGGATACGACTACTCCTCTCCGATGCACTATTCCTTCTTTACTGTATCCCTCGCTCACTCACATTGACGAATTAACACAGAAATTGCGTCGCTATGAAATACTGTGGGTTCTATGACTTCTCCTTCTAAATCGAGTTACGTTTCAATGCAAACGACAGGTTTTTCTTTTCGGATACGACTATCTCCTTTCCGATGCACTATTCCATCTTTACTGCATCCCTCGCTCCCTCAAATTGTCAAATTAACACAGGAATTGCGTCGCTATGAAATGCTATGGGTTCTACGACTTCGCCATCTAAATCAAGTAACGTTTCTATTCAAACGACAGGATTTTCTTTTGGGATACGACTACTCCTCTCCGATGCACTATTCCTTCTTTACTGTAACCCTCGCTCCCTCACATTGACGAATTAACACAGAAATTGCGTCGCTATGAAATGCTATGGGTTCTACGACTTCGCCATCTAAATCAAGTAACGTTTCTATTCAATCGACAGGTTTTTCTTTTCGGATACGACTATCTCCTTTCCGATGCACTATTCCATCTTTACTGCATCCCTCGCTCCCTCAAATTGTCAAATTAACACAGGAATTGCGTCGCTATGAAATGCTATGGGTTCTACGACTTCGCCATCTAAATAAAGTAACGTTTCTATTCAAACGACAGGATTTTCTTTTGGGATACGACTACTCCTCTCCGATGCACTATTCCTTCTTTACTGTATCCCTCGCTCCCTCACATTGACGAATTAACACAGAAATTGCGTCGCTATGAAATGCTATGGGTTCTACGACTTCGCCATCTAAATCAAGTAACGTTTCTATTCAATCGACAGGTTTTTCTTTTCGGATACGACTATCTCCTTTCCGATGCACTATTCCATCTTTACTGCATCCCTCGCTCCCTCAAATTGTCAAATTAACACAGGAATTGCGTCGCTATGAAATGCTATGGGTTCTACGTCTTCGCCATCTAAATCAAGTAACGTTTCTATTCAAACGACAGGATTTTCTTTTCGGATACGACTATCTCCTTTCCGATGCACTATTCCATCTTTACTGCATCCCTCGCTCCCTCACATTGACGAATTAACACAGGAATTGCGTCGCTATGAAATGCTATGGGTTCTACGACTTCGCCATCTAAATCAAGTAACGTTTCTATTCAAACGACAGGATTTTCTTTTGGGATACGACTACTCCTCTCCGATGCACTATTCCTTCTTTACTGTATCCCTCGCTCCCTCACATTGACGAATTAACACAGAAATTGCGTCGCTATGAAATGCTATGGGTTCTACGACTTCGCCATCTAAATCAAGTAACGTTTCTATTCAATCGATAGGTTTTTCTTTTCGGATACGACTATCTCCTTTCCGATGCACTATTCCATCTTTACTGCATCCCTCGCTCACTCACATTGACGAATTAACACAGAAATTGCGTCGCTATGAAATACTGTGGGTTCTATGACTTCTCCTTCTAAATCGAGTTACGTTTCAATGCAATCGACAGGTTTTTCTTTTCGGATACGACTATCTCCTTTCCGATGCACTATTCCATCTTTACTGCATCCCTCGCTCCCTCAAATTGTCAAATTAACACAGGAATTGCGTCGCTATGAAATGCTATGGGTTCTACGACTTCGCCATCTAAATCAAGTAACGTTTCTATTCAAACGACAGGATTTTCTTTTGGGATACGACTACTCCTCTCCGATGCACTATTCCTTCTTTACTGTATCCCTCGCTCCCTCACATTGACGAATTAACACAGAAATTGCGTCGCTATGAAATGCTATGGTTTCTACGATTTCGCCATCTAAATCAAGTAACGTTTCTATTCAATCGACAGGTTTTTCTTTTCGGATACGACTATCTCCTCTCCGATGCACTATTCCATCTTTACTGCATCCCTCGCTCCCTCAAATTGTCAAATTAACACAGGAATTGCGTCGCTATGAAATGCTATGGGTTCTACGACTTCGCCATCTAAATCAAGTAACGTTTCTATTCAAACGACAGGATTTTCTTTTGGGATACGACTACTCCTCTCCGATGCACTATTCCTTCTTTACTGTATCCCTCGCTCCCTCACATTGACGAATTAACACAGAAATTGCGTCGCTATGAAATGCTATGGGTTCTACGACTTCGCCATCTAAATCAAGTAACGTTTCTATTCAATCGACAGGTTTTTCTTTTCGGATACGACTATCTCCTTTCCGATGCACTATTCCATCTTTACTGCATCCCTCGCTCCCTCAAATTGTCAAATTAACACAGGAATTGCGTCGCTATGAAATGCTATGGGTTCTACGACTTCGCCATCTAAATCAAGTAACGTTTCTATTCAATCGACAGGTTTTTCTTTTGGGATACGACTATCTCCTTTCCGATGCACTATTCCATCTTTACTGCATTCCTCGCTCCCTCAAATTGTCAAATTAACACAGGAATTGCGTCGCTATGAAATGCTATGGGTTCTACGACTTCGCCATCTAAATCAAGTAACGTTTCTATTCAATCGACAGGTTTTTCTTTTCGGATACGACTATCTCCTTTCCGATGCACTATTCCATCTTTACTGCATCCCTCGCTCCCTCAAATTGTCAAATTAACACAGGAATTGCGTCGCTATGAAATGCTATGGGTTCTACGACTTCGCCATCTAAATCAAGTAACGTTTCTATTCAAACGACAGGATTTTCTTTTGGGATACGACTACTCCTCTCCGATGCACTATTCCTTCTTTACTGTATCCCTCGCTCCCTCACATTGACGAATTAACACAGAAATTGCGTCGCTATGAAATACTGTGGGTTCTATGACTTCTCCTTCTAAATCGAGTTACGTTTCAATGCAATCGACAGGTTTTTCTTTTCGGATACGACTATCTCCTTTCCGATGCACTATTCCATCTTTACTGCATCCCTCGCTCCCTCAAATTGTCAAATTAACACAGGAATTGCGTCGCTATGAAATGCTATGGGTTCTACGACTTCGCCATCTAAATCAAGTAACGTTTCTATTCAAACGACAGGATTTTCTTTTGGGATACGACTACTCCTCTCCGATGCACTATTCCTTCTTTACTGCATCCCTCGCTCACTCACATTGACGAATTAACACAGAAATTGCGTCGCTATGAAATGCTATGGGTTCTATGACTTCTCCTTCTAAATCGAGTTACGTTTCAATGCAATCGACAGGTTTTTCTTTTGGGATACGACTACTCCTCTCCGATGCACTATTCCTTCTTTACTGTATCCCTCGCTCCCTCACATTGACGAATTAACACAGAAATTGCGTCGCTATGAAATGCTATGGGTTCTACGACTTCGCCATCTAAATCAAGTAACGTTTCTATTCAATCGACAGGTTTTTCTTTTCGGATACGACTATCTCCTTTCCGATGCACTATTCCATCTTTACTGCATCTCTCGCTCCCTCAAATTGTCAAATTAACACAGGAATTGCGTCGCTATGAAATGCTATGGGTTCTACGACTTCGCCATCTAAATCAAGTAACGTTTCTATTCAATCGACAGGTTTTTCATTTCGGATACGACTATCTCCTTTCCGATGCACTATTCCATCTTTACTGCATCCCTCGCTCCCTCAAATTGTCAAATTAACACAGGAATTGCGTCGCTATGAAATGCTATGGGTTCTACGACTTCGCCATCTAAATCAAGTAACGTTTCTATTCAATCGACAGGTTTTTCTTTTCGGGTACGACTATCTCCTTTCCGATGCACTATTCCATCTTTACTGCATCCCTCGCTCCCTCAAATTGTCAAATTAACACAGGAATTGCGTCGCTATGAAATGCTATGGGTTCTAAAACTTCGCCATCTAAATCAAGTAACGTTTCTATTCAAACGACAATATTTTCTTTTGGGATACGACTACTCCTCTCCGATGCACTATTCCTTCTTTACTGTATCCGTCGCTCCCTCACATTGACGAATTAACACAGAAATTGCGTCGCTATGAAATACTGTGGGTTCTATGACTTCTCCTTCTAAATCGAGTTACGTTTCAATGCAATCGACAGGTTTTTCTTTTCGGATACGACTATCTCCTTTCCGATGCACTATTCCATCTTTACTGCATCCCTCGCTCCCTCAAATTGTCAAATTAACACAGGAATTGCGTCGCTATGAAATGCTATGGGTTCTACGACTTCGCCATCTAAATCAAGTAACGTTTCTATTCAAACGACAGGATTTTCTTTTGGGATACGACTACTCCTCTCCGATGCACTATTCCTTCTTTACTGTATCCCTCGCTCACTCACATTGACGAATTAACACAGAAATTGCGTCGCTATGAAATGCTATGGGTTCTATGACTTCTCCTTCTAAATCGAGTTACGTTTCAATGCAATCGACAGGTTTTTCTTTTGGGATACGACTATCTCCTTTCCGATGCACTATTCCTTCTTTACTGTATCCCTCGCTCCCTCACATTGACGAATTAACACAGAAATTGCGTCGCTATGAAATGCTATGGGTTCTACGACTTCGCCATCTAAATCAAGTAACGTTTCTATGCAATCGACAGGTTTTTTTTTTCGGATACGACTATCTCCTTTCCGATGCACTATTCCATCTTTACTGCATCCCTCGCTCCCTCAAATTGTCAAATTAACACAGAAATTGCGTCGCTATGAAATGCTATGGGTTCTACGACTTCGCCATCTAAATCAAGTAACGTTTCTATTCAATCGACAGGTTTTTCTTTTCGGATACGACTATCTCCTTTCCGATGCACTATTCCATCTTTAGTGCATCCCTCGCTCCCTCAAATTGTCAAATTAACACAGGAATTGCGTCGCTATGAAATGCTATGGGTTCTACGACTTCGCCATCTAAATCAAGTAACGTTTCTATTCAATCGACAGGTTTTTCTTTTCGGATACGACTATCTCCTTTCCGATGCACTATTCCATCTTTACTGCATCCCTCGCTCCCTCAAATTGTCAAATTAACACAGGAATTGCGTCGCTATGAAATGCTATGGGTTCTACGACTTCGCCATCTAAATCAAGTAACGTTTCTATTCAAACGACAGGATTTTCTTTTGGGATGCGACTACTCCTCTCCGATGCACTATTCCTTCTTTACTGTATCCCTCGCTCCCTCACATTGACGAATTAACACAGAAATTGCGTCGCTATGAAATACTGTGGGTTCTATGACTTCTCCTTCTAAATCGAGTTACGTTTCTATGCAATCGACAGGTTTTTCTTTTCGGATACGACTATCTCCTTTCCGATGCACTATTCCATCTTTACTGCATCCCTCGCTCCCTCAAATTGTCAAATTAACACAGGAATTGCGTCGCTATGAAATGCTATGGGTTCTACGACTTCGCCATCTAAATCAATTAACGTTTCTATTCAAACGACAGGATTTTCTTTTGGGATACGACTATCTCCTTTCCGATGCACTATTCCTTCTTTACTGTATCCCTCGCTCACTCACATTGACGAATTAACACAGGAATTGCGTCGCTATGAAATACTGTGGGTTCTATGACTTCTCCTTCTAAATCGAGTTACGTTTCAATGCAATCGACAGGTTTTTCTTTTCGGATACGACTATCTCCTTTCCGATGCACTATTCCATCTTTACTGCATCCCTCGCTCCCTCAAATTGTCAAATTAACACAGAAATTGCGTCGCTATGAAATGCTATGGGTTCTACGACTTCGCATCTAAATCAAGTAACGTTTCTATTCAAACGACAGGATTTTCTTTTGGGATACGACTATCTCCTTTCCGATGCACTATTCCTTCTTTACTGCATCCCTCGCTCACTCACATTGACGAATTAACACAGGAATTGCGTCGCTATGAAATGCTATGGGTTCTACGACTTCGCCATCTAAATCAAGTAACGTTTCTATTCAAACGACAGGATTTTCTTTTGGGATACGACTACTCCTCTCCGATGCACTATTCCTTCTTTACTGTATCCCTCGCTCACTCACATTGACGAATTAACACAGGAATTGCGTCGCTATGAAATACTGTGGGTTCTATGACTTCTCCTTCTAAATCGAGTTACGTTTCAATGCAATCGACAGGTTTTCTTTTCGGATACGACTATCTCCTTTCTGATGCACTATTCCATCTTTACTGCATCCCTCGCTCCCTCAAATTGTCAAATTAACACAGAAATTGCGTCGCTATGAAATGCTATGTGTTCTACGACTTCGCCATCTAAATCAAGTAACGTTTCTATTCAAACGACAGGATTTTCTTTTGGGATACGACTACTCCTCTCCGATGCACTATTCCTTCTTTACTGTATCCCTCGCTCACTCACATTGACGAATTAACACAGGAATTGCGTCGCTATGAAATACTGTGGGTTCTATGACTTCTCCTTCTAAATCGAGTTACGTTTCAATGCAATCGACAGGTTTTTCTTTTCGGAAATGACTATCTTCTTTCCGATGCACTATTCCATCTTTACTGCATCCCTCGCTCCCTCAAATTGTCAAATTAACACAGAAATTGCGTCGCTATGAAATGCTATGGGTTCTACGACTTCGCCATCTAAATCAAGTAACGTTTCTATTCAAACGACAGGATTTTCTTTTGGGATACGACTATCTCCTTTCCGATGCACTATTCCTTCTTTACTGCATCCCTCGCTCACTCACATTGACGAATTAACACAGGAATTGCGTCGCTATGAAATGCTATGGGTTCTACGACTTCGCCATCTAAATCAAGTAACGTTTCTATTCAAACGACAGGATTTTCTTTTGGGATACGACTACTCCTCTCCGATGCACTATTCCTTCTTTACTGCATCCCTCGCTCCCTCACATTGACGAATTAACACAGAAATTGCGTCGCTATGAAATACTGTGGGTTCTATGACTTCTCCTTCTAAATCGAGTTACGTTTCAATGCAATCGACAGGTTTTTCTTATCGGATACGACTATCTCCTTTCCGATGCACTATTCCATCTTTACTGCATCCCTCGCTCCCTCAAATTGTCAAATTAACACAGAAATTGCGTCGCTATGAAATACTATGAGTTCTATGACTTCTCCTTCTAAATCGAGTAACGTTTCTATGTAAACGACAGGATTTTCTTTTGGGATACGACTATCTCCTTTCCGATGCACTATTCCATCTTTACTGCATCCCTCGCTCCCTCAAATTGTCAAATTAACACAGAAATTGCGTCGCTATGAAATACTATGAGTTCTATGACTTCTCCTTCTAAATCGAGTAACGTTTCTATGTAAACGACAGGATTTTCTTTTGGGATACGACTATCTCCTTTCCGATGCACTATTCCTTCTTTACTACATCCCTCGCTCCCTCACATTGACGAATTAACATAGAAATTGCGTCGCTATGAAATGCTATGAGTTCTATGACTTCTCCTTCTAAATCGAGTAACGTTTCTATGTAAACGACAGGATTTTCTTTTGGGATACGACTATCTCCTTTCCGATGCACTATTCCATCGTTACTGCATTCCTCGCTAGCTCACATTGTCGAATTAGCACAGAAATTGCGTCGCTGCGAAATACTATGAGTTCTACGAGTTCTCCTTCAAAATCGAGTAACGTTTCTATGCAAACGCAGGATTTTCTTTTGGCATACGACTATCTCCTTTCCGATGCACTATTCCTTCTTAACTGCAACCCTCGCTCGATCTCATTGACGAATTAAAACAGAAATTACGTCGCTATGAAATATTGTACGTTCTACGTCTACTCCTTCTAAATCGAGTATCGTTTCTATGGAAACCACAGGATTTTCTTTTGGGATACGACTAACTCCTCTCCGATGCACTTTTCCTTCTTTATTGCATCCCTCGCTCCCTCACATTGACAAATTAACACAGAAATTGAGTCGCTATGAAATGCTATGAGTTCTACGACTTCTCCTTCTAAATCGAGTAACGTTTGTATGGAAAAGACAGGATTTTCTTTTGGGATACGACTATCTCTTTCCGATGCACTATTCCTTCTTTACTGCATCCCTTGCTCCCACACATTGACGATTTAACACAGAAATTGCGTATCTTTGAAATACTATGGGTTCTATGATATCTCCTTCTAAATCGAGTAACGTTTCTATGGAAACAAAAGGATTTTCTTTCTGGATACGACTACCTCCTTTCCGATGCACTTTTCCCTCATAACTGCAACCCTCGCTCGTTCTCTTTGACGAATTAACACAAAAATAGCGTCACTATGAAATGGTGTGAGTTCTACTTCTCCTCCTTCTAAATCGAGTAACGTTTCTATGGAAACAACAGGATTTTCTTTTGGGATACGACTATCTCCCTTCCGATGCACTATTCCATCTTTACTGCATCCCTCGCTCCCTCACATTGTCAAAATAACACAGAAATTGCGTCGCTATGAAATACTTTGGGTTCTATGACTTCTCCTTCTAAATCAAGTAACGTTTCTATGCAAACGACAGGATTCTCTTTTGGGATATGACTATCTCCTTTCCGATGCACTATTCCTTCTTTACTGCAACCCTCGCTCCCTCACATTGACGAATTAACACAGAAATTGCGTCGCTATGAAATACTATGTGTTCTATGACTTCTCCTTCTAAATCGAGTAACGTTTCTATGCAATCGACAGGATTTTCTTTTGGGATACGACTATATACTTTCCGATGCACTATTCCTTCTTTACTGCATCCCTGGCTCCCTCACATTGACGAATTAACACAGTAATTGCGAATTTTTGAAATATTGTGTGTTCTATGACTTCTACTTCTAAATCGAGTAACGTTTCTATGGAAACAACAGGATTTTCTTTCAGGATACGACTATCTCCTTTCCGATGCACTTTTTCTTCTTTACTGGAACCCTCGCTCGATCTCTTTGACGAATTAACACAAAAATTGCGTCGCTATGAAATAGTGTGGGTTCTACGTCTACTCCTTCTAAATCGAGTAACGTTTCTATGGAAACGACAGGATTTTCTTTTGGAATACGACCATATCCTTTCTGATGCACTATTCCATCTTTACTGCATCCCTCGCTAGCTCACAATGTCGAATTAACACAGAAATTGAGTCGATTTGGAATACTATGGGTTCTATGACTTCTCCTTCTAAATCGAGTAACGTTTCTATGTAAACGACAAGGTTCTCTTTTAGGATACGACTATCTCCTTTCCGATGCACTATTCCTTCTTTTCTGCATCCCTCGCTCCCTCACATTGACGAATTAACACGGAAATTGCGTTGCTATGAAATACTATGGGTTCTATGACTTCTAATTCTAAATCCTGTAACGTTTCTATACAAACGACAGGATTTTCTTTTGGGATACGACTACCTCCACTCCGACGCACTATTCCTTCTTTACGGGTTCTATGACTTCTCCTTCTAAATCGAGTAACGTTTCTATGCAATCGACAGGATTTTCTTTTGGGATACGACTATCTCCTTTCCGATGCACTATTCCTTCTTTACTGCATCCCTCGCTCCCACACATTGACGAATTAACACAGAAATTGCGTATCTTTGAAATACTATGGGTTCTATGACTTCTCCTTCTAAATCGAGCAACGTTTCTATGGAAACGACAGGATTTTCTTTGGGATACCACTATCTCCTTTCCGATGCACTATTCCTTCCTTACTGCATCCCTCGCTCCATCACATTGACGAATTAACACAGAAATTGCGTCGCTATGAAATACTATGGGTTCTATTACTTCTCCTTCTAAATCGAGTAACGTTTCTATGCAAACGACAGGATTTTCTTTTGGGATACGACTATCTCCTCTCCGATGCACTATTCCTTCTTTACTGCATCCCTCGCTCCCTCACATTGACGAATTAACACAGAAATTGCGTAGCTATGAAATACTGTGGGTTCTATGACTTCTCCTTCTAAATCGAGTAACGTTTCAATGCAATCGACAGGATTTTCTTTTCGGATACGACTATCTCCTTTCCGATGCACTATTCCATCTTTACTGCATCCCTCGCTCCCTCAAATTGTCAAATTAACACAGAAATTGCGTCGCTATGAAATATTATGAGTTCTATGACTTCTCCTTGCCAAATCGAGTAACGTTTCTATGTAAACGACAGGATTTTCATTTGGGATACGACTATCTCCTTTCCGATGCACTATTCCTTCTTTACTGCATCCCTCGCTCCCTCACATTGACGAATTAACACAGAAATTGCGTCGCTATGAAATGCTATGGGTTCTACGACTTCTCATTCTAAATCGAGTAACGTTTCTATGCAAAAGACAGGATTTTCTATTGGGATACGACTATCTCCTTTCCGATGCACTATTCCTACTTTACTGCATCCCTCGCTCCCTCACATTGACGTATTAACACAGAAATTGCGTCGCTATGTAATACTATGGGTTCTATGAGTTCTCCTTCAAAATCGATTAACGTTTCTATGGAAACGCAGGAGTTTCCTTTGGCATACGACTATCTCCTTTCCGATGCGCTATTCCTTCTTAACTGCAACCCACGCTCGATCTCATTGACGAATTAAAACAGAAATTACGTCGCTAAGAAATATTGTAGTTTCTACGTCTACTCCTTCTAAATCGAGTAACGTTTCTATGGAAACCACAGGATTTTCTTTTGGGATACGACTATCTCTTTTCCGATGCACTATTCCTTATTTACTGCATCCCTCGCTCCCTCACATTGACGAATTAACACAGAAATTGCGTCGCTATGAAATGCTATGGGTTCTACGACTTCTCCTTCTAAATCGAGTAACAATTCTATGCAAACGACACGATTTTCTTTTGGGATACGACTATCTCTTTTCCGATGCACTATTCCTTCTTTTCTGCATCCCTCGCTCCCTGACATCGACGAATTAACACAGAAATTGCGTCGCTATGAAATACTATGGTTTCTATTAGTTCTCCTTCAAAATCGAGTAACGTTTCTATGGAAACGACAGGATTTTCTTTTGGGATACGACTATCTCCTTTCCGATGCACTATTCCTACTTTACTGCATCCCTCGCTCCTTTACATTGACGAATTAACCCAGAAATTGCGTCGCTATGAAATGCTATGGGTTCTACGACTTCTCCTTCTAAATCGAGTAACGTTTCTATGCAAACGACAGGATTTTCTTTTGGGATACGTCTATCTCCTTTCCGATGCACTATTCCTTCTTTACTGCATCCCTCGCTCCCTCACATTGACGAATTAACACAGAAATTGCGCCGCTATGAAATACTGTTGGTTCTATGAATTCTCCTTCTAAACCTTGTAACGTTTCTATGGAAACGGCAGGATTTTCTTTTGGGATGAGACTATCTCCTTTCCGATGCACTATTCCTTCTTTACTGCATCCCTCGCTCCCTCACATTGATGAATTAACACAGAAATTGCCTCGCTATGAAATACTATTGGTTGTATGACTTCTCCTTCTAAATCGAGTAACGTTTGTGTGCAAACGTCAGGATTTTCTTTTGGGATACGACTATCTCCTTTCCGATGCACTATTCCTTCTTTACTGCATCCCTCGCTCCCTCACATTGACGAATTAACACAGAAATTGCGTCGCTATGAAATACTGTGGGTTCTATGACTTCTCCTTCTAAACCTTGTAACGTTTCTATGGAAATGGCAGGATTTTCTTTTGGGATACGACTATCTCCTTTCCGATGCACTATTCCTTCTTTACTGCATCCCTCGCTCCCTCACATTGACGAATTAACACAGAAATTGCGTCGCTATGAAATACTATTGGTTGTATGACTTCTCCTTCTAAATCGAGTAACGTTTGTGTGCAAACGTTAGGATTTTCTTTTGGGATACGACTATCTCCTTTCCGATGCACTATTCCTTCTTTACTGCATCCTTCGCTCTCTCACATTGACGAATTAACACAGAAATTGCGTGGCTATGAAATACTAATGGTTGTATGACTTCTCCTTCTAAATCGAGTAACGTTTGTGTGCAAACGTCAGGATTTTCTTTTGGGATACGACTATCTCCTTTCCGATGCACTATTCCTTCTTTACTGCATCCCTCGCTCCCTCACATTGACGAATTAACACAGAAATTGCGCCGCTATGAAATACTGTGGGTTCTATGACTTCTCCTTCTAAACCTTGTAACGTTTCTATGGAAACGCCAGGATTTTCTTTTGGGATACGACTATCTCCTTTCCGATGCACTATTCCTTCTTTACTGCATCCCTCGCTCCCTCACATTGACGAATTAACAGAGAAATTGCGTCGCTATGAAATACTGTGGGGTCTATGACTTCTCCTTCTAAATCGAGTGACGTTTCTATGGAAACGGCAGAATTTTCTTTTGGGTTACGAGTATCTCCTTTCCGATGCACTATTCCTTCTTTACTGCATCCCTCGCTTCCTCACATTGACGAATTAACACAGAAATAGCGTCGCTATGAAATACTATGGATTCTATAATTTCTCCTTCTAAATCCAGTAACGTTTCTATGCAAACGAAAGTATTTTCCTTTGGGATACGAGTATCTCCTTTCCGATGCACTATTCCTTCTTTATTGCATCCCTCGCTCCCTCACATTGACGAATTAACACAGAAATAGCGTCGCTATGAAATACTATGGGTTCTATGACTTCTCCTTTGTAATATTATTGGTATTTCCGTTCTACGAAAGCTTTGAGTACCCTTTGAAAGACATTTGTTTTGTATAATTTACATAATTGTAAAGATGCGCATATAGCGCGGATGCTAATACATCGATTGCGCAGTCAAAGAAACATTTTAACAGAAGCTGAACTGTCGTTCCGCTTCGATCTAAATAAAAAGATGACGGTAGAAAACTTCTGTAGGTCTTCAGATTTTAATGTGCTTTTGTTTGTTATGTGAAAACGTAAAGGAGGTCGACTTTAAGAAAAAAAAGTGAGCGGTCTTGCTAGCGTGCAGACAACTTTATTAATTAATAAAATTAAGGTAATTCATGTTCGAAACTGTACATCAGCAAGTTATTGTTATCGGAGGTGTTGAACAGTGCAAGAATTGTCTTCAACGAAAGGAGAAAAGTAGTGACTATAATTTGTCAAAATAAAAATGTGAGCCAAGGAGACAGCACAGGACAGGCTGAAATCTGATCGCACTATACTGTTAGAAAAGTAAATATGTAAGTTTTATTGTTTATAAATAAGCTCTAATTTTGCTAGTGAGAATTGTTTGAATATATTTAGTGTTTACCAGACTTCTTATTCTGTTCTTTTCCTTTATATTTTTTATCCTCCATGCCATATTATTTTTATAAACGTCAAACAGCCTTTACTACAGCAGAGAACACTGAGGCATCCTGGTCGTAGACAGAAGGCCGCTCCTTGTCTTCTATACAATTCATAGCTGCCCCATTTACTAATGATTTCATTTGCAAATGCATTTTTTTTACTGTTCATTGTGAAAGGTGCCTTAGTTAATTATAAAATTCATACTAATTACGTAAAGAAATCCGGGTTGTTCTTTTCCCAATAATAGAAGTCTTTGCGTAATCAAAACCTAGCGTCCTTCTGACAACGATCAGGAGCCGACCAGAAGACGGACGTCTTCGACCCCTTTCGTGTCTCTCTTTCCAGACTGGAAACACGACATTCTAGTATGAAATACAGATTTAAATTGATAGAATTGAAATATATTTAACGTAAGAAAAATAATATTTTTTTTATCATACTAGATCTGGCGCCCGAACGGGGACCTGATAAAAATTTTTTAATCTGTTCTGTTATTGTTTCATGACATCATCCGGTGGACATCGGGAAGCCGTAAAGGAAGTACTGAACGAAACCGAGGAAGTATTAAAAAAAAAATTCGAAAAATAACAGCAGTGCGCAAAACGACTGATGTAAATACGGTTTTCATTATGCATAAAATCTCGCGTCTTGTATAAAAAAACTGATTTCCGGAATTTCTTTCCTTACTGCTTCATTTTATCCTATCGCTGTTATTTCCTTGCAAAGTTGCTTATTTACGTAGTTAGAATTCGTTTCTGATCATCTCTTCATGCAAAGTTTATTTGTTAGTATTATTAGCATCTTCAATGTTTCTTCGGTTAAGAACACAAGATGGATGCCATAATAGCTGGATTAAGTGTCTAGTAGGTGTTTGTCACTTATTTTCAAAGTTAGGTGCCATCTTGTCTTCTACCCGGTATAGCTCTGCAATTGTCACCTACCGCGGTGTAACGTTTGACTATCAGCGCGCGCATCTCAGAGTTGACGATCGGCGTACCGCGAAATATTTCTTTGAGCAGTTACGTCACAAACTTGAAAATAAACATGGCAGATGACAAAGGAAAGCCGACAAACAGTCTGGATGACGGTGATGACACTGTTGTCAAGTCATACCCACTACGTTCGCGAACGGGAACAGGCAGACCCGATTCGCGAATGGAGAGAACGGCAGACGATGATGGTGTGGGTGACGTATCGTCACAGCAATCATCGTCACAGCAAGCGGGAGAAAATTTGATGGTTGAAATGATGAGAATTTTTTTTCAAGAAAGAGAACAGGAGAAACTGGAAAGGGATGCTTATAAATTACAAAAACAACGTGATAGAGAACAGGAGAAACGGGAAAGGGAAGCTTATAAATTACAAAAACAACGAGATAGACAAGAAAGGGAACAAAAAGAAAGGGAAAAGGAACGGGAGACAGAGCGAAAATGGTTTGACCTGAATACCATGATTGGTACAATGAAAAATATAATATTGATGCCAACTTAGAGGCAAGAATAAGGACAGTCACGGTGGAATATATCTCGGAATTAAGTACTAAAGTTAATGAAAGGATAGAAGGTATTCTGCAGAAGGTAGATGCATGTGAGAGCACAGTAGGTAACGTGCACAAAGACATCAAAGTACAAATCGAAAGTTGCCAGGCAGTTACAACAGAAGTTTCAAAAAAGTCCGCTGAGGTCGAAACTAAAGTAAACAAGCTTGCAGACAATGTCGTCACTCTGCAAGGCCAGGTCAATGACCTGACACAGGCGCTATCCGAAATAAACATTGAAAAGAGGGTGAATGATGCTGCAGCCAACGTACGTTCCCCGATAGGAAAAGAATTTGTAGAATGGGTCGAGACTAAGGAACAGTACATAGAAAACAAGGTTCAACACGACTTAAAAGAAGCCGTTAAGTCAGCCACAGTTGAAGTTTTAGCTGCTCCAGGTACATCAGGAGATACGATTCTCACTGAATTAGGAGAGATTCGTAGAGTTTTTCACCGAGATCTTCCCGAGTGGAAACGACACCTCACTGAGGAAATCGAGCAGTTGAAACGACAAGTCAATGATTTTCCTCACAATAGAAGTGAGCATTCACACTTGCTTTCTTCAGAACATGAATACAATAATAATCCCGTGTCTCGTGTAGAATTCTCTCCACTTGTACATGGACACAGCAGTAAGAATCCGTTAGTACGCAACCAGAATGATCAAGTAACTCTTGTCGAGCTAATGAAAGAAGAAAGCGTTCTCAAGCACCGCGTGTTCTAGCCTTTTCTGCCAGAGAAACGCAACATCCACCCAATGGTTTTTCTGAAGTCATTTAATGGTGTTTTTCCTGAGAGCTGGGATGACAAGCAACGTATGCGCTTTATAGTAGGTTACATTCAAGGAGAGGGTTCTGTCTGGGGAACAGAAGTAATTGACAGATGTAATAATTACGCTGACTTCGAAAAGCAATTTCTGAACAAATTCTGGAGTTCAGGCATACAACAACGCCTTAGAAAGGAGGTATATAATGCTGAAGCGTTTCATACGAGAAGTGCTGGTCTCCGTAGGTACTTCGAGAAATACCTGCGAAAAATACAATATTGGGACACGCCCATTTCCACGAAGGACGTAATTATGATCCTTAAGTCAAAGCTACCGGTATCAATCAGGGAGAAGTTAGTAAATGTCAGTGACGACGACACGGAGGCTTTTCTGTCAGTACTCGACAACCTTGACATGATTCAAGAAGACGTGCGTGCTAGTGCGCGGAGTAATTGTAATCTTGGCCCGCACACTACACAGCCGCACGGTGTAGGCCTTCGACCATAAATATAATAGACTGGCCCTGACGTCATTTTCGTGGCTCCAACATCTCTGGGCTAAAGTCACGTGAATGTTGGCAAAACATGGTTGTTTCGTGTTGCGCTTATGGCTGTACTCAGCGTTTTGTCGGAGGAAATGGCATTACATTTCACGTGTGTTTCTATGATAATGCAGATACGTTTATTGAAATCCGCTGAAGTCACTTTTATATGTTTTTTACACTTGAAATAAAGTATCACGTAAATTAAAGTGTTGAAAGTGATGACTGTAAAGTCAGACTCATATTACATTTTGGAAAGTATCTGTGATAATTCGGTTACAGAAGTAAGTATAAGTGTTTCTCGTTCCTACTCGTAGGTTCCCTAAGGATGAAAACCGAAGGCACATTTGGATACAGGCCCTGAAACGGAAAAACTTTAAGCCATCTGCACATACGCGCCTTTTTGTATATACAAGTGAGATTATAATAAGGTAAGAGCACCTATAGTCGACACATGAAGAGCATTTTTTTTCTACCTTCTAATACTATTAAATAAATGTAGGTTCCAAAATTATTTTCTGAAACTTCAGAGTCTCACCTTTCATCTAAAATATCATTTTTTTTAAACTGATAGTTTAAATTTTTGTAAAAATAGTAGGAACTGAACCTTTGAAGCGCACCTAAAATTGATACTCTAAAACAGACCTGCTCCTAAAATCGACAATTTCGGGACCTATAGTTGACATAATTCCCATATCCCATTTGATTTCCTTTTATAAGTGACTAGAGCTCAAAACACAGCGAATCCAATATTTAAAGTTTTGACACGAGCCCACTCTTACTGTTTAAAAGAATTTTTACGACATTTTACTGTAACTGATAGTTTATAGTAATTTAGTCCTGCTGCCCACCAGAGGGGTCTTCGATATATTTTTTAGATTTTATAAATGGTACTGTGAACAAATCCAGGTCAAATGTAGTTCTGACATAATTTTTCGCAAATAAAAAAGTAATTTTTGTTGGAAGCGTCTGGCAGTCAATTGAGAAATGTGGGTAAAATACGATACAAACACAGGATGGCAGACCGCTCATTTGAAATCCCGCCACGTTTTGCCAACAGTCACGTGGTTTATGTTGCAGCCACATCAGCCCTATAGCTTCTACACAGCAAGGCCAGTCTACTAGTATCTATGGTCGAAGGTGTAGGCGCAGACTCAGGTTATATCATACCAACCCAACAACAGTAAAGAACACGACGTTCCGTGCGATAATAACAACTACTATCGCCGTAACGGGAAGCAGAAACATAAATGCCAGGATCAAAACAGGTACCACCCCATATACCATACAACACAACAGCAATACGGTAATTCACCAGTTAATTACAATGATCGCTATCACTACAATAACGATCGCCAAAATAATAATAATTTCAATGGAAAAGGACGTTGGATTAACACCAACAGTCAACAGCAGTATGGTAACCAGCCTAGATTCCAGCACTGTTCTCAAGGGAGAAATCCTCCAGATCCTTCCAAGCAATACAAACAATAGTATGCTCCAAACTTTAGGAATAGTCCTCCACCTTTTACCAACTATCAAAGTCAAAATCATGAACCTCAAAATTCTCGCATCTATTACGCCCGAGCAAACCCGCCAACACACACCATCTCGACTGAAATTCCGGCAAATAGCTCGCAACTTAGGTGGAATACGGAAGCAAACTTAGTACCGAGCGTACCGCCCGGTACTTCAAAAGTAATTGTGAGCGAAATTCAATCTAATGAACATGCGAAAAACTAAAAGCACACTTTGACCGGATTCACACCTTCAGAACTAATCTCCAGGCAAAGGGAAAGCAATGAATGGACTGATCCCATCCCCAAGATAGAAGGTCCAGAAGTCAACCTAGATAATAAGTTAAGACAAGCCCTGATCTCTCTCACAACTCATGCCAATTTAAGAAAAAAGGCATTTGACAAGCATGTCAATAAAGTTCTGTCGTATCGCCTGAACGAGCGTGTTCTTCTGAGAACACACTTCAAACCATCTCTCATCTTACGTAAAAATCGTAAGTGGCAACACCTATACGAAGGACCGTTTGTTATAGTCAGGAAGCCACATATTGGTTGTTACGTGTTGGCAGATCCAGTTAGTGGACGAATAAAAGGACTTTACCACCATGTAGACCTAAAGAAGTATCATGAAAAACATTTTAAAAAAATATCATTTATTATGTTAAGCTGCAACTTGAAACAAGAGTGTGATCTGTTTAGAAAGTATGTGAATCAACAGCATGTACATGTATTCTGCAGGTGACGTAATCATTTGAGTGAGGTGGACACAAAGTAATGATGGAGCTTGAAAGATATGAAGTGATTGAAGAAGGTACTCTACGGATTTGGAAAATAAGATTTGCTTTAGTTTTAAGGTAGTTTTAAGTTGATTGAGCACGAGAAGACTGCAGTCGTTGAATTGAGTAAGGGATGTGCCAAAGTGCCACCTGCTGCTTTAGTTTTAAGTTATGGCAAATCTCCTTTTTACCAAGTAGTAAAGGTTTTCTTTAAATCCCTCATTCAGACCAGAATGTGAAGTATTAACCTAAGTTGAGCTTTCAAAGGATTGATATTTTAAGTCGCTAGAATCATGTACGATGCAAAACTAATACATTGTAATCTGTAGATTACACCGAGTATAAGCAGCAACATATAGTTAATGTACAAAGAAATTAATAATGGTAACCGCAACTGGAGAGCAACTTTAATTTATTTATTACTATGAGTCAACCAGTTAAGAAATTTGCATTTATAATAAGAATTAGGTCCTGTATTGGAGAAACTTAGAGAGACTATTACTATGTCACGAGTATTATACAGAAACCTTCGATATTAAGACACCTAGTTGAGGCCTGAGATAGTCTGCTTATATTCTTCTGCTATGTCCGCATGCCGTGATTTTGAGATATATTTGAAGATGCTTTGGAAGCGGATTTGTGCGACATTTTAATATTGAAGTCAAGTTATGCTTAAACCAGAGGCTCAGACGATTCTGCGGAGATCTGGGGTGCAAATTTCTCGACCTCCGCTATCGGGTGGAGAAATGTAGGGTCCCCCTGAATAGGTCAGGCGTGCACTACACGCCGGAAGCGGCTACAAGGGTAGCGGAGTACGTGTGGAGTGCACATGGGGGTTTTTTAGGTTAGAGAATCCCCTCCCTAGGCCCGACAAGACGCCTCCTGCGACGCGGCAAGGTAGGAGTAGGCAAAATGCAACAGGGAATAACAATATTAATGTGCTAATAGTAAACTGCAGGAGCGTCTACAGAAAGGTCCCGGAACTGCTCTCATCAATAAACGGTCACAATGCCCATATAGTACTAGGGACAGAAAGCTGGCTGAAACCAGACGTAAACAGTAATGAAATCCCAAACTCAGATTGGAATGTATACCGCAGAGACAGGCTGGACAGTGAAGGGGGAGCCGTGTTTATAGCGATAAGAAGTGCAATAGTATCGAAGGAAATTGACGGAGATCCGAAATGTAAAATAATTTGGGTGAAGGCCACGGTTAAAGCAGGCTCCGACATGGTAATTGGATGTCTCTATAGGCCCCCTGGCTCAGCAGCTGTTGTGGCTGAGCACCTGAAGGATAATTTGGAAAATATTTCGAGTAGATTTCCCCATCATGTTATAGTTCTGGGTGGAGATTTTAATTTGCCGGATATAGACTGGGAGACTCAAACGTTCATAACTGGTGGCAGAGACAAAGAATCCAGTGCTTTAAGTGCTTTATCTGAAAACTACCTTGAGCAGTTAAACAGAGAACCGACTCGTGACGATAACATATTAGACCTTCTGGTGACAAACAGACCCGAACTCTTTGAAACAGTTAACGCAGAACAGGGAATCAGCGATCATAAAGCGGTTACTGCATCGATGACTTCAGCCGTAAATAGAAATATTAAAAAAGTTAGAAAGATTTTTCTGTTTAGCACAAGTGACAAAAAGCAGATTTCAGAGTACCTGTTGGCTCAACACAAAAGTTTTGTCTCAAGTACAGATAGTGTTGAGGATCAGTGGACAAAGTTCAAAACCATCGTACATTATGCGTTAGATGAGTATGTGCCAAGCAAGATCGTAAGAGATGGAAAAGAGCCACCGTGGTACAACAACCGAGTTAGAAAACTGCTGCGGAAGCAAAGAGAACTTCTCAGCTTATATAAACATAGCCAAAGCCTTGCAGACAAACAAAAATTACGCGAAGCGAAATGTAGTGTGAGGAGGGCTATGCGAGAGGCGTTCAATGAATTCGAAAGTAAAGTTCTATGTACTGACTTGGCAGAAAATCCTAAGAAATTTTGGTCTTATCTCAAAGCGGTAGGGGGATCTAAACAAAATGTCCAGACACACTGTGACCAAAATGGTACTGAAACAGAGGATGACAGACTAAAGGCCGAAATACGAAATGTCTTTTTCCAAAGTTGTCTCACAGAGGAAGACTCCACTGTAGTTCCTTCTCTAGATTGTCGCACAAATGACAAAATGGTAGATAGAAATAGACGACAGAGGGATAGAGAAACAATTAAAATCGCTCAAAAGAGGAAAGGCCTCTGGACCTGATGGGATACCAGTTCAACTTTACACAGAGTACGCGAAGGAACTTGCCCCCCTTCTTGCAGCGGTGTACCGTAGGTCTCTAGAAGAGCGTAGCGTTCCAAAGGATTGGAAAAGGGCACAGGTCATCCCCGTTTTCAAGATGGGACGTCGAACAGATGTGCAGAACTATAGACCTATATCTCTAACGTCGATCAGTTGTAGAATTTTGGAACACGTATTGTGTTCGAGTATAATGACTTTTCTGGAGACTTGAAATCTACTCTGTAGGAATCAGCATGGGTTTAGAAAAAGACGGTCATGTGAAACCCAGCTCGCGCTATTCGTCCACGAGACTCAGAGGGCCGTAGACACTGGTTCACAGGTAGATGCCGTGTTTCTTGACTTCGGCAAGGCGTTCGATACAGTTCCCCACAGTCGTTTAATGAACAAAGTAAGAGTATATGGACTATCAGACCAATTGTATGATTGGATTGAAGAGTTCCTAGGTAACAGGACGCAGCATGTCATTCTCAATGGAGAGAAGTCTTCCGATGTAAGAGTGATTTCAGATGTGCCGCAGGGGAGTGTCATAGGACCGTTGCTATTCACAATATACATAAATGACCTGGTGGATGACATCGGAAGTTCACTGAGGCTTTTTGCAGATGATGCTGTGGTGTATCGAGAGGTTGTAACAATGTAAAATTGTACTGAAATACAGGAGGATCTGCAGCGAATTGACGCATGGTGCAGGGAATGGCAATTGAATCTCAATGTAGACAAGTGTAATGTGCTGCGAATACACAGAATGATAGATCCTTTATCATTTAGCTACAAAATAGCAGGTCAGGAACTGGAAGCAGTTAATTCCATAAATTATCTGGGAGTACGCATTAGGAGTGATTTAAAATGGAATGATCATATAAAGTTGATCGTCGGTAAAGCAGATGCCAGACTGAGATTCATTGCAAGAATCCTAAGGAAATGCAATTCGAAAACAAAGGAAGTAGGTTACAGTACGCTTGTTCGCCCACTGCTTGAATACTGCTCAGCAGTGTGGGATCCGTACCAGATAGGGTTGATACAAGACATAGAGAAGATCCAACGGAGAGCAGCGCGCTTCGTTACAGGATCATTTAGTAATCGCGAAAGCGTTACGCAGATGACAGATAAACTCCAGTGGAAGACTCTGCAGGAGAGACGCTCAGTAGCTCGGTACGTGCTTTTGTCAAAGTTTCGAGAACATACCTTCACCGAAGAGTCAAGCAGTATATTGCTCCCTCCTACGTATATCTCGCGAAGAGACCATGAGGATAAAATCAGAGAGATTAGAGCCCACACAGAGGCATACCGACAATCCTTCTTTCCACGAACAATACGAGACTGGAATAGAAGGGAGATCCGATAGAGGTACTGAAGGTACCCTCCGCCACACACCGTCAGGTGGCTTGCGGAGTATGGATGTAGATGTAGATGTAGATGTAGATTTTGAGATACCCGATTATTGCGCAATTTGTCTGCTACTGATGTGCGGTTTACCTGCGACAGCAGCTAATACACCTGCTTGGCTATCATCATTTGTTGCGGGTCGTGGTTGACGTTTCACAAGTGGCTGAACACTTCCTGTTTCCTTAAATAACGCAACTATCCGGCGAACGGTCCGTACACTTGGATGATGTCGTCCAGGATACCGAGCAGCGTACATAGCACACGCCCATTGGGCATTTTGATCAGAATAGCCATCCATCAACACGATATTGACCTCTTCCGCAATTGATAAACCGTCCATTTTAACACGGGTAATGTATCACGAAGCAAATACCGTCCGCGCTGGAGGAATGTTACGTGATACCACGTATTTATACATTTTTGACTATTACAGCGCTATCTATCACAATGCGAAAAAAGTGGTCCAACTAAAACATTCATATATGTTTACGTACTACACGAATATGTAGTAAAAAAATGGGCGTTCCTATTTTAAAAAACGCAGTTGATATCCGTTTGATCTACGGCAGCGCCATCTAGCGGGCCAACCATAGCGCCATCTGGTTTCCCCCTTCAAGTTGGACAAGTTTCGTTCTTTGTAGTTTTTTCGTTTGATGCTTATTTCGTGAGATATTTGGCCCGGTCACTATCAATGGACCACCCTGTATATTGCCAAAAGAAACGCTCCTAAAACCCTCTGCTGGGGCACACCCGAAGTTACTTGTACGTGTGAACACTTGTCCCCGTTCAGAGATATATGTTGTGCTCTGTTTGCTAGCCAGTTCAGTCACACAGCTGGTTTGATATTCCGTACCGTCGTTATTTTGTTGATTAGGCGCCCGTGCGAAACTGTATCGAATGCGTTTCGTAAGGAAAGGAAAATTTTTCGTTGAAAAGTAAATGCTTTTGTCCCGTACTGGGAAATTACTTTGACACAAGAGGTATACATACGAATCGCGTGATTTGTGGAACAACTTCGTGATGTACACTATTTAAACACGACGGATGGCACAGTTTACGAGAGGAGATAAAACTGACAACTTTTCATTCGTTTGAGATAGTCATCGAGAAAAGTACGTGATTGTGTTAATATACGACGTGGAGCAGATTAGAGCAGAATTTAGAGACGGAAGATGCTACAGCAATCAAGACCGCACAGGTCACGTGGCTCGCTTCTTGTCGAAGGAAGAATAAAGCAGTAAAAAAAGTATATGTTTGGCGAATTTGACCCGGAGCATAAGAAGCGATCTCACAGATGTCCATCATTTATGCGTTTTCAAGGTGTATCAGAACTACATTATAGCAAAAGGCAGACACGAGAAAATCGAAGGAAACTTGCTGTGAGTCTCTCGCAGTACTAAATGTATTACCTTGGTGAGAAAAAGCGAAGAGCGAGCCCACTAGAATATCGTCACGCTGCAGTATCGCTCGTGGTAATTGCTTCGCGGTTCTCGTTGTTGTGGCGTCACCAGAGTCGGGTATCAAAATGGTTCATATGGCTCTGAGCACTATGGGACTTAAGGGGCTCCGGAAAGGCTCAAAATCATGAAAAGTTCATGGGCGTGACCCACTGTGGCGCTGTTAAACTGCTGTCAAATGGTGTTATTATTAACGTCCGTGTTCATCAGGTACATTTTAGTGATGTGAGATAAAGTATGTGTTGTGGCTAACCTGTGATGGTTCAATATATATCGCTGGTGTGATTGTCGATTGTTTCATGTTTATTTACTCTGTCGTTATCTCGAAAATATTCGTAATTAATTCTCTTTCTTGAGTCTCTGTTTTGTTGAAGTATAATAATGAGTAAAAGTAAAGTTGCTGTTGCGACTTTCAATGATGGCAACATTGTAAGGTGCAAGGTATTTAGAAATATGGGAATGAAGATAGGTTCTAACATGGTACGAGCGATGCTTGCTTTAGACAAGGAACGCCTTCGGGCTGCAGACAGGGCTGTAAAGAGTCTAGAAATACAAGCAAGAGTAAACAGGAGGAGGAACAAGAGGAAGCTGGAGGAGGAGTTTGCAGAGGATGAAGATAATCCATCCTATGGACCTGGAATGCACTAAAAAGTTAATCCAATCTTTGTCGCTCGATCCCAAAACTTTTATTTTCTCATACTAATTACATGTTTTCTAAGGATCTTCCAAACATATTTGTTTCAAACTTTCAGTGAATGTTACACAGTACCTTCTGCATAATTTAACACAGCCTTTTTCCAAAAAAACTGTATATTTTTGAATAAATAAATAAAAAATTGCAAAAAAATGTTGTGAATTTTCATTACAATTGAAAAAAAAATCATCTTTAATAACTGAACTAAAATTTTGTAAAATCCCTGTGTTAAGTTGTAGCCCATATTCCAATAAATAATGTGTAAAAAGTTCAACTTCCTACCTCAAATACTTTGTGAGGAAAGATGTAATTTATAAGCGTTATTTTAACATTGCAAGTATAGGGCGTTCCGGAGCCCCTTAACATCTGAGGTCATAAGTCTCCTAGAACTTGGAACTACTCAAACCTAAGGACAGCACACACTTCCATGCGCGAGGCAGGATTGGAACACGGGACCGTAGCGGTCGCGCGGTTCCAGACTGAAGCACCTAGAACCTCTCGTCCACACCGGCCGGCTAAGTCGGTTATAAAGAGAGGACTTCCGATATCTGTTGTTTCTGATATACTATCGCCAAAAAGCTGCAGAAATACTCAATAAGGATGTGAAAAGGATTTTGAAGAGGTTTATAGATTGGTAACTAGCTTTAAATGCGCTTGCCAGATATCGTTTAAATACAGTATCAGTGGTTCACAGTGTTGGTGGGTCAACTCATGCAAACAGCTGTGTGCAGCAGTTTGTGGGTACGTGGAACGGAACGACCACAGAGGCCCAGTAGCAGCCGAGACACGAGCCGGACTTGGGGTCGTAGGCAGGACACTGGGGAGGTGCGGTCAGCCCAGAGAGGGGGCTGCTTCCGAGTCACTCCCGAGTCCCGTCTTCGAATACGGCAAAAGCGTGTAGGACCCGTACCAAAAAGGACAAACAGGGGACTCTGAAAGGTCACGAGGGCGGGTCCTTTTACTCGTGCGAGATCGTGTCAGGAACGCGAGGAATCTGAACTTGCAGACTCTTGGAGGCAGACGCAAACTGTCCCGCGAAAGCCTGCTTACAAAATTTCGCAGATGATCGTCATGTGACGATCTCTGAGACACTATTCGGCCACTACGCGCCGCTGCCGTAAGGGCCTCCGGCGGAGAACACGGCTGAGCACAGCACTGCAGCACGGGGGCGTCTGTCTAAGCAAAAACTCTGAAAATTTCTGACAGGTGTTACCGTAGAAAGTAACCTCTGCTATGCACTCCGCAGTGTTTTGCAGGGTTTGTACGTTTACACAGTCTTAATAGATATGACGGAGAATACTCGGTGTTAATCGATATGTGTCCATTTGTAACGTCACAATTGTCTGTAATGGCGTGAGGCATTCAGCGATCGGCAGAATACGTGTAACGCAGCTAAAGCGTAGGCAACAGTTACTTCTCGGAAGCACGACATCATTCTAACGTTTTGTGTCATTTACTGCTTGCTTATGTAATTACAATTCGTACTAGTGTTTCAGATAAAACCATATATAGTGCTGTTATCAACGGAGAACCGAGGCATAAGTAATGAAAGCCTTTACATTTTCTGTCATCCGACACGCAGCACAGAACAGATTTCGCAACAACAGTTTCAGCCTGTGCAGCGGCTATTGTCTTACCGTCGAGAGAATACAGAGAAATTCGCCGAATTTGAGACGTCTCCCTGTGTGGAAAGAGTGCCGCAGACATCGACACCTGCTCTGGCAGCACGACGGCACTAATACGGTCCCGAAAAAAAGGCCGTTCCCAGTTACAACGGAATTCTCGGCCCTCAGCGTTTTTTTGGCGATTTATAAACAACGCGTCATTCGTTTATCTGATACCGACGAATTACACATCAGTGAAGTGGAAAGAAATGTGATTTCGATGATCATTTGATGAAGGCTTTTTCTTTTCTATTGTCAGATCGGAAGACTGTTTTCTGTGGATGAACGGAGGAAAAGCAATGCGCTTTACGTCTATTCCCGAAGCATTGAAACTTAAAAACAGAACATTTAAACGCGATGGTCAAATCGCTTCATCGCCTCGTTAGCAAGGGCGAGCTGATTTGGTGGCGTCACTCGTTCTGAAAGGGCGATTCAGCCGTTGGCAAAAGTTTGCTGGCTTTACTAACCACAGATGCGTCCATAGTTCCCAAATATAGCAGAGCACACACATACAGTGAACAGCATACGCAGAAATGAACTATGTCGCTCGATATACTGATAAAAGCGTTTTTTTTCCTTTTTTAACATTTCCTTTAAATGTTAAGGATAATAAGTTGACGTCTCTTCATGTAAGAATAGATGATGAATGCAGCTAGCCGCTAACTTTGTGTAATGTCTTGTCTGTATAGACGTGTATCTGTTGCCTTTAAGATCCCTTCACTTTCACACATAAATCTATACAGTAAAGTAAGGGCCTCCCGTTTTGATGGCTGATCCGTAATAAGACAGGCGAAAAGTTAGACTAATGGAGGATTATTAGTATTTTCTCTATTTTTATTCGCTCTCTCTCTCTCTCTCCTTTATCTATGTACAGTTTTTAATATAATATTTCATTACGTGAAATCAGCCAAATAGTATCTTTGGTGGAGCCCTTCGTCTTAGTATTCAGCGGCTGGCTTGCTGAAAGAGATCTTTACATTTATTATTACTGTTAAGCACTGCATTCAGTCGGGAGAATCAATCGTGTGGACAATTCGTTCCTTTTACGAAAGATTTCGAATTCCAGATGTGTACGAAGCCTTTTTGGACGATTTAACACAGACTCAGTGATTGCAGGCTCTCTTCGACACAGCTGAAACTTCCCCACTAATTACAGGGCCAACGTGATCATCAAATGATTCAGAAAAAAAACTCATTCGTTCATTCCCTCCAGAACAAAAAAGTCACAAACCTTATTCATGAAGGAAATTGTGTATTCAATCCATCTCCATTACATGTCAAGATCTCCGGTGATTCTCAGTCTTAATTATTTTCCGTTTACAGTCTCTTTCTCTTCAAACAAACCGCTAGCGGCACAAATGTTAATGGCTCGCTTTAGCGAGAAGGAAAGCAAAATATGTATCTCTCAGAAACACGTCAATCCCTCAACAGATACTACCGAAGCTGTTCTAGTTACCACTCCAACAACCATGGAGAATACATATATGCATCTCTGTTATTTCAAAGAATAAACGCACTAGAAAATACTTTGGCGTCGTCGAGCTGTCGCCGCATATGTTACGAGAAAATCAGATCAGATACTTTTCCAAAGTGAATGAATGTGGATGGTTTGATTGGCAATGATTAACTGGTGCGTGGTAGAGGGTATTTTCTGTGGGGACATTACACTTTCTAGTCTCAATTTCAGTATAGACCTACGGCAAAAAGAATAACATAATCTGTGTGGCGTACCGTACATGGAGGAACTGGTAAACTTAATCTGTCGGAATAAATAGATGCTACCAGTTTCTTATGGCCAGAAGACAGCGTTGCTTGACAGATAACCAATCTTAACTAAACTGAAACCTGATGAGTATTGCCTCCAGAAACATATATGGATAAGCTCAAGAACTTTAATAGTAGCTGTGCAGTTTCTATGTTTACATCGAAGCACCGGTCCGAACTAAATGAGACTGTCGTAGTAGTATGCGCCATTCGCAGAACTGTTCTCACTACGAGAGAACAACATGAAGTCAGTGAATTAAAGGTTTCAATAGCACATGATATTTCTAACATAGAAATTACGTTTATTGCCCCAATTCGGGCGTGATTTTCAAAGATTGGTACATGTACGATGGCGCCAGTTCTTAGTAGTGGGCTATTTAAACACGGAATGCGGACGCCATATTTCGTACGAGCAGCTACTAATGACAGATTTCTCCTCTGAGTCATCAATGCTGCTACGGTCCTGTTTAAATACGGGGCCGGAAAGTGCAGGATACTGCAGGACTATTTCACGGAGGAAGAAGTAACTACAACGAAAACACTTTGGTGACAGAGGTTGCGCGATTCGATTGTCGAGGCTTAAAATAAGCTATGGAAATTTCTACGTCTGACGGTTGTCACCCGTTGTGTTACGAACGATGGATTAGACGCACGTCATTTATACATTTCAAAAATGTATAAAAGCAGTATCAGAACACGAAGTACTCTCTTTAAATGCTTAACCTTGAAAACAGGACGAATCTTTTGAAAGACTGAACATAACATTTCAGTGAGAAGAGCCTAAGGCCAAGGTCTGTCGATTGTAGGGGCTGCATATGTGGCGTTGCAGACTCGGCCATAATGAACGCGACGCGAGTGTCCATGTTATGACGTCACGGTTGTGTGTCACGGAACGAGGCGTACCGCGATATTCATCGAATATACGTAAATCTTCTCAGGCAGGTGTCTAGCTCTGCATATGCGTTTGCAGGGCAGGCTTGGCTGCGGCGAGTCGTCGGCACTGCTTAAGATGCGAGTGTTTGCCGACCATCACAAGCACACGTGAAACGAAAGTCGTTACAGTTTGCGCAGTAACGAAACACTCATAAATGCTTGGACACTCTCTTTCACGAGTAAGAATTTTAAGCCGAATTAGTGTTTCAAAAGCGTTGCATGGTTGGGAAGTAGGGACGTATGTCAGCCCGCACAGGTTGGCCGCGCTTTCCTGACTGGGAAGGAGCTCCTGGTCCCCGGCAGGAATCCGCCCGGCGCACTTGTGTCGAGGTCCGGTGAGCCAGCCAGCCTGTGGATGGTTTTTAGGCCGTTTTCCATCTGCCTCGGTGAATGCCGGCTGGTTCCCCTTATTCCGCCTCAGCTACAATATGTCGGCGATAGCTGCGCAAAGAAGTTCTCCATGTACGCGTACACCACCATTACTCTACCACGCAAACATATGGCTTACACTCATCTGGTGTGAGACGTTCCCTGGGGGGTCCATCAGGGGCCGAAACGCACCATAACCCTGAAAGAATGGTTCGGTGTGGGGCGGCGGAGGGGTGAAGTGGACTGCGGTAGTCGTCGTGGTGTTGTGGACCACTGCGGCTGCGCCGGGGACGGAGCCTCTCCGTCGTTTCTAGGGCCCCAGTTAACATACAATATATACAAAATACAGTACAATAGAGGTGTATGTCGGTCGTCAGATCTAAAACCCTACGAATAGCGAAGATTTTGAGACGGCCGAAAGTTAATCTCTGACTCACTATACGAGTTTCCTCAACAAATAAGGTCTTCTGATATATCACGCTTCATACCTTGATATTGCGTCGGTACCTGTACTGGATTGAACATAAGTCGTATCTTCTTATTCTGTCTATAAATCGTAAATTACGGATGTTATTTGCTAAAGCCTGATAAAACATATCGTACGTATTGCTGAGAAAAGCGCCAGAAAACTGTATCCTTCCTGTCAAACCGATATTTGGCATTCTCTTCTTGTGGAAACGTTCAACTAAATGAGTCACAGTCCACCATGAACAAGAGTTCATCGAATGACTGAAATTCGGGTATTTGTGAAAATAAAGATCGGTGAGTACAGTGTCTGAAATGGTTGCTGTCGTTCCACATGTCCGAACGTAAGGAGGTTAACCACCCATTACCATTCCGAGTTCTGGAGAAATTAAGTCGACAGAATTACTACATGTCTAACATTAATTCAGCAACGAGCCGTGGCGGATCCGGGAAAACCTCAAGGAGGGAGCGCTGTAGATATTTTGAGCTTTCATTACTTTTACCGTAATAACAAATAATCTAGTCACGTGCAAAGTTTAAGAAAGTTTTATTTAAACTGATTATACGCATATACAAGACAATGACATCTTATGAGATAAGAAACTGACAATTGTGGCTCTCTTCCTTAAATGATGAATTCTATGCGCCTATTCTTCCTGGAAAATTGGTTGATTACATCGTCAATAGGACAATCAATGTCAGGGTGAGTGTTCAACAGAGCTAAGCCACTAAGTCGATCCCTGTGTGCCAGACGATGAGGCGGACGCGCGTGATATATAGGAAAGTACAACTATTCCATAACTCGATTCAGTCAAGCCGAGAAGCGAAAGAAACGAAGGAATAGCGTTCGGGCTGACTGGCGGGGGCGGTGTGGGTGGAAATGCGGGCGTTCCCGTAAAGGTGGAGGGGGGGGGGGGAAGAGGGGGGGAGGCGCTGTGCATATGTATCCACCACTGGCCAGGAGATCAGTCGTTGAAATCAATGCCCGATTCCTGTTATAGATGAGATATAGGCGAGCGCCGTCTATATGTGTATCTCTATAGTTGAAGCTATGGAGGGTGGTATGCCTCCAGTTTCACATACGACAACGAGCAGCGCATAACACAGACACCGGAAACTAAAGCTCTGATAACCTTCGTTCTCTCGATTGCTGCTGCCCAGCTGCAGGACAGAATAATATCGCTGACACAAGTTTTTTTCGTTTTATTGCCTTTTCAGTGAATTAATTGTTAAATTCAATGCGGTCCTCCTCCTGTAATGTGCAGTGTGTAAAAGCCCTCGATAGATCTTCACTTTTTGTGTGTCCGCAGCTCGTGGTCGTGCGGTAGCGTTCTCGCTTCCCACGCCCGGGTTCCCGGGTTCGATTCCCGGCGGGGACAGGGATTTTCTCTGCCTCGTGATGACTGGGTGTTGTGTGATGTCCTTAGGTTAGTTAGGTTTAAGTAGTTCTAAGTTCTAGGGGACTGATGACCATAGATGTTAAGTCCCATAGTGCTCAGAGACATTTACTTTTTGTCTGTTAGCAGGCACGAGTGCAATCTGTCTAAACAGGACAACAGCTGGACACTTTGCCAGGAAATGAAACAGTTTCTCAAACAGCCTTTAAATTCCTCCTCAATACGAAACAGACAGCGCTGTCAACCTTTTTATTACATCTTCACAGTCGATGGCTGATGAGAACGTATCAGCTAATTCCTCGTATATGATTAAGACTTGGCTTTACCTCGAGAGGGGCTTCGGACATTCTCCACAATGCGTGTGATCCAGGTGAGGATAAGAAAACAGTATACAAGTGTTAACGGGCATGGATAAAGAAGTGTTTGTGGTTTTCTTTTTTTTTTTTTTTACATACTAAGAAGTAAGCTCTGGAAGCGCAGTTCGGTGTTGAAGGCCTGGGCGATCTCGCGCACTAGGCGCTGGAAGGTGTAACAAGCCTACCAAAACAAAGGTCAAAATTTAATAATGATGGTGGTGTTGCTCACGCTGCTAAATTCTGCATTTTCGGGCGACAACAAAGTCATTATGTGGCAGGTGTCATTGGATCACAGTTAATAAAGTCATTTCATGTAATAATAAATGAACTAGTCACTCATCTTTTCGTATTTCCCACGCTGGTCTCGTCGTAAAATAATGGCTCAATCGTCGAAAATGTAGGTGGTGATGATTCCAAGCTCGGATGCAAAGAGGCCTATGTTTTATTCTGCTATATTCAAAAGTTTTGTAGGTGCGCTTCACAAACCATTCTTGAAGATTAAACCTCTCAAAGTTAGCGCAATGGTGATGTAAAAAGATAATCAACACTCCGAATTTAAGTTACACTTTTTTTTCATTACTTTTGCTGCAAAATCACGTAACACACGAAACATCACTTCACAATACAAAACATACTCGAAAACACCTTCCTCACTGTTAAAGTTCACATTTTATAAACTGGCTACAATATGCGTTTTTCCAACATGACGTCCAAGACTTGACTTTCTCAAGGTGCGACTGTATAATAATAACCGCTTACGCGCCCAAGAATCAAGAGTTACAAGTACGTCAAAGATCATAGTGACGAAAGAAAGAATACACATAAGGATAATATCGTTGCAATATAAACATACCGATGTATCAAAGTACCTCTACATTAAGGAAATCAAATCTGAATGTTGTCTCAGAAATATGTCAGCTACTTTACAGAAACACAGTAGAGTATTGCTGGTATCGAGAGGTTGAGTCGAGGTGCCGTAATGGTTACGTAATTCAAGTTCCGTTACAAAGGGCAGCTTGCGGATAAGCAGCTCTGTTCTCCTCTGGTAGCGCCTGATTTGTCGCAGGGCGACGGTGCCCGGCCTGTATAACGGGGAGGATGCTAAGTTCACCGGACTTGGTTACGATGTGACGTCATTATGACGTATACACGCTAGATCGAAAACGATAGAAACCGTATATCGATTATTCGACCTTTGTGAACTTTCGAGAGATTGTGACAGTAGCGCTGTGCTCTGCGCCATTCGTTTAAATGTGTTTTGCATTCCTTGCGTTTAAATCGTGTATTGTACTGTGTTTGTGTCCTGTGCGTTGTTTTTCGTTTGCTCGTCTCTAATTATGTGTTCAGCATTCGAGAGACTAATGAGAGGAAAGCTTACCACCATGGAATGCTTTGACACTGCATTCAATCATTTCATACGTCAATCAGTACTAGACACTGACCTTTGGTTAAGATTACATTGAGAAATCCACTTCCCCTCGTATTTCATCTCCGGTCGACGATTTTTCTTCAACAATGCCTCATATTTTTCTTTTTAAGTTCGAAATTCAATCATTCTACACACCAGTCATTACTGGACACTGAGGTACCTGTCTCTGCGGTCCGAGTGTAAAATTACTTGGAATTATGGTTGATAAAAGACTATCTTGGGATGGACATGTAAATTACTTAGCTAACAAACTTGCACGAGTTCTCTTTCAGCCATATAAATTAAGAAAAAAAAGTCAGCAAGAGTATGCTCCTACAATCTAATATGTACTGACAAGACCAATTGTATGAAACCATACTAAAATGTTGATAATAAATAAATATTTTTTCGGCGTAAGCATTCATTACAACAATCACACAATCTAATCTGGTCGGGAGATAAGAAGACTTTACATTTTTACGTGATGTTTTCAAGGCCACGGTCAGGAATATTTCTATTAGTATCCAGCTCTTTTACTTTTATTTTGGCGAAATACATACCCTGCCACACTGAGCTGTTTTCAGAATCGCACGTGTCATAACAAACCACTAGCTGACGACACTTTAGAATCTGGAAGGTTCGTAAAAGTCGCTAGGTGTGTTAATCGACTAAAGCGTAAATACGTCATAATGACGTCACATCGTATCCGGGTTGGGTGAACTCGGCATCCTCCGTACGACGGCGGGGCTGCTCGGCGCCTCGGTGGCGGGCCGCTGGCGCGGCGCCTCGCCGCCGCATGGCTGGCGGGCCGTTCGCTTTGTGCGGGCCACGGCGTGGAGCGGCGTGCAGGTGCGTGCGCGACGGCGTCCGGTGCTTGCTGAGGAGTTAATTTTTTTTTACTACTTCTTTATACGTTTTCTGAAAGATTTTTCCCACAATCTCCTGCTTCTCAGGCGTTTAGGGTATCATCAGCTGGAGGTATCTGTGACAGAAGACCATCCATGAACGCCCGGAGTGCGAAACAGCACTGGCCGGATGCATTAAAATGGCACAGCTGGCCAGCGACGGGGAGTGTGAGATTCACATGTGGGAGTGGACGCACATGTCACAACTGGAGGCCTAGGCGAGGGTCTGCTGTCGGTTAATTTGAAATATTAGGTCGAGCGCCAAGCACGGATTCACTCTTATTTCGGTGCCGAACTCTTGCATGTACAGGGCTATTACAAATGATTGAAGCGATTTCATAAATTCACTGCAGCTCCATTCATTGACATATGGTCACGACACACTACAGATACGTAGAAAAACTCATAAAGTTTTGTTCGGCTGAAGCCGCACTTCAGGTTTCTGGTGCCAGAGCGCTCGAGAGCGCAGTGAGACAAAATGGCGACAGGAGCCGAGAAAGCGTATGTCGTGCTCGAAATGCACTCACGTCAGTCAGTCATAACAGTGCAACGACACTTCAGGACGAAGTTCAACAAAGATCCACCAACTGATAACTCCATTCGGCGATGGTATGCGCACTTTAAAGCTTCTGGATGCCTCTGTAAGGGGAAATCAACGGGTCGGCCTGCAGTGAGCGAAGAAACGGTTGAACGCGTGCGGGCAAGTTTCACGCGTAGCCCGCGGAAGTCGACGAATAAAACAAGCAGGGAGCTAAACGTACCACAGCCGATGGTTTGCAAAATCTTACGGAAAAGGCTAAAGAAGAAGCCTTACCGTTTACAATTGCTACAAGCCCTGACACCCGATGACAAAGTCAAACGCTTTGAATTTTCGGCGCGGTTGCGACAGCTCATGGAAGAGGATGCGTTCGGTGCGAAACTTGTTTCCAGTAATGAACCAACTTTTTTTCTTAACAATGAAAGACACAATGTGCGAATCTGGGCGGTAGAGAATCCTCACGCATTCCTGCAGCAAATTCGCAATTCACCAAATGTTAACGTGTTTTGTGCAATCTCACGGTTTAAAGTTTACGGCCCCTTTTTCTTCTGCGAAAAAAACGTTACAGGACACGTGTATCTGGACATACTGGAAAATTGGCTCATGCGACAACTGGAGACCGACAGCGCCGACTTCATCTTTCAACAGGATGGTGCTGCACCGCACTTCCATCACGATGTTCGGCATTTCTTAAACATTAGATTGGAAAACCGATGGACCGCTCGTGGTGGAGTTCATCATCAGCAATTCATGTCATGGCCTCCACGCTCTCCCGACTTAACCCCATGCGATTTCTTTCTGTGGGGTTATGTGAAAGATTCAGTGTTTAAACCTCCTCTACCAAGAAACGTGCCAGAACTGCGAGCTCGCATCAACGATGCTTTCGAACTCATTGATGGGGACATGCTGCGCCGAGTGTGGGAGGAACTTGATTATCGGCTTGATGTCTGCCGAATCACTAAAGCGGCACATATCGAACATTTGTGAATGCCTAAAAAAAAATTTTTTTGAGTTTTTGTATGTGTGTGCAAGGCATTGTGAAAATATCTCAAATAATAAAGTTATTGTAGAGCTGTGAAATCGCTTCAATCATTTGTAATAACCCTGTACATTTTTCTACCGTTTTCATTTATTTCATGGAACCGCCATTACTCGCGCGAGTAGCTTTCCGCGGCGCTGGCAGCGACAATAACTCGCTGAGACAGCGACAAAGCTCCGTGGGCTGCAGGAGGCAGAGAATTAACGGAAAAACCAACCCGCCTTCTACGTTACAACCATCTGAATCTGTGATTAATGTCTAAGTGTGCTCACTATCAGTAACGTGTCATTATGAAAATATGATGCTGGTTTCGTCATTTTGTGCATCGCGTGCTGGCTTTCCAGTGACGTGGCGGAATATAAGCGGACGACCGGGTTGGGAGTCATTCAGTGATATATCCGTAACGTACGTAAAAACTGAATAATTTAAGCAGTGCTGTTTGAACGACGTTCGCCATCCACCGAGGATACACAGAGTGCGGAAAAAGAATTTGACCAAGAAGCGTAGGGTGGATAGACAGTACGAAACATAGGAATTATAATATAGCAACTAAGGGTCGTAACTGCCCATTACAAGCGATATACGAACCTAATCGAAATCTGACATGTTGACTTTTTACTCAATATAAAAGGTAATTCACAGAAAATGTATACGTAAACACAGTCTTTGGATCAACGAGTGTTCACAATGAGCCGGTTGGTGTCGCCGAGCGGTTCTAGGTGCTTCAGTCTGGAACCGCGCGACCACTACGGTCGCAGGTTCGAATCCTGCCTCGGGCATGGATGTGTGAGATGTCGTTAGGTTAGTTAGGTTTAAGTAGTTCTAAGGTTCTAGGGGACTGATGACCTCAGATGTTTAGTCCGATAGTGCTCAGAACCATTTGAACCACTTTTTCTTCACAATGAGAAAAAGATTGACTTAAAGCATCACAGACCCATGTTTCGTACTTAGCTGAAGTACCACATCGCACTTATTTAGGAATGAAAACAATCACACGGTCCTGTTTCACATCTTAAAAAGTTCAAAGCAAATGAAAAATGAGCCACCAATTAACATGAGTATCTTGTAGCAAATGTTGAAACTGACCACCGTTTTCACGCTGCCATAGCGCTGTAAATACTCAACTGCCAGCTCTATTTCCTTCGTCTGATGCTGTCTTTCCACCCTACTCTTTTGATCAAGTTGTTTCTCTGCACCCTGTATATGCCAGACTTGACACGACATACTGATGGCCGAATACACTTAATTTTTGGTAGGAAGTCCTAAAAAACGGGACTTTGCGATGTCGGTTATTTAAACGCGGCCGATAGCTCACTTTATAAAAGGAAATGAAAATGACACCGTTTTGTTTTACGTGGTCATCAAAAAATTGCGGGATTGTTTTAATATGTGACAGGAATATTAAGCAGACTACGGCAGAAAAATCCGAGATGGAAGACACTGCACGAGTTTAGCGTGTCGACAAGAGAGGGCACGCAATCCGCTTGTCGAGGCGGAAACAATGCATAAAATAAGTTCTGCACTGTGAGTTCTGTACTTGTAAGCCACAGAGTAAAAGACAATCGGACAGATAAAAATGGAAATTCATTTCTTTTGTTAAGAAAACCACGAATGTCTCAGAGCACTCAGTGTGTTATTTCAGTAAGAAGAATGTAAGGCCGGGCTCACTCGATTACAGAGGGACCACATGTGACACTGCAGAGTCGCTACTGGTCGGTATTATGACGTCACCACTGTGCATCAGCAACAGGCGACAGCCGCGATGTTTAGCTGACGAATTACTGTCGGAAAGATGCTTCAGCGACACGCACTAAAGTGTTGTGGAGTGGAAACGCGGTCTAAATGTACGGGAATGTGAAATCACGGAGATGCCAAATGTCCGATGACTACGTATAAATGATTTACAATTGCAATGAGTCAGCTGTAGCAATTTGCAGGGATGCGAGACGGAGTGACCACACAGGCCGAGTTGCGGATGAGGCAGGTGGGGGACTGGCGGTCACTGGCAGAATTCAAATAGCTCTGAGCACTATGGGACTTAACATCTGAGGTCATTAGTCCCCTAGAACTTACAACTAATTAGACCTAAATAACCTAAGGACATCACACACATCCATGCCCGAGGCAGGATTCGAACCTGCGACCGTAGCGGTCGCGCGGTTCCAGACTGAAGCGCCTAGAACCGCTCGGCCACTTCGGCCGGCGCAAAATTAGTTACTTTACATGTACTCACGTAATACTAAGAACCGTCAGTTCTGTCAAAACACAGACTGTAGAGATGAGAATGTACAGCAGTAACTTCCATTTTATTTTTGTCTTGGTGTTGAGAGAACACAGAGGATATCCAAAACGTGTTTACATTTGAAGCACGAGGGAAGAAGCGTCGCAGACATGGACACCTTCTTTCGCAGCACGGCTGTTGTCAGCTGGTCCAGAAAAACTCGGTGGAGGGATTCGTTCGAATCTTAATTTGTTACTCAAATTCAACGCGACAAGAATGCCGAGAGCGTGTGTCACAAGAACGTCGCTGCGAGAAACGCCGTTCCGAGTTGTAACGGAATGTTTTCGGCCAACGCCTGTTTTCGCGGCATTTTGAGAATTGCACGTCTTTGTAATTAATTGTTCGTTTACGCTTTTCTGAAGAGCTGAAAACCTGTGAATGAACTGAGGAGACATGTAATTACGATGATGAGTCGACTAATTTAGTTTCCGAGAGTGATCGATTATGAAAAATATTGTCGCTTATATCATTTTTCAGTGATACGATAGCTATTTTCTGTTGGGGTGAACGACGATTTTTGCTATTCTCTTTCCACGTCTGCGTACGAGTTTTAGCCGCTGTTGCACGACAGTAAGTCGTTACCACTGCACGTGAAGAAACCGATGGTCGACCATCACATGACATGTGTGCAGACGTGATAATTATGAAGCCAGAAGGTGACATTTTTTATATCTCCGCCGTTACTATAGCGACAGTTATTGTACTGTTTTTATACGTGGAGAGAGCGCACAGTGATTATATGCAAGTGGAAGTGTTATGAAACACGATGCCACAAGTGGTTAGTGGAAGCCAGTATCGTTTTCCAGTAAACAATACGGTATGTTATTTCATTTGAGAAAAAGGATGACTTTTGGGAGTTTGTCTGTGAAGGCATAACTCTAAATGTGGCTTTATGTAGCGTAATCACAGTTACGTGTGGCCCACCGACGTGTTTTATCACTTACAAGTTTACTCGCTTATTACCACGCTAAATGCAAAGTCTGACCGCTGTCTGCACATTATCATTTTCTCTTGTTTTCATTTACATCAGAATAGATCCAACACTCGCGAGAGAGTGAAACTGCCGACATTTCGGAGCCCTAGCAGCGGCAGCGACAAAGCTCTGTGGGCTGCAGGAGACGGGGAAGTAACGGAAAGGTGCGATTACATGCGTTCAGAGTCTATACAGTTGCATTATGCAACACCGAAGACGCTTTCACGATTGTGTGTAATCCGTGCTTTCGTTCGAGAAGTATCGGGAAATAAGCCGATCACCCGTTTGGAAGTCATAGACTGGCTCGAGCGAGGTTTGCCATCGAGTACCGGTACACACACCTGACATGACAGCACAAGGGCCCTAACCGCCTTAGAGTTCAATACTTATTCATTGAAAAAACCGAATGTGCTTCAAGGCAGCAAAACAATGGGCAGCTACGGTATCGATTTTTGCTTTTAAAATACAGATGTAAATCCGGCATCTAAAACTGCACTTCGAGAATCGATATGAAAGTGTTTACATGACGAACCAGAAGCGGTACTCGGAGATCGGTTTATGAAAAACACATTTCCTACCCGTATGTAGGACTGTTAAAGTACGTTTCATATTCTCTTTGGCACAATTAAAGTTGAATATTAACATATCGGTCCTTTTCCTGAACGGGAAGAGAGACAAAAAATGTGTTTTTGCGCTTCACATTTCTTCTCTAATCCATATTTATCAATGTGTACAAAAAGCTATCAGAAGTCCTATAACCACTACTGTTCACAATATCCTGCATGGTTTTGTGACAGAACGGTGTCCAGTACAACATATTATTCTTTTTTGAACTGTTGATTCCTGTTCTTGCTGCTGTATCACTGCTTAACACTGCAAGACGCATACTGCCATCTGTCGACTGACGGCTACGCTGCATTCTCCATAACTGCTTTCGTAGTCAACGTCTTCTGTAATACTAGGCGCCAACCGAATATGTCTTTTCATATCTCTGGTTCGGCGCGAATCGCGGATTTTCATGAATTAAAACAGAACACTCGTACATCGAGATCTCTTCTTGTGGGCGAGGACAGAAAGCCATAGCCTGTTAGAATGAAAGAAGTTAAAATAAAATAACTGTGAACGGACAAGACTGACACGCCAAAGAGAGGCGGGTGCTATTTCAAATCCGCCTCCACACAGCGTTATCTTATAACGCAGCCAGTTGACGTGTAGTAAACATTAGTTTGCCTTCGTTCTCGAGCGAAGCGTTGGCAAGCGGTCTAAAATAAATATGTTCTGTTGTTCTTGTGTGGTCTTCAGTCATGAGACTGGTTTGATGCAGCTCTCCATGCTACTCTATCCTGTGCAAGCTTCTTCATCTCCCAGTACCGACTGCAACCTACATCCTTCTGGATCTGCTTAGTGTATTCATCTCTTGGTCTCCCTTTACGATTTTTACCCTCCACGCTGCCCTCCAATACTATATTTGTGATCCCTTGATGCTTCAGAACATGTCCTACCAACCGCGCCCTTCTTCTTGTCAAGTTGTGCCACAAACTCCTCTTCTCCCCAATTCTATTCAATTCCTCCTCATTAATGATGTGATCTACCCATCTAATCTTCAGCATTCTTCCGTAGCACCACATTTCGAAAGCTTCTATTCTCTCCTTGTCCAAACAATTTATCGTCCACGTTTCACTTCCATACATGGCTACACTCCATTCAGAAACTTTCAGAAATGACTTCCTGACATTTAAATCTATACTCGATGTTAACAAATTTCCCTTCTTCAGAAACGCTTTGCTTGGCATGGCCAGTCTACATTTTATATCCTCTCTACTTCGACCATCATCAGTTATGAAACTTCCTGGCAGATTAAAACTGTGTGCCCGACCGAGACTCGAACTCGGGACCTTTGCCTTTCGCGGGCAAGTGCTCTACCATCTGAGCTACCGAAGCACGACTCACACCCGGTACTCATAGCTTTACTTCTGCCAGTATCTCGTCTCCTACCTTCCAAACCTCCTGCCAGGAAGTTTCATATCAGCCCACACTCCGCTGCAGAGTGAAAATCTCATTCTGGAAACATCCCCCAGGTTGTGGCTAAACAATGTCTCCGCAGTATCCTTTCTTTCAGGAGTGCTAGTTCTTCAAGGTTCGCAGGAGAGCTTCTGTAAAGTTTGGAAGGTAGGAGACGAGATACTGGCAGAACTAAAGCTATGAGTACCGGGCGTGAGTCGTGCTTCGGTAGCTCAGATGGTAGAGCACTTGCCCGCGAAAGGCAAAGGTCCCGAGTTCGAGTCTCGGTCGGGCACACAGTTTTAATCTGCCAGGAAGTTTCATATCAGCGCACACTCCGCTGCAGAGTGAAAATCTCATTCTGGAATCATCAGTTACTTTGCTCCCCAAATAGCAAAACTCATCTGCTACTTAAGTGTCTCATTTCCTAATCTAATACCCTCAGCATCGCCCGATTTAATTCGACTACATTCCATTATCCTCGTTTTGATTTGTTGATGTTCATCTTATATCCTCCTTTCAAGACACTCTCTATTCCATTCAACTGCTCTTCCAAGTCCGTTGTTGTCTCCGACAGAATGACAATGTCATCGGCGAAGTTTTTATTTCTTCTCCATGGTTTAACACCTACTCCGAATTTTCCTTTTGTTTCCTTCACCGCTTGCTCAATATACAGATTGAATAACATCGGGGATAGGCTACAACTCTGTCTCACTCCCTTCCCAATCACTGCTTCCCTTTCATAACCCTCGACTCTTATAACTGCCATCTCTTTTCTGCACAAACTGTAAATAGTCTTCCACTCCCTGTATTTTACCCCTACCACCATCAGAATTTGAAAGAGAGTATTCCAGTCAACATTGTCAGAAGCTTTCTCTAAGTCTACAGATGCTAGAAATGTAGGTTTGCCTTTCCTTAATCTATTTTCTAAGATAATTAGTAGGGTCAGTATTGCCTCACGTGTTGCAACATATCTGCGGAATCCAGAATTCGTGTCAGTATTTTGCAGCTGTGGCTTATTAAACTGATATTTCGGTAATTTTCACATCTCTCAACACCTGCTTTCTTTGGGATTGGAATTATTAAATTCTTCTTGAAGTCTGAGGGTATTTCGCCTGTCTCATTCATCTTGCTCACCAAATGGTAGGGATTTGTCAGCGCTGGCTTTCCTAAGGCTGTCAGTAATTCTAATGGAATGTTGTCTACTCCGGGGACCTTGTTTCGACTCAGGTCTTTCAGTGCTCTGTCAAACTCTTCACGCAGTATCATATCTTGCATTTCATCTTCATCTACATCCTCTTCCATTTCCATAATATTGTCCTCAAGTACATCGCCCTTGTATAGACCCTCTATATACTCCTTCCACTTTTCTGATTTCCCTTCTTTGCTTAGAACTGGCTTCCCATCTGAGTTCTTGATATTCATACAAGTCGTTCTCTTATCTCCAAAGGTCTCTTTAATTTTCCTCTAGGCAGTATCTGTCTTACCCCTAGTGAGATAAGCCTCTATATCCATACATTTATCCTCTAGCCATCCCTGCTTAGCCATTTTGCACTTCCTGTCGATCTCATTTTTGAAACGTTTATATTCCTTTTTGCCTGCTTCATTTACTGCATTTTTATATTTTCTCCTTTCATCAATTAAATTCAATATTTCTTCTGTTACGCAAGGTTTTCTACTAGCCCTCGTCTTTTTACCTACTTGATCCTCTGCTACCTTCACTACTTCATCTATCAAAGCTACCCATTCTTCTTCTTCTACTGTATTTATTTCCCCCATTCCTGTCACTTGTTCCCTTATTCTCTCCCTGAAACTCTGTACAACTTCTGGTTTAGTCGGATTATCCAGTTCCCATCTCCTTAAGTTCCCACCTTTTTGCAGTTTCTTCAGTTTTAATCTACAAAATATGTACTACAACCATGAAATAAGTATATCTTGTCTTACTTTGAAAAGAATCGAAATAAATAAATCCTTTTTTTCGTCTGAGTTTCCAACAACGTGGAACATTATTGATCTCAGAAGAAAAATAAATGATCTGAATTTTCTTGTTCGAGCCCACTCCCAACAAAGTGTAGCTTTCAGCAACTTAAAATAATACGTTGTACTATTTTTGTATTTACGAGGTGCATTCAAGTTCTAAGGCCTCCGATTTTTTTTCTCTGGACTGGAAAGAGATAGAAACATGTGCATTGTTTTAAAATGAGGCCGCGTTCATTGTCAATACGTCCGAGAGATGGCAGCACCGTACGGCAGATGGAATTTTACCGCCAGCGGCGAGAATGAGAACGGTTTTAAATACTTAAAATGGCGACGTTTTCCTTACTTGAACAGCGTGCAATCATTCGTTTTCTGAATTTGCATGGTGTGAAACCAAATGAAATTCATCGACAGTTGATGGAGACATGTGGTGATGGAGTTATGGATGTGTTGAAAGTGCGTTCATGGGTGCGACAGTTTAATGAAGGCAGAACGTCGTGTGACAACAAACCGAAACAACCTCGGGCTCACACAAGCCGGTCTGACGACACGATCGAGAAAGTGGAGAGAATTGTTTTGGGGCATCGCCGAATGACTGTTGAACAGATCGCCTCCAGATTTGGCATTTCTGTGGGTTCTGTGCACACAATCCTGCATGACGACCTGAAAATGCGAAAAGTGTCATCCAGGTGGGTGCCACGAATGCTGACGGACGACCACACGGCTGCCCGTGTGTCATGTTGCCAAGCAATGTTGACGCGTAACGACAGCACGAATGGGACTTTCTTTTCGTCGGTTGTGACAATGGATGAGATGTGGATGCCATTTTTCAATCCAGAAACAAAGCGCCAGTCAGCTCAATGGAAGCACACAGATTCACCGCCACCAAAAAAATTTCGGGTAACCGCCAGTGCTGGAAAAATGATGGTGTCCATGTTCTGGGACAGCGAGGGCGTAATCCTTACCCATTGCGTTCCAAAGGGCACTACGGTAACAGGTGCATCCTACAAAAATGTTTTGAAGAACAAATTCCTTCCTGCACTGCAACAAAAACGTCCGGGAAGGGCTGCGCGTGTGATGTTTCACCAAGACAACGCACCCGCACATCGAGCTAACGTTACGCAACAGTTTCTTCGTGATAACAACTCTGAAGTGATTCCTCATGCTCCCTACTCACCTCACCTGACCTGGCTCCTAGTGACTTTTGGCGTTTTCCAACAATGAAAGACACTCTCCGTGGCCGCACATTCACCAGCCGTGCTGCTATTGCCTGAGCGATTTTCCAGTGGTCAAAACAGACTCCTAAAAAAGCCTTCGCCGCTGCCATGGAATCATGGCGTCAGCGTTGTTAAATATTTCTGAAAACAAAGCACCATTCGTGGCATGGGGTAACAAGAGGCATAGGCAATTAGGCGCGACGCTGGAAGAAGCGTTACCTGAATGGAGAGAGAGAGAGGCAGGCTTCAGAGAAAGCGGTCGCGAGTCACGGGCTGGGAGCGACCGGCTGTGTGGCGCATCTCGAGACGGGAAGTCTAAACTAAATCAACAGCAGCAGGATGCGAAGGGCGGGCAAGTTCTGCTACGTAGGAAGAGTACCCAGTAATCTGTGGGCGGCGGAATGGCACTCTGTGGATAGATTAATATGGCGTCACTGATCGGTGACGGAGGATGCTAAGTTCACCCAACCAGGATATGATGTGACGTCATTATGACGTATATACACTTTAGTCGATTAACACACCTATCGACTTTTACGAACGTTCGAGATTCTAAACTGTCGTCAGCTAGTGGCTTGTTTTGACACGTGCGATTCTGATAACAGCTCAGTGTGGCAGCGTATATGTATTTCGCCAAAATAAAAGAGCTGGATATTAATAGAAATATTCCTCACGGTGGCCTTGAAAACACCACGGACAACACGTTTCGTAAAAAAGTGAAGTCTTCTTATGTCCCGACCAAATTAGATTGTGTGATTGTTGTATTGAACGCTTACGCCGAAAATAATATTTATTTATTATCAATATTTTAATATGGTTTCATACAATTGGTCTTGTCAGTACATATTAGATTGTAGCAGCATACTCTTAATTTATATAGCTGAAAGAGAATGCGTGCAAGTTTGTTAGCTAAGTAATTTATATGTCCATCCCAAGATAGTCTTTTATCAACCATAATTCCAAGTAATTTTACACTCGGACCGCAGAGACAGGTACCTTAGTGTCCAGTAATGACTGGTGTGTAGAATGATTGAATTTCGAACTTAAAAAGAAAAATATGAGGCATTGTTGAAGAAAAATCGTCGACCGGAGATGAAATACGAGGGGAAGTGGATTTCTCAATGTAATCTTAACCAAAGGTTAGTGTCTTGACGCATCTAAAGATTTTGGCTGCTGAGTGCTTCTTCTCACTGAGTACGAATGACCGACGCACTTCAGCTGGGTCAGAAGTACATCAATTTCTGCTTGAGATTCACAATAACCACGCAATTGCCCGTCGTCATTGATGCTGAACTGTTTCAGCTTTTCTCTCATTAGTCTCTCGAATGCTGAACACATAATTAGAGACGAGCAAACGAAAAACAACGCACAGGACACACACAGAGTACAATACACGATTTAAACGCAAGGAACGGAAAGCACATTTAAACGAATGGCGCAGAGCACAGCGCTACCCTGTCACAACCTCTCGAAAGTTCACAAAAGTCGATTAGTCGATATACGGTTTCTATGGTTTTCGATGTAGCGTGTATACGTCATAATGACGTCACATCGTATCCAAGTCCGGTGAACTTAGATGCTAAGTTCACCGGACTTGGATACGATGTGACGTCATTATGACGTATACACGCTACATCGAAAACGATAGAAACCGTATATCGACTAATCGACTTTTGTGAACTTTCGAGAGGTTGTGACGGTAGCGCTGTGCTCTGCGCCATTCGTTTAAATGCGTTTTGCATTCCTTGCGTTTAAATCAAAGTCGATTAGTCGATATACGGTTTCTATGGTTTTCGATGTAGCGTGTATACGTCATAATGACGTCACATCGTATCCAAGTCCGGTGAACTTAGCATCCTCCATCGGTGACTGGGACACGGTACTGGACACGCACGTTAGACTGGCAGGATACGCGAGACTCTGCTGCAGGCGCAGTTTCGGAAATTAGTACGCTGCCTCAAGCGGGGAGAGATTCCAATGTTTCGCTTAAACAGAAACACATTGACATCCGTCTTTTTCGTACAAGATCAACTTTTGAATGTAAATCAATAAGACATGTTATGTATCTAATACTTCTACAGACGTACCTGGTAAAAGCGGCCCATGTTTCAAAAGTACACGTAATTTGCTTGACGCTAATTGAGTGTAGAAACAGAAAGTACAGTAACTGACGGATAAGTACTTGACAAAAATTGAAAGTAAAATTGTTAATAATCATGCCGCTCGTAAAGGAGTCTTATACAAAGCCTTTAATATCTTATATCGATACCAAGAAAAGATGCCGATGTTTCAAATGTGCAAAATTAGCAGAATGATCGATAAAGAGAAATTATTAAATGCAGGGAAACACATCACGCGTGGTCTACGGTGTCAGGGTTGCCACGTGACGTCACACGTCAGTGTGGGCCGCTGCCGTCTGTAAACGCGCCTCCTCAGCCGCTGTGGTCACCGTTAAGGCTTCGTGAACGACTTAGCTGTCACTGCAGCTCTGTGATGGAAGACATCTGAAACTAAGTCTTGGTATTATGCGCTTTTCTGCCGCCAAAACTGCAACATCTGTTAACACTATGCGGTACGTAATTCGGTTCGCCCTTGTACTAAGTATTCAGTTTATAAGGTTACATATAAATTCCATGTAGAGGTAATTACAAAATCATACCTGTGTCGGAACAGTAAATGCTCTGGCTGGAGACACGGTGTCCTGGATGATTACATGCTGGACACAAGACCGCCATCTCCTTTGAGCATTTTGCTCGTTCGTTGCCTAAGGAAGTAATAGTCGACTCCGACACGAATTACAGCCTTAGTTAAGAGTAGTTCTTAAGAAATAGTCGAAGTCAATTGTGTGTAAAATGAAATATGGCAAGGACGATAACTGTAGTGAATTGGTTTGTGGACGGCGCTAAGTTTAAATCCGGGTTTGTGCAGAGCTATTAACTCAGTCCCACTACGTAATTTATCGTTATAGAATCCCAAATACTCCGGAGAACATCTCAATTAAACTGCAATCATTCCGTGGCGCCAACGGCAACAATCGACCGCTGATGCACCGACGGAGCTCTGTGGTCTGCAGCAGACGGAGAATTATCGGAAAGATGGACTCGGCTTCTGGATTACTGCGACTTGCATTTGCGATTAATGTCTAAATTGTACTGACAATCAGAACAGCGTCACTATGCGGATGTGATGCTGGTTTCGCGATTTCGCGGATCGCGTGCTGGCAGCATTGGTATGTGATTCTCTTCTTTCTAAAGAAGTACTGCCTGGTCCGTCAGGTAAGAACGATACACGTGTATGTAACGCTTTAAACCTATCTCGTTCTCATCGTGGCGATTTATTAGTCCAAACATTCTGTTTACGTATACATCTACTATAAGTTACCCATCATTTTGGGTAAAGACATCCGTCTGTTAGATTTCAGTTGCGTTCCTGTAGCGCCGAAGATATTCAGTTGCGATCCCTAGTTGCTATACTCAAATTCCTAAGTTTAATGCTGCCGCTCCACCCTACACTTTTGGTCAAATTGTTTTGCCGCAGCCTGTATGACGATGCTGGATGGCAAACCTCGCACACCCAGCGCTGTTCCAGTTATTCCTTTTTTACGTGCGTTATACACACCTCTCATTGGTCCTCAGCTCGGTCATCCGCCTACATTCTGCCACGTCACTGGAAAGCCAGCACGCGATCCGCGAACATGTTGCGAACATCGGTTGTCCATTACTAGTCACGAACAATGTTATGAACAATGTTGCGAACTCAGTGTATACGCGCCTCAATATATTTTGTCTCCATGAATTTTGGTGCTCGTTTGTTGCAAGTCATATGTTCTGTCTTATCCAAAGATACTTCTGGCCGACTTTATCCGCAGTTTCTTTCAGGAGTTCAATCTGTTTTTAGCCTGTTGAAACATCGCGAGTTAAGATGGCTGGATCATCTGCAAATGCTAAGCAATCTACTGTTAATTTTCCTCTGCCGAGAGTAATTGGTTGGTCGATCTTGAGGACTGATTTCAGTTTGCGCCATTCTTGTATCACCTTTTCAAGAACGCAATTGAACAGTAGTGGAGAGAGTCCATCTCCTTGTCTTACTCCTGTTTTGATCAGAATAGGTTGAGAGATTTCCCCCATAAATTTTGTGTCTATTAATGTCTGTTATATGATTGCAAGTGTTTTCAGATCTAAAACCTGTTCTTTTAATATTTGGAATAATGATTGGCGATCAACTGAATTGTAGGCTTTTTTTAAAGTCAACAAAGATGTAAACTACATGTTTGCCACTTATTCTATGATGTCTTAAGATTAGTTTTAAGTTCAGAATTAGCTCTGGATATGAACGGCCTGCTCGGAATCCAGCCTCATGTTCTCCCATTTTTAGCTCTAAATGTTGTTGTGCTCTATCGAGAAAGCACTGGGATAGAATTTTGTAAGCTGCTGATATCAATAAAATTCCCCAATAGTTGTTTATATGCGAGCTATCTCCTTCCTTGTGTAGGGGATGAATTAATGCATTTTTCCAGAAAGCACTGGGATAGAGTTTTGTAAGCTACTGATATCAACAAGATTCCCCTATACTTGTTTACATCCGATCTATCTCCTTTCTTGTGTAGAGAATGAATTAATGCATTTTTCCAGTCGTCCAGAACTCCTTCTGTTTGCCAAATGCCATGTATTATTTCGGTGACTTCTTTTATGGTATTTGGGCCTGCTGATTTGAGGATTTCCGCTACGAGTCCATCTTCAGCTGCAGCTTTATTGTTTTCAAGACGTTTGATCTGTTTGGGGATTTCCTCAACATCCGGTGATAATGAGTTTGGGTTTGTGGATTCAGCGTCCTGAGGCGGAAATTTTTGTGTTTGTTCTGCGCAGTTCAGCAGTTTTGCCAAATAACTTGCTAGTTCTTCGCAATTTTATTGATTGTTTAGTGCAAATTGCCCATTTCCTTTCTTGAAACAACGATTTTGCGGCTGATATCATGTGAGTTAACATCGAGTATAGATTTAAGTGTCAGGAAGTCATTTCTGAAAGTATTTGTATGGAGTGTAGCCATGTATGGAAGTGAAACTTGGGCGGTAAATAGTTTGGGCAAGAAGAGAATAGAAGCTTTCGAAATGTGGTACTACAGAAGAATGCTGAAGATTAGATGGGTAGATCACATAACTAATGAGGAAGTATTGAATAGGATTGGGGAGAAGAGAAGTTTGTGGCACAACTTGACCAGAAGAAGGGATCGGTTGGCAGGACATGTTCTGAGGCATCAAGGGATCACCAATTTAGTATTGGAGGGCAGCGTGGAGGGTAAAAATCGTAGGGGGAGACCAAGAGATGAATACACTAAGCAGATTCTGAAGGATGTAGGTTGCAGTAGGTACTGGGAGATGAAGAAGCTTGCACAGGATAGAGTAGCATGGAGAGCTGCATCAAACCAGTCTCAGGACTGAAGACCACAACAACAACATCATGTGAGTTTTGTTTTGAAATTCTTGTAGAAATTTCCCGTGTTATTGCTTTCAAAGTTTTTCTCGATTTCAAGTAGCTGGTCCTTTTCGAATTTCGTTTAGGTCTTTCTGATTAATTGGGCTGTCTCTTTTCTCACTGCCAAGAATGTTTTCCAATTCTTCTCAGTCTTTCTGCTGTTCCAATTACTGTATGCTTTCTGTCGAGACTGGATTGCTTGTTCACATTCTTCGTTCCACCAAGGGTGTTTTTTTTCTTTTTTGCAGAGATATCACTGTTTGTGCTGTTTCGATTAGTTTGCTTCTAATTGTTGGAGGGCTTTTTCTCTAATTCTTCTGTGAAAGGTGGTTGGATGCGGCTAGTGTCAAATTTGGGCATTAGTGGGTTCCTTTATGTGAACCTCTGAGTTTTTAACTGTAGTTTGATTCTCGTTAGGTAATGGTCTGAGTCTACATTTGCACCCTGTCTTACTTGGATATTCATCGTTTCTCTGTGGTTTGGATAGGAAATTGCTACATAATCAGTTTGGAATTCAGCACCAATGAGTGAGTTGGGTCATCTCCATGTCATTTGTTTTCTTGAGATACATTGACCTGATTTTAAGGTTGAATATTCTGAAGAATTCGACCAATCCCTGTCCATTTTGATTAGTCCATTTATGTGCTGAGAAGTTTCCTATTGTTTTGCTGTATTTTCTTTCTTTGCCTAGCTGCGCATTGAAATCACCTACTAAGATTTTGACGTGGTTTTGTGGAATTTTTGGTATTATTTCTTCTAGTGTTTCCCACGATTTGTCTGACTTTGCGTGATCTGTTTTATTGTCATCATTGATAGGCATGTGTGCATTTGTCAGTGTGTATGTTTTGTTTGCACACTTTATTGTGATTGTTATTAGTCTATTATTTACAGGCTTCACATGCGTTACCGAGTTGAGTCACATGAGTTACCGAGTTGAGTATGCTCTTTTGACTGCAAAAGCAACTCCTAAATGTGGAGTATTTTTGAGAATCCGTTTGTCTGTTTTGCTTTTGAAAAGTCTATAGTTCCCGAAATCCATTGCGTTTTCGTCAGTCAGTCTTGTTTCTTGGAGTGCCGGTATTTCCGATTTTTGTTCGTTAAGGATTTTCTCTAGTTCATACAACTTCCCTACCCGCAAGATAGTATTTCTATTTAAGGTTCCTAAAAATGTTTTGGTATTTGGGCGAAATTGGCCAGAGGTCTCCGACTCCCTCTGTATGGGTGTCAAGCCAGACTCCACAGAATTCGATAGTCTGGTTGTCCTGTTGATGGCAGCAATGGATTGGTTACCATCTGGGGTTAAAATTTGTTTCCTGTTAAGCCTCGTAGTACTTGATCATCACAAGTTTTGGACCGTAGTCCAGTTTCATAGGACTGGAGTGGACAGTTCCAGAACATACATTTCCAGCTACTCCTCTGGTGATCAGACGCTGACCACTTTGCTGCTTGTTGCAAGTCAGACGCAAAGTGGATTTAAGTCAGTTCATCCGCCCTCTCTGCCATTGGGATTTCGCCTCTTCTGCCTTCGAGACCGTTGACCATTTTCCTCATTCCTCAGTTGATCCGCAGGTGCTTATTTGGCTATGCCTTATTCCCACGTCCTGCATATCTACAGGAATTCCCCTATCAGCCATTATTATTATTATTATTATTATTACTACAACTACTAAAAGGAAGTTAACTAAGTTCAGATTGCACTCACTACATTAATGTAGAGTTCAAGCCACAGAATTTCATTTTCCTTCTCATCCTGTAGTAGGCTGTCTGCTGAAGTACTAGGACCGGGCGAAGATATCGCTGGGGCATATCCTGTCGAGGTGCCGATTTCTTGGAGAACATTCTCCAGCAGCTCATAATCGTGACAGGACTTAACAACTCGATTAAGACCAGCTCTTATTGTAATCATGGCGTTCACAATAAGAATAGTTGGTCTGTTCTGGAGAGATCTTCTTATCAAATTTAGTTGGCTAAAGCCCCTTTCCACCTCTGCATTGGACCGCGGTAAAACCCAAAGCATAATAGCAAAATCAGAATTCTCGGAAAGGATTTGAGCCTCTGGCATCTCTGTATGACCTACTGTCATTCCAGAACGCCGCAGTATTGGCGATTTGTTTCCATTGGACAGTAGTGAGCTTGGACCACTGAAAATCAATTTTTGTTACTGTACTGTCTCACAAGCCACATTCCTTAGCCAGCTATACTATTGGTTCTTTTATCGCTCTCGAGCATTCTCGTGGAGCAATTAAGGATACTTATTGCAACACTTTTACATTTTGGGGCAAGCGGCGTTGCAGCTCAGAAGCAAGGGAAACAAGAAATGTTTACATCTCTTCCTTATGACTTTCTCAATCTCAGATGAAATTTTCCTGGGAGCACTCATATTCTGCAGAAAGACTTCGACTTCATGACCTAAGTACATTCTTGGTGACTTGTAACTGCGAACGCCTGCTGTTAAGAGATCGTCCCTGTAGCCTGGTACAACTATTCTCCTTACGAGCCCACTGAGTAGTAAAACAATATCGTTTAGGAGCCGTGACTGGTCTGCAGAATTTGACTGAAATTCCTTGTTTACCAGCTGACATTCTTCCAAATAATGTTTCAGAAAAGTGAGGTAAATTTTGTTTACGTCATCACTGTACACATTATGGAGGACTTGGACAGTGTAGCACTTCTCATGAAGCGCTGCTGTCTCAGAGTGGGTTTTAAGTTCGACCCACTGAGACAAAGCACGAGAAACAACCTCTGAAATAGACACCCGACGTGTACTGCACTTCTGAACTATCTTGAACGGATTAGCTCCGTCATTTATTGCACCGAATAACTTTCTACAAGCAATTTGACGAGATGAAGACTTGGAAAACCAAGAATACGTTTCTGACAACAAAATTTCCAAATTCTGGGACAAAGTTTCAGCTGCAGCAGAAGATGCCGCCAGATGCACGGAATGGCAGAGGCCAGGAATTAAGACGAGGGACTTCTCTTCTGAAATTCTGATGCACACCGTTATTGATGCCTACCATAACTGCTGCATTGTCAGTACCTAAACCACGCATTAAATGAATGTTCAAACGGTACTCATTAAGCAAAGATTTCAAACCATTAGTTACTGCCATTGTGTTGCCTTCCTCTAACTCTACCATTCCCAAGAATGTGGAAACAATGCGACCTTGGGCCTCAGAAAAGTATATGACACACGCAGGTAACAGTCTACTGGCACTAATGTCTAGATTCATCCGAAAGTAAACAGAAATATCCGTATCCTATATCCTTTTCAGACTGGCCGTGAAATATAGGTAAACAATGTCTTTAATCGCACCACTACACTTGCTTCTATGCAAACGCATCTGAGAGACATGGTCAGCACCTATAGAGCACCTTTTTGAAAGGCAGCACAGGTGATCCACAGACCTTATTGCCGAATGTTTAGCCACAAATCAACAGAATGTAGCTTCTGCAACAGAAATTTCATTGGACTGCCTAACTGCATGTGCATGTAGTTGCAACTGCCCCTGTGAGGAAAAGGATTCCGCACCTTTTACATGCTTTTTGATTTTTGAATGATTCAATAAATCCGACAGATGCGAATTTAAATTGCACTGGCAAAATCGACATCACACACTGGAAGGATCGGCGGGGATCTCAACAAGCCGGTCTTTCAATTGTTTGTGGCTAAGAACCTCTTTTCTACGCTTTTGGGGGTATTTTTTGTCCTTTTGGTTCGACATTTTGATGAGACAACTAATAAAATGCAAAGAAAATCATTGATTTCAATGCGATTAACTGCACCATAAACATTCACAATTCAGCTCTATGTACTGTAACGACTTCAGACCGCGGTAACTTGCAAGTGCAGTGCTAAAAGCAAAGAACTAAGACAGGAAAGAATTGTTCTGTTTGTTGAGGCAGGGCAAACACTATATCGAAATCTGATTATTAGAAGTAGCTAGAGCCGTATTGTTGCCAGTTTAGGATTTTTCACGCTGAATATAGTTTCAAAATGTGTAATCGAAAGACTGCCTTAAACGGACAAATATGGTTGCAGACATCAATCCACAAATCCGTTAAAAAATCCATTGATCGCTAAATGCAAAATTTCTGGGGAGCGTTTGAAGACAGGTAATCGGCCAGACATTCTCTCAGAACGGCTGTGTCGAATACTGGACAAAGGTATTTCAATTTCAGTTATTTCTTGAACTCAACAATTTCCCTGTGATAGATGTTTCAATGATGATTATTTAGGGACCGGTTATGACTTTTAGTCGAATTAACCGGATACAGAGTATTCTGAGAATGTGATTTCCGTCAGATGCGACCACGAAATCCATAAATTCAAATCTAAATCTTCGTTATACTTAGTAAGAGATGTTACAGCTTGCCTTCTATTATTGATGAACATTTTTAATCTTGCGTCGATCTCAGAGTGTTTTATTCCAAATTTGTACCGAGTGCGCGTTTGGTGAGACAAGTCCGTTCCTTTACAAGCGTCTCACGCTAGCAAAGCGTCGCCACAAAATCCTGCTCGATGGCAGCCATGAGGTATAAAACAAATCTTCTCACTGAAATGCTGTCGACATCTGCCTGCCCGTGTTGGTTATTTAGTGCATGTGAATGTCTGTCGTTAAAGTAGAACAGTGACCACGTGTTCTCCAAGACTTTCCGTTCCCCTCAGGACTATGCAAATTGGAGCCAACACGGCTTGTAATTCTCAGGTGTGGTATTGTAAAATAGAATTTCGAAAGGTATTTGATACCTTGTAAATAATATCATGAACGTTTGTCAAACTGTTAAGTGCAAAAAGATTAATCGAAAGTAAAAATAAACTTGTAATTTGAAAGCAACTTCCGTTTCTCGCTACCTTGTTTCTAACAATGGCTGAAAAGAGAGTCACGTTAATAGTATTTATGATTAGGCTGCCCCAGTCTTAAGTTCTCGGCACAAGATTAATTCAGGCCACCACGTAGTTTTCTCTGACTGACCCCGATTTCCTATTGCATTATCCGTTGCGACCTTATAAAATATCCGCAGGTGCAAGAGAGCACACGAGAATAAAGTTTAATCGGTGACAGATTGTTATCAGAATTTAGATGGGCCGAAACCTTAAGTCTATTAACGGGCATAATAGTCGGAGAAAGTTACGTCGGCGATAATAAGGGTGTGGCCCAGATCTTCTCTCAAAGCATGAAAGAAACTCCTGCTATCAAAGGTAAGCAACTTCCTCTTTAGCCTGCCATTATAAATTAAATAATTATATAGAAGGGACAGGCAGAGTTAATGAAATGCAAACAAAACTAGTGTGACGGCCCTGCCAGGATTTTGATTCGGACACAGGTTTTTTCAGATCGAGCAGTCAGTTGTGATAGGATGTACTAATTGCACTTCTTTTTCAGGCATCCACAATTCTGTTTTGTGTCCTCTTGCAGCGTTGATAACGGCGTTGAAAATACGGCGGTGCTTTTGTTTTTTAACTGTGTGAAATGTTTTGGAGGGCTAAAGAAATTTGTGAACAATTAATTAGTTTTTTCTTTCCTTTTGGGGTGTAATCATTTCGTTAGGCGTATAGTGGTATGCGAGTTACAAGGGCGCGAGCGCATAGTCGTAGACCTATAGAAAACGCAGAGTGCAACTTGGAGGCAGTGGAGACCGTAACGGCAGCCAAGAAAGCGAGAGCGCGTAAACGCTGACACACGCACAGGGTATGCAGGGCTGCACAAAGGAGCGCGGCAGCGGGCTGCAGTCCGGCGAGCAGGGACCGTTAGAGCAGGCGGGGGTGGGGGTGGGGGTGGCCGAGAGCACGCTTCCGCAAGATGAAACTCTGGAGCGGGCGGCGTGTGTAGAAAGCGCGCAACCAACACTCGCGGTTACCGCTGGTACCAATAATGACATTTTAGGAGAAATTCTTAAACTCGTGCGAAAACAAAACCGTAAATTAGACCAACAGTCGGAAGAACAGAAACGAGTTTCGGAAGATTTAACAAACAAAATTGCTGTCATAGCAGAAGACTTGAGTAAACGGTTCGATGAGCAGGAACAAAGATTTGCGGAACAAACGCAAAAGTTTTGAGAACTCGAAACCCGCGTGAATGCGTTGGCGACAGATAACCACTCAAGTAATAGGGCAATAAGTACCGAAGTCGTAAAATACGTAAGGATATGGAGGAGATTACCGAGCGAATAGAAAATCGAATTGTATTTATTGAAAGTGACTTGCAAGGGCGCTTTGCAGTTGTAGTAAATCCAGAAGTCACAGAACGCGTATGTGAAGAGCAGCAGGAAACTCTAAACAGTGTTTGCCAGCAACTGTGTCCACGAGTGGCTGCACTGAAGGCGCAAGCGGCCGCTGTGGCACAAGCCACGCAGAAAATAGACGTACCGACTTTGGCGGTCGAAAGTGCGTCCGAACGGAGGGAAAATGGATCTGATAGGACACTCCCTGTGGCTGTTCGTGATAGCGAAGAGGCGCAGCCACTATTACGCTTTAAACAGACGCAGAGTGACATAAATAGAAGAAACCGCGAGTTGCCAAATCAACTGCTGCAAGTGAACGAGCGCGAGGCAGCCAGGCGCGGACACGTAGTAGATGGGGGATCATATGACAGCGAAACGGACGCAAACCAAAGTCGAGAAAATGACGAACTCCGTCAAATGGAAGCGCGCCTGATCAATCTACAGATGCAGATCCGAGTTCCGTTAACGAAACTGCGGTCACGACAACAGAAGACGAAACACTGCTGGAGACACTTCACTTCGGTACTGAAGTACTCGTTATTTCCAGACCCAAACACTTTGCAACACTCCCGAATTTGGAATCCACACCTTGATAACGGGGCCATACCTACATGATCGGGGGAGCTGTTAACAAATGAAGTTCGTGTATAACGACCTCCGAGACGAAGCCTATGCTTCATTCGAGAATTCTGGTCAGAGACCGAACAAGAAAGAACAAAATTAGTGACTCTTACGAACGCAGACTATAACGACTGTGATCATCCACTTACTTACTTACTACTCCTCGGCTCCACAGCCCTTGAAGGGCCTTGGCCTGCATCGCAATATTCTATCCGCTCCCTGGCTTTCCGTCTCCATCCTCTGACTCACAGCTTTTTCATGTTTTCTTCAACTCCATCCACCCATCTCTTTCTGCGGCTACCCCCCCGCCGTCTGCCTACAGCCCTGCCATCCAATATCCTCTCACATGCTCCGTCTTCTTCCACTCTGACCACGTTTCTGACCAATTGCTGCGAATGCTAGCGAAGGTGATCGTCCACACCCTGCCGCTTACTCCCGCGACTTAGCTCGACGAAATCAGGATCTCGATGCACCTTACTTACTTCTCAGCTCATTTGAATATGTTTAACAAAACTACCTGAAAAGCTCAGGAGCGAAATAATGATAGCAGGAAGAGGACTAAAAGATGTCACCTCTTTTCAACATCTCCTGCAAGAAGTTTGACGACCGGGAGTCCAAAATAATTCGAATGAAGACAGAAATAGCATAGAAAACGCGTCCCCATGTAATGGTGACCACCGGAATTGGCCGTAACATTCCGCACCGCGCAGGAATTATGATCGGCGGGACAGAAACCGTGGGAGCGGAAGTTGGAGTTGGCGTCCGTAGGACAATCAGAGAGCACGCGATGTGGGTCGCGGACCGCCAAATAACGGCCGAGACTCGGAACGAGTAGCTGAGATGCGATGTGCGGACCCACGCCACAGAGACCGTCAGCGTCAAACGACACGCAGCACGCAAGAATGACTGGATAATGGGACCGAGGGTACGCAAAGAACAGGAGGTAAACCAAACCAGTATATTCTCCGTGGATTTTGAAAAGATCCGTGAAGAATTACTGAAAGAAGGAGACGATATAATTTCGGAATAGTCCCTCGTAATAAATTTAGAAATTAACGGAATAATTGTGCCTTCTGTGCTAGACTCAGGCAGCGAAACGTCGGTGATTAGGGAAGACGTTTTGAATCGTTGCAGTACAAAGTGTGAGTGGCCATCCTTACCACTGTAGAAAACAAAAGCTAGGGGCGCCGTGCAGAGCAAACGTGTGGATGTGCGGAGACAAGTACACCTAGAACTCACGTGCCAGTCACGTGTATTTAACGGTGTATTTTTGGTGCTACCGTTTCTGGCAGCTGAGATGATTGTCGGACGCGACTTTCTAATTACGTATCAAGCTGTCCTTGATTTCAAACGGAGCTGTGTTTCATTAGCCCTGCAAGGGCGCACAGCATAAATAAATTTTAACAACGAGACAGACACCGGCGATCTCGTGTCCGAATTATTCGGTATGAGAATAGAATCGGATGAACCTTTAGGCAGTACTCGGTTTGTACGCAGTATGCAAAACTAAAACCAAGACGCAGGTGTAATGAGAAACAAAGCGGAGCATATCGTGACGGAGGAAGACAGGAGAGAGCTGCAGAAAATTCTGCAACACAACGCAGCAGTGCTTTCAGAAATTCCAGTAACAATACGGGATTTTGTCGACGAATTTCGTGTGAAGCGACATTGCCCATTTTCTGTTCGTTCATATGGGATACCGTCAGTGTCTCGAAGTAAAGTCGAGGCAGAAGTTCAATCAGTGCTATCACAAGGCACCATAGAGACAGCTGTGAGCCCCTGCAACAGCCCGTTACTCCGTGTGGCAAAGGAGGACGGTTCTGTCCGACTCGTGCTCGATTCGAGAAGGATTAATACAATAACTGAGCCGGAAACGGACGGCCCTGAAACGCTAGACGGATTATTACAACGATTTCACGGAGTAAAACTGTTGACCTCACGCGACCTTTGACGAAGCATCTGACAGGTCAATCTCACTCCCTCCTGCAGAAAATGCACTGCCATCTCATGCTACAGGCGATGTTTCCAATTCCGCAAACTTCCGTTCGGGCTTGATGTTTCGTCTTCTGCATTGGTGCGGGCGCTGGACACTGCGATACCGAGGGAAATTAGGGGCAGGGTGACTCCGTACGTAGACGATGTGCTCATTGCAGAGGGGTCGCGGTCACAGCACAGTAAATTGCCCGACGTTCAGCTGAACTCATTCAGAGGTAAAGGACTCCCTGTAAATTTGAGTAAATCCGAATTTGGTAAAAGGGAAGTGAAACTCCTAGGACACATTGTGTCATCAGATGGAATCTGTCCCGATCCCGAAAAACTCAGGGCAATACAGGGCTTTCCCGTACTCAAAACAAGAATACAATAGCGCAGTTTTTTTAGCACTATTAAATATTTGTAAACATTTTGTGAAACTAGCGTGCGTGACGGCCCCCGTCTATGCACTGTAACCAGGAAAAAGCCCTTTTGGGACTGGGATGGAAGGGCGCAGGTCGATTTCGACGAATTGAAGAAGGCGCTTCTTGCTGCTCCACTGCTCACACATCCCGATGTAAACAAGGAGTTCTGCCTATGGACAGGTGGTGCACGAGCTGCATTGGGGATGACGCTGTTTCAAAACTTTGAACAGCATTTGCTAGCTGTGTATTAAAGAAGCCCGAGAGAAACCGTACCGTCACAGAATTGGAGGCTTTAGCAATCATTTCGACCTTTACCAAATTTAGATACTAACTGTTAGGCCGAAAAACAAATATTTATGCCGATCACGAGGCCCTGCCGTTTCTCATGACCGCAAAATTAAACCGTGGCAGACTTAAACAGTGGGCAGTACATATGCAAGATTTTCAATTCTCACTTATCTGTGTTCGTGGGTCACAAAATATCGTGGCTCATGCCTTATCGCGTAGTCCTGACGGACTCATGACAGGCGCAGATGGAACAAAATGAGATGCCGTTCCATATATTATACATGAAACTAGTTCCATTTGAAAATTTTATGATTCTAATACTCACAGGGATAGGGAAAGAATGAGGTAAAGGTCCTACATGGTCTCTGATAAAAAATAAAGTGAACGAAGAAAGAACTTCATCTTTGAGGGAATAATATACAACTGAAAATGGTGTTCTTTTCTTCCGAAAATGCCCTAATGAGATAAACTGGCGCTTTGCATTCCAAATGAGCTCATTAATAAACTAGTCTGGTAGTGTCATCTAAGCTACGGACACTTTGAGGCACAAAAATGTTGCAAGAAGTTACAAGAGTCAGTTTTCTTTCACAACATGGCCAGTCGCATTAGAAGTGCCCTCGAAACTTGTAAAAGTTCCGAAAAAGGCAAAACCACCAACTGTGTCGCTCAAAGCACCGTTATATCCGATAGTGCCAACACAGTTGAATCAATTAGCAGCAGCTGACCGTTTCGCGCCTTTACCTAAGACAATAAATGGGTGACGATATGTTGTGGTAGGGGTGGAGCTGGCGTCAGAGTACGTCGCATTCACTCCGCTACGCCGCGCGGCTGCCAAAGCGGTATGCACAGCGTTCGTGCGAGACTTTCTCGCCGAAGTCGGACGCGTAAAAGGGATGATGTCCGACAGCGGACCACAGTTTGGGTCCGACGAGTGGAGATCACTGTTACACACACGACAAATCACGCCCATCTTTATATCCAGATACAGCGCACGTTCGAATACCGCCGAACGAACGATAAAGGAACTAGGTAAACTTTGTAGAATCTATTGCCACAAACAACATGAGAACTGGGGTCTGTATATAGAGGAATTCGAGAATATACTGAACACAATGCCCCATGGATCAACTGGAATTTGTCCGATAACTCTATTAAGGGGCTCCGGAACGCCCTATACTTGCAATGTTAAAATAACGCTTATAAATTACATCTTTCCTCACAAAGTATTTGAGGTAAGAAGTTGAACTTTTTACGGATTATTTATTGGAATATGGGCTACAACTTAACACAGGGTTTTTCAAAGTTTTAGTTCAGTTATTAAAGATAATTTTTTTCAATTGGAATGAAAATTCACAACTTTTTTTGCAATTTTTTATTTATATATTCAAAAATATACAGTTTTTTGGAAAAAGGCTGTATTAAATGATGCAGAAGGTACTGTGTAACATTTACTGAAAGTTTGAAACAAATATGTTCGGAAGACCCTTAGAAAACATGTAATTAGTATGAGAAAATAAAAGTTTTGGGAATCGAGCGACAAAGATTGGATTAACTTTTTAGTGCATTCCAAGTCCATAGGATGGATTTCATCCTCTGCAAACTCCTCCTCCAGTTTCCTCTTGTTCCTCCTCCTGTTTACTCTTGCTTGTATTTCTAGACTCTTTACAGCCCTGTCTGCAGCCCGAAGGCGTTCCTTGTCTAAAGCAAGCATCGCTCGTACCATGTTAGAACCTATCTTCATTCCCATATTTCTAAATACCTTGCACCTTACAATGTTGCCATCATTGAAAGTCACAACAGCATCATACACACCAAAGTGAAGTGTTTCTATTCCAACAAATACAGTCTTGGGGATTCTCGACCATGTAACACTATTTACACTTTCATTGGGGTTTTGAGTTTTTCCGTGAATACACTTTTTCAACAGTTCAGGTGCTGCTAAGTCTCTGAAAATAGGTTAGCCACAACACATACTTTATCTCACATCACTAAAATGTACCTGATGAACACGGACGTTAATAATAACACCATTTGACAGCAGTTTAACAGCGCTACAGTGGGTCACGCCCATGTAGAACACATTTCAAAAAAAAAAAAATTAAAAATAGTTGTAGTCTTCGGAATTGAATAAATTATATATCTATTAAAGAGTAATAGTCTGCAGATTCAGAAAACGCAAAAAAGTAAAAATTGAACATTTCATGATTTTGAGCCTTTCCGGAGCCCCTTAAAGAATAAAACGCCACGTGACAGGATCAGAGAGATCGTGAAGTTTGCGGCGTCACAGAATCCGACACATACGGAAGTATTTCGCCACGCTGTAAAACGTATCACAGTGGAAGCTGAAAACAGAAAACGACGGCACAAAGGTGCATTGCGCCAGATACATGTGCAGGAGGGAGACAGTCCTAGTCCGTCCTCACCGGTTGTCAAAGAAACCTAGTTATCAGAGCAGTAAAGTTTCCAATCTGCATGACAGACCATTTCGTGCAAAAAGAGTGGCACACGATAATGCATTTGAAATACACACTCTTCGTACGAGAAAATCCCGTGGTTTACACCACATCAGCAACCTAAAACTGTGTAAGTTCAAAAAAATGGTTCAAATGGCTCTGAGATCTATGGGACTTAAATTCTGAGGTCATCAGTCCCCTAGGCTTAGAACTACTTAAACCTAACTAACCTAAGGACATCACACACATCCATGCCCGAGGCAGGATTCGAACCTGCGAGCGTAGCGGTCGCGCGGTTCCAGACTGTAGCGCCTAGAATCGCTCGGCCACTCTGGCCGGCAACTGTGGAAGCAATAGGGTACTAAGAAAGGAGCGATTGTGTTTTAATGTAATCATTATTAGAACGAAGGTTTAAGTCTTACTATGTTTTTCAACTCACAAGTAAATGTTTAAATCATAGTTCTCTGAATGTTTGTCACTTGCAAATTCAATAAGGCAAGTTATTCATGTAATTTGGTTGATGTCTGGTTGAGTGTCAGTCCAAGGCAGTATGCCCGAGTGAATGAGAGGCAGGTCAAGGTGCATTTTCTAATAAAAGGAAACAGAATAGACGAGCACTGGTCACGTCGATAGTAGTAGTAGATTTGCGCCGTATAGGAACGTCTTAAGCGATGGTAAAGCGGAATGCGCCATGTAAAGAGTGGATGTTGAGAAGCCAATAGAGGCGATATGTTGTGTGCCGTAAGGGAGCACATGCGTTGTCGAAAGATAGTGCAGATCAAGAAAGTGAATTCCGATAGAGGGAAGAGCCTGAGAATTCTGTGTTTCACGACGACAAAGTATATCTGGGACTGTGCCGACGGAAACCACGACGAGACCATATCGTGAAGGAGATCTACATGCAGCGATAGTGTCCCACAACTCTCCTTACAATGAGACACCTTTCAAGGCAAAGAAGAGAACAGGGAATGGAAAAAGCAGTGTTTATAAGTATGTAAAAATAAAAGAGTCGTAATGGTTAACCTTGATAAGCATAAATATTTAAATAATCATTAACAAGGGAAATTTTATCGTTAACTACCATGATTTAAAATTAAGTTTAGACATAAACTTACATTATACCAGGTAGCTAAATTTGTTGCCAGCTTTTGCCATAAGCACAATCGCAAATAACTAGTAAAGGAGGAATTTATACCCCTGGGTAAACAGTTTTAGATAACATAGCCACTGAAAATCTCATTCTGGAAACATAGCCACTGTTAATCACGTGTTAACAGATTAATGCTGAACAAATTGATGGTACCTCAACGAAGATTGAAAGCCTCAAATAAGAAAGGATGGGTACAGAACAGGTCTGGAAGGAAGACATCCTAATCAGGGACAACAGTGAAGTGAATGAGCAAAAGCAAACCTTAACCTCAGTGATGTAAATGACGGAATTGTATTTTTACTAATAGAGTCTTTAAGTTGTTTTATAGTGTTCGCTGTTTGTAACGTTAGTAATTGTGGGCTAGTATTCAGACTGTGTGACTTAATGAACTTTTGCACGTGTAATTGAAGGAGCAAATGCACGTAATCCTCAATGCTGTGAGTGAAGGGTTGCATGTTACTGAGACCTTTAAAGTGTCTTGATTTCTCCATCTATGATATTACTAATTCGTGGAGTAATTTCAGTAGTTAAGAAATAAAATGAGCCTCAAGAATAAATGGTTAGCATAGACTCTAACCTTCGGGATACTAACTCGTTTAATCAGTTTGCCAGTATACAGAGTACATGAGAATCAAAACCTGATGGAAGGAAGTGACGAAGTAAACTTTGCTAACTACTGCATGATCGGGAGAGACGATTTGGTAAAAGGGGCCTCATCCTCAGCTACCTCAACCTCATAGCCAAACATTTCCCAACAGTGACGAATTTTAGTTTCTCATCCTGTGACTGACCCATCAAAGGGAAAGAGTATTGACAATTTTGTGTTCAAATGTATGTTCCACATGTAAAATATTCATGGCACACTTTGGACTAAAATATTCTCAGATCAGTCTATGATTTTGTCACTAAACTTTTACTACATGTAAAGTAATCATGGCAAACTTTAGATTAAATATTCATAGGTTAGAGTATCTTTTCTTGTAAATGGTACGCCAATTGTAAAGCACTCACGACAAATTTAACATATTGTAAAATTAGAATGTAAGTCTTTTTTGTTGAGAGAACTCGACTGTTTAACGTGTTGTTGCAAGGCACCTGAAATTAAATGAAACCTACTCATCAAAATAATACTTCCGATTGTGTGTGAGGACACATTTGAACGTGTAATCTGTGTTGTGTCGGGACCGCGTCGAAGCAGAACGGCGATGGTAACGGCAGTCTGCCTCCGTGGCGGAACCCAATTCAGGAGCGAGCGACAACGGGGCGGCAGCCTTGGGGGGCAGGCGGCGGCCGCAGACGCTCAAGGCAGCACCAGCAGAGGCCTGCGCGCCGCGCCCCCGCCACAGCACCCCACCCCACCCCCTGCTCACACACCTGATGCGGCACCTGATGATAGTCTTACATTAGGTTCGTATGAGCAGTTGCCAGTGGGCTCGTGCGCATGCGCAGAGCTGAATCCGCGTACGAGCAGTGCCTTCCTCCCACTTCTGGCTACTTGGAGCGTGGCTGTTTGGTGTATGAGCAGTAGCAGCAAGCAGCCAGAAGCTACCCGGAGAAATTTTCCTGGCGCGCCCAAGCTGCCAGATCCGTGCATGCGCAGAGCAAGCTGAGTTATAGTGGGGGGGGGGGGGGGGGGGGGTCCTTCCCCACGTGACCCGTGGCCGTGTCTTCGTTTACAGCTCCCACGTCAAATGAAAACAAAACAGATTTCTGTGGCTGGGAGCCGTCATGTGAATTAATATACGTTCTCATAACCATGAAAGACCAAAATAAGTTAGTAGTTTCAATTTTCTGATTTTATATTATTTCCACGTTATTAGCAATCAACCATTAATGTCTTAATGAAGCATTTCTGTCCGTTTTATAGAGAAATTTGCTTCAGTTAATTTTTCTCCGCTGAGGCAGTTAGTTTAGTTGAAACGAAGTGTTTCATTCCGCGTTGATGGCTACTTTGAGCCTTGTTCAGTTTAAAGAGCAAATTTTCATCATCTGGGACGAATGACGTTATACCATAATACCATTATACCATAATAAAGAACCAAACGTGAGAATACAGTACTGGACCTCGAAGAAAATTAGTATCACGAGAACCACATGAAACGCTGAATATCAGGTACTTCAGAGTCCATCTGGACATAGAAATGTGCAATTAGACCGGAATGAAGCATTTTAGTATGGTTTATGAAATTACGATGCTGCTGGAGTAGTCTCTGATGCCCTGTTCCTTTTATGACACTGTAAGACCTATTAATGGTATATACGTACGAACATACGTAAACACTGACTTGAAGCTAAGTAGGCAAATTTGCTCAATAGTTTTGAACTAAATATTTTGTTTCAAATATAATGACAGCTGTAGCAGAATTTTATAGATCTGCCTTCTGTGAAAGTGTTTTTAGATCACAAGGCACTTGTCTAGTACTACCTCTGGGCCTGAAGTTATTTCTTAATTTGTGGTTACGTCTTAAATTTGTAGAATGCCATTCCATGCTAAATTTTAGACTGGCAGCATACCATGTTTTATCGTTTTAACTCCCCATATGGCTTCATATTTATTGCTAGAATAGAATATAAACTGTCAGTTGTACAGTTTCTTTGCCTCACAGACCACCATGTTAATTTTTTCACATTTTGAAATAGTCATGAAATTTATTGTTCTTTATTCCGGTGTAAGCTACACAAGAAACTGTCTCTTTTTTTGTTGCAAGTAATTTGTATTCCATCCTAGTAGCTTTTTGCGGTGCTGTGTAGATGTAAACCAGTTGGAAATGCTACATAACAATATTGCAGAGTACGAATTTAAAAAAAAAATCTGTCAAAGTCACCCCTTAGCAAAATTTTATGGTACTTCGAGCTGTGGAGTCTAATTTTGAAATGATATTTTGCCAAGAACTGCTTCCTTATTTGCATCCTTTATCTGTGTGGGATATGTTGTCTTGTGACAGCCAGAGCGAGAGCACCAGCAGCAGCGAGTACTGTTTGTATAAAGCGTTTATTTTGCATTTTGTTTACGACCTTCCACTAAGGAAGGGATTCTATTTGTGTTTATCTGCTCTGCATAGTAACTAACAGTTCTTGATAAAACTTTACGTAGTTTTCGTGTTAGATTTCTTAGTGTTTTCTTGATCGTTTAGAACAGAAAGCGCTCTAAAACCGTCTTTGTTTGTTTCGCGGCCGTTAGCCACTAGTCACTTGAATCAGCAGTTGTCTTGTGACAGCCAGAGCGAGAGCACCAGCAGCAGCGAGTAGTGTTTGTATAAAGCGTTTTTGTACTTATTTGCTGCGCTTAGCTTTTAAATAGTTTTTCTGGGAAAACCTAGCGTAGTTTTCGCGTCTCGTATTTCAGTGAGTGTTTCTTGATTATCAGAGTAGCTCATCAGAAGATTATCTTGGGAATTTGTCACCGTATAGGGTAGGGTAAACATAGTCATGTGTAGGGACTGTGGTTGTTGTGAGCGGACGCAAGGAGAATTGGCCACTCTTCGGGGGCAGGTGGAGGCTTTGTCTGTTAGGCTCATCGAGCTCGAGGCGCAGGCGTCGGCTCGTAGTGGCGTTGGGGCAACTGTGGTGAGACCTATGCCTACTTCGGTAGCCTTGGAATCACATGGAGCCCCTGATGTCGCTGCGTCTTCCGGCAGTGAGCATCTTACCGGTCAGCCATCACTCCAGGGTGAATGGCGGACAGTGGGTGGCTCGCGCGTGCCTGGCCGAAAGGCGAAGGTGGGATCTGGCCGCGTGGCAGCTGCCTTACCCCTTTCCAACAGGTACGGGGTGCTTCCTAGTGGTGATGACATCGTTTCCGAGCCACCACAGGATGCCTCGCCTGTTGGGCCAGTGGCCGATTCTCCGGCAAGGTCCCGACAGTCACAGAGGGCGGGCCTATTAGTTATAGGGAGCTCCAACGTTAGGCGGGTTATGGAGCCCCTCAGGAAAATAGCGGGTAGGTCGGGGAAGAATGCCAGTGTGCACTCGGTGTGCTTGCCGGGGGGTCTCGTCCGTAATGTGGAGGAGGCCCTTCCGGCAGCTATTGAACGCACTGGGTGTGACCGGCTGCAGATAGTAGCACATGTCGGAACGAATGACGCCTGCCGCTTGGGTTCTGAGGCCATCCTTGGTTCCTTCCGGCGGCTGGCTGATTTGGTGAAGACAACCAGCATCGCACGCGGAGTGCAAGCTGAGCTTAATATCTGCAGCATAGTGCCCAGAGTCGATCGCGGTCCTCTGGTTTGGAGCCGTGTGAAGGGTCTAAACCAGAGGCTCAGACGACTCTGCGACTATAATGGTTGCAAATTCATCGACCTCCGTTATTGGGTGGAGAACTGTAGGGCCCCCCTAGACAGGTCAGGCGTGCACTACACACCGGAAGCAGCTACTAGGGTAGCAGAGTACGTGTGGCGTGCACACGGGGGTTTTTTAGGTTAGAGGGACCCCCCCTTGGGCGAAACGATAAAATACCTGACGGCTTACCAGAGAGGACATTATCATCGTTGATAAAGAACGTCCGTCCTCAGAGACCAAAAACAGGAAAAGTTAACGTAATATTGGTAAACTGCAGGAGTATCCAGGGCAAGGTTCCTGAATTAGTATCTCTTATTGAAGGAAATAGTGCGCATATAGTATTAGGAACGGAAAGTTGGTTAAAACCCGAAGTGAACAGTAACGAAATCCTAGACACAGAATGGAATATATACCGCAAGGATAGGATAAACGCCAATGGTGGAGGAGTATTTATAGCAGTAAAGAATTCAATAATATCCAGTGAAGTTATTAGCGAATGCGAATGTGAAATAATCTGGGTTAAGCTAAGTATCAAAGGTGGGTCAGATATGATAGTCGGATGCTTCTATAGACCACCTGCATCAGCAACCGTAGTAGTTGAGCGCCTCAGAGAGAACCTGCAGAACGTCGTGAAGAAGTTTCGTGATCATACTATTGTAATAGGGGGAGACTTCAATCTACCAGGTATAGAATGGGATAGTCACACAATCAGAACTGGAGCCAGGGACAGAGACTCTTGTGACATTATCCTGACTGCCTTGTCCGAGAATTACTTCGAGCAGATAGTTAGAGAACCAACTCGTGAAGCTAACGTTTTAGACCTCATAGCAACAAATAGACCGGAACTTTTCGACTCCGTGAATGTAGAAGAGGGTATCAGTGATCATAAGTCAGTGGTTGCATCAATGACTACAAGTGTAATAAGAAATGCCAAGAAAGGAAGGAAAATATATTTGCTTAACAAGAGTGATAGGGCACAAATCGCAGAATATCTGAGTGACCACCATCAAACGTTCATTTCTGAGGAAGAGGATGTGGGACAAAAATGGAAAAAATTCAGAAACATCGTCCAGTACGCCTTAGATAAGTTCGTACCGACTAAGGTCCAAAGCGAGGGGAAAGATCCACCGTGGTATAACAATCATGTACGAAAGGTACTACGGAAACAAAGAAAGCTTCATCATAGGTTTAAGAGTAGTCGAATCATAGCTGATAAGGAAAAGCTGAACGAAGCGAAAAAGAGCGTAAAGAGAGCAATGAGAGAAGCATTCAACGAATTCGAACATAAAACATTGGCAAACAATCTAAACAAGAACCCTAAAAAGTTTTGGTCATATGTAAAATCGGTAAGCGGATCTAAATCCCCTATTCAGTCACTCGTTGACCACGATGGCACCGAAACAGAGGACGACCGAAGAAAGGCAGAAATACTGAATTCAGTGTTCCGAAACTGTTTCACTGCGGAAAATCGTAACACGGTCCCTGACTTCAGCCGTCGCACGGACGCCAAAATGGAAAATATTGAAATAAACGATATCGGAATTGAAAAACAACTGCTATCACTTAGTAGCGGAAAAGCATCCGGACCAGACGAGATACCCTTAAGATTCTACAGTGATTATGCTAAAGAACTTGCCCCCTTTCTATCAGCAATTTATCGTAGATCGCTGGAAGAACGTAAAGTACCTAGCGAGATGGAAGAAAGCGCAGGTCGTTCCCATTTTCAAGAAGGGTCATAAATCAGATGCGAATAATTATAGGCCTATTTCGCTTACGTCAATCTGTTGTAGAATAATGGAACACGTTTTGTGTTCTCGTATTATGACGTTCTTAGATAATACAAATCTCCTTCATCATAACCAACATGGATTCCGCAAACAGAGATCATGTGAAACTCAGCTCGCCCTATTTGCCCAAGAAATTCACAGTGCCGTAGACACTGGCGAGCAGATTGATGCCGTATTCTTGGACTTCAGGAAGGCATTTGATACGGTTCCGCACTTACGTTTAGTGAAAAAAATACGAGCTTACGGAATATCGGACCAGGTTTGTGATTGGATTCAGGATTTCCTAGAAGAAAGAACACAGCATGTCATTCTTAACGGTTCAAAATCTGCAGATGTAGAGGTAATTTCGGGAGTACCGCAAGGAAGCGTGATAGGACCTTTATTGTTTACAATATACATAAATGACTTAGTTGACAACATCGGTAGCTCCGTGAGGCTATTTGCAGATGACACGGTTGTCTACAAGAAAGTAGCAACATCAGAAGACTCGTACGTACTCCAGGAAGACCTGCAGAGGATTAATGCATGGTGCGACAGCTTTCCCTAAACGTAGATAAATGTAATATAATGCGCATACATAGGGGCAGAAATCCATTCCAGTACGATTATGCCATAGGTGGTAAATCATTGGAAGCGGTAACGACCGTAAAATACTTAGGAGTTACTATCCGGAGCGATCTGAAGTGGAATGATCACATAAAACAAATAGTGGGAAAAGCAGGCGCCAGGTTGAGATTCATAGGAAGAATTCTAAGAAAATGTGACTCATCGACGAAAGAAGTAGCTTACAAAACGCTTGTTCGTCCGATTCTTGAGTATTGCTCATCAGTATGGGACCCTTACCAGGTTGGATTAATAGAAGAGATAGACATGATCCAGCGAAAAGCAGCGCGATTCGTCATGGGGACATTTAGTCAGCGCGAGAGCGTTACGGAGATGCTGAACAAGCTCCAGTGGCGGACACTTCAAGAAAGGCGTTACGCAATACGGAGAGGTTTATTATCGAAATTACGAGAGAGCACATTCCGGGAAGAGATGGGCAACATATTACTACCGCCCACATATATCTCGCGTAATGATCACAACGAAAAGATCCGAGAAATTAGAGCAAATACGGAGACTTACAAGCAGTCGTTCTTCCCACGCACAATTCGTGAATGGAACAGGGAAGGGGGGATCAGATAGTGGTACAATAAGTACCCTCCGCCACACACCGTAAGGTGGCTCGCGGAGTATAGATGTAGATGTAGATGTAGATGATAAAACAATTGTTCTAAGTACAATTCAGTATGTCCTCTCAACAACGGAGGATCCTAAGTTCACCCAACCTGGATATGATGTGACGTAATTATGACGTATATACGCTTTAGTCGATTAACACACCTATCGACTTTTACGAACGTACGAGGTTCTAAACTGTCGTCAGCTAGTGGTTTGTTTTGACACGTGCGATTCTGAAAACAGCTGTTTGGCAGCGTATATGTATTTCGCCAAAATAAAAGTAAAAGAGCTGGATATTAATAGAAATATTCCTGACCGTGGCCTTGAAAACACCACGGACAACACGTTTCGTAAAAAAGTGAAGTCTTCTCATGTCCCGACCAGATTAGATTGTGTGATTGTTGTATTGAATGCTTACGCCGAAAATAATATTTATTTATTATCAACATTTTAGTATGGTTTCATACAATTGGTCTTGTCAGTACATATTAGATTGTAGCAGCATACTCTTGCTGACTTCTTTTTCTTAATTTGTGTAGCTGAAAGAGAACTCGTGCAAGTTTGTTAGCTAAGTAATTTACATGTCCATCCCAAGATGGTCTTTTATCAATCATAATTCCAAGTAATTTTAGACTCAGACCGCAGAGACAGGTACCTCAGTGTCCAGCAATGACTGGTGTGTAGAATGATTGAATTTCGAAGTTAAAAAGAAAAATATGAGGCATTGTTGAAGAAAAATCGTCGACCGGAGATGAAATACGAGGGGAAGTGGATTTCTCGATGTAATCTTAACCAAAGGTTTGTGTCTAGTACTGATTGACGTATGAAATGATTGAATGCAGTGTCAAAGCATTCCATGGTGGTATGATAAAAGATGTACTGTTAATTATGTCATGTATACAACCACAATAGTTTTAGCATGTACCTGGCCATGTCAATGTGCTTTATGTCAGCAGTATAATTTGCTAAGACAAGATTATGCAAAATACGAATTGCTTCACAACATGAGCGGATAGCCACAATAATTAGAGACGATCAAACGAAAAACAACGCACAGGACACAAACACAGTACAATACACGATTTAAACGCAAGGAATGCAAAACGCATTTAAACGAATGGCGCAGAGCACAGCGCTACCGTCACAACCTCTCGAAAGTTCACAAAAGTCGATTAGTCGATATACGGTTTCTATCGTTTTCGATGTAGCGTGTATACGTCATAATGACGTCACATCGTATCCAAGTCCGGTGAACTTAGCATCCTCCATCAACAACATGCCGCACGGCTACACATGGTCCCTCGCCTGCCCTGGGCAGAGCTGGTAACGCCGCCCCGTGACGTCAGCGCTGCGTGGCGGCAGCCGCGCGCCACGGCTGTTTGTGCGGCCCAGCTCCCAGTTCTGGAGTGAGGAGCGTGGAGCGAGGGGTATAGAACGGCGAGGCGCGGTGCTGTCTGCTCGAGAGCTGCTTTCCATCGCTTCTCCGGGGGAATACCAGAGCAGGGTAAGGCGGGCAGCCGGCCTCTACTGTAATTTCTGGAAGCTGCGGATGTTGTTCCGCTGTTTTGCACGATTCTGTGTGGTCCGTCGCCTAACCCGCGAAGTCAGCAAAATTGCTCCTCTCCAATACAGCGTCGTACTTTGCAAACAGAAAATTAGCATCTCTACGAATGGCGAATAGTGTGTTAAATTACCGTGTCGAGTGTTTAATAATTTTTTGCTCGTTATTTCCTGCCTTTCTAGACTCATTTAATCGCGAAAAACTGAGAGAGAACAACGTGGTACAAATGGAAAATAGCGCCACATTCAGTCGGTCAGTGTTTCGATGTGCTAGTCGAGATTCCTGCAGAATTCTCGTACCACACATATTTAAAGTCAAAACCACGCGTTCTTTATTATGTCGCTGCATCGAAATAACATATGTCCGTAGGACCAAAGTTGGCGATAACCATCAAATGCAGCACACTGAGTTTTAGTGCGACACTGCGTCTTCTGCCTCTGGTTCCATCAGCCGTAGCCGTCTCTGTTACGGAACCCCCAGCAGGAATTTAATTTTGAATGTTTCACATACTGACCGAATGTAAACATCTAAAATGCCATCGTAATCCAGTATTTAAGAGGTACAATTTTGTTACGGGTCTCACGCAGTAAGAAAAGTATCACAGTCCATTTAGCGTGACTCTAGGAGGCGTTGAAATTCCTAGACGTTAGTCACCCAGTATTTGAGAACGAGACAGCTTAGCGATTTGCGTTAAACTCAACAAACTTTCAAAGGCTGTTATTTCTCTATCTAACCTCTTTCCTCCTCGCCCTACAAACCACACACAACGTGAACAACCACACTTTCGCTGCTCGTGAAGTCAACTTCGGCATCAGACATGGTGTTTTATTGCTTCATTGGTACCGACGCTGTTTGCAGCGCACTTCGCAGACAGTATCCACATACATCACTGAAAGTATCGACTAAATTATATCATTGTACGGCAAACGCGTCAGGAGGTACGTCATAAATATTTAGACGCGACAAAAACTTGTTTTTGCTTAAAACGGAGTGCAAATTAACGAGAGCATATTCATACAGCGTTTCATAATGACAATACTGGCGGCACTGAAGACACGTTCAGAATAATTTCAAACCGTTCTTCTCTTTTTCTCGCTTTTATACGACAAATATTACACACGTTAACTCATTTCTAAAGTAATCAGACGTAGTTACACTTTTCTGTACGTGTATTGTTATGTTATGTTCATAAATAAATGCAAAAAAATACGCGTAACTTGGGGGAAGAAAAGCTGTTTCGTGCGCGGGCGTTCCGAATCGACTCGCGAAGCGGAACACGTGGCGCCATGCCGACATGATTCTGGCGGTGAAACACAGCGCTTGCGTGAATTTCAATATTGTTTACAATGTTCTACAACAACATACAATGTTCTGGAACTGAGGCAGTGGTGAACGTGCGATCTGTTGCGTTCCCCTATATCTTGGTTAGACTGAGGCGAAGATGGGGTGAGTAGTTCGCGAATCCTTGAAAAGTTACCGTAATATTAGTGCTTCATGAAATCTTAGTTTTTTATCGTTCTGTCACGTCTCCTCTTTTGAGATTTGCTGCTGAAGGGGATGCGATAAAATACCACACGTTTTTTGTTCTCTGCAGTGCTGCAGCGCTTCGTTTGGCTTTTCTCGTGTTAAAAGTTCCGTGATACGAGAACATGCTGCGTTTACAACGCATCAGAGATCTCTTTGAGACGCGTCGAGTTCTGTGCGGCTTGTTGTGCAGAAAAGTTGTTGCAGTCACACTTCCGCATTAGTTGTATCTTTCTGTAGGAAGCAGCGAGTGTTGCCGGTTCTGGAGCTGTCACTTACCAACTTCTTTACTTGAATTGATTTGGATTTTATTTATTTTCCTGTAGACAACTCTTATGTTGTATAAGGCATCGTCATTTGTTACATAATTATACAGTTTGTTACACAAATTATACAAAGAGTAGATACATAATTCCACAGATTGTTATACAAAAGGTTAACATATAGATACTATTACGTAAATATTGCATATCTTCTACTCGTCCATAATTAGTTACACCAGTTGCACAGACAAATTTTGTTGTATGTCGTAAGATACAATTTTGTTAGTTCACAATCACATTTCTTGTTATATAAAAGAGCATCTTATTTTTCATTATATAAAAGACAATCATATTTTTCATTGTATAAAAGATTTTATTACATATGAATTCACTTGTACTAGACAATGCTTTCTCCTTCAGCCATGTCGCTACCACCGTTTTAAATTTATTTTCATGCAGCTCCCTTGCGCCACGTGAAAGTGTGTTAAAAAATGTCAAATGACGAGATTAACCCTTAACTGTCAAAATGACTTTTCTGTAACGTATACTACGAGATGAGATTTAAGACGCAAATAATTTGATATTTTTAAGTTAAATGACATTTCGTTTTAGAATTACTTAAGTGTTTTTTAAATAATCTTTATTGATTTGCAGGAGTTTACTTTTTATTACACATGTTGTGCGGATTTTTAAATAGTAGACATAAACGAAGTTTTACAGAACTGAATTTTAGATTCTCAAAAATTACAGTACATCTGTAGAAAGTAAATTCTCACATCAACTAAATGCTGGGATTTCAACGTGCACATAAAAATTGCCCTATAGATACAAAACGAGAGTCTGAAAAAGTGACATTCAGTGCTGGGATTAAGTTTTCTTTATCACCACAGTGAACATGTAATTTTAACTAAAACATTAAGAATTTTATTGGAGAAACAGAGGACCACATCACTATTGTCCTGAAGTTCTTCCTCTGAATTTCCCTTCGTCAGCAGAACTGCGATCACTGGCTCTCGTAAAATCCGGCTATTTCTTGGCCTTTTTCACTGACATCTCCCTGCATCCACTGACAAATGGTTTCATTAAATTTTCGATCGTTAAAACTGACAAGTTCACGAGTCGCGGTCTAAGAGACATCATTTGTCAGTAACACGTGGAAACAACAAAGAAGACAGTAGTGCAGCTCAAAATATTGTGGAGTTGGTGCTTGAGGGAAAAGGCAGGTGGGGATATAGAAGCATTCTGCCAGAACTGACCTTAGAGAGACAGTTCCAAATTTTCACGCGGGCTGGGAGATAGCACTTCGTGAGTTAAGGGTTAAAGAGCAGTGTAAATTCTTACGTGCAGCCCATAACGACGGTAGAATTGAAATTGTCATTTAGAGTGTAATAATTGTGAGAATCGAGGTAGATTTGTTATCATCGCGGCTGTGACAGAAAGTACGTTACTTTGCCACAGCACAGTTAAAATGAAACGTTAAAAACGTGTTTTTTTCAAGTATAAACTGATACATAAAATTAACACTGTAGGTAAAATTCGAAGCTCAATTTCTGGCTTTGTTCACTTATTCCATTAAGTGTAGGGCCCTGTAACACAAAACAGAAATAGGCCTGTACTTAACGACGTGACCTATTCGTTTACTCCAGTAGAAGGTAGTCCATTTGAGGGGAGTATATAAATACGGTGCTAGAGTTGTGAGATCTGGAAAACTGCCAGACGTCTCCAGCACCGAGAGGGTCTTAATTTTTTGCTGGAAGAATGACTGATCATCACGTCAGTCGAAGGCTCAAGTCTGTCGTGGATGCCGCACGTTTGACACTTTTGTACGCATGATTGCTCTGGATGATTCCTTGTGTTAACCACGTAGCAGATTTAAACTCCTTTTTAATCTATTGCTGTATTTCATCGTAGGGTATCTAGATTCTGAGAGACCGAATTAATAGTATTGATGTGCGGAACACGAATTTGCAGCAAGTTCTCTGTAATTTCTTAGTAACGATTTCCTGTCCTGAGAAGTACTTTATCTGTCGCTTCCATGTATTGCCTTTATTTACTTAAATATGACTATGTGCACATTCTGTCAAATGAGGCAGTAATATTTACTCTTTACGATATATTTTATCTGCCTGCCTGTTTAGACAAATTCTTTATTTTTACAATTTAATATCGTGACAGGCAAATATCTAAATACATAAGAGGCTACTTGGTGAACGAGGCGGATCGCCACTCAAAGTAGGTTTTGTATACAGCGAAACCTCAACACGGAAATAAGTGCACGTCGCAGAAAGTGTTTCACAGGGTGTGTACCATCCGGGAGATCCGGGAAAAACCCGGGAATATTTTCATCCGGGAGAAACCCGGGAACTTTTCATTGTTTTAGTTTTCGGTTAAATTTTTGTAATTTTGATTGGTAAGAACCGATACTCTAACAAGGGATATTACTGTTTCCCGCTACTGCAGAATAATACTTCAACAATAAAACCTAAACGAGAGAAAAAAAACTAAAATAAATTGCAAAGGAAATGCGCCATGTACAACGACGACATAGTGCTCGTGCAAGCGTCTGCGAACAGCAAAATGTGTCAAAGGCTTTGGGAAGACTATGCAGTGCTTCATAACAAAAAATTGCCTCCGATGAGCGTGAAGTCACAACTGTTTACATTTGATTAGTTTTAGCAGTTACGAGCAAGTGCATGCGCGTGCGCAGTTGAGTCGCGTTTGAGTAGTAAGTTTCTCCCACTTTGGCTAAAGGAATGTCACTGTTGGCTGTGAAGCAGTCGCAGCAGGCAGCTGGATGCCACCGGGAAAGGGAAAAAAGGGGCGCCAAGTTCATATTCTTGAAGGGGGGGGGGGGGGGGGAGGGAGGAGGACGTGTTCCACCAAGCGTCTAGCATCCAGCGCACGTTTGTCTATCGTTTATTCATGATTCTGAAAAGCTTCCCTTTTGGTTTTTGAACACATTTTAAGTTGATTTCTGAATGAATCATAAGTTGATTTTTGAATGCGTGCATATTGTACGTAGTCTCTCTGTTAGAAGAATCAAAAATTGGTTCAAATGGCTCTGAGCACTATGGGACTGAACATCTCAGGTCATAAGTCCCCTAGAACTTAGAACTACTTAAACCTAGCTAACCTAAGGACATCACATACACCCATGCCCGAGGCAGGATTCGAACCTGTGACCGTAGCAGTCCCGCGGTTCCGGACTGCAGCGCCTAGAACCGCACGGCCACCGCGGCCGGCGTTAGGAGAATCCTCGTCGAATCTAGAAATAAACTTCACGCAGACAAAAGGGGACGGGGCTATACGAGCTGAGCAGAGTAAAGCCGAACGGATGAATGCCAATCTCTATCTTGATTGTGTGGTTGATTGGGTTTGCGAATGATGGGTTGTTATAATTACTAGCGAAATCCACAGATTCAGACTACCAGAATGGAAATAAACGACTGGCAGGAATAACGGGTGAGAGAAGATTACGTATTATCTTCTCGGTGTATCCAAGAAAATTAAATGTTGACAGAAAATTTTTGTCCAGATAGCTACTCTAGTAAGGTCCAGTTGTACAGTCCCCGGCTAGCAGCCGCTTAAGTTATATTCTGGAAGTAACGCGGAAAACGTGTTGTAAGAACACGTAATAACGCCTAACCGGAGAATAATTAGATAACGACATTTCGATTTTTCATGTAGCAAAACGTTCGACGAACTCTGATGAGGTAATAGATTCTTTCGCAGAAAGGAAAGCACGCCATGCAAAGCTGTAGCAAGATTAGAGAGAAAAATATGCTAGGAGCTAAGGATTGAAGAAATGTGTACTTTCTTCCATGTCTCTTGTCTGTATTAGTTTTATGTGTCCGATATTTAATTTTGACACACAAAACAGCAAGTTATTAGCTAACAGGCAATAAAGAGTGCAAATTTTCTGAAGAGTTATTCTTCTCCCGATTACAAATAATCTTATTCACTGTTAATTGCGAGATTTTTTAAAGAGGGGCAGGCTGTCAAACCGGCCGACTGGGAGAAGGAGCGGCATCACAAGACATTTCAATTTCCACTGTCCTGAATATAGTTTGATGGCATCCATTACAAAATACATATGTATCAATTCCACAGAGCGAAATACAGTGACTTGCGATAAAAGAATGCTTTATCAAGAGCACTGCACTTTGCCCCCCCCCCCCCCCTGCGGGTCTGGGGGTTAGAATAGGCCCGAGGTATTCCTGCCTGTCGTAAGAGGCGACTAAAAGGAGGCCCTCCCCCTCAAGGGGGTAGTTAGCGCCTGCGTCCGGAGACGGACGGTTCCACGACCTATATTTGCGGTCATTTTGGTTTTTCACTTCTTCTAGTTTCTTCCTTCTTTGGTAGGTTCCTTTCTTTGTTCTTCTCCATCTCACTGTCTTACTTACTCTTTCCCTTGCCTTCTCCTTCTCCTTGCCTTCTCTGGTCTCCGCCTCGGCGTTTGAGACAGTCTATTCTTTCTCTCCCTCTCTCCCTTCTTTTTCCTTCCTCCCTGTGTGTGTCTGACGGCCGACCCACGCGTTCGCACGCGTAGCCGGTGACGGGGGTAGCGCGTAATTCCCCGCCCTGGGTAGACAAGTAAGGCACGCGCGTACCCCCTGGTAAAGGCCAGGCCCAGGGAGGGGTGATTGCCTGAGCTGACACCTTCCGACCATGCCGATTGGTCGCTCCGTCCGTTTGTCGGGAGGTGTGACCTGAGGTGTAAACATTCACCTAAGGCGGGAGTGCCCTCTGAGAGGGTCCCCACAAGGAAGGAGCGCGCCATCGGAGACGCTAGCAATCATGGGGGATTCCTCCGCAATGGATTTCTCTCCGCCTTCTCTCTCGACTTCTGCCCAAAAACGGAAACTTGACCAGCCACCAGTGACAAAAGTACTACCGCCTGCTCCACAGTTCCTCGTAGTTTCTCGATCTGGGGACGGAAAGGATTTTTCCTCTGTCAACCCTTTCGTTATCCAGAAGGGTGTAGATGCCATAGCCGGATCTGTCTTGTACCAGGTTGCGTAACGGTACCTTGTTACTAGAAACTGAGAGCGCCTTTCAGGCACAAAAACTGCTTCGGGCCACACTCCTGTACACGTTCCCTGTCCAGGTGGAGGCTCACCGCACTCTGAATTCGTCTCGTGGTGTGATCTATACTAGATCACTCGGCGGATTGACTGACGAGGAGATTGTCTTTCCTCGCTGAGGAGGGCGTGACGGCTGTCCATAGGGTCATGAAAAAGGTCAACAATGACCTTGTACCGACCCGGACACTTTTCTTGACCTTTGATAGTGTTCAGCTGCCGCTGCACATCAAAGCGGGCTACGAGGTTATTTCTGTTCGCTCCTATGTCCCGACACCTACGCGCTGCTACCAGTGTCAGCGTTTTAATCACACTCGCCAGTCTTGTTCCAATGCGGCTAAATGTCACTTGTGGCAGGGATACCCATGAGGGTGACTGTCCACCTCCGTCTCCTCGTTGTGTGAACTGTCAGGGTGACCATGCAGCGTCCTCCCGCGACTGTCCCATCTACAAGGAAGAACGCTGTATCCAAGAAATTCGGGTCAAAGAGAAAGTGTCCATCTCGGCTGCTCGGAAGCTATTTGCTAGTAGGAAGCCCACGCTGCTCCCAGCGGGGAAATACAGTACTGTCCTCGCCTCTCCTCGGACTACCAGGGAGGTGGCGACGCAGACATGCGATCTGACCTTCAGCACCACGGTCGTCCGTTCGGCCAGTGCTAAGATCGCCCGGTCGACGTCTCCTCTTCCTCCCGTCGCCCCTCAGACACAAGCACCTTCATCAGCTTTTGCCAAGACGAAGACCCAGAAGTCAGATGCAGTGGCCTTCAAGAAGGAACCGTCCCATGCAGACTTCCTACGTACCTCGAACTCCCAGCCATCGACCTGCACTTCCACTAAACGACCTTCCAAGAAGGCTCTTAGGAAGCACAGTTCTCCTTCTCCGCCACGGCGCATTTCTTCTCCTGCGCCACCCAGCGGCTGCCGCCCCAGGCCGTCATCCGTTTCGCCTGGCCGCACTGCTGGCAGCCGAACATCTGGCCGTTCACCAGCGGAGGGAGCTCCCCCTCCCGGCCGTCTTAACAAGGTGGCCGATGAGCCTATAGAACTAATGGACGATGACTGTCCGCCTACTGATAGTGGCGGCAGTGCTCGCTCGCAGCCAGGCCCTCAGCGGCCTTCGAGGTGACCCCTTCTTGCATCTTCTTTTTCTCACGGTGGCACTTATTCACTGGAATATTCGCAGCATTCGCTCCAACCGAGAGGACTTGAAGTTGCTGCTCCGCTTGCACCGTCCGCTCGTCATAGTCCTCCAGGAAACGAAGCTACGCCCATGCGATCAAATTGCCTTGGCACACTACACCTCTGTGCGTTTTGACCTACCCCCTGTGGCAGGTATTCCGGCTCATGGAGGGGTTATGTTGCTGGTCCGGGATGATATTTACTACGATCCCATCACATTGCAGACCGGCCTGCAGGCAGTTGCCGTCCGAATTACTCTCCCCACTTTTACATTTTCCATTTGTACCGTTTACACTCCATCGTCGTCTGCCGTTACCAGGGCAGACATGATGCAAATTATTGCTCAGCTACCTGCACCATTTTTGTTAACTGGAGATTTCAATGCCCACCATCCCATTTGGGGCTCTCCAGCATCCTGCCCGAGGGGCTCCCTGTTAGCAGTCCTTTTCAACCAGCTCAATCTTGTCTGCCTCAACACTGGCGCCCCTACTTTTCTTTCGGACACATCTCACACCTATTCCCATTTAGACCTCTCTATATGTACTACCCAACTTGCACGCCGGTTTGAGTGGTATGCACTTTCTGATACATATTCGAGCGACCACTTCCCGTGTGTTATCCATCTCCTGCGTCATACCCCCTCTCCGTGCTCAACTAGTTGGAACATCTCCAAAGCAGACTGGGGGCTCTTCTCTTCCAGGGCGACCTTTCAGGATCAAACCTTCACAAACTGCGATAGTCAGGTCACACACCTCACGGAAGTCATTCTCACTGCTGCTGAATATTCCATCCCTCACACTACTTCTTCTCCACGTCGCGTACCGGTCCCCTGGTGGACCCAGCATGTAGAGACGCTTTACGTGCTCGTCGACGTGCCTTACGCACCTTTAAACGCCACCCTACAGTGGCGAATTGTATTAATTATAAACGATTACGTGCACAGTGTCGTCGTATTATTAAAGAAAGCAAGAAAGCCAGCTGGGCTGCTTTCACAAGCACCTTCAACAGTTTTACTACTCCTCCTTCTGTCGTTTGGGGTAGCCTGCGCCGGCTATCTGGCACTAAGGTCCACTCACCAGTTTCTGGCTTGACGGTCGCGAATGACGTCCTTGTGGCCCCTGAGGCTGTCTCCAATGCCTTCGGCCACTTTTTCGCAGAGGTTTCGAGCTCCGCTCATTACCACCCTGCCTTCCTCCCCCGAAAACAGGCAGAGGAGGCTAGGCCACCTAACTTCCGCTCCTCAAATCATGAGTTATAATGCCCCATTCACCATGCGGGAACTCAAAAATGCACTTGCCCGGTCACGGTCCTACGCTCCAGGGCCTGATTCTATACATATTCAGATGCTGAAGAACCTTTCTCCTGCGGGTAAAGGTTTCCTTCTTCGTACCTATAATCGCATCTGGATTAAGGGACATGTTCCCGCATGCTGGCGCGAGTCTATTGTTGTACCGATTCCTAAGCCAGGAAAGGACAAGCACTTGCCTTCCAGTTACCGACCCATCTCGCTTACCAGCTGTGTCTGTAAGGTGATGGAGCGTATGGTTAACTCTCGTTTGGTTTGGCTGCTCGAATCTCGACGCCTACTTACCAATGTACAATGTGGATTTCGTAGGCGCCGCTCTGCTGTTGACCATCTGGTTACCTTGTCGACCTTCATTATGAATAACTTCTTGCGGAAGCGTCCGACCGCGGCTGCGTTCTTTGATTTGGAGAAGGCTTACGACACCTGTTGGAGGGCGGGCATTCTCCGCACCATGCATACATGGGGCCTTCGCGGTCGCCTCCCTCTGTTCATTCGTTCCTTTTTAATGGATCGACAGTTCAGGGTACGTGTGGGTTCTGCCCTGTCAGACACCTTTCGCCAGGAGAATAGGGTGCCACAGGGCTCAGTTTTGAGCGTCGCTCTCTTTGCCATAGCGATCAATCCAATAATGGATTGCCTCCCAGCTGATGTCTCAGGCTCCCTTTTCGTGGACGATTTAGCCATCTATTGCAGCGCGCAGCGCACAGCGTAGACGTTTCCTGGAGCGCTGTCTTCAGCATTGTCTTGACCGTCTTTACTCCTGGAGTGTCGCCAATGGCTTCCGTTTTTCTGCCGAGAAGACGGTCTGTATTAACTTCTGGCGCTACAAAGCGTTTCTCCCACCGTCCTTACGACTCGGTCCCGTTGCTCTCCCATTCGTGGAGACAACAAAATTTTTAGGTCTTACATTTGACAGGAAACTTAGCTGGTCTCCACATGTCGTATTTGGCTTCCCGTTGTACCCGTTCTCTAAATGTCCTCCGTGTTCTCAGTGGTATGTCGTGGGGAGCGGATCGAACCGTCCTACTTCGCCTATATCGGTCGATCGTCCGCTCCAAGCTGGATTATGGGAGCTTCGTATACTCCTCTGCACGGCCGTCCATCTTACGCCGCCTCAACTCCATACAACATCGGGGTTTACGTCTTGCGATCGGAGCGTTTTATACTAGTCCCGTCGAGTGTCTTTATGCTGAAGCCGGTGAATTGCCACTCACCTACCGGCGCGATATACTGCTTTGTCGGTATGCCTGTCGCCTACTGTCAATGCCCGACCACCTGTCTTATCGTTCCTTTTTTGAAGACTCTCTCGACCGTCAATACGGGTTGTATGTCTCTGCCCTGCTGCCCCATGGAGTTCGCTTTCGTCGCCTCCTTCAACACCTTGATTTTTCACTCCCTGCAACCTTTAGAGTGGGCGAGAGCCAAACGCCACCTTGGCTCCAGGCTCAGGTTCGCGTTCACCTTGACCTCAGCTCGCTCCCAAAGGAGGTTACCCCCGGTTCGGTCTACCACTCCCGTTTTGTCGAACTTCGTTCGAAGTTCATTAATATGACCTTCATTTATATAGATGGCTCTAAGACCAATGACGGGGTCGGGTGTTCTTTTATTGTCGGGGCACAACGTTTCAAATACCGGCTCCATGGCCATTGTTCGGTCTTCACAGCTGAGATCTTTGCCCTCTACCAGGCTGTTCTTTATATCTGCCGCCACCGACATTCTGCTTATGTCATCTGCTCTGATTCCCTGAGCGCCATCCAGAGCCTCAGTGATCCGTATCCGGTTCACCCTTTCGTGCACCGGATCCAACGCTCTCTTCGGCAGCTGGTGGACGTCGGTTCTCCGGTTAGCTTTATGTGGGTTCCTGGCCATGTCGGTATCCCTGGGAACGAAGCTGCAGATGCCGCAGCCAACGCTGCGGTCCTCCAGCCTCGGACAGCTTCTTGTTGTGTCCCTTCGTCAGATTGTAGCAGGGTCATTTGTCGGCGCATTTTATCGCTGTGGCATGCCGATTGGGCTGCACTTACGGACAACAGGCTTCGGGCCTTGAAACCTCTTCCCGCAGCTTGGACGTCCTCCTCACGCCCTTCTCGGCGGGAGGAGGTCGTTTTGGCCCGGTTACGAATTGGACACTGCCGGTTCAGCCATCGCCATCTGCTGACGGCTGCGCCGGCGCCTTAGTTGCTGTTTTAAACTTGTGCCTCGCGGCGCATTCCTAACGTAGTCTGGGCGCTAATGACCATTGTAGTTGTGCGCCCTAAAACCACACAAAAAACTGCAATTTGGCACATTTAAGATCAAATATGTACTACATTTCCTCGAACACTTATGATTTATGTTCCAGACTTTTCAGAAAGATGTGCGCTACAAGATGAACATATTTTTGAAAATTCGATTTTTTTAGTATTGACCCGTTTCGCAAATATCCGTAGATCCGCGGCTGGTGCGCAGAGCAGTCTGAGTTATAGTGGATAGTCTGCACGTGACCCGTGTTTACATTTAGTGATTTTGCTGTTTCCCTTTCGTTTACTCTCACGTCAAATGAAAACAAAACGGATATGTGGCTGGAAGCCATCAAGTGAATTAAAATACATTCACATAATTATGGAAAGCTTTTATTTCTACCCTAATGACAGTCAAGCATTAATCGCCTTGCAGGACAATGAAGTTACTTTTATCTGTTTGCTAAAGAAATTTGGCTTTTATTAACCTTTTCCGCAGAGGTGGTCAATGTATCTGAAACGAAATGTTTAATTCCACAGTACGGGCTAGTTTCAACTGTTCGCTGCATTTCTAGTGCACGTTTCCATCTTCTAGTACATATGACATTATGCCATAATAAAGAACCAAACATGATATAATCCAGTACTGGTGCTGCAAGAAAATTTACATCCCGAAAACCACACTGAAAAGCTTAATAAGGTCGTGGTCTACTTCATTGGGAATCTGGACACACGAATGTGCACTTTAAGTATGCACTTTAAATGTGCACATTTTAGTATGGTTCACGAAATTCCGATTCTCTTGGAGTATCCTGTGATTATTCTTTTATGACATAATGTACGAGCTTTCAATGTTTTACTCGTACATACATACGGGCTTGTTACGTCATGATAGCTGCGCAAGCTCTGTGTCGCCTGTTATCTATATTCTCTGGCAACTGCTGAAACAAACCTATTTCTAACAGGTCGCGGGAAAATACTGCGACTGGTGGTTTGAAAAGCGTTACTTTCAAAGTAAGTATCCTTTTACGTAAGTTGAACTATGTGCGAGAATGTACCATGAATTTCTTATATCGCAGAGCGCTTGACTCTCGTTTAAAAAATCAACTCCTTGATAACGAGCCATTTAGAAAAATTTCAAACCCTGAAGATCAGACATTTATGTCATTATTAAGTGTATGATATATCTTAAAGTGTAACACGCGCAAAAAAGATGAACGTTATATGCGAAACAACGTTATCTGTTGCAGCTTATTAACGTTAGAGACGAACATTATATGTGTAAGCTTTTCTTTTCTTGTAGCAACACTATGTATATTAATTTAAACTGTTAACTTTCCCTGTTTGCGTGTTCGTGCTACTGAACAGTGATGTTGCTGTTGGCTGTCTACATCTCGTGTCCTGTCTATGCTCTGAATATCCGCCGTCATCGACTGGCGAGGTCACGTGACACGAGCTATGACTGGCTTACAAAAGCGCGCTTCGCAATCTCCATTTCAATGATTCGGAAAGTAACATGCGCTGTTTGGTGGAATTCCAATGTATACTTTCGTAATACGAAAATACGCAGCGCACATGTTGCTGCACATCAAATATATTTGGACTCGCATTCGGGAGGACGACGGTTCAATCCCGCGCCCGGCCGTCCTCATGTAGGTTTTCCGTGATTTCTCTGAATCCCTCCAGGCAAGCGCCTGGATGGTTCCTTTGGAAGGACACAGCCGACTTCCATAATCCGATGACCTCGCTGTTTGGTCTCTTCCCCCAAACAACCCAACTCAACCCCAAATATATTTCCAAAACGTCTTTTTTCCCCGAGTTTCGTTGTCTAAAGTGCCAGGAAATTATACGCCCGTGTATAAAACCATCACCATTCAAAGGATTGATAAGGGAAAATATAGTGTCACTTATCACGGAAAAAGCGTCTCTTCACCTGGGAGAAAGTGTATTTTTAACCCGGAAATCCGGGGAAAAAAATCCGGAAAAAGCATCTGTTATTCGTGCATTAGGCACAAGTACTAGAAGGCGTAACGTAGGCATATCTGTACTTCTATTGCAATACCTCTCGACAAGTTGAGCAGCGCGCTTCGTCGCCTGCAGTCGTGACTTCGGCACAGGGATCGCATTCTTTCTCCCTGAAAACTGCCGCGCTGTGTCGCTGCCCCGGCGAGTCCGTAGCACGAGTAGCCGCGCGTGAGTGGGGGGTGGGAGGTGGTGGGTGGTGGAGGGGGGCGCTGCAGGCAGTGGGCGGCGCGAGGGACACAGTGTGTTCTGGACAGGCCGGAAGCCCGTCCCCAAGTTTGTTTAAAGTTCGAAGTAAAGTTGGTTTTGTTCGATGGTGATAGAAATAAAAAATTATTTCCGCATCTTCGCAGTGGGTGTTTCAAACAATTCTTAGCTGTACTTGTAATTCGAATACATCCAGATCGTTTGGGATCTGAGAGTAAACACTCCAAATATGTGAAATAGCCATTAAATTCTTTTTGAAGAAAATGAAGCTTCAGTGTGTAGTGTCTCCTTGAAACGGAAAGTAGCTGTTTTTAAAAGGAATGAAAAATAGAACGATGGTCGGGTTAGAAACTTCAAAGCGGTAACACACATAGTCATTGTGTCGGTGCAGGATGCCTGCCTAGTGTATATGTGTATTGGATACGATGGTGTCTTGATACGCTTAGAGTTAAATTAGTGTATTTCAAAACTGAACAGAACGATAAATTCAGTTAACAACATTACAATAGATTCCTTGCAAAAGACTGAAGAAAGTATTCATCATATAGGAGCAGAGAAATAAACGTCTCAATTTTCCCAGCATTTTCGCTACGAGAGTACATTTGTTTTCAGGGGGAACGCTAAACGAATGAATCTGCGGTTACGTTGAGTTTCCGTACCGCCTTCCAGCTTGCAAAGGGTTGCGCAGTTTCACCGATTTTCGGGTTACGTAGACAGTGTGGAAACTGGGCTACAGCCAGAACTCAACACACCTGCAGTGTGACGTGTGCGTGATTAATTTCATAGCAACATTAGTCTCCCAGACTTCTGTGCCCTCCGACGTAAATTTTCACGACTTCACAAGTCTGCAGCTACAAATATGCCGCAGTTTACACTTAGCTCTGCTTGCTGCTTTTTTACTCTTCAGAGAGAACAAAATCCACAGAAGCTCACTTGCAGATTTCAACTTACGAGCTTTGTTTTTGTATTAGCATTACTCGAAGAGCAAGAAGAAGAAGAAAAAAAAGGTACCAGACATTCATCCTGTAGTGAAATGCGGAATAAGTGATATTCGTTGACATTGTGTTTTTGTGGTTAACGCTTCAATAAAATGGCAACGAAACATAAATTCGTCAATTTAAAATGCGTTCTAAAACGACAGTCGTCGTAAGGCCCCAACACTCTGAGCAAATACCGTGTTTCTTACCTAGCTGCCCCCCCTCCCCCCCCCCCCCCAGTTCTTTGCACGATGAAAATATTAAGAGATGTTGAATTTCTTTGTCGGTTCTCAGTAATGCGGCAATCTTAAAAGTAAAATTTGCCACGAAACGCATCAATGAGCCACCCTGCCGCGGTACACGGCTGCTGGGCTCTGTGTGGAGATGGACAGACCCGTTCATCCTTCGGAACTATTCACTGGTGGTCGTTCTTTTTTGGGAGCCATTCATCTTTATTCGTTCACTGTTCATTTGTGCATAGTATACGGTTCTTAAGAAAAATTGAAAACCAGTAGTGTAGGTGACTGAAAGATGGAAGCCGCCAAGAGGGCACTTGCCTCCCCTCTGGAGTGCAGAGTTTTTATTCATTGCAGCACTCACACACTTGCTGAAGTAATTTCCGTGATCCTGCAGAATCTCTCGTGGTAGCCAATTGAAGCGTTACATGGCTTATCGCAGTGAAATAGTATAGGGTCGCTCACGGAAAAGTGGCCCCAGTTACAGACTGCTCGCCAACTAAGCAGATACAATAAATGGATAAACATGTAATAATTAGGCAATAAAGAAATACCAAATAGGCCAATGCGAGCCCCAACTGCGAAACAATAGATGACAATTGGTGGGCGACAATGGGCAGTCCAGTACTCGGGGCAGATTTTTCGTGCGCCGGCCTGTGGCACTGAAATAACGTTGTAGAAGTCGTCATATTCTCCTTAGAAAATGTGGCACCAGACATTCGCTTATGGAGTGCGGGCTTCGTTCGGCTGTAAGTCGGTCTGCCTTCCACAACAATAAACATGCCATTTTACCTTGGATTTATAAAAAGACTGAAAATAGCCTCTCGTCTGCCGTGTCGACTTCCTTTACTGCCTTCTTTGAAATATTGCTGTGGAGTTGCGTATGAGGCATTTAACCACTGTCGTGGAACCGAAGTCTGTGTCACAGGTTTAATAACGAATCAGCAGTAGCTAAACGTAGCGCTTTCCGGAGCAATGTTGCAACAGAATGCCGTGTGCCTTCCGCTATGCCTTAAAATTTGTTTTCTGCTTTATCACTTTCCTGAAAGATTACTCAAAGGCTCTTTGACTGATTCATTTTCCTTATAACAAATACTATTCTCATTTCTAATCGTTTCATACTTCAAATTTTTCGTTTTCACTATTGTTACTGGTACTTGATAAAAATGTTTTCTAAATATATTGCAGTTTTATTTCCTAACTTATTGGTCATTTTCTTGAACACATGTTGAATGCTGTCGTAGAATGATAAAATGTTAGAACGTCAACTTCAGAAAAGTGTCGTGTCCAGAATCCTATTAACACCACAAAGGTTTACTTCGAAGAAGATAATTGAGTCATGCCTGTCTTGTAAGTATCAAAGTAATTTACCCATAATAAATACAAATACTGAGTCGACATCGATCATTTCGTGGAGAGTTCTGGAGGCATGATAACATCTCAAAAGTGATAAATTATGCCCCCCTCCCTGGAAAAATTTCTGCTTGTACTGTACAAGTACTACGTTTTAGAGTATTGGATAAAAATTGTAGAAACTGTTCTTTAAAATTACAGTTCATGAATATCTTTCTTTCATAACACAAACCCATTTCCAACAAAGTATTATAGGTACTACAAAAATTGTAGTATTTCAATAAATATTTTACATTTTACAAACTCAAGTGGGGTCAGACATTTTCGCACATGTGCTATTAAAGAAAGCCGGCCGCAGTGGCCATACGGTTCTAGGCGCTCTGGTCTGGAACCGCGCGACCGCAACAGTTGCAGGTTCGAATCCTGCCTCGGGCATGGATGTGTGTGATGTCCTTATATTAGTTAGGTTTAATTAGTTCTAAATTCTAGGGGACTGATGACCTGTGATATTAAGTCCCTTAGTGCTCAGAGCCATTTGAACCATTTGTTAAAGAAATTTGTGGCTCGATTGAATGTAAATGACATTAGAATGAACTCAAAGTAGAGCATGGCCAATTTCCTTCCCCATCCTTAGCTAATCCGAGTTTGTACCCAAACTCAGATGACCTAGATGCTGATGGTATGTTAAAACACTAAGCTCCTTCATTTTGAAAGACTGCAAGATTTGTATACTTAGCTGCAAATTGAAGAAATTGGGTCTCCTCTATTTCTAAGGACATCTTGTGGAAAATTAGGATGCTCCAACAAAATTGAAAATTGTGATATCGAAGACTTGTAGCTTTTCACCTGTTGCAACAATATTACACAACAAAGATATAATATTGCAGTTTTAACAAACTGTCGATAGATACAGGTCTACACTTGTTGACAGTGCTGTTCAGTAATGCTGTGTTTCAGAATCGACAACCATGGCAGCTGGCAAGGGAGTTCAGGAGAGCACACCTGTATACCTGGGTGGCCTACTAGACGCTGGGGAAGGCGCCATGGTGACTTTGGCGGTAGGAGAGATGCGGCTGGTGGCACACAGAGCCATCCTCGTTACCGGGAGCCCCGTGTTTGCTGCAACGTTTCGCCACAACACAGTGGAGTCAGGCAGTGGCCTGGTCGACATAACAGATGTGGACGGACCGGTGCTGAGTGAGTTACTGACATACATGTATACCCTCCGTGCCCCCCAGCTGGCGAGCATGGCTGCGCAATTACTAGTTGCTGCCGACAAATATGGCGTGCTTAGCCTGAAGGGTCAGTGTGAGCAGCAGCTGGCCGCTGGACTGGCTGTGGACAACGCAGCGGCCACAGCTGTTGTTGCGGTGTGCGACTGCTGCCCCGGCCTTAGGCAGACCCCCACCCTCCTACATAAAGGGCCACACATACCAGGTGATGGCCACGCAGGGCTGGGCTGACGCACTGTGCACCCAGCCAGAAGATTTCATAGAGGTCAGCAGGCTGCTCCTAGAGATACCACCAGAGTCCAGGTAAGCACGAGATGATCGCCGTTGATCAACTGTCTGTGTCTGTGTTTTACCTAACTGTTGTGCTTGGCGAAAAAAACTTTGTTAGCACTATGGGGATTTCTTAGATTTACTGCTGAAGGTCGAGTGGATTCTACAACACACCCAAACTATTACACAGTATTTCTTTATTATAACTCGAAGATGTAATAGTTAACTTTGAAACAATCCATGTTAACATGAATGTCGTGTTTGTTACTGTCGCTAAACACTAATTTATCACTTGATACAGGGCAAGCTAAGTATCTCCTCTGAATGTATGATTGACTGTAAACTTTATACATGGAGCTGTCTAATGAACTTTTGCACTCCTGGCTGAGCAGAGACGATACTGCCATTTTAAGCGATTATTGCCAAGTTGAGCTTAAACAAGACTCTGGTCTGACGTTAGTTATCAGTGGTGGTGGCATACAGAAACTGTTGATGGTGTGTCTGTGAAAACATCTCTCAATCGTTGCTGCAACTGGCAGTGACATTGCTTACTTGTGGTTTCATTCCGAGGTACTGACTGTTTATGGGACCTCATTCTTTGACACCACCACATTCCACCACCACAAAACGTCCATACCATCATCTAGTGATGTCACATGGTGATGGTGGGGGGGGGGGGGGTGGTGGCCTGAATGCAAACACGGATGAGAAGAGAGGAAGTGGAACAGCAGCCAATGGCTGCTTGTTGTCCACACCACGATAGCCACCTTGAGAATGACTAGGAGCACAGACTGGAAAACTGACCACGTGGCAGTCGCGTATCCAGTAACACAGATGCTGTTGGTTGGGTCGATGGCAAGTGAAACACCTGGGGCAGCGTGACGGCTGTCTGTGGGCGGCGCCTCCACGGATGTCAGCTCAGGCTGCAGACTCGGTTGGCACCACTCTGGGCAGTACCGACTGCAACAGGTGGAGAGCCAGAGACGGCTGCCATTGCAGACCCCTGCAGTGGGTTTGACGACCTGTGGACATAAATTCTGCAGCACGGTCACTAACATAAGGGTGCACCAGCTGGTTCTGGTGAAGCTGATGCAGCCCAGTAGAACCACGAGCTTTAGTGATGACACCGTGCTCCCTACGTTGTTTATTGCGAAAACCTGTGAGGAAGACTTCCTGTGACTGAAATTTGTCCGACCTGCCAGAAAATATTTTTGTGGTGGCCACAAATGGTGCAACAAAATACAGTGATGACAACTGTGGGAGGTGGACATAAATATCTTAAGACTTGCTCCCATGTGTTGGAGGAATGGAGTTTCTATATGTGACTTTTCAACATTTGAATAAACTATTCCCTTTCACTGTTACTCTGAACGCAGAAAGAAGCAGCAGTCTCACATGTATGCCCTTGGCGGCACAAAAGTGTTAACAGATGGGTTGTCTAAGCCAAGCAGCTCAGGACGACCTTAAAGACAAAGAATTTAATGAAAGGCCGATGCCATACCAGCAGTGTTGGGGGATATCATGGGACAACAGAAGGATATTTACTGTTTGCATCTACCACTGAAACATCTCCATTGAGCCATTCCATTCATTTTGGTAAGCAACCTTCCGTTTTGCTACAATTCTTAACAACTCAAATCTTCGGTATGAGTATCCTTTAGAAAAAGATGGACAAGAGTGCATGATATTACAGCAGCATTTCAGCACCAAAGGAGAATGTCTTTTCCAATTTAAAGTTCATAACTATGTTCTGTACGTATCTGTGTAATGCATTATGTCATGCCTTTCCTGTGCCCACTGTTGTCTGCTAGTATGAATGTGTGGTTTGTCTATAACTGGCACATCTGGTTTCCTTAGTTGCCAGGATGTTTCCTCAAATGTTACGGGCAGTTTAGTCAACCTTTGTGTAGAACTTGCTCAGATTGCATGTGTGACAGGCCAAACATTAAAAAACGTGGCTTTGCATTGTCTTTAATAGTTCTGTGCACCTCAAAATCTTTCGTCCTCTGCAAATATGGGTCACACAGTCTGCTGTTCTTATCACATAAGTCACAGACTTCAGTGAGAGGCACTGAAAAATCGAACAAGTCTAACCCAAAAATCTTTGCACTGTCCCTAGAACTGAGTGCATGAAACATACATTGCAAGGTCATGAAAAGTTGCTGGCATGTTGTGTGCACACACGTGAACAGTACTGGCGTCATCTGCAGATACTACGGAAGTAGGCATCTGTAGATGTGGGCTACTGTTCCTGTTGTGTATGTTTATTGATGCACCAGATGCGAACTAAAATTTCTTTTCTATTGGTGACATTGACACAAAATGCACCTCCTGTAAGCTTCGCTGAATCCGTGCACCGGACTGGTGCTTGCCCAGGTTGCCTTGTAAACAGACTGTCAGGCTAGCTCTTTGCATACCATGTGGAAGCATTTTGTGTCACACCAAGGACGATGTTACCTGTAATTTGAAAAGCACTGAAGACAAGACTTTCTCACTGTATTCTGCAGTGCATCTCACGTACAATGCCACTGAAAGTTTTTACCTTCACTTTCACTGTTCATCTGATCACTGTTTTAGTCACTTAAACATTAGGATGAACTTTAGACTGAGTTTCCTGTGCATCATTTAACAAGAGAAATAGATGGAGAATCAAAATCAACTTCAGTTGCGTCCCCCGTACTTAGAGATTCCACAATAGACAAAACTGTTTTCAGGTTGTGTTCAAGCAATTTTAGAACAGCTGTGCAAATGCATGTGTCTGACACATTTTATGTGATTGCAATATGTAACAAAATAACACTGTGGCTTAGCCCAAAGCATGTAAACCTGAAATATCTTGTTTAACCCTGTAAGTTCAGCTATCCACTGTTTAAAACACTGTTGGGGCAACTTCTTGAGACGAATAAATCTGAACCTCACTGCAGTGATAGGTATCTGAGCAACAGAATGTTCATCTAACTTCCAAACAAGGTCATCATGACAAAAATCGGGTCACAATTTTGAACACTGAATTGGGGCACTGTTTGAAACACAGTATATGTCAGCTCCGACAGATGATGGAGAGAAAGCAATGGGCATCATAGCTTAACATTGTATGTGTCAAATTGGGCTTCGACTTGCGTGTGATATTCAGACCAATCCTCGTCATTACCATTAAACTGACTGCTTGGGAGGAGTGACTGGCTGTGGAGCAACTTAGTCACTTGTTAGATGCTGAGCAGCAGTTGCTCCGTGTGCAGCACCTGAAATTGAAGACACAGTTAAATGCTTATGGCATACACAAAGTGAAACAGTACACACAAAGAATAGTATACCCATTGTCAGATGTCACGGGCTGCACAGATTGCTAAAGCGGGACAAGTGGCGAACTGTGGTGACACTGACATCAGTCTTCAATGCTTGGAAGAGTGCAATTGTCTGAACACAGTGCACCGAACACCTCTAATGATGGGCCTCCACAGGTGGTGACTGCATGTGGCAATGTTAACACTGTGACATCAGCAACTAAAACTGAAATGGGCACGTGACCATCGACACTGGACGTTGGTGCAGTGGCAGAGCATTGTACAATTGTACAGTCTGATGAGTCCCAATAGCTTCATCAATCTGATGGTAGGGCATGAATGATATTCCAGGGGAAAAGCTCCTCCCATCTGTTCTGTGGACAGACAAGCTGGCAGCGCCGCCGTCATGATGTGGGGAACATTCACAGGGGCATCTTGTGGGTCCAGTGGAGCTTGCTCAAGGCACCACGATAGCAAATGAGTATCGTACACTGGTTGCAGACCACGCACAGCCCTTTCACTCACATTTATTGACAGTAGTGGCAGTTTTCAATAACATGATGTGCCATGTCACAAGGCCAGGAGTGTGATGGAGGAGTGGTTGGACGAACACATTGGCGAGTTCCAGTTGATATGGAACCTGATCGCACACATCTGGGATATGATGGAATGTGGCGTCTGAGCTCATCTACCCCTCTCTGGAATTGGTGAACATTAGGTGACCTAAGGCCTGGCCAGACAGAATCCGGCCTGCCGCTGAGACGGACGGCGCAGCGGTGGGCCGGACCCGTCGGCGGCCAGGGACGCCACACAGGCAACGGCCGGCCGGCCGCAGCGACTCTTGATGCGTCAGCTGTTAACACTGTGGAAGGGGCCGAACCCCACTATTAAGCTTGCATGCGTAGCGCGATTGTCTTGCGTTAGACGATTTGGAAGCTTCACGCGGGACACGTTACCTTTGTGAGAGTCTTTTTTTTTTTAGTGCAGAAACGCGTAGCTCGCACTAGCGATACGGATACGAAATGGCACCAAGAAGAGATGTTGGGTGCACAACATTAATAGCAAGAGAGAAAGCTTAGGAGAATACCAACGTCTGTGTATTGATCTAGAGTCTGACGAAGATAGGTTCTTCAAATATTTTCGTATGTCGAGGAACTGCATCGCCTGATAAAACGATAGCACCGAGAGGTGCACAAAGAACTGGAGAAAGCCAATTGATACAAGGCACAGACTAGCCATTTGTTTGAGATAAGTTTTGCCGTTTGTGGCCTCTTTGTGCTTCAAACAGAAGTCATATAAATTATTCCATTTCAGTTTTGCTGTATCATATGAAAGGTTACGAGTGGAGTGATAAATTTATATGCAGTGTTTACCAATACAGCAAACGATAGTAACATCTAGTTCCGTATGTACTGCTAGAGAGAACTTTCTACTTAATAGATTGTTTTGTTTCATTGTATTCATAACATTGTCATTGAATTTAAACAAACTTATCTTTGGTCGTTAACTTATATATTCGTTCTATCGGCATAATTTATTTTAATCTTTTCCAGATACTTGACTACAAGCGAGTCACCAGAACATAGCTTTTTCTTTCCGGTTAGGACGTTCAACAGTTTCAGAAATTGTGGAACAAGTGTGCCAGGCAATATGGACTGTTCTAGAGCCCAAGTATTTACCTACTCCTACAACAGAGAAATGGAAAAAATCTGAAGAAGGGTTTCTAGAACTTTGGGGGTTTCCGAACTGCCTTGGAAGCATAGACGGAAAGCATATCAGGTTAAAATGCCAGAAGGATAGAGTATCCCAGTTCTTCTGTTACAAAGAATTCTTTTCGCTGCTTCTCCTGGCGATCGTTGATCCATACTAAGAGTTTACAGAAGTTGATATTGGAAACTATGGACGTCACAGTGACAATACTGTTTCTGAGAATTTAGCTGTCTATCAAGAGTATATCGAGGGCAAAAGCATTCTATCTCCAAATCAGGATCCCGGGTGTCATACAATAAGTTGTATTCTCTCACTCTGTAAGTCTTTCTGTGTCCATTAATGCATGCACTATGAGCTGTAAGACAAAAACCGCCTCACGCCGCCGCTTCCAGTGTGACAGCAGAGCAGTTGAGTGCGCCAACAGGGGCAGGCAGCCGCTGCGGCTTGCGGCGAATCTGTAGTCTGTGACAACCCGGCGGCGGCCGGTGCGTCAGAGCCGCACCCTGTGTGACCGCCGCCGTACAGTAACGAGCGATTAAACAGTGCGGCCTGCCGGCTGCGGTTCAAGGCCACAGGCCGGACGGCCAGGCCGCATTCCGTCTGGCCAGGCCTTTAGGCTGCGTCTTACGTGAGCGACAGAAGCGACTGACAGCGCGCAACAGCTTCAGGCGACAAATCACAGCCGCAGGGGTAGTTACGGAAGTGTCCCACATGAGCGATATCTGTGTCGCTGTCTGTCTCCCGCTGCAACTGGCTATGTTTGAATTCAAGCATATTTGAATCTTGTCCCTGCAGCATGTGCGACAGAGATACAGCCACGTGTCTTCTCGGCAAAGCAGTGGAGCGGATGAGACGGCAGCCATTGAAATACTTAGCAGATTATAAGAAAACTATTTAGTGAAAAAAATTGGTTCATCCGCATCTTACAGCGTGATATTTTCGCTTGCTAATGGTCTCAACTTATTTTCGTTATTCGTCATAGTTACTGTGCTGCACGAAATTGAGTACATGGGTGCACGAAATTTTGAACAATTTGCAGAGGTAAAATCACATTGCATAGACTTTCCATATAGTTCATTTAAGGCCATACATTATTGTGTATGAAATGTAACAATACATCTAAACTGTATTTAAAGTTGAAACTGGAATATTTCTTTTCATTCTTGAGATACATCTGCGGATGGGTCGCTCACGGACTGGTCGGAACCTTTCCTGCGCTTTGGGAATCAAGTGGCCGTAAAAATTGTTGTATCCCATAAACAGTTCAAGATATCAAAAAGACGCTATTTGGAAATGACACCACGCAGAAAGGACTATTTTATCGTATGATTGACACTCGATTCGCTTTTGTAAACGTGTGAGCAGAGCGAAAACAAGACTCCCTCTAAATTACGCCATGAGGTTTTTTCGAATTTTCGTACCCAAACAAAGGGAGAGAAACAGTAAACGGGGTATCAAAGTGATCAGTGTGAGGTCTAGTTTTGCATGAAAATATGTAACTGCTTGAAAGTAATCTGGGTAATTATAAGAAACTTAATTAATGAGTTGAGGAAATATTGAAATATTTCACAAAGCTGCTGCCAAGCTATGTAAATGAAGTGTCAAAAATTTCGTCTGTTCAAGGCCTAGCTATTTTGCACATAAAAAGATATATTGGTGTGGTATTTAAATGTCAAAAAGATTCCATAGAATCAAGTACGCTACAAAGGCAAACGAGGAGCCAGTAAGATCATCCCTTCTGAATAAAACTTGAAAATCAAAAATGAAAGAAATCATCCAAATAATTTATGAAATGATTTGTGTAAAAGAAATAAGTAGATCAGAGAAATGTTCTACGTGCTTTTGAATGGTGCTCAAAATCATGAACAGAAAATGAGGTGCTCCAAACGTTGCCCTAATATTTTTTATATCTTAATTTTAGACAAATCATTACGCAAAGTCTTTGACTTTCCTTTTAAAAAATTTTGTATGTTTTACCTTTACACACTATTAAGATTAATGGTAATGTTTGGCCTTAACTCTGACTGCTGATGAATTACATTTGTAACAGCAGATATCTGTAAAATTTCATGCTTCATTGTAATTTTTTAGGAATTTAATGTTTGTGATATACTGGGATAGGTGTGTATACACTTAAAGATAGTTCTTTGGCAAGACCTTAAAAATATACTTAGCGATGCAGTGTAAACAATATATATAAAGTGTACTATACAGAATTGTAACGGAGTCAGTTAAAATATAAGATGCAGCTGAAATCGAACCTAGGACCTCAACGAATCGTACTCGTGTTCTGTAATGCTACCTTTACACATCTGTCCTTAACAATTATCAATCTACGTACTTAGGGTAGTCAGTAATGTAATCAGTCATTCTTCTGCATTTATTGGCTGTTAAGTTCTTGATCACGTAAAAAACATTCGTATTTAATGGTTCAAATGGCTCTGAGCACTATGGGACTCAACTGCTGTGGTCATAAGTCCCCTAGAACTTAGAACTACTTAAACCTAACTAACCTAAGGACAGCACACAACACCCAGCCATCACGAGGCAGAGAAAATCCCTGACCCCGCCGGGAATCGAACCCGGGAACCCGGGCGTGGGAAGCGAGAACGCTACCGCACGACCACGAGATGCGGGCGTATTTAATGTACTGGTGAGATAGTCGAATGCTCCTCTGTTCATTCACGTGTCTTTGAAGATTTGTATGGTGATCTTGGTAGTTGATATTTATGAAATTCTCCATGGAGATTCCTCCCTTTGTAAATTTCATGCACAGCGTTCCTTTTCGTTTGATTTTCTTAGGTAAATCTAATTTTGTAGCCTTACTCTCCAGCTACAGTATTCTACAGTTTAAGGGCGCTGTTTTATAGAGACAGCTGGTTGGCTCTAAGCAGCGATCTTGTAGTGCGACATGGTCGCTCGCACGCAGGAAACCCGAGCTGTTGCCTGATGTTGCTGCTTGTCGCTGGAGTGTCACGTATCCAGAAGTCGTTCGCTTCTGTCACTCACATAGGACACGGCCTTAAGTGTGCAGATGCAGTGCCAACTCCCTCCAGTGACCTACCAAGGCCCCATATTTCTTCCATGCAATTTAGTCACTGCTGTTGTCCATGCCGGCTATTAGGTAGGTGGTCATAATGTTGTGGTTGACCAGTGGCTATATAATACATCTGTTCTTGGTGTCTGGAGTTGAAAGACACTTAATTTGTTTTCTTCTTCCACCCTATACGTTCTCATTTTGCTGCCCATTAATGTTCCCCTCCCTCCCCCCCCCCCCCCCCCATTATGGCACAGTGTGTAGGGATTCTTGATAAGTTGTATTAGAAATTTAGTCTCCTAATTTGGTTAGCTGGTTCTATTGATTGAGGTCATGGCTTCATATATTTAATGTTCAGTGGTTACATTGTGTACCTGTCAGTGCTATCTGAAATTTCTTTAATTCCTGCAGAATAGGTCTGTGTGTTAAGGCATTCCTAATTTTTTAAATGTGAAACATTGTCTCTGGTTACTCATGCAGTTAAAGTGCTTGTGGTAATGTCAGCTTCCAGTTTAGAAGTGCAGCGTGCCAGAGCTCAGATCGACATGTTTGATTCTTAACCTTGTGAGAGATGTGGGGAGAAATATACATACTTGTTGCCCCTTATTTCCTGCATTTTAATCACCTTCCCAGGTCTCCATTTTTCAGAGTTTAAGTTGGTACTTGTTAGTGGATGCACAGTTGATTAGTTCAGCTTGGTCTAGTCTAGTCTACTCAACTTTAACCAGTACATTGCTGCCCAATATGTGGTAGTAATATCAGTAGGGTTTGCTCTGATCCCCACACGCAGTGTTACCACTGTAGTGATGCCCCCCCTGCGGGTCCGGGGTAAGAATAGGCCCGAGGTATTCCTGCCTGTCGTACGAGGCGACTAAAAGGAGTTTCAACCGTTTCGGCCTTCCATGTGATGGTCCCCCTTGGGGTTTGACCTCCATTTTTCTAAATTTCTACAGAAGTACGAGCCTTTTGGGGAAGGACACCTTACGTGGTGTACCACTGGTCCTTAGTGCACTCAGACCTTGGCACTCAGCATTGCACCGGCGTTGTAACCATACCCACTATTACTCAAATTGGGCCTAAACGCCTTTTGGGTTGTCCCAGTTACGCCCATAGTGCGTCTCCATCTGCACCAGCGATCATGATGGACTTTCCATGGCACCAGAAATCCAGCACGGTAGCCAGCCCGTTGTGGTGGGGTCGTCATGTACCCTCTAGGTTGTAGCCCCCTGACAACACAGGGATCGTACTGCCGATACCCGAGCTGCACCCTCCCCACGTCGGCCAAGGAGTAGATGCCCGTCTCCTTGGGGCATCAGGACTCCCGGCAATGGTCATCCTGCCAGGTGGCCCTTGCTGCGGCTGGGTGGCGCCCGTGGGGAGAGCCCCTGGTCGGAGTGGGTGGTATCGGGGCGGACGTTTCGCAGATGAAACGTCACCACGTATCGGGTCGCTCTGTGGCCGAGTCTTTCAAAAGAAAAGGTACCGTTTCTAGTTCTAGTTCTGGTTCTCCTGCCCCTTCCCCCTTGGCCACTCCATGGGAGGAGGGACAGGCCTGCCGGCTTGGAGCGAAGTACTTCCCCCGCTATTTGGTCTGTTCTCGAACCGATGGGGGGACATTCGCCACCTCCAAGCCCATGTTCTTTGTTCAGCACATTGAGGACATCTTCGGGGAAATCGAGGCTCTCAGCAAGATGCGTTCAGGGTCCGTTCTTATAAAGACCACGTCCGCCACACAGTCGGCGGCGCTCCAGGCGTGCGACCGCCTAGGGGTCATCCCAGTCTCCATTGTCCCACATCTGGCACTCAATAGGACGCAGGGGGTTATTTTTCATCGTGACCTCCTGCTACAATCTGATGAGGAGCTCAGGGCCAACCTGGAGCGCCGAGGCGTGCATTTCGTCCGGCGAGTCCAGCGCGGCCCCAAAGACCGTCGCATCGACACTGGGGCCTTTATCCTCGCCTTCGAGGGGGACGTTCTCCCGGAGAAGGTAAAGGTAATGTGCTACTGGTGTGACGTGCGACCCTACGTTCCGCCTCCTATGTGCTGTTTTAGGTGTTTGCGCTTTGGGCACATGTCGTCACGGTGTGAGGCTGAGCCCCTCTGTGGCGATTGTGGACGTCCTCTTCGTGAGGAACATACATGCACCCCACCACCTCGGTGCGTTAATTGTCCTGGCGTCCACTCGCCTAGATCCTCAGACTGCCCCACATATCAGAAGGAGAAGAAGATACAAGAAATCAAAACTTTGGATCGGCTGTCTTATTCTGAGGCCAGGAAGAAGTACGACCGCCTCCATCCCGTGCCATTGACCACTTCGTTTGCCTCGGTTGTGTCCACTCCTTCCGCGGTATCCTCACCCCTCTCCTGTCCCCCCTCCGCCCCCTCCGCCTCCTCCGCCCATCAGGGGGCTCTGCCTCCGCCTCCCAAATCCCTCCCTTCCAAATCCTCCTCCCCCGTGGCCCCCACCCCCTCTGCCCCAGGGGCCACCCTTCCTCCTCCTTCTCCCCACACGCCACCTGAGAAGCGATCCTCTTCTCAGGCGTCCATCGGGGAAACGTTCCGGACCCCGGCTTCCGAGGTCCGGCGTTCCAAAACGGATCCCGCGCGTGAGGACCTTCTTCGGGTCCAGCCCACCATCCCTGTGCCTCCTCGGCCTTCCAAGAAGGCCTCCAAGAAGAAGTCTCTATCCCCCTCTCCACCCCGGCGCGTTTCGACTGACGCTCCATCCGTGAGTCGCCGCTCCCGGCCGTCCTCAGTTTCGCCGGGACGCTCTGCTGCCAGGCGCTCAGCTGGCCTTTCGTCGGCAAATGATGCTGCCCCTCCTACACAACCAGGGACAGTGGCCGCAGCTGGCGACCAGTCGATGGAACCGGATCCGCCTCCCGTCGGTTGTAGCGTTGTTCCCTCGCAACCTGGCCCTCCGCGGCCGTCGAGGTGACCAGCTCTTCCTCCGTCTCGTTCCCCCAACTTTTTGACTAGCGATGGCGTTGTTTCATTGGAACATAAGAGGTATTCGATCTCATCGGGAGGAATTACAACTGCTCCTCCGCCTGCACTGTCCGCTCGTCCTTGGACTCCAGGAAACCAAGTTGCGCCCGACTGACCTTATTGCCTTTACCCACTATACCTCGGAGCGGTATGACCTCACCCCTGTGGACGGTGTCCCAGCTCATGGTGGGGTCATGTTGCTCATTCGGGACGACGTCTATTACCATCCCATCCCATTGACCACCCCACTCCAAGCAATAGCTGTCCGCATTACTCTTTCTGCTTTTACTTTTTCAGTTTGTACCATCTACACTCCACCGTCGTCTGCCATTAGTCGGGCTGACATGATGCACCTGATCGTTCAGCTTCCCCCGCCGTTTTTATTGTTTGGCGACTTCAATGCCCATCATCCCCTTTGGGGCTCTCCTGCATCCTGTCCAAGAGGCTCACTCTTGGCAGATGTCTTCAACCATCTCAATCTTGTCTGCCTCAATACCGGCGCCCCGACTTTCCTCTCGGACTCCACTCATACCTACTCCCACTTGGACCTCTCGATATGTTCTACCACTCTTGCCCGTCGGTTCGAGTGGTATGTCCTTTCTGACACCTATTCGAGCGACCACTTCCCCTGTGTCGTTCGTCTCCTGCACCACACCCCATCCCCACGTCCTTCGAGCTGGAACATACTGAAAGCTGACTGGGGCCTTTACTCATCCCTGGCGACCTTTCCGGATCACGATTTTCCCAGTTGTGACAGTCAGGTCGAATACCTCACGGCTGTTATCATCCATGCTGCCGAACGTTCCATTCCTCGTACTACTTCTTCACGTCGCGTTTCCGTCCCCTGGTGGAACGAGGCTTGTAGGGACGCTATCCGTGCTCGACGACGTGCTTTACGCACCTTTCGCCGCCATCCTACGTTGGCGAATTGTATTGAATACAAACGACTCCCAGCGCAATGCCGTAGAGTCATCAAAGACAGCAAAAAAGCTTGTTGGGCCTCTTTCACCGGCTCCTTTAACAGTTTTACTCCCTCTTCCGTCGTTTGGGGTAGCCTGCGCCGGCTGTCGGGCATTAAGGCCCACTCCTCGGTACCTGGCCTGACCTCAGGTAATGCGGTCCTTGTTGATCCGGTGGCTGTCTCCAACGCCTTTGGCCGCTTTTTCGAGGAGGTTTCAAGCTCCGCCCATTACCATCCTGCCTTCCTTCCCAGGAAAGAGGCAGAAGAGGCTCGGCGACCTTCCTTCCACTCGCTGAATCTGGAAACCTATAATGCCCCCTTTACTATGCGGGAACTCGAACGTGCGCTTGCACTGTCCCGGTCCTCTGCTCCGGGGCCGGATGACATTCACGTTCAGATGCTGGCACACCTTTCTCCGGCGAGCAAAAGCTTCCTTCTCCGTACCTACAATCGCGTCTGGACCGAAGGTCAAGTCCCCATGCGTTGGCGTGACGCCGTTGTTGTTCCTATACCCAAACCCGGGAAGGATAGACACCTTCCTTCTAGTTACCGCCCCATTTCTCTTACAAGCTGTGTCTGTAAGGTGATGGAGCACATGGTTAATGCTCGGTTAGTCTGGATTCTTGAATCTCGACGGCTACTTACTAATGTCCAATGCGGCTTTCGTCGCCGCCGCTCCGCTGTTGACCACCTCGTGACCTTGTCGACATTCATCATGAACAACTTTTTGCGAAGGCGCCAAACGGTAGCCGTGTTCTTCGACTTGGAGAAGGCTTATGACACCTGTTGGAGAGGAGGTATCCTCCGCACTATGCACAGGTGGGGCCTACGCGGTCGCCTGCCCCTTTTTATTGATTCCTTTTTAACGGATCGAAAGTTTAGGGTACGTGTGGGCTCCGTATTGTCCGACGTCTTCCTCCAGGAGAACGGAGTGCCTCAGGGCTCCGTCTTGAGCGTAGCCCTTTTTGCCATCGCGATCAATCCAATTATGGATTGCATTCCACCTAATGTCTCAGGCTCTCTCTTTGTCGATGACTTCGCGATCTACTGCAGTGCCCAGAGAACATGCCTCCTGGAGCGCTGCCTTCAGCGTTGTCTAGACAGCCTCTACTCATGGAGCGTGGCAAATGGCTTCCGGTTCTCTGAAGAAAAGACGGTTTGTATCAACTTTTGGCGATATAAAGCGTTCCTTCCGCCATCCTTACATCTCGGTCCCGTTGTTCTCCCATTCGTGGACACAACTTTCTAGGGCTCACGTTGGACAGGAAACTGTGTTGGTCTCCACATGTCTCTTATTTGGCAGCCCGTTGTACACGTTCCCTTAATGTCCTCAGAGTTCTTAGCGGTTCATCTTGGGGAGCGGATCGCACTGTCCTGCTTCGCTTGTATCGGTCCATAGTCCGATCGAAGCTGGATTATGGGAGCTTCGTCTACTCGTCCGCTCGGCCGTCCCTCTTACGCCGGCTCAACTCCATCCACCATCGGGGGATACGTCTTGCGACCGGAGCCTTCTACACTAGTCCTGTCGAGAGTCTTTATGCTGAAGCTGCCGAGTTACCGTTGACCTACCGGCGTGACGTACTGCTGTGTTGGTATGCCTGCCGGCTGTCGTCTATGCCCGACCACCCCTCTTACAAGTCCTTCTTCGCCGATTCTCTCGACCGTCAGTACGGGTTGTATGTGTCTGCCCTGCTGCCCCCCGGAGTCCGCTTCCGTCGCCTGCTTCGACAATTGGATTTTGCCCTCCCTACCACCTTCAGAGAGGGTGAGAGCCCGACACCACCTTGGCTCCAGGCTCCGGTTCATATTTATCTCGACCTCAGCTCACTCCCGAAGGATGGTACTCCGGCTGCAATGTATTGCTCACGGTTTGCCGAACTTCGTGCTTGACTTGCCGGTCACACCTTTATTTACACCGATGGCTCCAAAACTGACGATGGTGTCGGCTGTGCCTTTGTCGACGGGGCCGCCACATTTAAATACCGGCTCCTCGACCAATGTTCCAGCTTTACGGCCGAGCTTTTTGCTCTCCATCAGGCCGTTCAGTATGCCCGCCGCCACCACCATTCATATGTACTCTGCTCTGACTCACTCAGTGCTCTTCAGAGCCTTGGAGCTCCCTATCCGGTCCATCCCTTGATTCAACGGATACAGCAGTCCCTCCATTCTTTCGCTGATAACGGTGGTTCTGTCAGCTTTCTGTGGGTTCCCGGACATGTGGGAGTGCCTGGGAATGAGGCTGCGGATGCTGCAGCCAAGGCTGTAGTCCTCCTGCCTCGGCCAGCCTCCCATTGTGTCCCGTCATCCGACGTTCGTGGGGATGTCTGTAAGAGGCTTGTGTCGTTGTGGTGGGATGCTTGGTCATCCCTCCAAGGAAACAAGCTCCGGGCAGTAAAACCGCTACCAACTGCTTGGACAACATCCTCCCGACCATCTCGGCGCGAGGAGGTCCTTCTGACCAGGTTGCGGATTGGGCATTGCCGGTTTAGCCACCGCTACCTGCTCTCCGGTGACCCAGCCCCGCAGTGCCCTTGTGGTCAGGCATTAACAGTGCGCCATGTTTTATTGTCGTGTCCCCGTTTTAGTCAATTTCGTGTTGTCCTGTCCCTGCCATCTACTTTACCGGATGTTTTAGCTGATGACGCTCGAGCAGCTGCTCGTATTCTGCGTTACATAACTTTAACTGGCTTGTCCAAAGACATTTAATCTTTTTACTTATTTTGTCTGCATCTTTGTCGGGTCCTTCTGGTGTCCCCTCCATCCCCTTGAGTTTTACCAGATTCCATGTGCTCTAACAACAGTGACTGGGCGCTAATGACCTCAGCAGTTGAGCGCCCTTAAACCCAACCAAAAAAAAAAAAAAAAAAAAAACTGTAGTGATGCCGAAAACACAGCTGACAGTCTAAGCAGGCCACTCCTCTGCCTTCATCTAGCAGCTGTTCTGTTGGTTCAAATTACTCAGTGTGCCTATGTACTGGTTGAAAAGAGTGCCCACAAACCATTCTACTACTGCATACCTGCAATAGTCTAAGGATTGTAGCACCTAGAGTTGTCTGAAACTAGCAAATATTGCAGGGCATCCGAGTTTGTCGAAAGCATATGCAATATCTTTCGCGATGGCTATGGCATCTTTGTTTTGTATGTTTTTGACAATTTCCAGAGCTTGATTAACTACATCGTCTGTTGCTTTCCTTTTATTAAGACCAAAATCTTGTGGGCTGAGGCCCCGAAGCACTCGAAGCCTGGAAGCAGCTGTACAGTAGCTTGTCCACCTTAGCCATTCTGGTTTTTGAGGAAAGTTGGCCTGCATTTTCTGGACGATTCCTGCAATTATGGTTCCCCAAACTGTAAATAGCATGCCTAGCCTTAAGGTATCATATATTAATTCTGGTAAGTACAGAGTGATCCGTGATGCTAGTCTTTGGAGTATCTGTGAATGCATTCATTCTGGATCTGGAGTTTATTCTTCAGTTCTATTATTCCTACCACAACTTTGTAGTGTGCAAATGGGTGGGTGACTAGCTGAATTGCATGGAGTGTGTTTGTGCTCCCTGACCATGGTCTGTTGTGTGTCAGTGATATCGATGTAGGAGATCATTCAGTAGGAATTGTTTATTTCTTCATCCTCCTGTCACTGTACTCTTATACTGCTGTAGGTTACACAGAACACGGGGCAGCAATACATCCACACATTGCAATGTTGTACGTGATAACCTGTTGTAACTTCTAGATGTAGTGAAGCATGTCCCACATTCACATCTCACAGTACACATTCAGCAGCCGAGACGACACTTGGAACTCAGTTGGTACTGGGCACACGACAGCAGCCTGACTTCTGGTAGCCCCAGCTTTCACAAGCATCTTCGAGGTACTGACAACTGGGAAGTGTTCCATCAGTAATTGTGATTGGACTGAAAGACAAAAGGGGAGAGATGTTCTTGTCGGAGCACAAAAGGGTGAAAATATTGCTCTTTGAAGGACTCGTGCAGAAAAATGGAGAACTAGCTACTTGAGCCCTCATTCAGCTTTACGTACCAAAATTTTTATCACGTGAAGATATTCATGCACACTTCACCCAGTCCCTCTTTGTAGTTAAGCCTTTGTACTCAGTATTTCCCTCACACTGCCACTGCCCATATGTCTGTGTGTGTGTCTGTCTGTCTAATAGAAACCCTCTCTTACTTACACTGTCTTCCTTTCTTTCTTTTCCAATGCCACTGTCTCCACCTAACTGCAACAGCTCAAAAATGCTGTGCTGTCAATGTAATTTTTTGCCATCCCCATGTGTTCAAAATTTTGGTCCATAATGTGCTATCCTCCTATACCTTTGTGTATTAGGATGCAGACCCACGAAGCATGTGTAGGGTCTCCACGTGTCTATTTTTCATTTCCACTGTCATCTCTCCATTTTCTCCTATTGGGTATATGTCCATCCCTCTCTCTTTCACTTCTACTGATATTGCCTCACACTGACCAGCAATATCTATCTCTTTTGGTTTCATTGCTGTTGTCTTATGCATCTCAATTTTTCACTGCGACTTTATCACCTCCATCTCACCACCTAGTCTCCTTTCTTTTTCTCCCACTGGCACTGTCTTTCCTAGCTTTTGCCATCACTCTCTACTACTTTCAGCACAAAAAAAGAGTATTTCCAGACAGCAAAATTTTTGGTGAGGAAGGTGCAGTGACGATTGAGGCAGATGGTTCCCTACTTTTCTGTCAGTCTTTCAAAGAGTTAAATATTTTCGCCTTTTCATGCTCTGATAGGAGCATTTTTCCCCCGGTAGTCTTTCCCTGTGCATCTAAAGTTTCCACAGCCAACAGCCAATATCTCTGGAACCACAATACATACTGACCAACAGATTTTCCGGCTATTAATGTAAGGCAGGGACTCGCGAATGTAAATTCTGTGAGACATTCTAAGTGGTGTGGAAATACTGGTATCAACTCACTTAAGTTTTTTTTAATGGACACTCCATATTATTCCATATACAATCGGTAACAAGAGCAATAACAATAATAATGGCGTTGGTTGCATTACAATACATAAATTACATTCCGAGAAATTGAAACATAAAGTTGCTGCATGAAATGAACGAAATTCGCTGTTATTGTACTTCCTGCTAAGCGAGAGTGACCCGCACGTTGCTCGTAATCACGATGTGATTGACGTGCATGTTCTTACATTCATTTTTTATTTTTTTATTTACACATAAAGTTCTGTAGGACCAAATTGAGGAGCAAATCTCAAAGGCCATGGAACATGTCAGTACATGAAATTACAACATAAAAGTAATAACAGATAAAACTAAATGACTTTGTGACTAACCTAGGCCTCCTATTTGCTGTGGACTGCTGCATGTTCCCTAAATCTACAGCTACACAAGGCTCCTCTCCACTCAACTCTGACAGTTGGTCAAATCTATTGCATATATGCAAAGTAAAACTGTCTGAATACCTCCTCTTCCTAGCTGCCTTCTTGCCAATTGCCAGTTCCCATTCCCCCACTACCCTTCACCCGCCTCAACCTATCTAGTTCCTCCTTTGCGTGTTGTAACTGCACCTGAAGGGCACAGATCTTACGTTCCTGCTCCTCTATCAACTTATTTCTACTACAGTTCTGCATTCCCGGGAGAGGATCTCACTAAAATGACCACTGGCTTCGCCACTGCATTCGCCCCAATGAAAATACTTTGAACAGGTCCCACACCGTAACCCACTATTCACAAACCTACGACAGAGCCCACACTCCTCACTCATAGTAAAATTTTAGAATTACTCAAAGAAACTATATGGCTACATTACCAAAGTTCAGTTACACCACTAGAATTATTTATAGAACTAACAATAAAGGTCTCGAAATTCTCTGCCTACTAAGAAAGCAACTACTTGTACAAATACTACTACACAACAGCTAATGCCAATACCAACAAAACTTCACAAAATTATTAGCTAAAACCAAAAAATTCAGAAGGCTACTGGAACACGAAATGAAGTTAAAACACTGAATGAAAATTCCACTGAAGTATTTCACTAGAAACAATAAGAAACGTCGGGTGAAAACTAATGTACGAAATTTACTAAACAACTTAAACGCACAGAAAACTCTAAAAAACACAGCAAGCGAACTATTCCAAAAGTTTATTAAATCGTTGTTTCGCTTCAAACAGCATGAAACACTGCCAAAAACTATTAAATTTAATAACTGTATAACAGTGCACAAATAAGTTTGTCAGTACTTAGCTTTCTAACCGCTACAGCTGTAGTGCAAGCTGCAAAATGTACACACACATTGCTATCATGAGGGCCTAAGGCAGTAATAAGGGTTTCTGCCACAACCATTGATATCTACATAAGTGTCCCTCGTACTTGTCGTATTCGTCTACATACAGATTGTGGAGCAGTACCTGCCAGTGTACGCTGCCCCGTTACAGTGTCCAGGTCAACCCTTCGCCTCTGCAGTTGCGTACAGCAGTGGGCTGCAATCGGCACTGTGTGTGGGAATGGCTCACTGTGATGCAGGTTGTTCTTTGTGAAAGTGTGTACAGGTACATGGCACTGGTGTACTGCACACTGTGATTGGTGTCAGTTGTAATCGTGGTATTAATTTACCTGTCAATCTGTTCTAGGCGTTTGACATGGTATTAAAAAATGAGGAAATGGTTGACATGATGTTACTGTACAGAGAATGCCACAAATATGGCACATCTCTACAAGTATTGTCAGAAGGCTTTGTGTGACAGGGCAGTTCTGTCCATGAACGTGGTTCTGCAGCAGGGGCCTCACATGTGAAGCAACAGATGGAGTTGTTGTAGCGATCCCTGCAATAAAGCCTCGTGCAAGTATTCGTCAAATGGTGACGGGTGGGAATTCCTCGAATGAAAGCGTGGCATGTATTCTGCACAGGCATAGATACCACCCGTATCATGTGGCAGTACATAGTCCTCCATAACGACTACGTTCAAAATCCCCAGGAATACTGTCAGTGCGGAGTTGCCACAAGCTGTGGAAATCAGGGAATTTCAAAAATGTCAGGGAATAAGGGAAATTTGAAAAAAAATAAACACAGGAAATACCTTATTTTGGTCCCAGTAGATGAAATGGTTCGTTTGAGGTGCCAAGCAGTCACTGGCGGGGGGCAACTGAGTATGTGTGCCACTTCCTTCCCTCGTTCTTTCTGCTTCTCCCTTTCCCAGCTGTCCCCTCGATTGCAGTCAGTGCTGCCACAACTTCTTTCCATTAGCCTATCAGCTGCCAACAAGAGGCAGGGAGGTGTGAGGAGTGGTTTGTTTGGCTCTGATTCTCAAGAGACTGTAGACACAGCGACTGGTGATAGCAGTCGTGTGTGCAGGACTTCTTGCTGAATGCGTGTGCGTGTGCGTGTGCGTGTGCGTGTGCGTGTGCGTGTGCGTGTGCGTGTGCGTGTGCGTGTGCGTGTGCGTGTGCGTGTGCGTGTGCGTGTGCGTGTGCGTGTGCGTGTGCGTGTGCGTGTGCGTGTGCGTGTGCGTGTGCGTGTGCGTGTGCGTGTGCGTGTGCGTGTGCGTGTGCGTGTGCGTGTGCGTGTGCGTGTGCGTGTGCGTGTGCGTGTGCGTGTGCGTGTGCGTGTGCGTGTGCGTGTGCGTGTGCGTGTGCGTGTGCGTGTGCGTGTGCGTGTGCGTGTGCGTGTGCGTGTGCGTGTGCGTGTGCGTGTGCGTGTGCGTGTGCGTGTGCGTGTGCGTGTGCGTGTGCGTGTGCGTGTGCGTGTGCGTGTGCGTGTGCGTGTGCGTGTGCGTGTGCGTGTGCGTGTGCGTGTGCGTGTGCGTGTGCGTGTGCGTGTGCGTGTGCGTGTGCGTGTGCGTGTGCGTGTGCGTGTGCGTGTGCGTGTGCGTGTGCGTGTGCGTGTGCGTGTGCGTGTGCGTGTGCGTGTGCGTGTGCGTGTGCGTGTGCGTGTGCGTGTGCGTGTGCGTGTGCGTGTGCGTGTGCGTGTGCGTGTGCGTGTGCGTGTGCGTGTGCGTGTGCGTGTGCGTGTGCGTGTGCGTGTGCGTGTGCGTGTGCGTGTGCGTGTGCGTGTGCGTGTGCGTGTGCGTGTGCGTGTGCGTGTGCGTGTGCGTGTGCGTGTGCGTGTGCGTGTGCGTGTGCGTGTGCGTGTGCGTGTGCGTGTGCGTGTGCGTGTGCGTGTGCGTGTGCGTGTGCGTGTGCGTGTGCGTGTGCGTGTGCGTGTGCGTGTGCGTGTGCGTGTGCGTGTGCGTGTGCGTGTGCGTGTGCGTGTGCGTGTGCGTGTGCGTGTGCGTGTGCGTGTGCGTGTGCGTGTGCGTGTGCGTGTGCGTGTGCGTGTGCGTGTGCGTGTGCGTGTGCGTGTGCGTGTGCGTGTGCGTGTGCGTGTGCGTGTGCGTGTGCGTGTGCGTGTGCGTGTGCGTGTGCGTGTGCGTGTGCGTGTGCGTGTGCGTGTGCGTGTGCGTGTGCGTGTGCGTGTGCGTGTGCGTGTGCGTGTGCGTGTGCGTGTGCGTGTGCGTGTGCGTGTGCGTGTGCGTGTGCGTGTGCGTGTGCGTGTGCGTGTGCGTGTGCGTGTGCGTGTGCGTGTGCGTGTGCGTGTGCGTGTGCGTGTGCGTGTGCGTGTGCGTGTGCGTGTGCGTGTGCGTGTGCGTGTGCGTGTGCGTGTGCGTGTGCGTGTGCGTGTGCGTGTGCGTGTGCGTGTGCGTGTGCGTGTGCGTGTGCGTGTGCGTGTGCGTGTGCGTGTGCGTGTGCGTGTGCGTGTGCGTGTGCGTGTGCGTGTGCGTTTTGGTTTTCAGACAAAGGCCATGGCCGAAAATATAGTTGAGTGTGTGATTGGTCTTTTTTACACACCTGTCTGCAGCTCAGTATGGGTTGATCACTGTGGACTCACTTCAGCAACATGGTTTCTGTGACACGTAAATAACTGACCACATGGGTGAACTTCCACGACAGACCAAAACCGCAGGCCGTTGCTGAAGGTATCTCGAGGGATCGGGCCTGCCAATATGAAACCGTGAAAAACTCGAATTTTTCATTGTTTTAGTTTGTTAAATTTTTTTTAATTTTGACTGGTAAGAATTGATTCTCTAGCGAAGATTACTACTGGAGAACAATACTGCAGCAATAAAACATAAACGAGAGGGGAAAAAGTAAATCTTTAGTTGTGAAGGAAATGCTCCATTTACAACAAGAAATCATGTTGCATGCACAAGTATCTGCAAACAGCAAAAATGTATCAAAGGCCTTCGTAACAATAAACTCCTTTCTGTAAGTGTGGCGTCACAACTGCCTACATCAGGTTCATTTGAGCAGTTGTCAGCGGGCGGATGTGCAGTTGACTTGCATATGAGCAATAGCTTCTCCCTCTTCTGGCTCCTTGAAGTGCGGCTGTTAGCTCTATCGGCAGTAGCAGCAAGCAGCAAAATGCTAATGAGAAAATTTTTTCTTACGTTCCATAGCTGCCAGCTTCACACATTGTGCAGAGTTACCTGAGTTGTAGTGGGGAGGGGTTAGCCTCCACATGACCCGTATTTGCGTTTAGTGATATTGCTGTATAATCTTCTTTTACAGCTCCCAAGTCAAATGAAAATAAAACGTTTTTCTGTGGCCGGGAGCTATCAAGCGAATTAAAATACATTGACATAATTATGGAAGGCAAAAATATATTAGTTTCAGTCTTCTGGATTTTATTTTATTTCAAAGATTTTAGCAGTCGAGCATTAATCACTTTGTAGAACAATGAACTTACCGTCTTCCGTTTGCTAAAGAAATTTTGCTTTATTAATCACTCCCACTGAGGCAATCAATTTATTTGAACCAAAGTGTTTCATGCCACAGTATTGGCTAGTTTCAATTGTTCACTGAATTTAAAGTCCACGTTCTCATGTTGTGACATGTATGGTATTATGCCATTATAAAGAACTATACATGTACAGTACTGCTACTCGAAAAAAATTTACATCCCAAAAACCACACTGAAAAGGTTAATATCACGTGGGACCTACTTCATTTTGAATGTTGACAAATGAATGTGCACTTCAGGCTGGATTAGGAGTTTCAGTATAGTTTACAAAATTCCGATGCTTTTGGAGTATCCTCAGATGTCATGTTTCTTTTATGGCGTAATGTAAGATCTCTTTATGCTTTATACATACATACATACATACATACATACATACATACATACATACGTGCGGGCTTCCTACATCATTGCAGCTGCACACGCGCATTAATGCCTGTTTTCGGGCGCGCTCTGGCAACTGCTAAATCGAACCTACTTCTAACAATCTCGGGATAGTTTTGCGAATGGTGGTTTGAGAGGTGTTACTTTCAAAGTAAATTTGTCTTTATGGAAGATGAATTATGTTACGTGTGAGAAAGTGGTATGAATTTCTTCAATCAGAGCATTTGACTCTCGTTTAGAACTGAATACTTTCAGGCCCAACCATGTAGAATAATTTGTGTCTCAGGAGACCAGACACATCATTATTCCAAATTAGTGGCACATTTGTGTGAAATACCTTAAGTATAACACACGCAAGAAAGATCAATACTACATGTGAAAGCTTAGATTCTCTTGTAGCTTATTAATCTTAGAGACCAATATTATATGAGAAAGCTTGGATTTTCTTGTTGCCACACTACGTATATTACTGTAAACTTAACTTTTCCTCCTTGTGTATTCACGCTACGTAAGTGATCTCACTATTGGCTTACTATAGGGTGTGCCCTATTCTCTGAATATCTATCATCGGCTGCCGAGATCATGTTGCATGAGATATGATTGGCTTACATAAGGGCATCGCAATCTCGATTTCAAAGCTCTGGAAACTAACGTGCTGTGTTCGGTGCAATTCGAATTTATACTTAATATGAAAATATGCAGCGTATTTGTTTCCAAAACCTGATGGAAGACCTACCCTTCAATTGCATCAAATAATATGGTGTCAACATGATGGATGCCCTGCCCATAATGCCACAGTGGGACAGTATGAGCTAAACTAACCACCCCACATCGATGAATTGGACAGAGCAATCGTATCGAGGGATTTCCAGGAGGATCGCCAGATCTCACGCCCATGGACATTTTTCTCTGGGGAAATGTGAAAGACACGGTGTACCAGCAGGTCCCAACAACAAGTACGAACACTACAGCCTATATTCGTGCTGCATGCTCTGCAATAGCATCACAAACACTGATAGCCACGAGTGGATCAGTGACGGAGTGGGCACAGCTGTGTTGCCAATGATATAGTGACAGCAGTCACTAAAGATGTTCAGTGACACGTCCTGTACATGGCATGTACCATTGTGTAATTGATATACAACTACATACAAATAGCATGTATCCCTCTGTGTGACCCTTTGACAGCCATTAATTTTGTTTACCCTTGTCAGTGGATACCAGTATTTTCTTACAGTTATGTGCACTGTAGTAGTATGAAGCACATACGAGTAAACCATGCCCTTGTTTATCTTGCGGGTGACTGGACATCTGTGTGTTTCCTAGGCCACGTACTAACAGTGTACATAGCGATACGTAAATACAGCTTTGTTGTATCATAGTACTTAAATCACATCGCGATTTCGAGCAACATGCGGGTTTCTCTTGTATTGTGAAAAGTGCAATAATGTCATGTTCCGCTTATTTCAAGCGTCAAATTCATGTACCAATTTCTCGATGTAATTGATGCATTGCGGTGAAATCAGTGCCATTACTGTCTGCCCCTGGTAACTCAGTGGTCAGCGCAACGGAATGTCATACCTAATGGCTCGGGTTTGATTCCCGGATGGGTCGGGGATTTCCTCCTCTCAGGGACTGGGTGTTATGTTGTCCTTATCATTATTTCATCCCCATCCACATGCAAGTCACCAAAGTGGCATCAGCTCAAAAGACTTGCACCAGACGAATTGTCTACCCGATGAGAGGCCCTAGACACATGGCATTTATATTTTAATGCCATAACTACTACTTTCTGTTGAAACCAATATTTACGCACACTTTAGAATGTCCCATAGTTTTTACTTTCTTGAGCCCCTGCTGTACATTCGTACCCGTGAAAGCTGTTAGTCAGTATCTGTTGGTGGTTCCACAGATAATGGCGGTGAAAAGTTTAGGTGGTACGCCACGTATCAATCAAATTCTGTAAGTCAACAACATTTAGACAGTTTACTTACGTACTTCGGCACATTTAGGTACTTCGTCATATATAAATAACAAATAAGTATGCATAATATGAAGTTAACACAAAATCATTTGACTTAGGTTTCTTTCTGTATACCTTGATCAAGTGAAATTTTTGTCTTGAGACGTAAAAATGTTGTTAGTAATAATTTACAGAATCAACAGCTTTTCCAGTTATATATGTTTTTAACAGTAATTTTAATTTATTTTCAACACGTGAAAACCCTCATGAGGCCATTTTTAGCACTGTAGTACAGCTTCCCATCTATTTATATATGTGCGAAGTGCCTATTATACAGAGGTAGTATGTCATAAGGTTTTATTGATGGAAAAATGCTGGGTAAAAAACAAGTTCCATGACCTCAGAACCTATGAAATGGCCCTAAAACCCTTACCATGTGTTCATTACATCAGTTAAAACTATATGTGTACTTCAGATGGGATATCACACACATACTTTGAGTGGATATAGACACTAAATATGAACTCTTAGATATCATAACAGATAATGATATCCAAAAAGTTTCAAAGTTACTGAAAAATGTCATCTTAAGAAGACATGGCAAAGGTGCTGTCATGAATAGAAATTGCTGTCCCCACAATTGGTGCTTTCCCTACAGAAAAATCTTGGTCCTTTGTGGCTTTCCCAGGAACTGCCACTGAACAAATTGTGCTTTCATAAGCCACACCTAATGCAAAATAACCAGATGATTTCCTCAGTTTGCCTGGGCTGGAAGGAGTGTGTGGTGTTTAAATTTTGACGATGTACTGAAGGATAGCAACAGTATGACATATCTTCTGTCTGGTATACAAATGGCCTTCAGGCTAAGGGCTATGCGAAACACTACATGCCTTGTCTCTGTCACCAGCGGAACACGAGTTATGACCCCCTGTAAATCCGTATTTTGGGGCGCAGCATTTGGAGCATAATGGTACCTTGAAGTGTGATCCGTGGGATGACTAAAACACAGCGTCCTAAAAGCGTTAAGTTGCTTGCTCAGAAGTGTGATGTCAGTCAGTGTAATCACCAACTGGTGTTCCTTATGCTCTTGCCACTGAATGCTTCTGCTGCAGTACAGACTTTACTTTGTGTAATTGTCTTTCATTTCCTTGGTATGTGTATGGCGTATGCCAGCAATTTCTGTAGCCAATTTATTCTACTATGTAAAAGGAGTACAGGGGAATGAGGCATAATTTTATATATAATCAAATAAAAATAGTTGTTTCTTGTAATATGACAACAGATGATCCTCCTATGTAATTTAACATGATGATTAATATTTGAAACGGAAACACGTCACTACTGTTTGTCTTTTCAAGAAATCTTGTTACTCATTCATTACATGTAAATATAGTTCAGATTGCCACTCAGCTTGCAGACATTAGCTTCTAAATCTCATAGGCAAAAGTCACAGACAGCTGATGTTACAATTACTTCCTTCAAAATTTTTAGATAACATTATTGGGAGACATCAGTATATCAGTTAAGCAAAATTTGTAAAAATGTCTCGACGACACAATCATTTATTAAAGATATGACCGTTTTCCACCTCTAGAAGTAGGCCATTTTCAGATAATGCTCTGTAGAGGTAAAAATTAAAAGTTCTCATTTACACAGGTAAGTCAGCAAACATCAAAAAGAGTGTCCATTGAAACAATGTATCGTCAGACGTGGGGCTGCCAGTGAAGACGCTTAGAACAGCTGTGTAACTGCTGCCGATGGCTGAGGTTAAACAGCATCAGTGTTAGCCAACGGGAGGCAATTTATGTCTCCTATGTTAAGATTTGAATATCCATTTTTAAAAATGTATAAAATTGTAACTGTAAATGGCCAAAACAGGGGTTTGTATAATTAACAGATTTCGTATGTCTTAAAAACAGTTCTGATACATTAAATAATAAGCCAATATGATCGGTTAAAATGTAACCCAGAATACCGCCTCGAGGCAATAGTTAGCATTGCGAAGATGCTGTTTGCATAGCAACTGCCATAAAGTCATCACTTATGTACAGGGCTACTCAGAAAGAGGCAACAGATTTCACATTTATTGCATCCATAATACAAAAGACAGAGCTGCAGCATTCCTGGAAATAGAAATCAACTTTTAATGCACTGAATGAATGTGAGCACCATGTGATACACAAAAAATATCAGCTGGCCGTGGTGGCCGAGCAGTTCTAGTAGCTTCAATCCGGAAACGCGAAACTGCTATGGTCGCAAGTTCGAATCCTGCCTCGGGCATGGATGTGTGTGATGTCCTTAGGTTAGTTAAGTTTAAGTAGTTCTAAGTTCAAGGGACTGATGACCTCGGATGTTAGGTCCCATAGTGTTCAGTGCCATTTGAACAAAAATATCAATGCAGGGGCTCATTTCCTGCCACACACAAAGCAGCTGGTCTCTTGTTATAGAATTCACAGATTCAACAGTGCGATGTTGCAGACTTTGAAGAGTGTCAGACATGGGGGAGGTAGAAGGTTGATGTTTTACGTAGCCCCACAGATAAGTGACAACGTGTGAGGTCTGAGATGCTGGATTGGAAGAGAAGGACCGGAAGATGAATGTCATTGCCGGTGGCCCCCTAAGTCTCCAGGCCGGTGGGCCATTATGAATATGCGAGATAACTTAATAGCAGTTGCTATGGAAACAGTGTCTTCGTATTGCAAACGATCGCCTCAAAATGAGGTTCTGGGTTACAGTTTAACCTATTAGATAGGCTTATTATTAGTTTTATAAAACTATTTTTAAAATACATGATATCCGTGTAGGGTGCAGGAAGCCCTATTTTGGTTAAATAGTTGTTTATTTTTAAACATAGATGTTCATAGCTTTACATGTGAATTGCTTCCCACTGACGTCACGCGCCCTCTTCCACGATATTTAACCCACGGCTCCGCAGCCATCAGCAGCAGTTTCGCAGCTGAGGTGAGCATAGCTCCTCAAAGCTTGGCACTGGCAGCCCCATGGCTAACGATACGCCATTGCAAAGCACACTCTTTTTAGCACCAGCCACGGCACTCAGCCGCTCACCGACCGCGGCCGCACTCCCACCGCAGCTGCCCGCCATAATCCCCCTCCACCTGACGACTCGGCCGTCTCCCGCCTGCGGTGAGTACCATCACTGCCAACGCACGACTTGTACATTCACAGTAACTCTCAGTGCCGCGTCAACCAAATGTTACACTGAAAAGATCTAATTTAAAATTTTTTAATTTTCGATGAAGCTGAGCTTGGAGCTATCAGGAAAAATTACTTCATTTAATTGGTGTGTTTAATGCGGCTGGGGCTCTTGATGGTGTTGACGTACCTTAAAAATTAGTCCTAAAATTAGTCCTAAAAGAAGTTGGTGAGAAGACAAGGTTTCAGTGCACTGACATTCAACGAAACTTACATGTCACATGAATGTATTCTCACAAGAAACCTCTTTTAAGTGCAAGGTCACAGACTGTATTTCACTCATTTGAAAGTGTTAACATTTCTGATGGAAAAAATTTTAACTGCTAATGACTCACCATCTTCATCAGGAGGGTGACAGAAAAATGTTTCCGTGAGGTTCAGAGATCAACCTCCTATACGACACACTTATTACACTTAACAGAATAGACATCGTCGACACCCGAGAAATGTTCGGGACAGACCATTAACTTGAACCACAAGCACAAATGATAAAAGGTCGCAAAGGCAAACTGTTCAGAACATTCAGCTAAGCATCCACTCTTTTAAATGATACACGTGTAATGGTGTGATAACAACTGATGGAATTTGATGGCACGCAAACGAATGCAAAACAGTCTGTCATGGAGTTTATCATGAAACTCGCCATCCTTGAAGGTGTACATGGAGATAGTGCGATAGTACATTTCATAGGCATAGAACAAACATACATCTAGAGGCTGAATACACATTGTTGTATCACACACCTTTAAGGAGGGATAATTTGCTCTAAAGGGGTATGGTTTTTATATGCAGACCAGGAATTGAGCAAAAGACATTTTAACAAGCTGTTGGTCAGAAGCAGTGCTCATACTATAGCTGTAGTTCTCTTATGCCCATTTTCCCGCTCTTGCTTGCTTTCACATAACTATTCCCTGTTACTGGAAATAAGCGACCGACGATAGCGGTCATAGACAGTTGGCTGTATAACAAAAATTTGTCTGACAGTGAACTGAAAGGTTTACAAGATGCATTCATTGGGACTAGATTGACATTGCAGTTCCTTCTTAACTTGAACGTGCTCAATGTACCAGACTAGTACCTGCACGGGCATAGAACGACCAACAGTGTGACTATTCAGCATGCCATTTGAAACTGATCAGAGAAGAATGCAGCAAGACGTTATGGAATAGTGTGTCCCAACTTTCAAGTGGGAAAGTGGGTGAAATGCATATGTTGTAACTTAAATGGCATGTGAAATGTATGAATTGACTTAAGAAAATTCATTGCTCCCACCTATACAGAGATTCAAGGATTTCATAACTCAATTATCTAGAATGGTCAGCCGTAGATATGAGCAATGTGTGGATCTACTTGCAGTGGGTCCCATGGCTTCCTATTGTTATCCAATTTGGTTATTCTGTTAGTGAAGCAAGGGTTCCATTGTTCTGGCCACTAAAACTGTCTGTGTTAACCTCTCTGTGTTCCATTGCCCAGAACCCCATCAGATTCCCTTATTGATTTCATTCTTTTCTCCTAGTTCAGTATACTGAAACACCTGTTCATTTTCATATATTGGTACATTTGTTGCATATATCGCGATTCTCAGCTGCCATTGATGGAAACACAATCTGCCTGTGTGCCATGCCCACCTGCTTAGCCCAATAAATGTGCGAACATTCGATACATATAAACTTCTTACGTGGTTAACAGCCTCTTCACTCGCTCCACAGAATCGCTGTGGGCTACTGGTAGGATAGCGACACCAGAATAACAACCCTGACTCCACAGGATTGAAGCCCAGCTTACACACTAATAGTGAAAGTTACTCATAGCTATTACTGGATTTTACGCTAAAATTATTGATGAGGCTAAGATTAATGAGAGTAACGACAAGCTCCATTGGAATCATCACAGTGGCAGTACATGGCAAGGGTTTAACCAGATGTGAGTGGCGAGTTGCTCTTCGTAGGCTTGTGGATGCAGCTCTCAGTGCAGAGACGTCAGGCTGTGTCCTACTCATGTCTGGTGCCGCATGCGAACTTCCACGAGAAAACATCATCATTTGGAGCTGTTTCAGTGAAATATCAGCAAACCCAGTGAGCAACTGTGAGCAGCGTATTCCCCATTAACTGACAAAACAATTCTCAGCCAATATGTTATACTACTGCTGGCTGCTATTAATTGTCGTTCCAGTAACTGTCTGGAATTTGTGCTGTTACCCAGTGACAATCATGGTACAACCAATGCCTAACCAACACCTGACAGCTTCATGGATTGGACTGTTCCCTGGACAGCATATATATGCCACGAGCCGATTTCCTTCCTTCTTCTTGCTCAAGTCTCCAAAATTTTTAAGAAGAATGATGAAATGCTCGTTCGGACATGCATGCATGTCTCAAGGAGCAGGCATTGCGACAGCTACATCTGTTATGAACGAAATAATTGATCAACATTGTTTTATCTCCCCCACATCAGTCAATGACTTTCAATCAAAGTGTCCTCCCCAGTACAGAAATTGAAGTGTCTATGAGTACAGTTAGTGATGCATGAATGATGACATTTTGGAAATTTGGGTCTGGCCATGAGTTGTGCATGTATAGCGAAAGTGGTTAAGGCGAGCACTCGCGTAAAGCGGGAAATCTGGGGTCGAGTCCAGGTCCGGCATGAATTGTCACTGCCAACATTCTCTTATGGACTTGAAGGCTGTCGTACTCGCATCTGCAAAAGCATTTCATGCATTTCATAATGGCTGCAGCCGCTGCAGTGCATTTTTCTTTGGACATGCACAAATTCACAAACGAGCATTGTGTTGGTCTTCGTAACAACACAGCCACTGCAATACTGTCAATGATAATACACTGATGTGATAAAAAGTCATGGGATACTTCCTGAATTGTGGTGGACCTAGACATGGCAGGGACTCAGCAAGTTGTCAGAAGTAGCCTGCAGAAATAGAGCCGTGCTGCCGCTACAGCCCTTTATAATTGCAAAAGTGTTACCACTGACCTCTCGATTATGTCCCATAAATAGTTCATGAGATTCGTGTCAGGTGATCTCGGTGGCCAAATAATCTGCTTGAGTTGCCCAGAATGTTCTTCAAACCAGTTGCAAATACTAGTTGCCCAGTGACATGGTGCAATGCCAGTCATAAACATCCCATCATTGTTAAGCGTATATGAATTGCTCCAGATGGCCTCTCCTAAGTACCCGAACATATCGATCCCAGGCAATGTTTGGTTCAGTTCAACCAGAGGACCAGTGCATTCTATATAAACACAGCCCTCACCACTATAGAGCCAGCACCAGCTTGCATCATGCCTCATTGACAACCTGTGTCCATGGCTTCGTGGGATATGCGCCTCACTCAAACCCTACCGTCAGTTCTTACCAACTGAACTCTGGACTAATCTGACCAGCCCACAGTTTTCCAGTCATCTAGTGTCCAGCTGATACAGCCACGAACCCCAGAGAGGCAATGCAGGCGATGTTGCGCTGTTGGCAAAGGCACTCACGTCGGTATTGTAACCATTGCCCATTAGGGCCAAATTTTGCCACAATGACCTAATATATGTTCTTCATAATGTCTCACATTGATTTCTGTGGTTATTTCGCACAGTGTTGGTTGTCAGTTAGCACTGACGACTCTATGCAAATGCCACAGCACTCGGTCATTAAGTGAAGGCAGTAGGTCACTGTGTTCTGTGATGAGAGGCAGTGCCTGAAATTTGGTATTTTTGGCACACTCTTGACACTGTGGATGTTGGAATGGTTCCAAAATGGAATTTCCCATGCCTAGCTTAGTTGCATGATGAAATGAAAATATATCATTAATTTCTCCAAAAAATATTGATATACTGTTGGAAAATGTGACACTGATATATATCATTGTATCGATATCAAATCAGCAATATCAACTCCTGATATTTCAGTTTTATAGTATATTTTTTCACAATTTTCCAAAAATATTTGAAGTATTTTTTTAAATTGTAGTAGGACATAATTTTACTTTCACTGTGTGAAGGGGTCCTACGACATTTTGAGCTTTCATCATTTCCGATCTTTCTGTTTGACACTGTAAAGCAAGTATATGTGGCACAGAACAATTTAGATTGCACTGGGGGTGGTGGTTTGAATGGAGTAAGAAGACTGATAAGAAACAGAACACCAGTGGCGTTAAAACACAATTTTTTGTGGCAACTAGTGTGCTATTTCTTTGAATCGATATTCTTTAAGAACAGTTGCTGAAAATCAACAACAAAAATGTAAATGTCGAGAATGGCATTTGCAGTGGGCGCAGACGTGTGAAGGGAAAGGCTGACATAATTGGCGGCCAGCACTACCAACAGTAACTGCAAATGTTTAGATTCACCATGCAATTTTGACACTACAGCTGCTAGGTCGCTGGCATTTGCGGAAATGAAAGAACAGGGAAGGCGACATGAAGTGTATCAGACAAATCCTATATATGCGACAAAACCAAACGATTGACCCATCAGACGCCTTTCATTGTGCCACTTGTGTGGAGTTACCACTTTTAACGAAGTGTTTATGGGCATGCGTGAACATCCAACATGCGTTGGATGATATGCAGTTGCATTGTATGGTGTTTCGATGGCTCATATCATCCGACATAGTTGCAGTTCACTACAGACTGCATGTCTCATGCAGTTCACTACAGACTGCATATCTCAGTGGTCTCCATAGAAAGTAATAGAGGAGTGAAATCAGGGTAGATTGCCTGCTGATGTGCTGCAGCATTCCATCCTGCCCAGAAGTCAGGAAACTTTTCATTTAGTGGTTGCTTTACAGCAGGAGAAGAGTCTGGGCAGTGGTCGTGTTCAAACCACATACACTGTCAGTTATCCAGTGGTACTTCATCTGGAAGAATAGGCAGAATGTTTGTAAGAACATGTCCATACGTACTTCCATACGTACTTCCATTTAACCTCCCCCCCCTTTGATGAAGTAAGGTCCCTCAATGTAATTTCCTATCATACCACACCAAACGTTCGCAATTCAAGGTCGTTAGTATTGTACCTGACCAAGCCAGCATGGATTTTTAGTGTCATGTGCAGGCACTGCAGATCAGATAGATATAATTGTATGCTATGTTCAAAATAATGTCTTCGACTGTTTCTGATGTACTGACAGACGGTAGGGATGACATTTATGTGAATGTGGGGTGCGAATGACACTCGTCTCCCACATTCCTATCGGTACGTCTCATGCTATTGTTTGAACTGACAGGCGTCGTAGCTGGAACAGCATCTTCAAGTGCTCTGTCGGCCACAGTCTTCGTCCTTGTCCTCTGTGAGATGATACTGGAGCTCTCTGTTTGCACCGGTGACCTAATTATTCGTGCAAGGCTCTGGTGCAATGGACAATGATGGAAAGAAGACATTCCTGTTTCAACAGAATTTCTTTGACATCCTTGATATAAAATTAGCATGTCTGACTTCTCATTGGTGCATTCGAAGAATACTGAAGCACAAAAGACTCGCATATACACTTGGCAGTTCGTGCTAGTTCTACAGTGCAGTCAAGTAAACAGTTGAAAGGTTGCTTACAGTGGTGCAGCCGTGCCTGGCTATCTTTTGCTCATGGTGCAGTGTTGTCTGTCAGTGGAGTGAGTGAGTGAGTGAACGAGCCACTGAGTGGCCACTCTGCCTACCCACCTACGTCATGAGATGCTTCTGTGCGCTCTTTCAAAGTGCTGTACCACAGCGCATGTTTTAAATCAGCAGTGACTCAGTGTGGAGACACATCCTGGCAGTGTTTACTGCTATGTAAATGAGTTGACACTATCATAATGCAGCAGACGACTGCCCACTCCTGAGATGCAACGTTATGGAGTAAATTACATTAACATGGGAACAGGAATCAAAAGTCAGGGCTCCCGTATGTTACAAATATAAAACCGAATGCCTGTTCCACTGAATATGTGTTTGTCTACAACTTCCTCCAAAATTGGCATATATATTCCGTCTGATAAGATATTAAACAAAAAACACTGCAGGTATACTGGAGAATTTAAGGCTTTCCTTTGACGGGATGCGTTGAAACGCGACAATTCTTGTGACAAGAGTTGTGCTAAAAAGTTATGGAAAACTTGTTTTGTGTGTTCTACAACTCATTTGCATGACTTTTTTGTCATGTTGGTAAACATATCTCAAAAGTATGTGTACACCAGGCATATAGGATATTTAGTGTGTCAGATGTTAACAGGGTTATTGGTGTGTTAGTAGTAGTGGTGATTATTTGTTTAATGTAAAAGCGGTTAGTGCATTTGTATTACATGTTGTTACAAGAATGGAATGAAATGCATCAAGGTTTTAGAAATATTACATACTGCTTTTGGTGAGTCTACCATCAGTAAAACTAGTCTTTACGACTGATACACATGTTTCGAAGATGATGATTATGAAAAGGTTCATAAAAGAAGACGAAATGAGTTTCACGATATGATGTTTGAGCTAACAATCAATCGTCTGTGACAGTATTCCAGATGGCCAACAACGGTCAAATGTGAATGTCATGTTTCTCACAGTGTTCTTAGATTTCAACAGTTTAGTGCACCATGTCTTCCTGTCACAAGGTGAAATGGTCAGCAAGCAGTGCAACTTTAAAACTCATCGCCAGTGGCCTGAAGAAAAACAAAACCTCCAGATTTGTTGTGGAACAAAGATCTCTGCATTGTGATAATGCACCTGCTTAAAATTTGTTGCGTGTTCTTGCATGTTTGGCTACAAACCATACTGTAGTCATGCCCTTGGCACCACGATCATCCTGTATGAAATTTTGTTCCGAAAAATTAAGACAAACCTTAAAGGCCTGTCTTTTTCATACACAGATCATATTCGAAACACATCCCTGAGAGATAAGGGTTTTCTCATAGACAATTCCAGAATTGTTTCAGTAACTAGTACAAACACTGGAATAAATGTATAACATGTAATGGGAAATGTTTTGATGAAGACATTGATGTAGACTAATACATAAACCCAGTAATAGATCCAATATTCACCGCTTTCGCTTTCAATAATGTTGTCAGTGTTGGCACCTACTTTTTGTTGACAGGCGATGACGTTGTATTTCACTACTTAGAAATGTGATTAGTTACTTGTGTTTTCTTCCTAAGTATCAGAAGGGATTGCTGCCAACAGAAGGTAGTGTTAGTTGTATTCCTGTGGAGGTCAACCATTGGTTACCAACAGGATTCACAGATCAAAGGAGGTGACTCTTTGGAGTGAATTAGGAGAAAGTTACAGCTCATTTAGTAATGAGATGGAGTGAACCAATTTTTAATGGGAAGCGCTGCAGATTTGTATTGTGGGCTACTGGTAAGTATCTGTCAGCGATACGCTGATAGATCTGTATTGTAGAGGGGAGATTCTAGATTTGTAACTTGTCGTTAAGCAGAAGTGTATACACAACTGGTCACAGTTTTACGTCTGTGATGGTTTTTTCATTTGGTGTCTGAGTGTTTGTAGCAGAGTGTAAGTGTGTTGATGTTTTGTGCAGGTTGCTTTCCGAAGCAGAGAGAGGGAGGAGGCTGATAGAAGCAGCCAAGGAGGGGGCAGTAGAGCAGCTGTGCAGGTTGCTGGCGGCAAGAGCAGACGTGGGGGTGAGGGACAGAGCGTGGTACAGCCGGACTGCCCAGCACTGGGCAGCAGTCTGGGGCCATGTGGGGGCAGCCAGCTGCCTCATAGGGGCCAGCGCGGAGGTCGACGCCAGGGGCAGCAGGCAGACGACACCCCTACACTTCGCTGCAGCAAATGGCCATACGGCTTTGGTGCAGGTGCTGCTGGATGCATCTGCTGACCCAAATGGCAGAGATGACTTGGGGCTCACGCCACTACACTTGGCAGCAAGGTGGGGCCAGACAGGGGTGGCGGTTGAACTGCTGCAGGCGGGAGCTGACAGTGTGGCCAGGGATGGCGGGGGGAGGACCCCTCTGGACCTCGCCATGCAGAACAACGAGCAGCAGCTGGTGCAAATGCTGCAACAACGCTGATGTATAGCATTACACAAAACATAATTAGTTTTACCGTATGTCTTAGTTATAAATAAAGAATACAAAAAATGATCTTTTGTTCACTCATTTATACTTAACATTTCGTGCTGCATATCACTACTCCGGTAACACATGACAACTGCAACAATCAGATATAGCTGTAAACTAACATGAGGAACCATTATTTTGAGGATTCAGTCTGTAAAATACTTCACAAGAGATTTTTCAAAATCTCAACAACTGAAAAACACTCGATTATTAATAAACATCACCTCTCTGTCTCATCGTATACAACATATTCAAGTTACTTACAAGGATACAGACAGTACCTATCATGACTGCCTGCATTTTGAAATGTGAACACCCAATCTCTTTGAAGACACTAATGGCACAATGGTGTTGATTGTCTAGCACATCATGCAGTTGCATTAACGTCTGTTGTTCGAACCAGTCCCCGACATTACCTGATTACTGGCAGCATGCATGCTGCTATGTTGCACCAGTGTAAACTGCACGATACTCAAACTACTGTCATACAAAACTGTGTGCCTGACTGAGACTCGAACTCGGGACCTTTACCTTTTGTGGGCAGGCGCTCTACCAACAGAGCTACCCAAGTGTGACTGATGCCTCGTCCTCAAAGCTTCACTTCTGCCAGTACTTCTGGTAGAGCACTTGCCCGTGAAAGGTAAAGATCCCGAGTTAGAGTCTTAGTCCGGCACACAGTTTTAATTTGCCAGGAAGTTTCATATCAGTGCACACTCTGCTGCAGAGTGGAAATCTCATTCTACTGTCATACAAGTTGTTCAGTTGGAACGTATCTTCAGTTGTGATCTCATGCTGAGTGTACTTCTGTATCTGCAGTATGCAAATACTTGTTGTCTTTAATCACAATCTCACATTTGTAGCAGCAATTCTACCACACACTTCACAATACTGTACAGGGAATGTGTCACAGATCAGGGTGATTCGTACAGATGACATTATCATGAAAATTAAAAGAAATAAAATTCTCGACTTTGGCCCATAAGTGAAGTAATTCCAACTAGTGTGAACCTAATAAGCGATTTATTATTAGGTTAGTTAATTGAACTATAGATGTCTGTGTCAATGTAATTTGCATCGAGTGTCAAACTCGCATAATTTTTTAGAATTTTTGAGGAATATCAGTCATTCTGTGTCAAAGCAGGTGACCATCTCTGCAGACAGAAAGCATTTCACAGCTCAGACTGTCGCACTCTCAGTAAAGGCTCTCACGTTGGTCGTCTGCTGCCTCAGCGCATTAATGCTAAATGTCACCACACTGCCCTAATGGATACGTTCATTGTGTGTCCCACACTGATTGCTGTGGTCATTTCAGGCAGTGTTCCTTGTCTGTCAGCACTGGCAACTGCATGCAAATGGCAAATGGCATCGTTAAGTGAAGGCCATCAGGCACTACCTGGAATTCGGTTTTGTCTGTGCACTCTTGACACTGTGGACTTGGAATAGTGAATTCCCTAATGATTCCCGAAATGGAATGTCACATGCATCTGGGTACAATTACCATTCTGTGTTGAAACTAGTATTGTCGTCATGGCCGTAATCACATCAAACAAATTTCTTGAGTACAAGGAATAGCTTCACCAAACAGCTGCCCTTTCATACCCTGTGTGTGTGATACTATTGTCATTTTATATATGCATATTTCTAGTCCATTACTTTCCTCACTTCAGTGTATAGTGTTTAATAAAAATGATGGAACAACCAGTGGGTATGTGAAAAACAAAACACACTGTGACAGTTTTACTAGATGTTGCCTTTGATGGCAGTACTACATGATTGGTAGTTTCAGAGAAGGAAGAGATCTGTGTCCTGTGTGCAGAGAAGAGGTTCTTTTAAAGCATCAAGTGATGTGAAAGACTCATAAAGTGTTGAAGTTGGAAATGAACTGTCTGAATTGAGCATGTGTGGTTGCTTTTACTATCAACAACAATTTTGTAAATTTTACATTTCAATGTGACACTGCAGCTAATGGAACAGTGCAGAATACACCAGCGGTGATGAGCGAGAAGCCGTTTCCCATGCAGGCGGCATGACGATGAGTCAGCCGTGGGGCCATGAGACAGACTCGCAGCCCATGGCCTCTGTGATTGGGAGCCGCCAGTACTCAGGTGAGAGATCTGGAACTTTCCTTCAGTAAGTATCGGTCATCAGTCCACCTGTGGCATGGTAAGTGGTCATATGTATAACTGCTACATGATGAAATAAACAACTTATACTCAAAACTTCACACCACAGTAGAAATAGAAACTGACAACACACTAAGTTTTCTGAATTTCGCCATATGAAAAAGAACAGTCCACATGACTTCACAATATTTGGGAAACTGACAACTATGAGCATCACCATTCACAATGTGTCTAATCGCAAGCAAGAGAGCTTAAGATTCATGCTCCACGGGTTGAACAGAACATCCATAAGCAAACAGATCAGACACAGGAGCTAGACACAATAAAACATGTAGAAGAGGAAAATGGTTGCAAGCCCCGTATGACAGAGAAATCAAACATTTGTAGAGCGCGCGCATGCACACTCGCGCACGCGCAGAGAGACAGAGAGAGAGGAAACAAAATTCAAATTAGTTTATAACCAACAGAATTAGAAAACACAAGAACATTGTAAGAACAAAATTACACGAAGTACATGAGTGTGAGTGTGCAGTGCCCTCATAAAGCAAAAGGAGACTCAGTCACAATAGAACCTGAGTAATAACAAATATGTACGCAAAATATCTTGACACACCAAAATCACATCGTTTAGGAATCAAGACATGTTAAGTTGCTGATAAACCTCACATTTCCAGCGTTTGGTTTGCAGATTACAAGCTATCAGTCCAGGACACCATACAGATGGTCCTGCAAAAAGTGTATAATGTAAAAATCACAGAAGAATAAAAATTTTCTTTAGATGTCACTTTCTTAGATTAATTGAAACATAAAATATGTTCACCTTTTACAGTTTCCAATAACAAAATCCCACTGAGATGGTACAGAGATGCCGAACAATATTTGGGTACAAAGAAACAAGTGTTTTTGCATAAAAGGCGGACCAATTTCCAAAAAATTAATGTATCTTCGCCGTTTACTGTAAAAGTTATTTTCCACAGTTGCAATTTCAGCTTTGGGCACAGAAAAATATTTCATCCAAGCACATATCACAGTGAACTCCTGACATATACGCGTTGATTTTTAGTAACTTATGAACAGTTTCACCAATTTAAATGTTAACTGTTACATTGCATTCATTATTAAATGCATTATAATGGCTTCTCTGGATTTATTTCAAATGGGTTAGCTACCCTTACTCTCAAATTACACAGATGGTCTGCTTGCTTCTCAATAGGAATCCATAGTGCTACATTACAAGAACTGCTCAAGTGACTACATCGAGAGACCCATGAAGAACAAGGAGGAAATGCGGTGCTTCAAGCCATTAAGACTATACAGGAAATAGTTGACTGTAGCAGTCTTGGGTGGGAAGTAATGACCAGTGGTAGAGTATGGTGTGTACAATTTTTTTTAGTCATGGCTAAATTTAGGAAAATGTTCAGAGACAGGGTAACAATTGGGCGTCAGCACGTAAGAAAATGTTGGAACAAAGCTAAGGATTAAATATTTGTACAAAGAATGGGTGTGAAAAATTAAAAGATGGATACAACCCAGGACAATCAGAAATCTGGGAAGAACCCGGAAATTTTTTCATCCGGTAGAAAACAGTGAAAACCCAGGAATTTTTCATTGTTTTAGTTTTCTGTTAAATTTTTGTTATTTTGACTGGTAAGAATTGATTCTATAGCAAAGAATGCTGCTGTATCCTGGCACTGTAGAATAATACTGCAGCAATGAAACATAAATGAAAAAAAAAACAAATCTTTAGTTGCAATGAAATTATGCCATTTATAATAAGAAAACACTGTGCTCCCACAAGTCTGCAAACAGCCACTGACAAGCGGCCTTAGGGCGAAGAATATGTAATACTTACACTCCTGGAAATGGAAAAAAGAACACATTGACACCGGTGTGTCAGACCCACCATACTTGCTCCGGACACTGCGAGAGGGCTGTACAAGCAATGATCACACGCACGGCACAGCGGACACACCAGGAACCACGGTGTTGGCCGTCGAATGGCGCTAGCTGCGCAGCATTTGTGCACCGCCGCCGTCAGTGTCAGCCAGTTTGCCGTGGCATACGGAGCTCCATCGCAGTCTTTAACACTGGTAGCATGCCGCGACAGCGTGGACGTGAACCGTATGTGCAGTTGACGGACTTTGAGCGAGGGCGTATAGTGGGCATGCGGGAGGCCGGGTGGACGTACCGCCGAATTGCTCAACACGTGGGGCGTGAGGTCTCCACAGTACATCGATGTCGTCAGTGGTCGGCGGAAGGTGCACGTGCCCGTCGACCTGGGACCGGACCGCAGCGACGCACGGATGCACGCCAAGACCGTAGGATCCTACGTAGTGCCGTAGGGGACCGCACCGCCACTTGCCAGCAAATTAGGGACACTGTTGCTCCTGGGGTATCGGCGAGGACCATTCGCAACCGTCTCCATGAAGCTGGGCTACGGTCCCGCACACCGTTAGGCCGTCTTCCGCTCACGCCCCAACATTGTGCAGCCCGCCTCCAGTGGTGTCGCGACAGGCGCGAATGGAGGGACGAATGGAGACGTGTCGTCTTCAGCGATGAGAGTCGCTTCTGCCTTGGTGCCAATGATGGTCGTATGCGTGTTTGGCGCCGTGCAGGTGAGCGCCACAATCAGGACTGCATACGACCGAGGCACACAGGGCCAACACCCGGCGTCATGGTGTGGGGAGCGATCTCCTACACTGGCCGTACACCACTGGTGATCGTCGAGGGGACACTGAATAGTGCACGGTACATCCAAACCGTCATCGAACCCATCGTTCTACCATTCCTAGACCGGCAAGGGAACTTGCTGTTCCAATAGGACAATGCACGTCCGCATGTATCCCGTGCCACCCAACGTGCTCTAGAAGGTGTAAGTAAACTACCCTGGCCAGCAAGATCTCCGGATCTGTCCCCCATTGAGCATGTTTGGGACTGGATGAAGCGTCGTCTCACGCGGTCTGCACGTCCAGCACGAACGCTGGTCCAACTGAGGCGCCAGGTGGAAATGGCATGGCAAGCCGTTCCACAGGACTACATCCAGCATCTCTACGATCGTCTCCATGGGAGAATAGCAGCCTGCATTGCTGCGAAAGGTGGATATACACTTCACTAGTGCCGACATTGTGCATGCTCTGTTGCCTGTGTCTATGTGCCTGTGGTTCTGTCAGTGTGATCATGTGATGTATCTGACCCCAGGAATGTGTCAATAAAGTTTCCCCTTCCTGGGACAATGAATTCACGGTGTTCTTATTTCAATTTCCAGGAGTGTAGTAACAATAAACTCCTTTCTATGAGCATGATGTCACAACTGCTTACATCAGGTTAATTTGAGCAGTTGCTAGCGGGCTCATCCGCATGTGCAGTTCACTTGCATATGAGGAACACCTTCTCCTGCTTCCGATTACTTCAAGTGTGGCTGTTAACTGTATTGGCAGTAGCAGCAAGCAGCCAAATGCTACTGAGAGTTTTTTCTCGGGCCCCTAGCTGCCAGATTTGTGCATGTGCAGAGTTGAGTTGTAGTGGGGAGGGGGGTAGTCTACACATGACCCGTGTATGCGTTCAGTGATTTTGCTGTTTCCTCTTTGTTTGCAGCTCCCACGTCAAATGAAAACAAAATGTATTTCTTTGGCTGAGAACTATCAAGAGAATTAAAATAATTTCACATAATTATGGAAGGCAAAAACATATTAGTTTCAGTTTCCAGGATTTTATTTCATTTCAAAGTTTTTAGCAGTCAAGCACTATTCACCGTGCAGAACAATGACTTGGCATTATGCCATAATGAAGAATCAACATGAGATTAGTACAGTACTGCTACTCCAAGAAAACTTGCGTTCCAAAAACCACACTGAAAAGCTTAATGTCAGGTGGGACCTACTTCATTGTGAATGTGGACAAACCGAAGTGTACTTTAGGCCGAATTATGCACTTTAGTACAGTTTAAGGAATTCCGATGCTTATGGAGTATCCTCTGATGTCATCTTTCTTTTATGGCGTAATGTAACAGCTCTTTATGCTTTATACATACAAACATGCGAGCTTCTTACATCGGTGCACCTGCACACACGCAATTACGCCTGTTTTCTGGTGCTCTCTGGCAACTGCTAAACCGAACCTATTTCTGACAGTCTTGGGATAGTTTTGTGAATGGTGATTTGAAAAGCGTTGCTTTCAAAGTAAATTTCCGTTTATGGAAGATGAATCATGTTACGTGTGAAAAAGTGGGATGAATTTCGTAAATCACAGAGCGTTTGACTTTCGTTTATAACTGAACTCGTTGAGGACCAACCACATAGAATAATTTCGAGCCCAGAAGACCAAACACTTACATCATTATTTCATATTTACTGGCACATTCATGTGGCGTACCTTAAGTATAACACACGCAAAAAAGATCAATATTACATGTGAAAACTTTGATTCTCTTGTAGCTTATTAATCTTAGAGACCAATAGTATATGAGAAAGCTTGGCTTTCCTTGTTGCTACTCTATGTATATTAATGTAAACCATTAACTTTTCCTCTTCGTGTATTCGCACTACGTAAGTTATCTTGCTCTTGGCTTACTACAGCACGTGTCCTATGCACTGAATATCTGCTGCCATGAGCTGGCGAGGTAACTTGGCATAGGATATGATTGGCCTCGAAAAGGGTCTCGCAATCTCGATTTCAAAGCTCCGGAAAGAAACGTGGTGTGTTCGGTGCAATTCGAATTTATACTTTTGTAATACGAAAATATGCAATGTATATGTTGCTGGTATCAAGTCTTTCCAAAACTTCTCTCCTTTTCTTTCATCAACCGCCATTTCAAAACATCTCTCCCCCATTCCATTTTTTCCCAGGAAGGTCTTCGCCAGTGTATAAAACGTTAACCGCTCAAAGGATTGATGGGCTTTACAGTTCCGACGGAAAATCTACGGAAAACCTTGTCACTTAGCACGGGAAAGGTGTATTTTCGCCTGGGGTAAAAAGTATATTTCTTAGACGGCTGTCTCTCGCTCTCCCCTCCAGTACTACACGGCTCTCGCTAGCCTGGCTGCTCTCACGCTGTGCATCCATCTGGCGCGTCCTCCGGTGAGTCTGCCTTCTGATCTTACCTACTCGCCAGCCTCCCGTAATAGCAACAGCTCATGATATGATACTTCTTTGGGGTACTCTGGAAATTACAGTTACATCTACATGGATACTCTGCAAATGACATTTAAAGGCCTGGCAGAGGTTTCATCGAACCACCTTCACAGTTCTCTATAATTCCACTCTTGCATAGCGCACGCAAAGAACCAATACATATATCTTTCCTTATGAGCTCTGACTTCCTTTATTTTATGATGGTAATCGTTTCTCGCTATTTAGGTCGGTGTCAACAAAATACTTTCACATTCGGAGGAGAAAGTCAGTGATTGGAATTTCGTGAGAAGATTCCGTCACCACGGAATTCACCTTTGTTGTAATGATGTCCAGCCCAAATCCTTTGTCATTTCTGTGACACTCTCTCCCACATTTCGCGATGAATCTAAACGTGCTGCCCTTCTTTGAAGTTTTTCGATGTACTCCCGCAATCCTATCTGGTAAGGATCCCACACCACGCAGCAGTATTCTAAAAGAGAACGGACAGGTGTAGTGTAAACAGTCTCCTTAGTAGTTCTGTTACATTTTCTAAGTGTCCTGCCAATAAAACGCAGTCTCTGGTTAGCCTTCCCCACAACATTTTCTGTGTGTTCCTTCAAATTTAAGTTGTTCGTAACTGTAATTCCTAGGTATTTAGTTAAATTTATGGGCTTTAGATGTGGCTGATTTATTGTGTAACGCAAGTTTAACGGATTCCTTATAGCACTCATGTGGATGACCTCACATTTTTCGTTTTTAGGATCAACTGCCAATTTTCGCAGCATTCAGATATCTTTTCTAAATCGTTTTGCAATTTGTTTTGATCTTCTGATGACTTTATTAGTCGATAAACGACAGCGTAATCTGCAAACAACTGAAGACGGCTGCTCAGATTGTCTCCCAAATCGTTTATACAGATAAGGAACAGCGAAGGACCTGTAACACTGCATTGGGGAACGCCAGAAATCACTTCTATTTTAGACGATCACTTTCCATCAGTTACAACGAACCGTGACGTCATTGACAGGAAATAGCAAATCCAGTCACATAATAGAAACGATATTCCATAAGCACGCAATTTCACTACAAGCTGCTTGTAGAAATACAGAAATACAGAATCGATCCGAAATTCCTTGCCAATAGCACTCAACACGTAATGCGAATAAAGAGCTAGTTGTGTTTCACAAGAACGATGTTTCCTAAATTCATGATGACTGTGTGACAATAGACCGTTTTCTTTGAGGTAATTCATAATGTTCGAAAACAATATAAGATCCAAAATCCTGCTGTATATCGACGTTAATGATATGGGCCTGTAATTTAGTAGATTGCTCCTACTATCTTTCTTGAATATTGGTGTGACCTGCGCAACTTTCTTGTCTTTGGATACACATCAATAATCGAGCGAATGGTTGTGTATGATTGTTAAGTATGGAGCTAATGCATCAGCATGCTCTGAAAGGAACGTACCTGGTATATGGTCTGAACCAGAAGACTTGCTTTTATTAAGCGATTTAAGATGCTTCACTGCTCTAAGGATATTTACTTCTAAATTACTCATTTTCGCAGCTGTGTGTGATTCGAATTGTGGAATATTTACTTCGTCTTCTTTTGTGAAGGCATTTCGGAAGGCTGTTTTTAGTAACTCTGTTTTGGCAGCACTGTCTTCGATAGTATCACCATACCTATCATCCAGAGAAGGCAGTGATTGTTTCTTGCTGCTGACATGCTTCACATACCACCAGAATCTCTTTGGATTTTCTGCTAGGTTTCGAGACAAAGTTTCGTTGTGGAAACTGTTATAAGCATCTCGCATTGAAGTCCACACTAAATTTCGAGCTTCTGTAAAAGATCGCCAATCTTGGGGATTTTGCATGTGTTTAAATTTGGTATGGTTTTCTCCATTGGTTCTGCAAAAGTGTTGTGACCCGTTTTGTGTACAAAGGAGTATCAGCTTCATCGTTTGTTAATTTATTTGGTACAAATCTCTCAATTGCTGCTGATACGTGTTGGTAGTAGGACAACAAGGACGCCAGTGAATTTTTTTAGTGCAGTTTGCCTACATCTGGTGCCGGTATGCTCTCAGGGGCAAACCTATTGTTCTGCTTTGATTGACAGATAATTAACCTGTCATTCTGCTTTGATTGACAGGTCATTAACCTGTTGTTCTGCTAAAAGGATCCTTCCTTTTGACTGACAGACACTTAACCTATGGTTACCCTCCCCATTCCACTCCCCTCCCACTCGTCAGGAAATCTCCCCCATCGCTGCTACGGGTACAGTTTCAGGTCTGAGTTACTGGAATAGCCCCTCTCACTCTTAATAATTTGTTGACTACTTGATTAAATTGATCTCCCCCTCTGGTAAACCCCCTCCCTTCCCATCCTCCCTCCCAGAAATTAGCAGGAAAAAGACTGAGTTGATTGGCCATTTGGAGGAAATTCGGTTGTAATATGTGGAATATTGTTTAGACAATGTATAGAATATTATTTAATTATTTATGGCACTGTATGGAACATAGTTTATTTAATTAGGTAAAGAATTTGTCCGGAAATCGATTGTTGTGTATGGAATATTGTTTAAACAATTTAGAGAATGTGTGGAATATTGTTTATTTAAACAGTTCAGGGGACTCAAGGCAGTGTATGGAATACATATAAATTGGAGGCTCTTTGGTGGAGAGGAAGGATCTCATAACAGGAAATTCAAGGGTATATTGTTTATCTATAAAAAATTCAATTTGTGGGAGTTCGATTTCTCTTGCTCATCATTCTGTGCTGTTTGGAAACATGTAGGTGTTGTAAAAACTAATTACATGGGGCAAACATGTTGCATGACCCGATGTTTGGCACTGTACTCTGGGTATCTTAGCCTTATGTTTGGTCCTTTGTCGGCACTTAACCTATTGTTCTGTTAAGTGGTTTGCCATGTCACCTCCATTTCCTTAAGCTATTGTACCGCCTTTGATACCAAATTAAGTAATTAGTTATGTGCTCCCACCATTTTCTGGTTCACCTTTCGAATTTCACATGCTTTTGAATGACATTTCTGGTGCATTCATCTTTGTCACCCACCCCCTTAAACTACTGTACTTCATTTTACATAAAAAATATGCGACTTAACCTAATGTTATGCACTTAAACTGCTGTTCTGCTCCATGTCACCCACTCACACACAGCCTCCCCTTAACTATTGTACCGCTAACACCACATTGATACAAAAATTTATGCAAATTAAATAAATCGATATCCTTCACATAGAGGGTGGTCCATTGATAGTGACTGGGCCAAATATCTCAAGAAATAAGCATCAAATGAAAAAACTACAAAGAACGAAACTATTCTAGCTTGAAGGGGGAAACCAGATGGGGCTATGGTTGGCCTGTTACATGGCGCTGCCATAGTTCAAATGGATATCAACTGCGTTTTTAAAATAGGAACCCCAATTTTTATTACATATTCGTGTAGTGCGCAAAGAAATATGAATGTTTTAGTTGGACCACTTTTTTCGCTTTGTGATAGATGGCGCTGTAATAGTCACAAAGGTATAAGTACGTGGTATTACGTAACATTTCACCAGTGCAGACGGTATTTGCTTCGTGATGTTAAAATGGACCATTTCTAATTGTGGAAATGGTCGATGTCGTTTCGATGTATGGCTATTGTGATCAAAATGCCCAACAGGTGTGTGCTATCTATGCTGCTCGGTATCCTGGGTGACATCATCCAAGTGTCCAAACCATTCGCCAGATAGTTACGCTATTTAAGGAAACAAGAAGTGTTCAGCCACATGTGAAACGTCAACCACGACCTGCAACAAATGATGCCCTAGTAGGTGTTTTAGCTGCTGTCGCAGCTAATCTGCACATTAGTAGCAGACAAATTCCGAGAGTATTGGGAATCTCAAAAACGTCGGTATTGAGAATGCTACATCAACATCGATTGCACCCGTACCATATTTCCATGCACCAGGAATTGCATGGGGACGACTTTTATCGTCATGTACAGTTGTGCCACTGGGCACAAGAGAGGGCGAAGACAGATTTTTAGCATGCGTTCTATTTAGCGACAAAGTGTCATTCACCAACAGCAGTAACATAAACCAGCATAATATGCACTATTGGGCAACGGAAAATGCACGATGGCTGCGACAAGTGGAACATCAATAAAGCTTGGTGGGTTAATGTATAGTGCGGCATTATGGGAGGAAGGATAATTGGCCCTAATTTTATCGATGGTAATCTAAATGGTGCAATGTATGCTGGTTTCCTACGTAATGTTCTACCGATGTTACTACAAGATGTTTCACTGCATGACAGAATGGCAATGTATTTCCAACGTGATGGATGTCCAGCACATAGCTCTCGTGTGGTTGAAGCAGTATTGAATAGCATATTTAATGACACGTGGATTGGTCGTCGAAGCATGCATTCTCACAAATGATAAATTCACAAAGGTACATGTATCACATTGGAACAACCAATATTAAATGTACAAACGTACCTACGTTCTGTATTGTAATTTAACAAAACCTACCTGTTACCAACTGTTCATCTAAAATTGTGAGCCATGTGTTTGTGACTACTACAGTGCCATCTATCACAAAGCGAAAAAAGTGGTCCAACTAAAACATTCATATTACTTTACGTGCTACACGAAAATGTAATAAAATATGGGTATTTATATATATATATATATATATATATATATATATATATATATATGCGATAGTGTAACATCTAGGAACATATTTCTGTTTCAGATCTAGTTTTTCACACGTACTTCAGAGACGGGTGGTAAACCAACTTGTGCCTGTGCTTTGAAGTTTCATTTCTTCGAGAGGTCATATTAGTACACCTGAACACTTCTGCTACAAGTGTTGCAAACCTGTAATGAAAAAGCTCCAGTCGGTACTTTTAGATTTACATGTACAAGCATGAGTTGTACAAAGGAATAACAATGAAAATTTGGCCAGACAGGGACTCGAACCCGAATTTCCCACATTTCGCGAGCACTCGCCTTACCACTACGGTACCACAGCACGCTACACGCAATGACCCGAATTTGTGTATGTCTTCAACCATGTGTCTACAGCCACATACGGAAGTTTGCCTCTTGTCGTGTAGTATGCTCAGATAGCCTAAACGTGCCAGCACGGTAGCTCAGCGTGTTTGGTCAGAGGGTTTGCTACCATCTGTAGCAAAAAAGTGTGTGAATGTATCAACGAAGAACCTAAATGGGTGTCATCGGATGTCCGACATGAGCAAACATAACGAACAATATAGAACAGACTGAGGTCAGCAAAAATGAAAAAAACAAAAAAAAATTGTAAAGCGACCCCTCACACAATGTGGGAAATCCGGGTTCGAGTCCCAGTACTGGCATTAATTTTCATTGTCGTCAGTCCTTTGTAAAGCTTATGGCTGTCAGTATTTGTAACTGCAAATACAGTTCACGTATTTCATAACGGCTGCAGTCACCACTGCACCTGTTCCTTTGAACATGCATACATGTCTGAAGGAACATTACCTCATAATTCCAGAGAACAAAGGGACTCCAGTATCGTATCATTTCAGACTTTGTCTGTGAAATGTACTTTGCATACTTTGGTGTAAAGGTTGGGGATGAGGACAAGTCATCGACCCCGCAGCTAATCTGTTTAAGTCATGAGGATGCACTCTGTATGCAGTCCAACCAAAGAAATACATACACACGTTTACATATATACCCCGCAGGTGACCTCATGGAGTTCGGCGTGGGGTATCTTGCGCTACTAGTAGTCATTTTCTTTCCTGATCTGCCCACAAAAGGAGCAAGGGAAAAACGACTGTCTATACACCCCCATACGAGCCCTGATTTCTCTCATCTTAGTGATCCTTACGCCTAATGTACGTCGGCAGCAGTAGATTCGTTCCGCAGACAGCTTCAAGTGCTGGTTGTCTAAACTTTCTGATTAGTGCCTCGCAGAAAGACCATAGCCTTCCCTCCAGGGATTCCTATTTGAGTTCCGGAAGCAACTCTGTATGACTTGTCTGCTGAGCCAATCTATCGGTGACAAATCTAACAGCATGCCTGTGAATTACTTCCGTGTCTTCCTTTAATATGAACTGGGTGGGGATGCCACACTCTCGAGCAGTACTCAAGATTCGGTTGCACTTGTGTTCTACGTGCTGTCTCCTTTTCAGATCAACCACACTTTCCTAAAATTGTCCCAATACCATCCGTGCCCCTACTACAATACTCACATGCTCTTTCATTTTCATATCGCTTTGCAACGTTATACCCAGATACTTAAACGACTTGACTATGTCAGACAGGACACCAGTAATACTGTATCCGAACACTACAGTTTTGTTCTTGCTATTCATCCGCATTAACTTACATTTTTCGATATTTAACACTAGCTGCTATTCATCACATCAACTGGAAATTTTGTGCAAGTCGTCTTGTATCTTCCTCCAGTCAATCAACTTTGACACCATGGGATCATCAGGAAACAACCACAGATTGCTGCCCACCCTGTCCGCCAAATCATTTATGTATATAGAGAACAGCAGTCCTATTACACTTCCCTGGGGCACACATGACAATATCCATGTCTGTGATGAAGACTCGCTGTCGGGGACAACTTACCGGGAGTAGTGGGACAAGGGTTATGCTACCCCACATTCCACCATTGCCAGATGTATCCAAGAAGTGCGGCGATAACGTCATCCAAGATGGCGTCATGTAGACTTGGCAACAGTGCATGACGTCATCCAAGATGGCGTATTTTGGCGGGAAGATAGGTCAATTGGGCTACCTCTACTAACCTATCACTCCAGAAATAAAGCCGGCATGGTCAGATTCCAACAAGATAATGCACCAAACCCCATTTATCTCAACTAAGCAAAGAAAATTGGGGGAAGATAGCTCGCTTGGCCTACCTCTACTAACCTAAGTCACTCGACTGCCACCTCCTCCTAGAGATTCATGGGAAAAGGACTTGGGCATAAGACTTTATTTAAACAATTTCATGCAGGTGTGTTCGCCACGAGGTCCGAACTCCAACCAACTTAGTACACAGCACCACTGCCAGAGGGTGCTACCATTATGTCAAATGATGACACAAGTACCATTATTCAAGATTGCGGCAAACAGTGTGTTCTCCACGAGGTATAGTACACAGCGCCACCAGCAGAGGACACCACTGTGACGTCAGCTTATGATGCACGTACAGTTATTCAAGATGGCCGCACCTACTGTGTCAACCACCACGACGTCTAGAAACTACTTCATGTCACTGCCACCAGAGAGTGCCACTGTGACATCAGATCATGACCCAAGTACAGTTATTCAAGATGGCTGCATCCACTCTGCCCACCAGCATGACGTCCAGAGTGTACTTAATATCTCTGCCAGCAGCGAGCGCCACCTGGATGTCAGAACATGACACGTGTACCGTTATTCAAGATGGCTGCAACCAGTGTATCCACCATGTGGTGTTGGCCTAGTTCCTATTGGCGCAGCGATGTCGGGTGATGGCTCAAGATCGTCAACTTTCACTCTTGCACAACTGATGTCACAGCTTGGACCTTATACTTGCGCTGGACATAGTCTTCTGGAAATATTCTCTGAGGTTATGATCATGCTACTCTTCAAGCATAAAATATAAACTTGTTTTCTTCATGTAGTCAATATAGCTCAATCGGATAAGTGATGGAACTATACTGACTACACACATAAATCTATTATTATCCTTCCAGGTGTATTTTCTATATATATAGGTAAACTACATGACCGTGCATGACTCATTTAGTATAATGGCAGGCTGGGTGAAGCACACTCGCCACAAGAGCTTTGTTGTCGGTCTTCGTATGGGTGCTGACATATTTTATCTAAGTCAATCATATTCAAGAATCTCCAAACATCTTGTTAGGGTAACACAAACCTCATTATAGCCTTCAAGCAAGACAATCTGAATTTAAAGCACATTTACCAAGCACATGTGGGTCTGGACATGTTGTTCATTGATTTTGTAATTCACAGTATGGATTTCTTGTCATTGATAAAACAAAAAAACTTAATTATGGTAGGTACAGGTGAAACTTTCAAGAGTTTTTACATATATAGCATGGCAAGAGATGTTAGTACATCAGTCAACTCCACACCATGGACCAATCTGAGCGAATGTCTACCTCTCAACCCGATAGGATGGATGTACACAGACAGAACATTAGCTTGTACTTGGATGCGATACTTCAGGCTATGGCGCATAAAGTTGCAGGTATGTTCAGGGAACTACAGACATATTACTAGACTCTTCTGAGAATGTTGAATGCGCTAAATGAACTAGTTAATCAAGTCAGTAAGAAAGTAACTGACAAAACTGAAAAGGCTGATGCTATTCAAGGGAAAATATATGTACACTTCCTTGTTGTTGAGAAGGTAAGTAGGAGGAGGAAGAAAATGACTGGATGTATAAAGCATCACGGCACAGAGATATCTGATTAGTATATGCCGAGATGTCGACGATGAAACAAAAAGTGATTCAACTGCGTAAAGCAGTTCTTGAGAACCTTCCTTGCTTCACAGAGGAATCGCAACAGTAAAATTCTGTGTGTCTGTGGACAAGGAAAATCCATGAGTCTTGCAATTCTTAATTCAGTTTTATGAGATGGGGTTTTTGTAGTACACTTGCAAGAATACAGCCATTCAGTACTGTAAGTGTGTATATCTATACTTAATCCATTTTATGCACTGGAAGAGAGGGGAAAAAGAAATGTAATTTCGAGCTCGAGTTGATGTCCTCTCCATGAGTGGGACCACCTCAAAGTCCACGAGTGAACACTGTGTCACATGCAATTGCAGAGTTAAGAATTTTGTGTTCTAGTTTGTGTGGCTGCACTGTGATATGACAGACTGGAGAGACTAGGGTCGGGTCAGTTCAGTCCTAGGCTGCTAAAAGTTCATTCTGCTGGCCAATTTGAGGGTGTTTTTGGGAGGTTTCTCATGTTCATCATGTCTTGGTCAGGCACTGGTCTCTGCTTGACTTAATCCAACCAATATAACTTAGCTTGCAAAATACATTATTTAAACTTCAGTTATACAAGTCACAATAAAAATTATGAAGCATAAAAGTAATGCATTAAATATATTAATCTGATTAAATACAGAGTTTTAAAAGTAGTCAGTTTTGTACATGGCATCAGAGTTCAAAAAGCCTTTTTTGTGTGTTTCTCCACATTGAGGAATATTAATGTGGCATTTTCCTGTTTGAAATTGTTAATTTTCAGTTAGTCCAACATTAAGGTAATGTGAATATTTTCTAGCTTTGTTCCATAACTCATCACGTATCTTCAATTTAATCATATGAGGATGTAATTTGAGATCGATGAATCAGAAATTTGGCACCTGGATTCATATTACCAACACAGTCTAATACATACAGTCAAAACACTTCTGCTCATTTTTCTTATGCACTATTATAGCAGTGTTCCAAGTGGACACCAAGCTACTCTTTAGATTGAGATACAGCATGAGTGTGAATAATATTGTTTATATTGCTTGTAACATAATTTTTACAAGAGGGAGTGTTATTAATGCAATAAAAATCAGCAGTCACTAAAAAATTACACCAAAATTTTCTTTTCTTAGTTTGTTATGGACCCATTTGATTCCTACAAGGAATGAAATGAGTCCATAACAAACTAAGAAAAGTAAATTGTGGTGTAATTACAGGACAGTCTGCTACTGATTCTCTTGTTGTGTGCATATCTTCGCTGAAGAATGTTATTTTTCTGTAAGAGATTCATTACTTTCTCAAAAAGTCAAAGTATAATTACCCAACAATGTGAACTTCCATTCGTTACACTTCCAGCCAAATTAGTGAGTTAGTGGAATACAAGAAACTTGTATGGAATACTATATCTCTATTATTTAACATACCAAATAAGCCCCAATAACTGTAATTAGAAAGAAATTTTCACAGGTGTTATAATAAAGCAGTAAAAATACAGAAGAAACAGTTAACCAATTGTTGCTGCCTCTGAGCTATTAATGGCAAGAATCTTCAACACTGTTGTCTTCTGATGAAAAAGTAATTACATGTACAAAAAACAATGTTTTACAAAATTGCAAGAATCTGTAAATCACTAGACTCCATACAGAATTCTTGTGTGTCAAGAAAAGTGCCTCTCATAATAAGAACAGACAGCAACAGTAATATTTGCTTGTTATGCTTTAATACTGTATTCATATTCTCTTGCTTTGAACATGATAAACTGCAGTTATACAAATGTTCAAAAGTATTTTTTCATGAATAAGTTGTACCTTATGTCACTAGATCAGCTCATTTTCATTTATTTGATAATAATTCATGTCCCTTGATAATTTACTGATTCTTCAAATGCAAAAATGAGGTAGCTATTTCTTTAATTAAGTAGAAATGCAATTGATACTGGCTTTCTTGCCACTAGGTGTGCTAGTGTTGTTCCAACTGTCAGACAATAAAAACTTTTGTAGCACTGAGTGTCGCAGCTGTTTATGTACATTACTTTGCATGTACTATTGAAATATGCTTACACAGTTTCAGTACCAAAGCAATCTGCTTTGAAAATACTAAGTAGATAACTATCAGTATTTTAAGACATAATAAATTTTGTGTATTTCTTGTCAATTTTCAAACTTGCTGACACGTTATATGAAAACTGACAATTCCTCCCCTTGTGGAAAAATTCCTGTGGGCCCGCACAAAAAGAAATAATAATCTTAATTTCAGTATGTCGGGATCTTTCAAATACCACCTCCTATTTTTTGTAGGAATTCTAGAAAGCTTTCGTATAATGTTTGAGTATCCATTTATACAAATTTCCTTGTGATCTGAGACTTTCCGCCGGCCGGTGTGGCCGTGCGGTTCTAGGCGCTTCAGTCTGGAACCGCATGACTGCTACAGTCGCAGGTTTGAATCCTGCCTCGGGCATGGATGAGTGTGATGTCCTTAGGTTAGTTAGGTTTAAGTAGTTCTAAGATCTAGGGGACTTGTGACCACAGATGTTAAGTCCCATAGTGCTCAGAGCCATTTGAACCATTTTTTTGGAGACTTTCCCAGTATATACTCTGCTTCTAAGGGGTCTGGTGCACTGCAAGAACCAGTCATCAAAGGGCCAAAATATTTCAGTGAACAACTGTTCGGCGATTATCAGGTCGTGCTGGTGGAATGATGTGTCTGCAGTGTGCTGGCGATATTTATACCTGTCAGTTCAGAGTTCAGGCCTCATGCTGTCACATCACTGTGCTGTGCTCGGTGGTTGGGGAGGGGGAGGGGCTGCGGCGGTTGGAGGAGAGAGTTTCAGTTGCCTTCCACACGTTGACCTGTCGAATTTCACATGCGGATGTCGCCTTCTGTTTTGATGGAGTTTAGTATTGGCTTGCATTGCTCATTGTAATCCCTGTATTATATGTCACACAGACTTACATTTGTTGCTAATCCATTTTATGTCCATTTTCAATGCAATGTTCTGCTACAGCAGACTTAGCGGGCAGCAGTAAGCAGGTGGGGTGCTCATCTTCTCTACGTCAGTTTTGGATTATGCAGATCGTCTGCCCACTATAATTTTTTCTGCATTAACATGGAACGTGGTACACCACTTTTTTGAGACCCAGGTCATCTTTCATTGTCCTTAATGAAGCTTGTATTTTGGCTGGTGGGCAGAAAACTTGCGTTATGTGCTGTTTTTACAGTAGTTTGTCAATTTTTGATGATAAAATGTCAACAAATCTTATTTTTCTGTGTTTTTGGCCTCTGTGTTATTCTTGGGGCTCCTGTGTCACAGGGCCGCCCTAATCTGTCAGTTGCTGTATCCATTGTCGTGGAAGACAAGTTCAACGGTTCCCTGCTCTGCTGTCGGACTTCATTTGTCTGAAATAGAGTATGTCATGTGTACCTGATGGCTGAGCACACGATTCTTCTGTGAGAGATGATAGCAGCTGGAGGCATGAGATAGAAATTCGTATGCACTGAATTACGGTAAACCTGTGGGCAAGCGAGGGGTCAGGCCTACATGGAACTAGGACATCGAGAAAAGGAAGTTTGCCCTCGTCTTCTATTTCAGTGGTAATTTCAATATTTTCTTGGATGGAACTCAGATGTCCTCAGAATTTCTGAGGTTTTTTGGGGCCCCATGGCCAGATGACGTGTGTGTTGTTGACATACCAAAAGAAACAAACAGGCTTAATTCAGTGATTTTCAGTGTTCTGGAAATGAAAACATGAAGAAATTCATTACAACTGGCAAGAAGGAGCTGCCCATTGCTGCCCATCACTGCTCACAATGTTGTCTGTTGAAAGAAAATAGGTCGATGTTGGAACAAGTATATAAAACTTTGTCAGCTTTATGGAGTCTTCCAATGGGACTTGAGTCATAAGTGAAATGACGCCAAAGCTGACTATAATATCGGTCTCGTGCAGCCGTAGATCCTTCAGCACCTTCATCAGTCAGCTGCAGTCTGAAAATTTCATTCTGGAAACATCCCCTAGGCTGTGGCTAAGACACATCTCCGTAGTGTCCTTTCTTCTGGGAGTGCTAGTGCTGCAAGTTTCGCAAGAGAGCTTCTGTGAAGTTTGGAAGACAGGAGAAGAGGTGATGGTAGAAATAAACCTATGGGAATGGGTGTGTTGGTAGCGCAGTTGGTAGAGCACTTGCCGACAAATGGCAAAGGTCTCAAGAAATTTTCTATGAATAAAGCAACAATATAATTGTAACGTGCTAAATATGCATATCCTCAATTTCTGTTTTCATTGCTCATTTTACTCTTATATACTGGTATTTCACAGACAGACCTCATAGGTCACATTAAAAATCATTAATCGCTTATTTAAGGGCATAAAGCAACCACGTGAAATGAAACCCCTGCGCAGACAAGTCATTTAACAGGTTGTACATTCACCCTCTACTGGATTGCTAGTACCAGTAGTTACTGGTAACCAAAGGAATCATTGCAATTAGGTAAGCTCATCAGGGAATGGACTGTTTCCTTTGCACATAACAAGTATTTTGGGATTGAGTGTCCCAGGAAATGTATAGGCCTGAGAACAGTTAGTGTGGGGGCCCAGAGCTACACGCAGTGCACAGCAGTAACAGTTTGGCACTGCAATCATTGAGCAGAGTTTACTAAATACTGTAAGAGATATGTGCTGCCTGCGATATGTAAGCTATAAGAGAATCTGAGACCAAAGAGCAGTGTTGACTGCAGTACGAACTGTGTAGCAGTAGCAGTAAGTTGTTGCTAGCGAGCAGTCGCCTGTCTGCTCTGGTCTGGTGTATCATCTTGGCTGGGCCGGTCGCGGTGCAGCGATGCCGGAGCCTGAGTATTATTGTATAAGGTAAAAAGCAGCCTCGCGCATATCTAGTAATGTTATGTAAAGTCCCATGTAAATCTTTTAAAAATGTTCTAATAATAATCTTCGTGATATAAAGTAATTTAAAAAAAAACATTCATTTCAATTTAAAGAATTTTCTTCAATCCATGACCATTCCTATTGTTGCAAAAGAAAAATCAGTTGCTTCCTTTCATTAATGACAAAACTTTCTTCAATCCATGACCATTCCTATTGTTGCAAAAGAAAAATCAGTTGCTTCCTTTCATTAATGACAAAACTATCGGCCAGCATTGCACAGAGCTGTCCTGGAAAAATTTTATATAAGAGCAGATATATTCGCCGTTTTTATTGAGGTAAGAATTTTTCCTTTTTTTTATTCAGAATGATCTTACAGGGCCATGATGCAGCGCTGCTGTCATCCAAATTCTACCAGGTTACTGAATTTATTTTTTATTACGAGGTTTAGGAATTTTTCTGTTTTGAGCTTACATTAAATGGGAAACAAATTTTGTGTGGAGGTTAAATGTGAATGAATTTCTGTAGGGAGGTTATAAATGGGAACCAATTTTGTTCTGAGGTTACACAAAAATTAGAATCACTATCAATATTATTTATTATTATATTATTATCATTATTTTAGTGGGGAAGTTACACTTGGCAACAACCAGCCAGGATTGTATTTCTTTGTGAATCTTCTGATAACTAGTCATATATCTGCTCTTATTTACTTAAATGTAGTTTGCATCTGGCGCAACGCATTTACTAATTTGTCACACTTTCTTTCACAGATCATCGGCAATTTATTGCTCTTTGTTGTAATTATTTGTTCCATTTTTGCTTTGTCTTTGTTTCATTTTTTGTGCTTATTTTTGATTTGTGAAAAATGCCGCGAAAAACTGTTAACAGTACATCGCATTGTGTAATAAGTGAAAAAGCTGACTCGATTAATTTACCAATAATACTTGAACCACTCAGTGTAATAGCGATAATCCTCCATTTACAGACAATCAGTGCGTACCGACCACTAATAATGATTTTAATGCTAATGATGAGCAAACGAATTCAATTGTGTGCTCTGTTAATTTAACGACAATTGATGACGCGGCACGTTCCGTTACAATGAACGCTGCCCAGTTTGACACACCTGATTTGCAAAATGTACGTAATGAACAGATAATTGTTTCTAACGAAGGTGAACAATATTCACAAAACACGAAAAGTTTATTTGATTCTGAGGTAGTGGCCAACAGTGCACATCCGATTGGCAAACCTTTTTATGAATCACAGAATGACCAAATGGTTATACAAAACGTGACACATACAGATACACCATCACACAGCACAGAAAATACAGCAGCCAATTTTGGCATGGATCAAGTTATGGCATTATTATTACAACTCAATGAAAAATACGACAACCAGAACAAACAACTTAATGAAAATAATTCAAATCTCAAGCAACTAAATGAAAAACAAGACGACAATTTCAAACTACTTAATAAAAAATTAGACAACAATTACAAACAGTCGAATGAAAAACTAGACAACAATTACAAACAACTTAATGAAAAACAAGATAACAATTTCAAACAGCTTAGTGAACAGATTACAGCCGTTGCCGTACAATGTCATGACACTAAAGAACAATTACGTGAGGAAATTAAGGCTTGTGCTAGCAGCAGTAGTGAAGAAATTAAATCTGTGGCTCAAGAATTAAGGAATACGCAAGCAGCTACACCTAAATTACTTAGAGACGAAATTAGTCCAGTCGCTAAACAATGTTCTGAGAACGCAACACAGTTACGTGACGAGTTTAAATTAATGTCAGTAGAACTTTCACGCACACTGGATGCGAAAGTAGATACGATATTTGACCAACAGAACAGCCAAATTGACGAACGTTTTAATCGCCGCCTACAAAATAGTGAAACGCGTTACTGTAAATTTATACAGGAACAGAGTAAAGTAAAGCGACAAGTCATGGAAACAATTACTGCACAGAGACAGGAAGATAAGCGTAAATTGTTTACGAAAGCAAAAGCACACGTAGACAACAATATTGCTACAATATCAGATGAAATTAATACTATCAAACAGTTGAACACCGAATTGCATGATGAAATCTCCGATCTTAAAACAAAAACAGACACACATATAGTAGACTTTCAGACAGTGACCGACAGACTTGAACAATTAGAACTAATACACGATCCCGATGCCATCAAAGCAGACGTTAAAAAATTGAACGAAACCACACGTAAAATACAAAAACAAATTAATGCTTGTGATACTAAAAACGATGATCAGGTAAAAGCACTGACTGAAAAATATGATGAATTGGCCAGTCATGTTGACGTTATCGAAAGTAATAATGACACCAAATCAGACGATACGTCACCAGTTTCGCTTAATCAAACACCCGAATTCCAAAATTTACAGCAGACGATCAGTGAGATAGGTTCGTCTAATAAGACATTACGTAGAAAATTGTCAACTTTACAGCAAGAGGTAACAGAGATGAAAAATGTTTCAGCCTTTAACACATCACAGCATACGCCACTTTGCGAACATTTGTCAGACTACACAGCCAGTATAATTTAGGTAATTTACAGAGACTACGTGACTTAGAATCCGAACAGACACAGACAAATAGATTCTCATACAATCCTGAACCTGTTCAGACATACAGAGACGATAATTTTTATTACAAGCACTTTCTGTCCGTGAGAAAATTTAAAGTATTTAAAAATAACAGAACACAGATTCACGCTTTGGACTGGATATGTGGCTATGGCAACAACATGCTGCTGTACATAAAATGCTTGATTTCAACGTCTGCTTCACAATCTGGGCCATCTGGATCCTCCCATCCACCACTGGCTTTTCTGAAGTGTACAGATGGTGTTATCCTTACAACATATCCTCTATTCTCAAAATCATCCCAGCCTAAACCTACAGTAACCTATTGGCCTCACACGCTCTACCAAACTCCCCTCACCTTCACTATGGGCTGCTCTCTGAGGTGCACCCATTGGTCTGTTCTGCTTCTATGCTCATCTTTTCTCCTTTCTACTTACCAATACTGACCCCCCCCCCTCCCCCACACCGCCACCCTCCCCCACAGACTACTGATGCTGTGCCTGGCAGCCCTGTTCTGCACCTGTTGTTTCTGGATGCTCCACCAAGAAGTGCTGATTCCTCTTCCTCACGAGTACCCGGCTATTTGTTCCCCACCCGGCTTCAGATTGTTGCTCCCATTCAATGTGTTTCAGTTCCATGCTGGCTGAAGTGGTTGGAGATAGCAGTCAAGTGTGTGAGAGGTGGATTTGCTTGTGTGAATGTGTGTAAATTTTTGTTTTTCTTTTCTGAAGATGACTTTGGCCGGAAGCTTATTTGTAGCAATCTTTCATTGTGCATGTCTGCAACTCAACATGTCGTCTTTATGGTGAGTATCAATCTATCTTTTTTACTATGTTGTTGATATTCCAACCTGGACATTCTAATGTTTAGTTATGCAACATGGTTTGAAGTACATCATGATGGGCAGGTCAGTTTGTATTTGTTTAAATCAAAGAAACTCTCATTCATCGTACAGTTAATTTGCTTCTTATGTTCATGTTTAAAATACTGCACCAACAACTACTTCTGCAAGGCAACTAATCAGAATGGTTAGTGAAATGTAATTTCATGTATTACCTGTTGTAACATCAAACTAATGTCACATGCAACAGAGGTGAATGAAATTAATTATTACTACAATTCTGCGTGCATCTACAGGAAGTTTATGGAAGACATTCAGAGTGTACAAGTAGCAGTGCCATCAGCCTCATTGCTTTTGAACAAAATCTTCAAATACAGGGGTTGCACACAAATATGGAAATACTACATGAAATGCAAACTTAAACATAAATTTCAATGCTAGCCAAGCCTGTAGTTTGACCACAAACTGCTCTGCGAAAAGCTCCACTCTTGGTCAGAACAGTGTTCTGTGTAGTTGTACTTGCATTATGCAAGAGCTCAGTGCATACGAACATATCAAATTAGTGGTGCTCATATGGTGGGTGCTTCTGCAACCAAGATAGCCAAAGAGTTTGGTGTTTCAAGAGGTACTGTATTGAAGATTTACACCACAAACCAGGAAAGTGGGAAAACATCATCTGCTGTCACAATGCTGATGAAAGTGTGTGTTGAGTGGTCATGATGGTCCATCATCAAAGGGGGATGTGATGAAAAATAGGATAATGACAGTTGCAAAAAGCCATTGCTGAGTTCAATGTCACAGTTGGAACAACATAAAGGGAGCTCCATAAGCTGGAAACCGAAGGGCGAGCTGGAAATACAAAACCATAAATCAGCGATACAGATCAGTTTCCAATCCAAGAGTGAAACATGGCAGAAGTTCTGTGATAATTTGGCAGCCATATTGTGGTTTCCATGGGCCCCACCATTACTCTGCAAGGTCACATTAATGCCAAGGATTGTGAGACCATATTGGCTGATCAGGTCCATGTCATGATTCTGGGATTTGTTCCCTAATGGTGGTGATGTGTTCCATGGCAATAGGGCCTTCTGTTCACAAAGCTCGTGTCATCCAGGACTGATTTTGTGATCATGAGGAGAAATTGTTCCTTCTCTGTTATCTGCCACAATCACCAGATCTCAATATGAGCCTTTCTAGTCTACTTCAGTGAAAAGGGTGTGTGATCACTATCAACCTCCATCATTGATACCTCAACTTGCCACTATTTTGCTGGTAGAATGGTATAAAATTCCCTTGAAAGCCATGCGGGACCTGCATTTATCCATACTGAGACAAATGGAAGCTACTTTGAATGGCAATGATTTTTCTACACTGTATTAGGCATGGTAATATGTTGTATTTTTGGTGTTCCCGTATGCCTGAAAGAGACTGACAATCATTTTTTTCCTGGTTTAATGCATGATTCCAGTTCAAGTTAAACACTTTCCGTAACTCACTCAGCTTGAACGAAAGTCTTTTATAAATCTTTACAAGTTAGAAGGCAGCACCAGCATAAAACACACTGTAGATTGCACATGTATTTCCACTGTGCACCAAAGCCTGGCTTAAGCACTGAATAGGTCATTGATTAAATTTTGTGTCACTGGTCATGGGCTACACGATGGAAATAACTGTTGGTTCCATATAATAAACCAGAACTACAACTACATATAAACATCAGAAAACAACTGCACCAAAAGAGTATGTCACATTGTGCAAAATATATATGTTAGTGTTTAAGAAACGAAGCCTGAAAGGGAATCTGTAGAACATATGTGATGTACTAACTGATACGAAAACATTTTATTACCCAATAAACAATTTTCTTTTCACTACAATTAGCCTCAGTCTTCGAGCATATCAGAGTTCCTGTCTGGGTGATTTAAGGTAGACCACCACACAAATCTTGTCACACGGAAGGCAGAGAGCAGAATTCATGAGTATTATAAGAACGCTAAAGAAGTTTAATTCACCTATGAATGAGATCACTTGCAAAATCCTTGCCAATCAATTCCTGAATACTATTTGTCAAATACAGCACTTTAAAAAATTGTTTTAGTGGTACACATAGTAAAGATTTGAAACAGAACTGCACACTTCAACACACATGTGCTTAGCTGCTGTGAGTTCGTTGCAAAAATGCTGCAAAAACTGGAGTGGGAGATGCTACAAGACAGACTATGTGCAGCACAGAGCATTTTTTCTTACAAAATTCTAAGAGGTCCTATTTCAGGAGGAGCTAAGATAAATACTATTTCCTCCAACATACATCTCACATAATGACTACAATGCAACAACTACAGAAATCTTTCTTCCACATAAAACGGGGGATAGAGTGGTGGAGGGGATGGGTGTGGGGTATGGCACTGGTACACTACGAACTCTCTGCCAAACTTAATACAGAGGAAGAACTGATGCAGACGTACATATGGAGGTAGATGTAGATGGTGAAATTAACACATTGAGGGACAGGAGTTATTGCAGTACATTCATCAGGTTTAACTGAAAGAGCACAAGATTGCTAGTTTGCTAGTCAGGAAAACAGAAAGGCAGAAAACAGGAAACAGGAAATTGTACAGAAATGCTGTACAATCTAGGACACACACTTCCATCTTCTGTCCTGTATCATTAAAGTTTCAAAATTGTGAAAAGTAGTCTGAAAGTGCATCAAAATCAATATTTAACAGGCATTCCACAGTCAATTTCTCCTCAATCAGTAGAGGCTACCTTGCAAAAAGGTAACTGATGATCAATTCTGTGACAAGTGCAGGTGGTTGTTTCGTAAGTATGAGGCCATCAGAGCTTTCTGTGTGATGGCCAGTAAGCATAAATACATCATCATCATGAACATCTTCTAACAAGACATCAAACTGCTTATCTTAGATTGTACAACTGATCCAAATTACACCCTTAAGATCAAATTATACATGAAAAGTTTATATACGTCTCAAAATGGTTCGTACACAAAAATTTACTAAGACAATCACGTATTTTTACAGTAACCAAAATCTGTATATAACACTAACTATAACGAGCCAGGTCACAGAAGAAGAGATCACCCTTCACCTTGTATCATATGTGATGAAACCTGGCACAGCAAGTAACAGAAATCATCCAAACCATCTGATACAATGGTTGTATGGATGTGTATAAGTGCAAGACGAAGGAAGGAAAGAATGAATGAGGATTAGGGTTTAACATCCCATCGACATTAAGGTCATTATGGATAGGTCAGAAGCTCTGACTGCTTCAAGGATGGGGAAGGAAATTGGCCATGCTCTTTTAAAGGAAGTATCTCACCATTTGCCTCAAGTGAATTATGGAAATCACAGGAGATCTAAACCTGCATGGCCACTGTACCACCTTGCTCCTCAGCATAGATAAATGAAAGAGAGAATAATCCACCTGACTGCCTACAAAAATGAAGTTGTATTGCAGGCATAGATGTTCACAAAGGTGGGCATACAAATAAACGCTAACATAAGTAAGAGTGCTTTGGGCCACAGACCTGCATAAATTAAAGACACAGCAAGATGACAGGTGGGTGAAGATGTACTTAAAAACAAAAGGAAAAGTCACTATTTGAGTGTACTACTGAAATGAATTTTTTTGAGGGAATGGATTACAATGGTCTCAATGAAACTAATACGATAAATCTAAAACATTTATTATGAAAGCATGCAGACACCAAGATTTTAAACATAATACCCTGCTATTTTCATCAAATAAATGCATTTTTTTTGTTATTTTGTGATAGGGTTTTGTTTATTTTGGCCAGTTTCTTCCTCTGCTTCAGGGTATGTGGGGGTTTTCTAAGAAAATCTGCAATATTGATGAAACTATAATGTTACTTAAAAAGGAGAGGCTAGATTATGAGAAACAGCCACAAAAGCTGTAAACAGCACACAAATATATTATAAAAAAGGATAAACAAACAGGACACAATGCCTGTCATCAACTGTTTCGTCTCTTATTAAATAAAATTCATTATATCTTTCCTGTCAATAATTTCTAGACTGTCATAATACTTTAAATAATATATTCTATTCTAACAGGTGAACAAGGAAAATCATAGCTAATAAAATTAAGCATTTTTGTTACTGAATGAGATTAGCTGATGAAGATGTAAAAGTAGAATGGAACGTCTAATATGAAGGGACAGAAGAATGCAAGAAGGAAATTTGTTCTGGTACAAACAGGAACAGCATTAAACTTATTCCTTAGCACACTGTAGATACCATCAATAAATGTAAAAAAATTAGCCAAATATGCTTTATGGAGGACATCCAATAATATTACTACATTTCCTCCAGCTTCAGTACCACTCCCATCCAGCACCCCAAACAGCTTTCTGACTCAGAACACAAATATGGGCACATTTGTTTGGCAGATCACCTGGCTGGACTCTAGCAGTAGTAGATAATGTGAACCAATGAGAGCAGTTGCACTACCAGAAGAAAGAAGCTACTGTCACAGCGGAATCACTAACCAAATGTTCCAAGGTAAAACCTGACTTCATAGACAATGGTGACCTAGCATCCTTATCATAACTGATAACACTACATACTATTGGAGGCACCTATAACAGAAATGAGATTCCATACAAGAAAGTTTCTGAGGAGACCCTACAGGGCTGTCTTCTTGCAGGACCTGACTGCTTGTGGTCTAATTTATCCTGATTACATTTCGATGGATACAAACATCCAGGATCAGCATGACGTTGAAACAACAGACACCCATGCACTCATCAAAACAGTCAACACCAGGACGCTTCCAGCCAGTGACCTCCATAGTGTGGAGAGGTTTGGTATTCGGCAGTACTATTGATTGCTACTCTGAATCAGAGATGCTGTTGAACTGGAGATGGCTGTCAACATAAGCACATGAATGTACCAACCATGACACCAGCAACATCTGGTAGTCAGCTTTGTGTGACCTGCTAACCTCACACTGACATCAGTATGTGAAGTTGTCGCCAAGTAATACCCTTCGTAAATCCCGATACTTTGAAATCTGCCACTGTGTTCTTCTTATTGTCAGTCCATGTAAACCACGATTTTCACCTGATGTCTTCTATGGACTGATGCTTGCCACTTTCATATTTTGGCTGTCTACATGAACTTTCTTCAATACCTAGTTGGCTGATATCACAATCTGCTCTTGACATCAATGCTGGGAGTTGAAGATATCTATACAAACTGTAAAAATGCATGTGAATTAATAAGCTTCAGATTAAGGAGGGAGAGAGGGGGGATGGGGGGAAATTACTATAAAATATTATATAAAAACATATCAAAATGAGAGTTGGATGTCAAGAAATAGGGTGGCAGAGGAAGAGAGAAGATTGTAAATTACTGAGAACCATGACAGTGACAGAATTTGGGTATGAACAGCCACATGGGAAAGCCAGTATCATATTTTATGGGCCTTGTACTTGAAATTAATATGAAAATGTCCAGTGTTTGATTTAAAATTCCTGCTCTTTTAAAAATGACCATATATTCAATGCTGTAGGAAACCTACCTCTATCTGGCAGCATTGGATTCAACTGACAGCAACAGTGCACTGATGCAAATAACATGAGTTTTGGGGATTTACAAACTTGCTGACACTATCTCCCTCCTGGAATGCCATCACAAACCCAGAACACTGTCTAGCTTGTGACCCATCATTGCAGTCATTGCCAGTGACCTTGAATTGAAAGTGATTTGTGGTACTGGTAACAGTACAATATTTTTGTTAGTAGCTAGTTTCATAATGGAAAAAATAAAAGGTATTCATGTGGTTTGTAAATAGAATGTAATAGCATATGCAGAAGAACATGGAAACAGAGCAGCTGAGCAGTATTTCGGCCCTCCACCAACAGAAAATACAGTTCATGGCTGACGAGTTAGTAAAGAACTAGAAGATGATGTATTGAAATGGATTGAAGGACACTGGCAACATGACAATGAGATTAACACAAAAATGATTCAAATACACACTTGTAAGCTAGCGCTACAGTGGAGTTGATTGGTGCTAAGTTTATGAGGTGTCATGGACTTAGTGTACAAACAAAATCTACATATCTCAGAAAATGCCACAAGAGTATGGAAAGAAAATAGCTTTCCATTGCTTTATTATTCAGCACTGAAAGAAAACCAGTGTGGAACTAAGCCAGATAGCCTATATGGATGAAACTGCTCCGACATTTGATGTGCCAAGTAACAAAACTATTGCAATGAAAGGTACTAAAAGTGTAACTATAAAAGCAAGTGGATGTGAAAAAACACACTACACTGTTATCCTTTCATGTTGTGCTGATGGTACTAAGCTTAAACAAATGATCATTTTCAAACACAAAACAATGCAAAAACCTTCTGAAATACCACCAGGTGGTATTGTCCACACACATGACAAGGGTTGAATGGACAAGGATGGTATGGAACTATGGACTAACAGACTGTGGGAGAAAAGGAATGGTGCTTCATTGAAGAGTTCTCTTCTTGTGCTACATTAGTTTAGCAGTCATTTAAAAAATTCTGTGAAAGAGGAATCAGGACAGACAAACCTTCTTGTTACTCTGGGAGGACCTACTTTAAATTTGCAACCTCTTTATGTCTTGATAAATAAATCATTTAAAGTATGTATGGGAGAGGATACGAACAAATGGATGATGCATGAACCCCAACACGAATTCACAACTGGAGGTAGTTTTAAAATGATCTACAATCAAACAAGTATGTCAATGGATAAAAGAGTCATCATCTGGAGTGAGAGAAGATATTATCGCTAAGTCTTCCAAGTGCAACACAAGTAGCACTCTAGATGTCAGTGAGGACCATCTTATATATGAAGGGAAAAGGAATGATAACGATGGTGGTGATGAAGAAAGTTCAGATGATGATTTTTGGGGATTTTAAATGGCTAGTTCAGTTTTATACACTAAGAATTCTTTTTCTGTCTGGCTTTTCAATCTAATACTAAAAACGGTAAAAATGTTATTTTAAAAACTGCTTAAAAATTAAGGTGCATTTTATAGTCTGCAAAACATGGTATGTAATGATGAGTCAAATCCTGCCTTCAAAGTTTGGAAGAGTACATTATGAAAGAGAGATATTGCAGAAGGCTCACAGAGGATCACGGACCTATATGCCATAGAAAAGATCCACATATAAGAAAACTGAATAATGCTGTTTTCAAAAATAATGTTTACAAAAAAGATCATTATCTTGAATGCACACTGTAGTACAGTATTTAATGCCCAAGCTTAAACTATTAGCTGGAGTCTATATAGTGTTATTGTTTCTACTGAACATTTGTTAGGATATGAATGGCAGTTGGAGACATTGAAGCACAAGCATCTATTAATATATCTTTCACAACTATTACTTTAATCTCTGAACTTTATCTGAGAGTCCACAGACCTAGCAGAGAATTTCTTACAAATAGACAAATAGAATGCTAGAAATAGGGAATGTTTTAATCACTGTCATTAAAATGTTGGTGCAAGTACACCGGTGTCCAAAATTAAAACAACAAATGGAAATTTTGCTAGGTTGCAATTATTTTGCCACAAAACATTGTAAGCATGCATTAGTAAAGTAGAAACAATTTAAGAATGCAGACTGTAAACAACATGTGTAATTGTAGACAAAAATATTGTTCTTTTTTTCCAACTTAACGGATTTGCACACACATTCAGACAACTGGTTAATGTGCTCAGTATGGGGTGTGACCACCTCTGGCAGCAATACAGGCCTGATAATGATGGGGCATGCTGTGAATATCATCAGTCACCCATTGAGGCAATAATGGCCATTCTTCCTGCAGAGCTGCTCACAGCCTTGGAGACTGGTTGAGGGATCCTGATGTGAGGCAAGCCATCTCCATGGTGCATCACAGATATGCTCTATGGGATTCAAATTGGGAGCGTGAGCAGGCCAACCATGCGTGCAATACTGTTTCCAAGAAAACATCAACTAGCTGTCTCTATGGGGGTCAAGCATTAACATCCATCAATATGAAGTGTGGGCACAAAGTACCCTGCAACAACTGCAGGTGAGGCCCCAAGATCTTGTCATGATACCTGACAGCAGTTAATCCTTGCCAATTAACCCATACAATTTCATGAAGATTGGTTTGAGTGGTAAACACAATCCCTGCCCACTCCATTAGGGATCCTCCTCAATATCGGTCTCCTTCCACAATGTTTGGGTGCCAAAATCGTGTTCCATGTTCCCTCCAGATGAGAATCCAATGAGAATCACTCTCCAGACTAAACTGGGACCATCAGTGAAAGCAACAGAGGCCCACTGTTCGACAGTCCAGGTGGCATGTTGAGACACCCCTCTAGAAGTTCCCTTTCCTTCTGTGAAGATGCATAAGAGGTAGGCATACAGTAGGTCTCCGACAATAAAGGCCACTCTGCCAAACCTTTCTGCACACCGTTTGCCCCAATGCAACACATCCAGTGGCTGCTGTGAGCTCACATGCCAGGTACTGTGCACTACTAAGGCACTACTATTGTGCTCTTACAGCCAAAAAACTGTCCTCTCTCCTGAAGTCACACATGGTCGGCCCTGCCCTGGTCTTTGGGATACAGTTTTCGTTTCTATAAACTGTCAGCAAATCCGAGAAATGACAGAACGATTCACATTATTCCATTGGTCCAAATCGGTTTCCTGCTGTCCTGTTTCCCTTCTTTCTATGGCCCACCACTGCAGAGTGTCTGGTAAACATCTCCTCTGCACCATCTGTGACTGTGTACAAAGCTATTGGGCTACCTGGCAGACACTACATTTTTTGATACGTGCCTTGACATCACCATTGGCACAGTTGTCAGTTGACTGGAATGCCATCTTATATGCAGAACGTGATCGTACAGACATCTGTTTGACAGTTTGTATGATTATGTTGTGAACTGGACACAGGTTGGGGACATAACAGTTTGCTGCTTTAATTTTGGACACCAGTGTACGTTTTACATTCTTTAAATTGGGATACTGAAATAATCATCTTACCTGTAAAATCATTGCTCATATCACTTGTTTTCATATTTTCAGTTTTCTTGGTGGTGCACTTACTATTTTCATCATTGGTGGATTCTTTACTATCTTTGCCTAGTACTGAGACTGTACTATTTGGCTTTAATTTTCCATAATTTATTTTATTACTTGATTGGATACTACAAGAAACATCATTCTTACAAACACCATCATTCTTGTTCTCATACATTATATCATTATAACCTTCTTTTTGTTCACTGATTTGTTTGTTTCTACTCTTTAGAACTCTCCTTTCTGAATTTCTAAAATGAATTGGGTTTTTAAATTTATTATTTAGACAGTTATTGCCATCTAAAGAATCACTATTCACATCTTTGTCTGAGCCAGGTAGAGATGACTGTCATTCTTTTTTACTTTTCTTTACATTTATGTCAACTAATTCTTTCTTTTGTTTTGAGTTGACTGCATTTCTTATGCTTTTTGGTGATACTGCCCCTGGATTGTTCAACATCTCACATTTTTTCTTGTCATCTGCACTTTGTACTCTGTTGCTTTTCACAGCCTGTAAAAATAATTAAATAATTAAAAAAATGCAAATCAACTGCATTCAAACGTAAATCAGTCACCTACATTACATCATCACAAATAATGATACATATAAAACATTTTAAAATAAATTAAAAATACAGTCGAGAAAAGCTTTTAGTTCAATAATTTTTTTGTAACTACGGGTGACGACAATCTACTATCACACTGATGGTGTGTTAAGCAGCATACAGATACATAATATCTACAGACACTATTAAAGCTGGAGAAATCAAAAATGGTGACCGGCCATTGTACACAGCCCCAATTTCTGTTAGAAATGTCCTCTGCCTGCTTCTACGCTCTTGTTCCATTCACTTTTTGCTCATTTATCCCATCAGATACCACTGATATTCTAGTTGCGAGATACATTCAGACCTTTCACATGTGTGTAAATAGGAAATACATTTCTCCACATTCTGCATGTCCGCACTCTTGCACCAAGCATGTAACAGTCATGCATAAAATCATATATTACCTGCCCTTTGCATGATTACAAATATTTACAGAGACGAGGAAGATGACTTTTAAAAACTGTAAGATCATTCAGTCATTTGATAAACTGATGCACTGGATAAATGGAACAAAATGTGAAGGCACAGTGATGTGGTAGGCTATTCATCCAGTAGAAATGTCATCGGTTATTTGAGAGATGATAGATGACTGAAGAGGTGGGAGAGTATCATGGTGAATTAATAACCAGTACTCCACTACAGCCAGTCCATCCATTTTGTAGCATTCATATCCTAACAAGTCAGTGCAGAGTGTAAATCTCATTTCAAGCTACTTTTATTATTTTAGGACTTGTTGTCATCAAACCCCATGTTATTTTGCTAATTAGTGTACTATGCAGCATATAGTCCATTACAAGAGTGAAAAACTTTGTGCATGTTCACATTTTGTTATGATTGTCAGCCAACGACATGCTTCTCCTTTCACGATAGCAGGGGCTGGAATTGAACTAGCACTAAACAGATTCACTGATTAAATTTTTTCATGTCATTTTGAGCTCACTTTTTTGGCTATTCTATACAATTTCCTTCCAGGGATAATTTTCTTGATTCAACACTTTATATTATTTATAATACATAAAAACAATCTGTGAGTGTTCATGTTTCCCACTCACTGATACATTGTTGTCACTTCATTAGTTTTCCTATAGTTTCCTGCTTCACCTGACATAATTTTAAGTTTCTTTGTGACTACATAATTTGAGTGTTTACTGGGTGGGACTGAATAATTTTTTAACTCGTTGTTGTTTACGGTAGCTCCAAAAGTGCTATTTGTTTACAATACAAGACTTCATGTACACTCTCTCCCTTCTAGATCAAAAGTACACAATATCTTAACAATTTGTGAAGTTTTGGGCTGACTCATGTTGCAGATACTTTCTGTTTTACTAAAACAGTAATCTTATGGTTAACATAATATGTGATTAATTAATTTGGATTAGAATGGAATTTAAGTTTGTAGCACTCCTGAAACATTCTTTTTGAACATGATAACATAATAGATAAACATAAGTTATAACATAATTATCAACAAAATATTCACCTACAACAGTCTGACAATATGGTTTATAGTTAATGTAGTCACTTAGCCCAAGATGTTAAAGCATTTTCGTCCAGACAGAATTCTTATTAATGATTTTTTGATAGGGAGGGAAAAATGTGTGCATCTGAGGTTCAACATCAACAGGGATGCAGGAAAATATGGAATACACATTCTTACAGGGTTAGGAACTCCCATCAGAGAGCCTCGCTCCAGGCATATTCCAACTGGTAATCCAACAATTAAGTAACATTTTAATGTAGCATTTCCCAAAGTAAAGAGACAAGAAAGGCAGCAAGATTGAACACAGTGGATTACCAGTGAAATACTAGAACAGGGAAGGAAGCTTCAGGATGTGAGACGGATGGGCAAAGCTGAAAACTATAAAATGTTAAAAAAAAAAGTATAGAAAAACAATAAGAGAAGCCAAAGCAAGAGCAATTGACACCTCTATAGCGAACTCAAAAAACAAGGCAAAGGCAGCTTGGAATGCAATCAATGCTGAAAGAAAGGAAATAGATGGGTCAAACAAAGAAGAAGGTATTAGGTCAATTAAAATAGACAACACAGTGGTCACAGATTGTATGGAAATGGCAAACATACTGAATAATAACTATATCAGTGTAGTAGAAAACTTAAAATTGGAAAGAAATAGTAAAAAACAGAAGGGTATTAAGGTACCAAAAAAGATCATGCAGGACTATGTTCTTAAGACCAGTTACGGAAGATGAATTGTGGAAAACTATACAGAAACTGAAGTCCAAGAAATCAGCTGGTGATGATGAAATATCAAATCATGTAATAAAGCTGGTATGTGAGGAGATAATAACACCACTGCTGAACATAACAAACTGTTCTTTCAGATATGCAATTTTTGCAGAAAACTGAAGATAATGAAGGTAGTGCCAGTGTACAAGAAAGGGTATAAGGATGATCCCAACAACTACAGACCAGTTTCACTGATATCAGGTTTCTCAAAAATCCTAGAAATGCTTATGTATACCAGATTAGTTAACTATTTGGACAAACATAACATTCTCATACCATCACAACATGGTTTCAGAAAGGGTAAATCTACAGAATCAGCAATTGCCAGTCTAACAGAATACATTTTACAGTCCTTAGATGAGAAAAAGGTTGTCTCTGCAATGTTTCTGGATCTTTCAAAGGCATTTGACACCATTGACCATGAAATGCTGATACAAAAATTAAGCAACTATGGCATTTGGGGGCAACCAGATGAATGGATAAAATCATACTTGTGCAACTGCAAGCAGTATGTATCATTAGGAAACTCATACCAATCAGAAACCAAATCCATCAAATATGGAGTGCTGCAGGGTTTGGTAATGGGGCCGTTGTTATTTAATGTGTTTGTTAATGATATAGGTGTTGGGGAGGAAGAAAAGAAAATATTGTATGCTGATGACATGACAATACTAAATAGTGACCAAAATCTGGAACAGCTTGAGAGAAGAGCATACATATCTGCAAATGTCACAGCTCAATGGCTGTTGGAAAATGAACTGGGTATAAATCTAAAAAAGACTATGTATGCAATGTTTAAAAACAAGGAAAAGGCTGTAGACATGGATTTAGAGGTTGATGGAACAAGGCTGGAAGAAGGAGAATCTGCTAGATTCTTAGGTATTCTTGTGGATAATGAACTGAAATGGAAAAAAACATATTAATAATGTCTGTAAGAAACTGAGCTCTGTCATATTCTTAATGATGCAGCTATCACAGTATTCAGACAAGAACCTTCTGTGTACAGTGTATCATGGACTTTTCGAACCATACTTACAGTATGGAGTGACTGTGTGGGGAAACTCAAACAAACAAGAAACAAAACGAGTGTTCACTGTTTAAAAAAAAAAAAAAAAAGGGACCATTTTAAGAAGAAAGACCTCTGAAATGTGCAGAAACTGTTTCAAGAATTTAGGTATCTTAACTTTTTCATCATTGTATATATACAAAACAATAATGTACATCACAAAAGGTACTGAGGACTGGATTACAAATGCTAGTGTACACACCCACAATACAAGAAGGAAGAATGAAGTACGGAGCATACCCCACCGACTGGCAATGCTAAAAAGGACACCAGTACTCTGGTATCAGACTACCAAGAAGTCTGCCCAAAAACCTGCAAGATAGTGTACTTCACAAAGACTTTCCAAAGAAACTTAAAGACTATCTCATTGAAAAAGAGTTTTACAGTGTTGCAGAATACTTATGCCATTAAGTTTGTATATATTGTTATTCATTATCAGTGATGTAAAAATGTAAGCTAAAGGTGTAGAAAACTAAGTGATAAAGAATGTTAATACTTTGACATGTCCTATATTACATGTACATTTACTGTACATAATGTAATGTTACAGGATCAAATAAAATTCAATTCAATTCAATTCAAAACCACTTGAGTGTACAAACAGTGTTCCCTTGGGAGAGAACTGGAAGCTACAGGAAAAGTTCAAAGCGGAGCCACATGGAGCTGGTGATCGGCCAAGGCGACACATTGTGAATTATACCAAATGCAAAAACCATTAATATACAGCCGTGACTAGCCTAATGATAGCAATGAGGAAGTGTGTCACACTCAGCATGGAGCCCTGAAGGACACTGTTCTCTTAAATCTGTGGGAAGCTGAGTGATATACCAACCCTGACATGAACAAACCAACAAAAAAATCAATATGGAGCCCCAAAATCACCTGCTATGGACAGTAAGTAAAATGTGATGATTCCAAGTGGTGTCCTACACCTTACGTACATAAAAAGAAGACTGCAATGAGGAGTTGGCATTAAAAAAAAGCCTTTCTGACTGCTGTTTCCCATCTAATCAAATGGTCATTTGTGGATTGTCCCTTCCAGAAATTAAACTGACAGGGGGCAAAAGGCCCCACAACGGAAAACTCAACAAAAACCATCGTGCTATAATCTTTTCAACCAATTTGCATAGCATGTTGGTGGGGCTAATTGGCCAGTAGATGTTGATGGATGTGGGGTTTTGTCTGGTTAGAATTGGGAAGTTCTCAGTCAGTGAAAGATTGTTATATAATTCTGAGTGGTGAGGGTGAACAATAGGGATATATCTTCAACTTTCCCATTATGCAGTCATAAGGCAGTTGGGTAAGAAGAGCTAGAGCTCACAGATGCTGATACAGAATGGGTTGCAAGGCGTTCAGCAAGAACTGACACCAGTTGTTAATCATTGGAGGCCCAGAAGACTATGGAGCTTGGACTGTACACAGAGAATTAAGACATACATTCCCAAGGTGCAGATATGGTGCTCCCAGCATTCCTCCTTACTGTGCTTAATTTGACTGTTAGGCTTGTGTGCAGCACTTCAAACTGATGAGTGTGGTCTCTGAATGATGTCACTTGAGACATGCAGTGCCCTTAAATGATCCTGAATTGTTGCTGCAGTGTCTTTGGTCAACCACTGCACTGCCCGGTGGCAGTAAGGGCCTGTAGAAACGGGAATAACAGTTCCTGGAATGCAGACGATCAGTTAGGACACATCACTCAGAACATGAAGTGTTAGCAGAAATATATAAGTGCCAGTTGACCATTTGAAGAGCTCAAAATGGTACATGATCTGTTACACTGACAAAGAAGTATCAGGAACATTGGAAAATGGCCACTATGATAAAAATCATTGTGTAGTGACCACTGCAGTGAATCCATGAGATTGGGGGGAAAGTCTGGACTAGAGCTATTCAATTAGAAGGCCCCTACCAGACAACATAGTACTTCCCTATGAGGGGAGAGGTGGTGGTGGTGGTGATGATGATGATGATGTTTGGTTTGTGGGGCGCTCAACGGCGTGGTTATCAGCGCCCATACAATTACCCAATCTTTGCTCAGTCCAATTTCGCCACTTTGCTGGATGATGATGAAATGATGAGGACAACACAAACACCCAGTCATCTCGAGGCAGGTGAAAATCCCTGACCCCGCCGGGAATCGAACCCGGGACCCCGTGCTTGGGAAGCGAGAACGCTACCGCGAGACCACGAGCGGCGGACAATGGTGGTGGTGGTGGTGGTGGTGGTGGTGGTGGCAGCGGAGGGAGCACTTAAATGCCAACACAGGAGAAAAATGGGAGGGGGAGGGAGAGGAGTTGTTGGATTAAGTTGGTCACCTCAAGGAAGGTAAGTGCCCTGCCTGATACAGTTGACCATTCGAAGAGCTCAAATTGGTACATGATCTGTTATGCTGACAAAGAAGTACCAGGAACTTTGGAATATTTGCATTTGTGTTGCTGTTGCATCCAGCGTGGAAGCAAACAGGTGCAAGCATTATGGTTGAGTGGCCTTGCACATGGGCAGGGCCATGTGCAAAAAGCACAAACAAAGGTAGGGATTGGTCAGTGGTCAGACATTGGAGAGTTGTGGTAGATGCACATGTGTGAACGTGAGAGAGAGCCATTCTGTGTAACGGTCTCTATAGAATTTATTTAAATGTTAGTGGTATCAAGACTGAAGATAGCTGGGTTGGATCATAGGAAAATTGTCTCAGTTATGTAAATACTTGATTTGCAGGAATGTCTAACTGAACTGATGGTAAATTGGCATGTGCCAAACCAATGTGTAATGGTGTAGAAATGCACAAAGGAAAGCATTAACAATGGCTACCAGAATAGAGACATGAAGACATCATCCTGCCACCATGGCGTCTCAACTTGTAACAAAAGAAGGAAAGTTATGAGACTTTCGTTAATAATTTTTATAATCTGAAAATTATTTCAAATCTATGCAGAAAACTACCAGTCAATAATTTCAATTTTTGATCAATTTAGTAGTAATATGGAAATAGTTATTGGAATTCTTGTAAAATTATTTTGCCTTAAGCAGCATTCCTCTTTCTTAAAGTAAATTGAATTTAAATATCAGTATTACTATTCAAGTTTACTTGTAGCACAGTATAAAGAAAAAAACTTGTCGTCTTATCCAATGTTACATTATGATGTTGTATGCTACTTTAGAGCAGCAGTATTAGTGCAAAGACAATAGGGTCACCTGTTTATAGGTCATTTGTTTAAAATTATCTGTCACTGAATTACAAAAGTTCTTGCAAAGAAATACTTAAAGTCAAAATAAATTCAGTTCATTTCAGTCAACAATATTATTCCATGAACCATGGACATTGCTGTTGGTGTGGGAAGGCTCGTGTGCCTCAGCAATACAGATGGCCATACCATAGGTGCAACCACAACGGAGGGGTATCTGTTGAAAGGCCAGACAAATGTGTGGTTCCTGAAGAGGGGCAGCACCCTTTTCAGTAGTTGCAGGGGAAACAGTCTGGATGATTGACTGATCTGGCCTTGTAACACTAACCAAAACGGCCTTGCTGTGCTGGTACTGTGAATGGCTGAAAGCTAGGGGAAACTACGGCCGTAATTTTTTCCCGAGGGCATGCAGCTTTACTGTATAGATAAATGATGATGGCGTCCTCTTGGGTAAAATATTCCGGAGGTAAAATAGTCCCCCATTCGGATCTCCGGGTGGGGACTACTCAGGAGGATGTCGTTATCAGGAGAAAGAAAACTGGCATTCTACGGATCGGAGCGTGGAATGTCAGATCCCTTAATCAGGCAGGTAGGTTAGAAAATTTAAAAAGGGAAATGGATAGGTTAAAGTTACATATAGTGGGAATTAGTGAAGTTCGGTGGCAGGAGGAACAAGACTTCTGGTCAGGTGACTACAGGGTTATAAACACAAAATCAAATAGGGGTAATGCAGGAGTAGGTTTAATAATGAATAAAGCTATAAGAATGCGGGTAAGCTACTACAAACAGCACAGCGAAGGCATTGTTGTGACCAAGATAGACACGAAGCCCATGCCTACTACAGTAGTCCAAGTTTATATGCCAACTAGCTCTGCAGATGATGAAGAAATTGATGAAATGTATGATGAGATAAAAGAAATTATTCAGGTAGTGAAGGGATATGAAAATTTAATAGTCATGAGTGACTGGAATTCGAGAGTAGGAACAGGAAGAGAAGGAAACATAGTAGGTGAATATGAATTGGGGGTAAGAAATGAAAGAGGAAGCTGTCTGGTAGAATTTTGTACAGAGCATAACTTAATCATAGCAAACACTTGGTTCAAAAATCATAAAAGAAGGTTGTATAAATGGAAGAATCCTGGAGATACTAGAAGGTATCAGATAGATTATATAATGGTAAGACAGAGATTTAGGTACCAGGTTTTAAATGGTAAGACATTTCCAGGGACAGATGTGGACTCTGACCACAATCTATTGGTTATGAACTGCAGATTAAAACTGAAGAAACTGCAAAATGTTGGGATCTAAGGAGATGGGACCTGGATAAACTGACTAAACCAGAGCTTGTACGGAGTTTCAGGGAGAGCATAAGGGAGCAATTGACAGGAATGGGGGAAAGAAATACAGTACAAGAAGAATGGGTAGCTTTGAGGGATGAAATAGTGAAGGCAGCAGAGGATCAAGTAGGTAAAAAGACAAGGGCTAGTAGAAATCCTTGGGTAACAGAAGAGATATGAATTTAATTGATGAAAGGAGAAAATACAAAAATGCAGTAAATGAAGCACGCAAAAAGGAATAGAAACGTCTCAAAAATGAGATTGACAGGAAGTGCAAAATGGCTAAGCAGGGATGGATAGAGGACAAATGTAAGGATGTAGAGGTTTATCTCATTAGGGGTAAGATAGATACTGCCTACAGGAAAATTAAAGAGGCCTTTGGAGAAAAGAGAGCCACTTGTATGAATATCAAGGGCTCAGATGGAGGCCCAGTTCTAAGCAAAGAAGGAAAAGCAGAAAGGTGGAAGGAGTATATGGAGGGTCTATACAAGGGCAATGTACTTGAGGACAATATTATGGAAACGGAAGAGTATGTAGATGAAGATGAAAGGGGAGATACGATACTGCGTGAAGAGTTTGACAAAGCACTGAAAGACCTGAGTCGAAACAAGGCCCTGGGAGTAGATGACATTCCATTGGAACTACTGACAGCCTTAAGAGAGCCAGTCCTGACAAAACTCTACCATCTGGTGAGCAAGATGTATGAGACAGGCGAAATATCCTCAGACTTCAAGAAGAATATAGTAATTCCAATCCCAAAGAAAACAGGTGTTGACAGATGTGAAAATTACCGAACTATCAGTTTATTAAGTCACAGCTGCAAAATACTAACATGAATTTTTTTCAGACGAATGGAAAAACTGGAAGAAGCTGACCTCCGGGAAGATCAGTTTGGATTCCGTAGAAATGTTGGAACACGTGAGGCAATACTAACCCTATACGACTTATCTTAGCAAATAGATTAAGGAAAGGAAAACCTACGTTTCTAGCATTTGTATACTTAGAGAAAGCTTTTGACAATGTTGACTGCAATACTCTCTTTCAAATTCTAAAGGTGGCAGAGGTAAAATACAGGGAGCAAAAGGCTATTTACAATTTGTACAGAAACCAGATGGCAGTTATAAGAGCCGAGGCGCATGAAAGGGAAGCAGCAGTTGGGAAGGGAGTGAGACAGGGGTGTAACCTCTCCCTGATGTTATTCAATCTGTACATTGTGCAACCAGTAATGGAAACAAAAGAAAAATTTGGAATAGGTATTAAAATCCATGGAGAAGAAATAAACACTTTGAGGTTTGCCGATGACATTGTAATTCTTTCAGAAACATCAAAGGACTTGGAAGAGCAGTTGAACGGAATGGATGGTGTCTTGAAAGGAGGATATAAGATGAACATCAACAAACGCAAAATGAGGATAATGGAATGTAGTCGAATTAAGTCGGGTGATGCTGAGGGAATTAGATTAGGAAATGAGACACTTAAAGTAGTAAAGGAGTTTTGCTATTTGTGGAGCAAAATAACTGATGACGGTTGAAGTAGAGAGCATATAAAATGTAGACTGGCAATGGCAAGGAATGTGTTTCTGAAGAAGAGAAATTTGTTAACATCAAGTAGAAACTTAAGTGTCAGGAAGTTGTTTCTGAAAGTATTTGTATGGAGTGTAGCCATGTATAGATGTGAAACATGGACGATAAATAGTCTGGACAAGAAGAGAATAAAAGCTTTTGAAATGCGGTGCTACACAAGAATGCTGAAGATTAGATGGGTAGATCACATGACTAATGAGGAGGTATTGAATAGAATTGGGGAGAAGAGGAGTTTGTGGCACAACTTGAAAAGAAGAAGGGACCGGTTGATAGGACATGTTCTGAGGCATCAAGGGATCACAAATTTAGCATTGGAGGGTAATGTGGAGGGTAAAAATTGTACAGGGAGACCAAGAGATAAATACAATTAGGAGATTCAGAAGGATGTAGGTTGCAGTAAGTACTGGGAGATGAAGGAGCTTGCACAGGATAGAGTAGCATGGAGAGCTGCATCAAACCAGTCTCAGGACTGAAGACCACAACAACAACAACAACAACAACAACAACAACAGTAGCAAGTGTGCTAAGAATATTAAAATTTCAGTTCTGAGTTTACAGAGAAATAAAATTTCATTCTTGCAAGTGACTCATCTAAAGTTGTTAAATTTAATTCAAACGAGAAACAAAATTTGCTCCTCTAGAGCTGGCGACCGATCTTCATTGAATTAGTTAGTTCTCCACACGGGATATCTCTTGGTAAGTGATCAATGCTCTCTTCAAAATTTGCTTAGGCTGTCTGCTGTTATGGCCGCCAACTGGGATTCTAAATCGATAGGAAGTGCGATTTTGTATGAAATGTAAGGCAGTGTTCTACCTGTTGTTGTTGTTGTTGTGGTCTTCAGTCCTGAGACTGGTTTGATGCAGCTCTCCATGCTACTCTATCCTGTGCAAGCTTCTTCATCTCCCAGTACCTGCTGCAACCTACATCCTTCTGAATCTGCTTAGTGTATTCATCTCTTGGTCTCCCCCTACGATTTTTACCCTCCACGCTGCCCTCCAATACTAAATCAGTGATCCCTTGATGCCTAAGAACATGTCTTACCAACCGATCCCTTCTTCTGGTCAAGTTGTGCCACAAACTTCTCTTCTCCCCAATCCTATTCAATACTTCCTCATTAGTTATGTGATCTACCCATCTAATCTTCAGCATTCTTCTGTAGCACCACATTTCGAAAGCTTCTATTCTCTTCTTGTCCAAACTATTTACCGTCCATGTTTCACTTCCATACATGGCTACACTCCATACAAATACTTTCAGAAATGACTTCCTGACACTTAAATCTATACTCGATGTTAACAAATTTATCTTCTTCAGAAACGCTTTTCTTGCCATTGCCAGTCTACATTTTATATCCTCTCTACTTCGACCATCATCGGTTATTTTACTCCCTAAATAGCAAAACTCCTTTACTACTTTAAGTGTCTCATTTCCTAATCTAATTCCCTCAGCATCACCCGACTGAATTCGATTACATTCCATTATCCTCGTTTTGCTTTTGTTGATGTTCATCTTATATCCTCCTTTCAGGACACTGTCCATTCCGTTCAACTGCTCTTCCAAGTCCTTTGCTGTCTCTGACAGAATTACAATGTCATCGGCGAACCTCAAAGTTTTTGTTTCTTCTCCACTGATTTTAAAACCTACTCCAAATTTTTCTTTTGTTTCCTTTACTGCTTGCTCAATATACAGATTGAATAACATCAGGGAGAGGCTACAACCCTGTCTTACTCCCTTCCCAACCACTGCTTCCCTTTCCTGTCCCTCGACTCTTAAAACTGCCATCTGGTTTCTGTACAAATTGTAAATAGCCTTTCGCTCCCTGTATTTTACCCCTGCCGCCTTTAGAATTTGAAAGAGAGTATTCCAGTCAACATTGTCAAAAGCTTTCTCCAAGTCTATAAATGCTAGAAACGTAGGTTTGCCTTTCCTTAATCTTTCTTCTAAGATAAGTCGTAAGGTCAGTATTGCCTCATGTGTTCCAGTATTTCTATGGAATCCAACCTGATCTTCCCCGAGGTCGGCTTCTACTAGTTTTTCCATTCGTCTGCAAAGTATTCGTGTTAGTATTTTGCAGCTGTGGCTTATTAAACTGATTGTTCGGTAATTTTCACGTCTGTCAACACCTGCTTTCTTTGGGATTGGAATTATTATATTCTTCTTGAAGTCTGAGGGTATTTCGCCTGTTTCAGACATCTTGCTCACCAGATGGTAGAGTTTTGTCAGGACTGGCTCTCCCAAGGCTGTCAGTAGTTCCAATGGAATGTTGTCTACTCCGGGGACCTTGTTTCGACTCAGGTCTTTCAGTGCTCTGTCAAACTCTTCACGCAGTATCGTATCTCCCCTTTCATCTTCATCTACATCCTCTTCCATTTCCATAATATTGTCCTCAAGTACATTGCCCTTGTATAGGCCCTCTATATACTCCTCCCACCTTTCTGCTTTCCCTTCTTTGCTTAGAACTGGGTTTCCATCTGAGCTCTTGATGTTCATACAAGTGGTTCTCTTATCTCCAAAGGTCTCTTTAATTTTCCTGTAGGCAGTATCTATCTTACCCCTAGTGAGATAAGCCTCTACATCCTTACATTTGTCCTCTAGCCATCCCTCCTTAGCCATTTTGCACTTCCTCTCTATCTCATTTTTGAGACGTTTGTATTCCTTTTTGCGTGCTTCATTTACTGCGTTTTTATATTTTCTCCTTTCATCAATTAAATTCAATATTTCTTCTGTTACCCAAGGATTTCTACTAGCCCTCGTCTTTTTACCTACTTGATCCTCTGCTGCCTTCACTACTTCAACCTTCAAAGCTACCCATTCTTCTTGTACTGTATTTCTTTCCCCCATTCCTGTCAATTGTTCCCTTATGCTCTCGCTGAAACTCTCTTCAACCTCAGGTTCTTTCAGTTTATCCAGATCCCATCTCCTTAAATTCCCACCTTTTTGCAGTTTCTTCAGTTTTAATCTACAGGTCATAACCAATAGATTGTGGTCAGAGTCCACATCTGCCCCTGGAAATGTCTTACAACTTAAAACCTGGTTCCTAAATCTCTGTCTTACCATTATATAATCTATCTGATACCTTTTAGTATCTCCAGGGTTCTTCCATGTATACAACGTTCTATCATGATTCTTAAACCAAGTGTTAGCTATGTTTAAGTTGTGCTCTGTGCAAAATTCTACCAGGCGGTTTCCACTTTCATTTCTTAGCCCCAATCCATATTCACCTATTATGTTTCCTTCTCTCCCTTTTCCTACACTCGAATTCCAGTCACCCATGACTATTAAATTTTTGTCGCCCTTCACTATCTGAATAATTTCTTTTATTTCATCATACATTTCTTCAATTCCTTCGTCATCTGCAGAACTAGTTGGCATATAAACTTGTACTGCTGTAGTAGGTGTGGGCTTCGTATCTATCTTGGCCACAATAATGTGTTCACTATGCTGTTTGTAGTAGCTTACCCGCATTCCTATTTTCCTATTCATTATTAAACCTACTCCTGCATTACCCCTATTTGACTTTGTGTTTATAACCCTGTAGTCACCTGACCAGAAGTCTTGTTCCTCCTGCCACCGAACTTCACTAATTCCCACTATATGTAACTTTAACCTATCCATTTCCCTTTTTAAATTTTCTAACCTACCTGCCCGATTAAGGGATCTGACATTCCACGCTCCGATCCGTAGAACGCCAGTTTTCTTTCTCCTGATAACAACATCCTCTTGAGTAGTCCCCGCCCGGAGATCCGAACGGGGGACTATTTTACCTCCGGAATATTTTACCCAAGAGGACGCCATCATCATTTAATCATACAGTAAAGCTGCATGCCCTCGGGAAAAATTACGGCCGTAGTTTCCCCATGCTTTCAGCCGTTTGCAGTACCAGCACAGCAAGGCCGATTTGGTTATTGTTACAAGGCCAGATCAGTCAATCATCCAGACTGTTGCCCTTGCAACTACTGAAAAGGCTGCTGCCCCTCTTCAGGAACCACACGTTTGTCTGACCTCTCAACAGATACCCCTCCGTTGTGGTTGTACCTACGGTATGGCTATCTGTATCGCTGAGGCACGCAAGCCTCCCCACCAACGGCAAGGTCTATGGTTCATAGGTGATTGTTTATTGTTTATTGTTTAGTAATTGTGTTTGAGAACAGGTGAACATTGTGTGTAGTGTTTCACTAATGCTCAACTGAGTGAAGTGACAGCATAATAGCTTGTAGAAAGTACAGAGTAAGGCTGGCAGCCAGCAGTTATATGAACAAATCCCACATGACCAGTCATGGCAGGAAAAGATTTTTTCAAATACGCTGGTGTAGAAGTAGTACATGGCTGCCAATTCCAGCAAAGTTACCACAATAAAATTGGAATCATTCACTAAATTTTGTCAATGTGAGTGATAAAGTCGAGTGGTGACATTAGGGGTAAAGAGAGTCAGTTGTACTTGACATTACAGGGATCGAAGTGACATTAGAATAATAACGCACAAGCAATGTGATTTGGGTTTGCAATTCAGGTTTCAACTGTTGACACCCCAAATTTAATTATATTAGCAAATAATTTTTATACCATTGCACCTGTCAACTGCGTGACAGGATTTTAAAAATTTGTGAATTGCTGCAGTAAAATGGTAATTTACATAACCTTCAGTTTTGTAATTTTAGCATTGTAAAACAGGTAGAAAATTGCTAAGTCCATGCGATAACCTGTATAATAATAGGAAACCAAACATTTAGAACAGATGTACAGGTGAACATTGTGTGTACAGTTGTACAGTTTGTACTTCACTGCATGAAAATTTTAGATAGGCACAAATGAGAGTGGCACAAGATGATGTCAGGTCCTAATGTACCAGACGAGGAATTGCCTTTCAATCACAAGATGTCAGAAGGCAGTGTAAGACAGAACAACAATTTAGAAGACAGTTCTTGCATAGTGTTACCAGCAGTGCAAACAGAAATATTTTTTGCTAGTGAATGTAATGATACACATGGATTAGACAATCCGTTAAGAATATTTATGCTGATTATAAAAATGGAACAGGATTTCAGTCAAGTAAACATTAAAACTGAACCGTATGTGACAGTGGAGGTGATGCTGATGGATATCGGTGTTGATTTAGTGACTTTGTTAAATCATATAGTGACTCAAATAACGATATGGCTACAGGTATTACCACCAATATGAACAATGTGAGTGTAGGTTTAAAAAATAATGCAAACCAGCTGGAAACTAACATGAACACTACTATGATGCAGTTAGAGTGTAAAATATACCAGCCTGGATACAAAATTGACAGAAAAGAAAACAAAGATGATTAAACTGAAAGATAAAATTGATATTCAACTGAAAACAGAGTATATCAACACAGGGCCCATGATATGCAATTTGGATTGAAATCTTTCAGGCAAGATTGATACAAATTTGGAGATGCATAACTGACGTAAGCCAACTGGTAAACAATATGAAGACTAATGTAACTAAAATTCAGACAAAAATTGCCAATATCAAAGAAAGATTTGATTTGGAAACTTAGAGAGTAGAAGGAGAGGTAGAACCTCTTATAGAAGGACAGCTGCAAGTTATTGAACCCACAGTTAGGACTGAAATTTTGGGTGAAAGACAAGCCAGACTGGAAGCATTATGCAACACAATGAAGAGTGTACTAGGGAACATGGGTTCTTGCATTCCATAGCAAGAATCCCCAACAATTCATACTGAGATGGAATTGGTACATTTTCAGGTACAGAATCAAACACCGAGTAGTTACATATCATTTGTAACAAAGAATTCTGGGATTTTAAGTAAAGAGGGTAAGTTTGGCCTTCAGAAAAAACAGGGAGGTTGGCATCCTACCGACTTCATCAAAAACTGTATGTTGGGTTGGGTTGTTTGGGGAGGAGACCAGACAGCAAGGTCATCGGTCTCATTGCATTGGGGAAAGATGGGGAACTGATGTCAGCCACGCCCTTTCAAATGAACCATCCTGGCATTTGCCTGGAGCGATTTAGGGAAATCATGGAAAACCTAAATCAGGATGGCCAGACGGGGGATTGAACCGCCGTCCTCCTGGATGCGAGTCCAGTGCGCTAACCACTGCGCCACCTTGCTGTATGTGTTACCCACAATGTCAGACAGAGAAAGGATAAATTTAGTAATTAATTTGTTAGCAGGAAATGCTAAGTGATGGGGACTGAATTTGGATGTGGAGAATTTTCCATTCTCTGTATTTAAGAGTAAGTTTCTGGAAGAGTTTTAGTCTGTCCAGAAACAAGTCCAATTGTGGTGAGAGTTTATCATTGCCAGAATGCCAAAACATGGATGAGGATCCATGAAGGAATGTTGTGAATCAGAGTTTAAGAGCTTGGCGTATTTAAAAAGCAGAAAGGCCGAATCTGAGATAGCCTGAGAACTCGAGAAGAAGCTGCCAGCAGATTCCAAGCCATATGTAGGATGTAACGATCATAATTTTGAAGACTTTCTGGAAAAGTGGAGAGCAAGAATATAGAGCGCAAAACTTGCTATCGAAGAGGATTCAGGAACCACAATGTCCCTGAACGAGCTAATAGCAATCAGCCACAAACAAATATGATGAGAGGAACTGTTAGAGAAGGCTGAGGAGGTTGTTACCACCAGGAAGGGGAAACTTAACAGATAAATCATGAAGGAAGAGGAAAGCAGTATGGGGAAGGATGATACTGACATGCACGCATATTAAGAGGTTATCTCTTTCATTCAATACGCTCAACAGCTGGAGAAGCAGCCTGCTAAGAATTCAGCAACTTCCATAGAAGAGACTAACTCTGACCCAAACCTGCAAATAATAGAGAGCCAAGTCAATTGCAATAGGTAATAGTGATAGCAGTCATGCATAACCAAGAAAACAAGAGATCTGACAGAAAAAAGATGAGGTATCCCGAAACTGTTGGAATTTATACAACTGACAGTACTGTAGTAGACATCCTACATAGATTAGAAAATTTGCAGGAAAACAAGGAAGATTTGAGCAGCTGCAATGAGGAGGACATTTTTCCTGACAAAGAAGTGGATGGAATTGATTTAAACCTGTGCAAACTGTTCAGAGAACAGATGGGGTAAGAAGAACAAGAAATTGGTCAAAATCAGTATCATTAGACAGCATCTTTTAAGACTAGCAAGATATGTATGATTCTGATGAATTGTAAATAGAGAAAGATGAACAACTGTGAGAAATATACACTCTAACAGTAAAATTTGTAGTGTCAATTTGAGCTGAAGAAAATAAAACCAAAATCCATCAGGAAAACAATGAAGATGTAGTAGGCGAGGAAGTTTCCGATACCATGGCTGATGGGCATAACCAAAATGACACTATAGAAGAGGATGAGTCTCAGAATATGTAGGCATTGAGCTATGAGAGAAAGCAGAGCAGGATGGTTGAAATGGAGAATGAAACCTCCAGATAATACTTTCACTATAAAGATGGATCAGATATCACAGCAAGGCCTTGCTGTTGAAAGGATTTATTATGGGAAAATGAAGAAGACCGGAGGGAGGATACTAGGGTGCAAACCATCATTACCATTACAGTACATGGACAGGAAATGTTTGTACTTTTGGATACAGGAATGCAAATAACTATTGTTTCAAATGATTTTCTTGAAATAACCAGGCACAAACTGGAAATCGAAAATATGCCAGTGGCAGGTGTTAAGGTTATGGGTACCACAGGAGAGAGTAGCAAACTTATAAAGTACCAAGTATTATTAGACTTTCAGATACAGAGATATATAGATTCGAGCTGAGCTGGCGACCCTTCGCTCACAGCTTCAGGCTGCGTTGGCCTCCGTCACACAGCTTGAGACTGCTGCCAAGGGGTGTCACTGAGGGGGTTTGGACGCGGGGATGCAAGGGACGTCGAACACATCCTACACGTCCTCCAATTGGACCACTGCAGTGACCTTCCCAGGCACTGCCTGCACTGAGGTTGACTCCTCACCCGTGGTCGAGTGGGAGATCATTCCAAAGTCTGGCAGGCAGCGAAAAACTTTCCATGGGGCCAATTGTAGGATCTCCCAGGTTCGTTTGGTGAACAGGTTTCGGGCATAATCTGTGGCTGACGATGTCTCTGAACCGAATGCAGTTGTCCACCCCATTCCAGAGGAAGCTTCTCGGCCCACAAGGTCTGGGATTTCACAGAGGGTGGGTTTGCTGGTAGTTGGGAGCTCCAATGTTAGGCGCGTAATGGGGCCCCTTAGGAACATGGTTGCCAAGGAGGTGAAGGAAGCCACTGTGCACTCTGTGTGCATTCGGGGGGAGTCATTCCAGATGTGGAACGGGTGCTTCCAGATGCCATGAAGAGTACAGGGTGCAGCCAACTGCACGTGGTGGCTGATGTCGGTACCAATGACGTGTGTCCCTTTGGATCGGAGCAAATTCTGTCTGGTTTCGGGCGGCTAGCGGAAATGGTAAAGACTGCCAGTCTTGCTCCCAAGATTAAGGTGGAGCTCACCATCTGCAGCATTGTTGATAGAACTGACTGTGGTCCTTTGGTGCAGAGCTGAGTGGAGGGCCTGAACCAGAGGCTCAGGCGGTTCTGTGACCGTGTAGGCTGCAGATTCGGGTGGTGGGTTTCCAGGTTCCGCTTAATAGGTCAGGAGACAACTACACGGGTAGTGGGGGCTATGTGGAATGGACTGAGCGGTTTTTTAGGTTAGAGGGTCTCACGGAACCACAGAAGGGGCGTCTGTCAGAAAGTGGGCAGGTAAAACCTACACAAGTTCACCACAGGATCAACATAGCCCAGCTCTAACCAACCCTTTTTCGCCTTTTTTCACACCAGATCTCCATTTGCTTTCTAGTTTTACCTTTATCTCTCCCCATATATTTTTATATTTATTTTCATTTTCATTTCAGCCTCGTGTTCCACTTTCCACCTTCTAGTACCATGTCACCCTCACAACACCTCCACAACGACCCCATTAAGTTTTATTTACATTCCCTCCGCAAACATGCCTTCGCCCTAGCCAGATTACACTCCCATATTTTATTTTCTCAGGCTTGTCTGACATTTGGCATCACCCCCAAAGGCCTCACACTTAAAGTTCCCATCTCTGGCTGCAACCCTTCTTTCCATCAGTCCCTATACCAGTTCCAAACCGAACAATCCATTGCCCTCACCCACCTAATCCTTCACCTACACATCCACTCAGCCAATCAACACACCCATCAACTCCTGTCCCTAATAAAAGTCCTCAATCTTTCCTCTCCCACATCCACACCGGTTGTTCAGAGCATCCTCCTACAGGCCAACCGCAAATTAGAAAAGCAGGCCACCCTCCACCTTAAAAAACTATCCAATCTCCTGGTTTCCCACCTCCGGAAAGGCAACTCACTCACCCTTCACAACCTTTCCAGCAAACCTCAACCTCCTCTCATTGCACACAAACCCAGTCTCTCCCATCTACTCAATCTCCCACTTCCAGCTCCACTCCCTCCAAAACCTCAAAATTCCAATCAACACACTCTGGAACCACAACACCCCAATTCAGTAGTTAACCTCTCCTCCAAACCTCTCTCCCAATCCGAAACCTCTGTCCTATCCAAAGGCCTCACCTTCAGCCCCACTCCCAGATTTAACCAAACAGCCCTTGTCAAAGATTTACTGTCCTACACCCGTACTCTCTGCTGGAAATATCACTTTGCCACGAAGAAAAATGATCCTAATCCTACTCCTAATGATCCAACACCCCAAGATACTATCCAAATTGAACCATGCCTGGAACAGTTCCGTCCTCCGTCACAGCAGGACCCACCTCCTCTTCCTCAAAATCACCCTCTCCAAACCTTCCAGGAATTTCTGACTTCCAGCCTTGCCTCTCAATCCTTCTTAAAAAACCTCAATCCTACTCCCAACATCACCACTGCTGAAGCCCAAGCTATGCGTGATCTGAAGGCTGACCAATCCATCGTCATTCTCCCGGCGGACAAGGGTTCCACGACTGTGGTACTTGATCGTCGGGAGTATGTGGCTGAGGGACTGCGTCAGCTTTCAGACAACACCACTTACAAAGTTTGCCATGGTAATCCCATTCCTGATGTCCAGGCGGAGCTTCAAGGAATCCTCAGAACCTTAGGCCCCCTACAAAACCTTTCACCTGACTCCATCAACCTCCTGACCCCACCAACACCCCGCACCCCTACCTTCTACCTTCTTCCCAAAATTCACAAACCCAATCATCCCGGCCGTCCCATTGTAGCTGGTTACCAAGCCCCCACAGAACGCATCTCTGCCTACGTAGATCAACACCTTCAACCCATTACATGCAGTCTCCCATCCTTCATCAAAGACACCAACCACTTTCTCAAACGCCTGGAATCCCTACCCAGTCTGTTACCCCCGGAAACCATCCTTGTAACCATTGATGCCACTTCCTTATACACAAACATTCCGCATGTCCAGGGCCTCGCTGCGATGGAGCACTTCCTTTCACGCCGATCACCTGCCGCCCTACCTAAAACCTCCTTCCTCATTACCTTAGCCAGCTTCATCCTGACCCACAACTTCTTCACTTTTGAAGGCCAGACATACCAACAATTAAAGGGAACAGCCATGGGTACCAGGATGGCCCCCTCGTACGCCAACCTATTCATGGGTCGCTTAGAGGAAGCCTTCTTGGTTACCCAGGCCTGCCAACCCAAAGTTTGGTACAGATTTATTGATGACATTTTCATGATCTGGTCTCACAGTGAAGAAGAACTCCAGAATTTCCTCTCCAACCTCAACTCCTTTGGTTCCATCGGATTCACCTGGTCCTACTCTAAATCCCATGCCACTTTCCTTGACGTTGACCTCCACCTGTCCAATGGCCAGCTTCACACGTCCGTCCACATCAAACCCACCAACAAGCAACAGTACCTCCATTATGACAGCTGCCACCCATTCCACATCAAACGGTCCCTTCCCTACAGCCTAGGTCTTCGTGGCAAACGAATCTGCTCCAGTCCGGAATCCTTTAACCATTACACCAACAACCTGAAAACAGCTTTTGCATTCCGTAACTACCCTCCCGACCTTGTACAGAAGCAAATAACCAGAGCCACTTCCTCATCTCCTCAAACCCGGAACCCTCCACAGAAGAACCCCAAAAGTGCCCCACTTGTGACAGGATACTTTCCGGGACTGGATCAGATTCTGAATGTGGCTCTCCAGCAGGGATACGACTTCCTCAAATCCTGCCCTGAAATGAGATCCATCCTTCATGAAATCCTCCCCACTCCACCAAGAGTGTCTTTCCGCCGTCCACCCAACCTTCGTAACCTCTTAGTTCATCCCTATGAAATCCCCAAACCACCTTCCCTACCCTCTGGCTCCTACCCCTGTAACCGTCCCCGGTGTAAAACCTGTCCCATGCACCCTCCCACCACCACCTATTCCAGTCCTGTAACCCGGAAGGTGTACACGATCAAAGGCAGAGCCACGTGTGAAAGCACCCACGTGATTTACCAACTGACCTGCCTACACTGTGAAGCGTTCTATGTGGGAATGACCAGCAACAAACTGTCCATTCGCATGAATGGACACAGGCAGACAGTGTTTGTTGGTAATGAGGATCACCCTGTGGCTAAACATGCCTTGGTGCACGGCCAGCACATCTTGGCACAGTGTTACACCATCCGGGTTATCTGGATACTTCCCACTAACACCAACCTGTCAGAACTCCGGAGATGGGAACTTGCCCTTCAGCATATCCTCTCTTCTCGCTATCCGCCAGGCCTCAATCTCCGCTAATTCCTAATTTCAATCTGCCGCCGCTCATACCTCACCTGTCTTTCAACATCATCTTTGCCTCTATACTTCCGTCGCGACTGACATCTCTGCTCAAACTCTTTGCCTTTACAAATGTCTGCTTGTGTCTTGTATGTATGGATTGATATGTGTGTGTGTGTGCGAGTGTATACCTGTCCTTTTTTCCCCCTAAGGTAAGTCTTTCCGCTCCCGGGATTGGAATGACTCCTTACCCTCTCCCCTAAAACCCATATCCTTTTGTCTTTCCTTCTCCTCCCCTCTTTCCTGACGAGGCAACCGTTGGTTGCGAAAGCTAGATTTTGTGTGTACGTTTGTGTTTGTTTGTGTGTCTATCGACCTGCCAGCGCTTTTGTTTGGTAAGTCTCATCATCTTTCTTTTTAAATATATTTTTCCCACGTGGAATGTTTCCCTCTATTATATATATATATATATATATATAAAGATGATGTGACTTACCAAATGAAAGTGCTGGCAGGTCGACAGACACACAAACGAACACAAACATACACACAAAATTCTAGCTTTCGCAACAAACGGTTGCCTCATCAGGAAAGAGGGAAGGAGAGGGAAAGACAAAAGGATATGGGTTTTAAGGGAGAGGACAAGGAGTCACTCCAATCCCGGGAGCGGAAAGACCCACCCTAGGGGGAAAAAAGGACAGGTATACACTATATACACTCGCACACTCGCACACACAGGTGTGTGTGTGCGAGCGCACACCTGCCCCTCCTTTCCCCCCAGGGCGGGTCCCTCCGCTCCCGGGACTGGAGCGACTCCCCTTCATGGAATGTTTCCTTCTATTATAACTATATACACTCCTGGAAATTGAAATAAGAACACCGTGAATTCATTGTCCCAGGAAGGGGAAACTTTATTGACACATTCCTGGGGTCAGATACATCACATGATCACACTGACAGAACCACAGGCACATAGACACAGGCAACAGAGCATGCACAATGTCGGCACTAGTACAGTGTATATCCACCTTTCGCAGCAATGCAGGCTGCTATTCTCCCATGGAGACGATCGTAGAGATGCTGGATGTAGTCCTGTGGAACGGCTTGCCATGCCATTTCCACCTGGCGCCTCAGTTGGACCAGCGTTCGTGCTGGACGAGCAGACCGCGTGAGACGATGCTTCATCCAGTCCCAAACATGCTCAATGGGGGACAGATCCGGAGATCTTGCTGGCCAGGGTAGTTGACTTACACCTTCTAGAGCACGTTGGGTGGCACGGGATACATGCGGACGTGCATTGTCCTGTTGGAACAGCAAGTTCCCTTGCCGGTCTAGGAATGGTAGAACGATGGGTTCGATGACGGTTTGGATGTACCGTGCTCTATTCAGTGCCCCCTTGACGATCACCAGTGGTGTACGGCCAGTGTAGGAGATCGGTCCCCACACCATGATGCCGGGTGTTGGCCCTGTGTGCCTCGGTCGTATGCAGTCCTGATTGTGGCGCTCACCTGCACGGCGCCAAACACACATACGACCATCATTGGCACCAAGGCAGAAGCGACTCTCATCGCTGAAGACGACACGTCTCCATTCGTCCCTCCATTCACGCCTGTCGCGACACCACTGGAGGCGGGCTGCACGATGTTGGGGCGTGAGCGGAAGACGGCCTAACGGTGTGCGGGACCGTAGCCCAGCTTCATGGAGACGGTTGCGAATGGTCCTCGCCGATACCCCAGGAGCAACAGTGTCCCTAATTTGCTGGGAAGTGGCGGTGCGGTCCCCTACGGCACTGCGTAGGATCCTACAGTTTTGGCGTGCATCCGTGCGTCGCTGCGGTCCAGTCCCAGGTCGACGGGCACGTGCATCTTCCGCCGACCACTGGCGACAACATCGATGTACTGTGGAGACCTCACGCCCCACGTGTTGAGCAACTCGGCGGTACGTCCAGCCGGCCTCCCGCATGCCCACTTTACGCCCTCGCTCAAAGTCCGTCAACTGCACATACGGTTCACGTCCACGCTGTCGCGGCATGCTGCCAGTGTTAAAGACTGCGATGGAGCTCCGTATGCCACGGCAAACTGACTGACACTGACGGCGGTGGTGCACAAAGGCTGCGCAGCTAGCGCCATTCGACGGCCAACACCGCGGTTCCTGGTGTGTCCGCTGTGGCGTGCGTGTGATCATTGCTTGTACAGCCCTCTCGCAGTGTCCGGAGCAAGTATGGTGGGTCTGACACACCGGTGTCAATGCGTTCTTTTTTCCATTTCCAGGAGTGTATATATATATATATATATATATATATATATATATATATATATATATATATATATATATATATATATATATATATATATATATATATATATATATATATATATATATATATATTTAAAAAGAAAGATGATGAGACTTACCAAACAAAAGCGCTGGCAGGTCGATAGACACACAAACAAACACAAACATACACACAAAATCAAGCCTTAGGGGGAGTCTTTCCGCTCCCGGGACTGGAATGACTCCTTACCCTCTCCCTTAAAACCCACATCCTTTCGTCTTTCCCTCTCCTTCCCTCTTTCCTGATGAGGCAACAGTTTGTTGCGAAAGCTTGATTTTGTGTGTATGTTTGTGTTTGTTTGTGTGTCTATCGACCTGCCAGCGCTTTTGTTTGGTAAGTCTCATCATCTTTCTTTTTAAATATATTTTTCCCACGTGGAACGTTTCCCTCTATTATATTCATATATATATATATATATATATATATATATATATATATATATATATAATAGAAGGAAACATTCCACGAAGGAATAAAATATATTTAAAAACAAAGATGATGTGACTTACCAAATGAAAGTGCTGGCAGGTCGACAGACACACAAACAAACACAAACATACACACAAAATTCAAGCTTTCGCAACCAACGGTTGCCTCGTCAGGAAAGAGGGAAGGAGAAGGAAAGACAAAAGGATATGGGTTTTAAGGGAGAGGGTAAGGAGTCATTCCAATCCCGGGAGCGGAAAGACTTACCTTAGGGGGAAAAAAGGACAGGTATACACTCGCACACACACACATATCCATAACCTGCCAGCACTACATATATATATATATATATATATATATATATATATATATATATATATATATATATATATATATATATATGCAGCCAGAGATGGGAACTTTAAGAGTGAGGCCTTTGGGGGTGATGCCAAATGTCAGACAAGCCTGAGAAAATAAAATATGGGAGTGTAATCTGGCTAGGGTGAAGGCATGTTTGCGGAGGGAATGTAAATAAAACTTAATGGGGTCATTGTGGAGGTGTTGTGAGGGTGACATGGTACTAGAAGGTGGAAAGTGGAACACGAGGCTGAAATGAAAATGAAAATATATATAAAAATATACGGGGAGAGATAAAGGTAAAACTAGAAAGCAAATGGAGATCTGGTGTGAAAAAAGACGAAAAAGGGTTGGTTAGAGCTGGGCTATGTTGATCCTGTGGTGAACTTGTGTAGGTAGATAATGATGTGCATAAAGGTTAGGTGGTTGTGTTGCCGCCAAAACACGTTAAAGGGTGGAGAAATACGGGAAAATTTCGAAAAAACTACGTGAGGATGTATTAAAAGGGTTGTTTGGTGGTGGCAGATTATGGAAATGAAGCTAACAATTGTCTGATGAAGAAATAATGACGTTAAAACCTGTGGGAAGCGGCTAAAAATGATCGATGATGTGAGAAAAACGGAAATGGAAATAAAGCAAAAGATATTAAAACTAGCCGAAAAGGTTGTTTAATAGCTGAAAGGAACTGTTTGTGAACTGGAAACGGTGGATTTTATAGCAGCGGTAGTGTTGAAAGCAGGGAAAAAAAATTTTTTTTGGTTATGGTTTGGAAGTGGGTTACGTATTATTACGTATTATTGAGTATATATCGGCGGGATAAAATTGTATACTGGATTACGGTAAAAAAGGAGAAGGTGAATAGAAAGTAAAACTGCTGGCAAAAACAGAAGGAGGAAATAAGATGACAGAAAAGACTACGAAATGTAACAGTGACAATAACAATAACAATAACAAACGTGATTGTTGGGTTCAAATTAATGATATGAATATAATAGAGGGAAACATTCCACGTGGGAAAAATATATTTAAAAAGAAAGATGATGAGACTTACCAAACAAAAGCGCTGGCAGGTCGATAGACACACAAACAAACACAAACATACACACAAAATTCTAGCTTTCGCAACCAACGGTTGCCTCGTCAGGAAAGAGGGAAGGAGAAGGAAAGACAAAAGGATATGGGTTTTAAGGGAGAGGGTAAGGAGTCATTCCAATCCCGGGAGCGGAAAGACTTACCTTAGGGGGAAAAAAGGACAGGTATACACTCGCACACACACACATATCCATCCACACATACACAGACACAAGCAGACATTTGTAAAGGCAAAGAGTTTGGGCAGAGATGTCAGTCGGGACGGAAGTACAGAGGCAAAGATGATGTTGAAAGACAGGTGAGGTATGAGCGGCGGCAGATTGAAATTAGAAATTAGCGGAGATTGAGGCCTGGCGGATAGCGAGAAGAGAGGATATGCTGAAGGGCAAGTTCCCATCTCCGGAGTTCTGACAGGTTGGTGTTAGTGGGAAGTATCCAGATAACCCGGATGGTGTAACACTGTGCCAAGATGTGCTGGCCGTGCACCAAGGCATGTTTAGCCACAGGGTGATCCTCATTACCAACAAACACTGTCTGCCTGTGTCCATTCATGCGAATGGACAGTTTGTTGCTGGTCATTCCCACATAGAACGCTTCACAGTGTAGGCAGGTCAGTTGGTAAATCACGTGGGTGCTTTCACACGTGGCTCTGCCTTTGATCGTGTACACCTTCCGGGTTACAGGACTGGAATAGGTGGTGGTGGGAGGGTGCATGGGACAGGTTTTACACCGGGGGCGGTTACAGGGGTAGGAGCCAGAGGGTAGGGAAGGTGGTTTGGGGATTTCATAGGGATGAACTAAGAGGTTACGAAGGTTAGGTGGACGGCGGAAAGACACTCTTGGTGGAGTGGGGAGGATTTCATGAAGGATGGATCTCATTTCAGGGCAGGATTTGAGGAAGTCGTATCCCTGCTGGAGAGCCACATTCAGAATCTGATCCAGTCCCGGAAAGTATCCTGTCACAAGTGGGGCACTTTTGGGGTTCTTCTGTGGAAGGTTCCGGGTTTGAGGAGATGAGGAAGTGGCTCTGGTTATTTGCTTCTGTACCAGGTCGGGAGGGTAGTTACGGGATGCAAAAGCTGTTTTCAGGTTGTTGGTGTAATGGTTCAAGGATTCCGGACTGGAGCAGATTCGTTTGCCACGAAGACCTAGGCTGTAGGGAAGGGACCGTTTGATGTGGAATGGGTGGCAGCTGTCATAATGGAGGTACTGCAGCATGCCACCCTCCACCTTAAAAAACTATCCAATCTCCTGGTTTCCCACCTCCGGAAAGGCAACTCACTCACCCTTCACAACCATTCCAGCAAACCTCAACCTCCTCTCATTGCACACAAACCTAGTCTCTCCCATCTACTCAATCTCCCACTTCCAGCTCCACTCCCTCCAAAACCTCAAAATTCCAATCAACACAATCTGGAACCACAACACCCCAACTCAGTAGTTAACCTCTCCTCCAAACCTCTCTCCCAATCCGAAACCTCTGTCCTATCCAAAGGCCTCACCTTCAGCCCCACTCCCAGATTTAACCAAACAGCCCTTGTCAAAGATTTACTGTCCTACACCCGTACTCTCTGCTGGAAATATCACTTTGCCACGAAGAAAAATGATCCTAATCCTACTCCTAATGATCCAACTCCCCAAGATACTATCCAAATTGAACCATGCCTGGAACAGTTCCGTCCTCCGTCACAGCGGGACCCACCTCCTCTTCCTCAAAATCACCCTCTCCAAACCTTCCAGGAATTTCTGACTTCCAGCCTTGCCTCTCAATCCTTCTTAAAAAACCTTAATCCTACTCCCAACATCACCACTGCTGAAGCTCAGGCTATCCGTGATCTGAAGGCTGACCAATCCATCGTCATTCTTCCGGCAGACAAGGGTTCCACGACTGTGGTACTTGATCGTCGGGAGTACGTGGCTGAGGGACTGCGTCAGCTTTCAGACAACACTACTTACAAAGTTTGCCATGGTAATCCCATTCCTGATGTCCAGGCGGAGCTTCAAGGAATCCTCAGAACCTTAGGCCCCCTACAAATCCTATCACCTGACTCCATCAACCTCCTGACCCCACCAACACCCCGCACCCCTACCTTCTACCTTCTTCCCAAAATTCACAAACGCAATCATCCCGGCCGTCCCATTGTAGCTGGTTACCAAGCCCCCACAGAACGCATCTCTGCCTACGTAGATCAACACCTTCAACCCATTACATGCAGTCTCCCATCCTTCATCAAAGACACCAACCACTTTCTCAAACGCCTGGAATCCCTACCCAGTCTGTTACCCCCGGAAACCATCCTTGTAACCATTGATGCCACTTCCTTATACACAAATATTCCGCATGTCCAGGGCCTCGCTGCGATGGAGCACTTCCTTTCACGCCGATCACCTGCCGCCCTACCTAAAACCTCTTTCCGCATTACCTTAGCCAGCTTCATCCTGACCCACAACTTCTTCACTTTTGAAGGCCAGACATACCAACAATTAAAGGGAACAGCCATGGGTACCAGGATGGCCCCCTCGTACGCCAACCTATTCATGGGTCGCTTAGAGGATGCCTTCTTGGTTACCCAGGCCTGCCAACCCAAAGTTTGGTACAGATTTATTGATGACATTTTCATGATCTGGACTCACAATGAAGAAGATCTCCAGAATTTCCTCTCCAACCTCAATTCCTTTGGTTCCATCAGATTCACCTGATCCTACTCTAAATCCCATGCCACTTTCCTTGACGTTGACCTCCACCTGTCCAATGGCCAGCTTCACACGTCCGTCCACATCAAACCCACCAACAAGCAACAGTACCTCCATTATGACAGCTGCCACCCATTCCACATCAAACGGTCCCTTCCCTACAGCCTAGGTCTTCGTGGAAAACGAATCTGCTCCAGTCCGGAATCCTTGAACCATTACACCAACAACCTGAAAACAGCTTTTGCATCCCGTAACTACCCTCCCGACCTGGTACAGAAGCAAATAACCAGAGCCACTTCCTCATCTCCTCAAACCCGGAACCTTCCACAGAAGAATCCCAAAAGTGCCCCACTTGTGACAGGATACTTTCCGGGACTGGATCAGATTCTGAATGTGGCTCTCCAGCAGGGATACGACTTCCTCAAATCCTGCCCTGAAATGAGATCCATCCTTCATGAAATCCTCCCCACTCCACCAAGAGTGTCTTTCCGCCGTCCACCCAACCTTCGTAACCTCTTAGTTCATCCCTATGAAATCCCCAAACCACCTTCCCTACCCTCTGGCTCCTACCCCTGTAACCGCCCCCGGTGTAAAACCTGTCCCATGCACCCTCCCACCACCACCTATTCCAGTCCTGTAACCCGGAAGGTGTACACGATCAAAGGCAGAGCCACGTGTGAAAGCACCCACGTGATTTACCAACTGACCTGCCTACACTGTGAAGCGTTCTATGTGGGAATGACCAGCAACAAACTGTCCATTCGCATGAATGGACACAGGCAGACAGTGTTTGTTGGTAATGAGGATCACCCTGTGGCTAAACATGCCTTGGTGCACGGCCAGCACATCTTGGCACAGTTTTACACCGTCTGGGTTATCTGGATACTTCCCACTAACACCAACCTGTCAGAACTCCGGAGATGGGAACTTGCCCTTCAGCATATCCTCTCTTCTCGCTATCCGCCAGGCCTCAATCTCCGCTAATTTCTAATTTCAATCTGCCGCCGCTCATACCTCACCTGTCTTTCAACATCATCTTTGCCTCTGTACTTCCGTCCCGACTGACATCTCTGCCCAAACTCTTTGCCTTTACAAATGTCTGCTTGTGTCTGTGTATGTGTGGATGGATATGTGTGTGTGTGCGAGTGTATACCTGTCCTTTTTTCCCCCTAAGGTAAGTCTTTCCGCTCCCGGGATTGGAATGACTCCTTACCCTCTCCCTTAAAACCCATATCCTTTTGTCTTTCCTTCTCCTTCCCTCTTTCCTGACGAGGCAACCGTTGGTTGCAAAAGCTAGAATTTTGTGTGTATGTTTGGTTTGTTTGTGTGTCTATCGACCTGCCAGCGCTTTTGTTTGGTAAGTCTCATCATCTTTTGATCCGTCCAGTTTTTCCTTTTGTTTTTTTTTTTTTTTTTTTTTTTTTTTTTTTTTTTTTTTTTTTTTGTTTCTGTAATGTATCCCTCTTGCCTTTTAAACCTTTGATTGAATGCCCTGTTTATTTTTCGTTTCTTCTTTAAGCTGTAATGTACATATGTAACTTTTACTACTGTATAGAGTACTTTTGTAAGTCTTTTTGTCTTTACTTTTCCTTTTGTTCTTCTTGCTGTAGGCCTTAAAGGCCCGATAAGGCAATAAATGATGATGATGATGATGAAGTCTCATCATCTTTCTTTTTAAATATATTTTTTCCACGTGGAATGTTTCCCTCTATTATATATATATATATATATATATATATATATATATATATATATATATGGTTATAATAGAAGGAAACATTCCACGTAGGAAAAATATACCTAAAACAAAGATGATGTGACTTACCAAATGAAAGTGCTGGCAGGTCGATAGACACACAAATAAACACAAACATACACACAAAACTCTAGCTTTCGCAACCAACGGTTGCCTCGTCAGGAAAGAGGGAAGGAGAAGGAAAGACAAAAGGATATGGGTTTTAAGGGAGAGGGTAAGGAGTCATTCCAATCCCGGGAGCGGAAAGACTTACCTTAGGGGGAAAAAAGGACAGGTATACACTCGCGCACACACACACATATCCATCCACACATACAAGACACAAGCAGACATTTGTAAAGGCAAAGAGTTTTCTCTTTTGCCTTTACAAATGTCTGCTTGTGTCTTGTATGTGTGGATGGATATGTGTGTGTGTGCGCGAGTGTATACCTGTCCTTTTTTCCCCCTAAGGTAAGTCTTTCCGCTCCCGGGATTGGAATGACTCCTTACCCTCTCCCTTAAAACCCATATCCTTTTGTCTTTCCTTCTCCTTCCCTCTTTCCTGACGAGGCAACCGTTGGTTGCGAAAGCTAGAGTTTTGTGTGTATGTTTGTGTTTATTTGTGTGTCTATCGACCTGCCAGCGCTTTTGTTGGGTAAGTCTCATCATCTTTCTTTTTAAATATATATATATATATATATATATATGTATATATACATTTAACGAAAAAGTTGGAGTGTCTAATGTTCAACAACATGGACCACCGAATTATGCAAAGGGTAAAATCATGTGATCATTAAAAGTCAGAAGTGATAAACACAACCATTTGAAGGCCAATGTAGACAATAAAACCTAAGTAAGTACTAGAAATTGTGGCCTTGGACAATTTTGATCCACTATCCAAGATAATGGGAGATTTTGTTCCTATATTTGTGGCAGTAGATCTATTTTCCAAATATATTAAATTGTATCCAATAAGGAAGGCTATGTCAAACAACTGAACCACATCCTTCACCAGGGCTTTGATTATCTATCATCATTCCCTGATATGAGGGAGATCCTACCAGAGATATTGCCCACACCTCCTAAAGGGGCTTTCCATCGCTGACCCAACCTCCACAACATCCTAGTCCATCCCTATGCCACTCCAATCCCGACCCCTTGCCACAAGAATCGTATCCTTCTGGAAGACCCAGGCGCAAAACCTGTCCAATCCCCACTTACCCAGATTTCCTATTCCAGTCCTGTCACAGGTTTATCCTATCTCACCAGGGGCTGGGCCACCTGTGAAAGCAGCCACATCATTTGCCAACTCTGCTGCTATCACTGCTCAGCCTTTTATACTGGTATGACTACCAATCAGCTGTCTACCAGGATCAATGGCCACCATCAAATTGTGGCCAAGAGTAAAGCAGACTACCCTGTCACACAACATGCAGCTGGACATAACACGCTTGGTTTCAATGGCTGCTTCACTACCCAAGCCATCTGGATCCTTCACTCCACCACAAGCTTTTCTGATAAGCGTAGACGAGAATTATCCTTACACCACTTTATCTGCTCCCCTTAATTATTCCAGCCTCAACCTATGGTAACATACTGTCCCCACACCCTTCACCCAATAGTTTCCATCTTGCAGACCTCTGCCAACGCATCTGCCTGTCTTTCCCTGCCCCTCTCCTTTTTTGTTCATGTTTTCCCAATTCCCTGCCCCCACAACTTCCTGATGTTGCACCTGTTAGCAGTCTAGTCATTGCACACTCCACCAGACATGGTTTGTCTCTCCCTCACCCATACACTACTACCCCTTCCCCTTCACTGACCCCTCCAGACTTCTGCTTGCATCTCATGTGATAGTTGCATTCTGGTCCGAGATACTGAAGTTGCCAGTCGTATGTGCATGAAGTGTGCCTGCTTGTGCATGTGAATGGTGAAGGCTGTGGCTGAAAGCTTTGTGTAAGTGGCTTTTAACTGTGCCTGTCTGCAACTTGATGCATTTTCTTTACAGTAAGTGGCAATCTCTCTTTTCCTACATTTTTCATATTTAATTATAACAGTTAGTGGAAAGAATTATCTGAAGTTAAAATCAATTCAGAGCAGTTTCAGTCAACAGTAGTACTGCACTGCTAACAAGTGTGTTAAGAATATTAAAATTTCAGTTAACTTTTCCATCACACATCTGAGTTTGCATAGAAATGAAATTTCATTCACGCAGGTAGCTTTTAAATCATACAAGTCAGTAAAGTCATTTAAAGTTTCCTACAATCAACCCAAGTTTGAAACATGCAAAACGGCACAATAACCCTGAAAAAGTGGTTTGGTGTGGGGCAGCAGAGGGCTGAAGTGGACTGCGGTAGGTGTCATGGGGTTGTTTATAGGCCCCCAGTCAACATACAATACAATATAACACAATACATTACAATACAAGGTAGGAGGTGCTACTGTGTACAAAAAGTAGGGCAGTATTCTCCCCATGTTTGAACCCACAAGCAAAGCTGTGCTTCAATGAAAAGTTTGATTTGCGATTTATTTTGTGATTTATCCAAATTAAGTATTTTCTGTAGGAGCACATGACAAAAAAAATTATTATTTAGTAACTGTGTTAGATAAAGTGTGAATATTATGAGTAGTATTTCGCTAATGCTCAACTGAGTGAAGTGACAGCAAAATACATTGTAGAACTCATGAAGCTGGGCCTGGTTTTTATGAACGAGTGCCGCATGACTGACCATAACAGCAAAAAATCACCAAATGTGCAGGTGTAGCAATAGTGTGTGGATGCTAATTTTAACAAAGTTACCACAGTAAAATTTCAAATATTCACTAAATTTTGTCAATTCTAACAATAAACAAAGTCAACTTATGAGGTTAGGGGTGAAGAGAGCCAGTTGTACTTGACATTACAGGAACTGTAATTAAATAAACATAACTTATATTGTAGACGGAAGTGACACCAATATAACAACACACAAGCAACGTAAGTTGGGTTTGTCATTCAGGGTACAACTCTACACCTCAAATTTAATTATATTACCAAATAATTTTTGTACCATTGCAAGGTGACAGTAATATCTATTGCACTTCCACTGAATTATCACATTAACGGTTTTTTGGATGGTGTTGGGTTGTTGGTCTTTTCTTCAGCCAGGTGAGGGGAGTTCAGGTTCCTGCAGATGGCACACCCAGAATGATGAGAGGGGATAGCCTAACATCCCCATGGTTTAATTTACTTGCAGAACTAACAGAATTTGACATCAAAAGTGTAAAAATGCCCGGTTATGCTGACTACCTCACCACTGTGAAACTGGATGTAAACAATACAATTTTTTACAAGGTTCAAGGTTCAAAATATGACAGGCAATCTTTGACATACAGTTTCTGCATTCTGTGTTCTGTAATTAGGGCAGCACACTTCAAGGATCGAGAAGAGTGGTCATTTCTGCAACTGTCAGAGAAAGTTGACAGCACACATGATGAGTTTTTGTGGAGTGGCCAATCAGTCTCATACGTACACTGAGAGGACACATGCCCAAAAGCATTGGCAGTTACAGCTTCGCACTGGGGGTGGGAAATACAGCTTCACATCACAGCAGTAAACCATGTTTGTGGTCTTCTCTGGAAGATAATCCTCCTCAAAAGTGAGGAAAAGAGCTCAGTGGCAACCCCGTTATCAGGCAGGCCTTCACATATTCAACACATTAAATGGATCCCATGCTTCTCCAAGTGTTCACATAATTCTTTGCAATGTGAAGTTTTGGTGAAAAATTATACCTTGTAATATGTTTAGGCTCTTGTGGAATATTACACTAGCAGGCACATCACCAAGTATTTTTTACAAGAACTAAAGCCCATGACTACGTAGGATTCATTGTTTTAATTAAGATTTGTAATTTACTATAAAGGAAGAGATTTCACCAAATAGATTTTCAATATTCACTGAAGAGAACACTGGTTTAGTATGGAGAGAAGATCCTCCATCTGTTGGGGTGCAAATCGGGAATTGAGAGGAGTAAGTTTCTGTAAGCCACTCATTTTTGTTTTGTTCCCACAATGTGTCATATCCAATGCATGTTTAATGTTCATGATCCAGTCACTCTACAGAATATTTATCACAATATGATGTGCAACACTTTAAAGGTGGTTTATGATTTTTATATGAATTCATAATTGGGCAACAAATTTTCACTCTTGATGGCACTCCATCTACTTTCTGCTCACACAACTTTCAACAAAATTCTAGGGAAATGAAAATGTGTAATAGACTAAACTTTGAAATACTGTTAAAACATTCACTGGAATGGATAAGTACAAATGATATTCCTTACCTCCTGCAATGGTTATTACATTAATAAAAAGCTGTAAAACCCATTCTGTATTTCATTACCTGTTATACGACCAATATTCGAACCATCATCAAGTGTGTGAAAATCTTTATATATGAAAGTAATTAAAAAACAACATTAAAAACAGAAGGTATAATCAAAACTAATAGTAATAATATTATTTGTTTTGCTCAACACAAATATGATTCCATAATTTACATGAGAAATATCTGAGTCTGGCATAGTTTCAAGGGGAATAAAATGAAATAAGAGCGTACTTACAGGCAAAGCATTAGAGCCTTGATCATTACATAGTTTCTCTGGTACATTGCTATTTTTCTCTTTGCTGTTATCTGCCACATGGTTTATGACTGATGAAGGAGCCTCACCTACACAAAGTACATTATGTATAAGCACATACATACAATAGTTTAACCATGAACATAAACAGATGAAACAAGTTATATTAACATGGTCAAATGTTTTAAGTTCTTTCTTTTAACATTTGAATTGTTCATTCGTGAGTCAATGCTTTGTAATGGAATCTACAGTTGTGAAACATGAAACATAGTATTTTGCTGCTGTGAGCCAATAAATTGATATGAGTCTCAAAATCTTCTGTGTAAGAATTAGTACTTTAAGAAATTTCCTTCGGCATTTGGAGGTTGTGAGAGTACAGAACTGAGAAGAATCAAATGCAACTTTCATGATACTGTAATTGAAAACTAAAGAAAAATGTTATTTATATGTACGAGAGTCACTCCAAAAGAAATGTACACTATTTTTTTTAAATCCATCTTTTATTCAACATGTTTGAAAGTTTTAAAGTGTGTAAATACATCTTTTAGGATCAATATTTTCATTTCTCCACATAATTTCCATCTCTCTCAACTGCCTTATGCCATTTTGGAACCAGTGCCTGTATACCCGCACGGTAAAATTATGGACCAACCTGTTGAAGCCAATGTTTGGCAGTGTGCACAAGGGAGTCATCATCTTCAAACCTTGTTCCACGAAGAGAGTCCTTCAGTTTCCCAAAGAGATGATAGTCACATGGAGCCAAGTCAGGACTGTAAGACGGGTGTTTCAGTATTGTCCATCCGAGTTTTTTGATCACTTCCATGGTTTTTTGACTGACATGTGGCCATGCATTGTCATGCAACAGCAAAACATCCTGCTTTTGCCGATGTGGTCGAACATGACTCAGGCGAGATTGAAGTTTCTTCAGTGTTGTCACATATGCATCAGAATTTATGGTGGTTCCACTTGGCATGATGCCCACAAGCAAGAGTCCTTCAGAATCGAAAAACACCATAGCCATAACTTTTCCAGCAGGAGATAAGGTTTGGAATTTTTTTTTCTTGAGTGAATTTGCATGATGCCACTCCATTGATTGCCTCTTCACCTCTGGTGAAAAATGATGACGCCATGTTTCATCACCTGTCACAATTCTTCCAAGAAATTCATCTCCACCATTCTTGAACTGTCCAAAACTTTGCTGTATACCGTTTATCTTGTTTCTTTGTGAGCCACTGTCAACATCCTGGGAACCCACCTGGCACAAACCTTTTTTAACGCCAACATTTTCAGTATTCTGCAAACACTTCCTTCCCCTATCCCAATGTAGCGTGACAATTCGTTCACTGTGATGGATCTGTCAGCAGTCACCAATTCATTAACTCTCTGCTCATTGTCTGGAGTGTATGCAGTACAAGGCCGCCTGCTGCTGCGAGGACAATCCTCAATACTGCCATGCCCACTTTCATCACGTAACCTGCTTGCCTGTACTGCGATCGACAGCAGCATCTCCATACACCTTTTTCAACCTCTTGTGGATATTTCCCACTGTCTCATTTTCACAGCACAGGAATTCTATGACAGCATGTTGCTTCTGACGAATGTCAAGTGTAGCAGCCATCTTGAAGACATGCTGTGACGGCACCACTCACGGAAAGAGGTTGAACTAAGTTTGAAAAAAAATGGGAAGGATGTATCTACACACTGTAAAACTTTCACACATGCAGAATGAAAACTGTATTTTTACAAAAATAGTGTGCATTTCTTTGGAGTGACCCTCGTAGATTATAATCTTCATACAATGCCAGAAAAATAATGCAACAGCCTGAGGAACTAGCAGAAGGGAGTAATCAGCATACACTGAAGGATTGTAGTGTTTATGATTAATTTGACATGCACTTTGGAAGTCAGATGGTGCTCAAGATGTTTGTCTTTGTACCCTCTGTTTTGACTCTGTAGGCACCAATTGTGCTGATTAAGGTGAATTGTGTCTGAAACATTCATTCTAGTGTACAATCACACCCCAGCAATGAGTACATACTCCTGTTAAACACCTTCAGCCATTTGCACAGAGTGAAACTGTGGCCCTGGAGGAGGAGGCTGGATGGACGTATTGGCTGGTTGCTGTACTTAACAGCGCCCTGTGGAAAATTCCCATACCTGTAGGCCAGGTTCAGGACATTCACACAGTACAGACATAAGTCAAAATTGACAAACTGTGCGAGCAGTGAAGGCCGAACAAACATCATCCAGGGGTGAAATCCAGGCAAAGGACCATTGGAAACCATCTGCTCACAGCAGGATTAAGATTGTAAGTGATGTGAATTTAAGTGGTGTTTATGAAATGAGTGGAGCCCTGATCTATGTCCAGAAGGCTAAAAGAGCCACACACAAATGGAAATGCTATCTGACATTAAAATCAAAGTAAAAGATTGAGTCGCCACCAACTCTAGCCACACAACAAGCAAGAGGTTCGACTGAGTTGAAAAATTTATTAATTTTGTCATAAAAAACTCATAAAAGAACATTCATTGTAATGTTGCTCATAAAAAAGTGGTATGTAATTATTAATATGATACAGGGATTGTTCACATGGAACAAATATTAAAATAAAGTAAAAAGTGTGTGAACATTGTGAATAGGAGCAGCTTGCAGCAACATTCATGAAAACAATATCTATTCTAAAAAATTTGTTTTAAATACAAAGGGAACACTTATTATTGGACCTGTGTGCATTGAAATGCTATGGTGGGCTGACAAGGAAACTACAAGGTAAATGGCATAGGTAAAGGAGATGTAACATTGGTACACTGGACTTTAAACAAAATTGTTTTTTTTTTCTTAAAACATTGATAGAAGACATCTATATAACTGCTGTTGCCTGGTAACCATGTACGATTGCTTGTGAAATGCTATACGATTCACAACAGAATCTCTTAATTTAGAATGATGGTCTTAATAAGAGGGGGACGGGAAAGGTTTAATACTCACATTCAGACCCACATTCACTCAAAGAACAGCAAGGACGGCCCCAAAATCAACATGCAATGAGGCCATGAGGTTTGTTCCACTGTGTTGAGAAATGATTAAATAAAAGAGTAAATCTAAATATCACAGTTGCATTTAAAGTTGAACCTCGATTTGGAGAAAAAGCCTCAACGAGGGCCACACATACATGCTTACACACTTAACATGAGATCACAAACCACAAATACAATTGAATAACCTGGACAGGACATATTTAATATTCCAAAATCAGAGCAATAAGTAAACTCTAGGACAAAGGCAGGGGGCCACAGGAAAGTTAGGCTCACAGTTGACTCATGTGGACATGTGGTTTGTGGAGACACAATTTTTATGTACTGTAGCCAAATTTTAGCAACATTAAACTACACAGCCACAAACAATTAACATTTGCAGAGGGCACATTTGAATAGGCAAAGGGTAATGGCAGAGGGCCAACAAACTCTAGTATTAACCCACGTGGATGGTTTCCAATGGACATATAGTAATGAAAGAAAGAAAATTCACAAATTCAGGACAGATTAGAATGTATACACACACAGTCGGAGGCACACAAGCATTCACACTGAACTGTTGAGTGGTACTTAAGTAAATAAATTAGTGAAATCAAAGTGAAGTAGAAATTAGAATATAAATGAAAAACTTGGTTTAGTTTAGACAGTTACGTACTGGCAAACAGCGGGCAGAACAGCAGAGCAGAAGAGACAATGCCGTGAAGTCAGCAAGTTCCACATAAGCGGACGCTGTCGATTCAGCCATCAGGGCATCGCCCGACCGGCTAATGTGTTTCTCAGTTGTCACATGTGAGCAAAGGCCCTCGCCTACATTCCAAGAGCCAATGACCGATGTTAAGAAGATTCTTCGAGAAGCTTTTCAACGTGACAGAAGAGGCAATGACCGGCTCACGTGCTTCTCAGTTGTCACATGTGATCAAAGGCCCTCGCCTACATTCCAAGAGCCAATGACTGACATTAAGAAGATTCTTCGAGAAGCTTCTCAATGTGACAGATGAGGCAATGACCGTGAAGTCGTTCACCTCCAGTAAACTGAAGTGAATAAATACGCGAGACGCAGTGGGCCCGACAGATGAAGGAAGAAGAGAAGAGTAGCAGTAGCTTTCAGTCAGTTTCGGTACTGAAGACCGTCATGCAAGAAGAGACTACATCATGCACAGACGCACCAAGTCCGCCGCTGTAATGGAATAGAAAGCAGCAGCCTCAGCACCAGAAGACAGAAGTTAAAAGGTATTTGAAGTCTGATTTTTACATACCCGGGTGACTCGTGAGGACGGGAAGGAGATGGCCTCACTTATCAGCAGTCACCTGTGAGCTGGGATGAAGATCTGACAGCCGAAGACTGGCAAGCGGGAGTCCGTTGTTCGAGTCCAGCACACTGGCCTTTCCCCACCGCGCCTCTCCACTGGCCAACGCACAACACACGCGGCCGCTTAGAGAAGAGAAACACTGTGATGCCACATCCAAGGTATCACCATCCAATGCATGACTTTGCTGACAATAGTTAAACGGGCCACCTCACGCTGCCTGTCTCCAGTCAGCTGAGCGAGACGGCGACATGAGATACACACTGCCATGCGTAATCAGATGCCGCTGCTGCCACAGCAGAAGGCTTTGCAAATGACACAGCTGCCGCTCTCAGAGCCAGGACATTGAGTAAGGAAACAGTTGTACAAATCTTCAATAAAAGTTATCTTATGTAAAAATGCTGTTTCATTCTACCTCATACCCAAGCCAAGGAAGAACCCACTCTGTCCATATGTTGTTAAGAGAGAAAAATTAATTTATTTAGGATTTTCACCCTGACATAATGCTTTGGAATTAAATGGCCATTGCAGTAATGCTCATCCTGACACGTGTGGTTAAATGAACTCACCCTTCTTTGAAGATGATGATGATGATGTTTGGTTTGTGGGGCGCTCAACAGCATGGTTATCAGCGCCCGTACAATTACCCAATCTTTGCTCAGTCCAATTTCGCCACTTTCCTGGATGATGATGAAATGATGGGGACAACACAAACACCCAGTCATCTCGAGGCAGGTGAAAATCCCTGACACCGCCGGGAATCGAACCCGGGACCCCGTGCTCGGGAAGCGAGAACGCTACCGCGAGACCACGAGTGGCGGACCCCTTCTTTGAAGAGACCTCAGCTGCAGACCCTTGGATAGCTGCAAGCAGACTACCCATATCACACTAAAACTTCTTCCACACAACCCTGTGGCCAGGAAATCCCAGAGATGATGCTTCCACCACCAACACAACACCAGTAACTCTCACACAAGGGGATAAAACCTCTTTGCCTACCTGAAAACTACAAGGGTTGGCCATTCTGTACGACTACTGCTGAGTCCCTGCAGCAGACTAAACCACCGTACAGCAAAATGAAACACATCCACATTCATTCACTCACATATGCCAGAGTTTTGGAATAGGAGAACAAGGGATAAACATATTATGGAATCATAGTCGTGAGTTTGGTTACATATAAAAACATGGAAGTCTTTTAATGGCATTATAGACACATTTGCAAGTCTGAAAAGAACCAACATAACAGCCATATGATGCTTGCAAATCACAGGATAGGAATTGGCTAGATTGACTCATAGCTCAGTTTTCTCTGGTATGAAATTTAGCAACAAGAACACCTGAATTGTTCTGTAGGATACAAAGTGCACTAGAAATAAAATAAAATGATAGGAAAGAGGACAATAAGATCCTTTCAAGACCACATGTGCATCTGACCATACTACCATTGACGCCATGACACCGACAAGCACAGTTACTCTGGTGTTGTGAAAGAGTTGAGTGGAGAGTGCAATGGCATTCTGTTGTCTTCAGCGATGAGAGTTAAGTTCTGTCTATATGTGAGCAATTGACCTACATGTGTATTGCACAGGTCTGGTGAGCTGCGTGTGCCAGAGTACATTCACCTTTGGCACACAGTTATCATCCCAGGTTTGTAGTGTGGGGGAACCATTAGTTACAACCTGCTGGATAAAGTACCGAATGTCTATACTGCAATGCAACATGCTTTTTGTAGTGTACAACAAGAGACCTGTCCAGTAAGATTACCAAATCTGCAATAGAACGCATATAGGACATGATGAAGTGGAAACTTAGTCATTACCCAGAGCCTGCAAGAACCATTCCTGAATTGCAACAGAAGGCTGTGATCAGTTTTATTTCAAGCCTTATGTCAATAAGTCATAGTCGCCAGCCAAGTAACATATCACTTTTATAATAAAAATTGTATGTAATATGTTACACTGTATTACCACCAGCCACAGGTGCTGCTACATTTACAAATTTTTTGTGTATAATACATATTTGTTAAAATAATAGAACTGTATTTATAATTTTAAAGTATGTGATGTCAATCCTGAGTGGTCCATTCGACATGTTGTTGGGTACATCCGTACCATGCTGCATGGTGTCATTGGTGTCATGGTTGTAAGGATGAAAGATGGACCTCGCCATGGACGTCTACATCTACATCTACATCTACATCTACATCTACATCTACATCTACATCTACATCCATACTCCGCAAGCCATCTGACGGTGTGTGGCGGAGGGTACCTTCAGTACCTCTATCGGTTCTCCCTTCTATTCCAGTCTCGTATTGTTCGTGGAAAGAAGGATTGTCGGTATGCCTCTGTGTGGGCTCTAATCTCTCTGATTTTATCCTCATGGTCTCTTCGCGAGATATACGTAGGAGGGAGCAATATACTGCTTGACTCTTCGGTGAAAGTATGTTCTCGAAACTTTGACAAAAGCCCGTACCGAGCTACTGAGCGTCTCTCCTGCAGAGTCTTCCACTGGAGTTTATCTATCATCTCCGTAACACTTTCGCGATTACTAAATGATCCTGTAACGAAGCGCGCTGCTCTCCGTTGGATCTTCTCTATGTCTTGTATGAGTGAAGTTGCACATCATGCAGCCCATTGCGCACAGTTTGAGCCATAACACGACGTCCTGTGCTGCACAAAATGCATTACTTGACATGGTGGTGTTGCTGTCAGGGTTTCTCCAAGCCATAATCCGTAGGTAGCGAACATCCGCTGCAGTAGTAGCCCTTGGGCGGCATGAGCGAGGCATATCATTGACAGTTCCTGTCTCTCTCTTTGTATCTTCTCCATGTCCGAACAACATCGGTTGGTTCACTCCGAGACACCTGGCCACTTCCCTTGTTGAGAGCCCTTCCTGGCACAACAAAGTAACAATGCAGACGTGATCAAACTGTGGTATTGACCATCTAGGCATGGTTGAACTATAGATAACACAATCCGTGTACCTCCTTCCTGGTGGAATGACAGGAACTGATCGCCTGTCTGACCCCTCTGTCTAATAGGTGCTACTCAAGCATGGTTGTTTAGATCTTTGGGTGAGTTTAGTGAGATCTCTGAACAGTCAAATGGGCTGTGTCTGTGATACAATATCCACAGTCAACGTCTATCTCCAGGAGTTCTCAGAACTGAGTTGATGCAAAACTTTTTTTGATGTGTATATACAGGGTGAGTCACCTAACATTACCGCTGGATATATTTCATAAACCACATCAAATACTGACAAATCGATTCCACAGACCGAATGTGAGGAGAGGGGCTAGTGTAATTGGTTAATACAAACCATAAAAAAATGCACGAAAGTATGTTTTTTTAACACAAAACTACGTTTTTTTAAATGGAACCCCATTAGTTTTGTTAGCACATCTGAACATATAAACAAATATGTAATCAGTGCCATTTGTTGCATTGTAAAATGTTAATTACATCCGGAGATATTGTAACCTAAAGTTGACACTTGAAACCTCCGACGTTCAGTTGCGTGTTGTAACAAACACGGGCCACGGTCGGCGAGCAGCATCTGCAGGGACATGTTTACGATGACGACCTTGTTTACAAGTGTGGCTGTAGTGCACTGTTGTGGTTTGGTCTAGCTGTCTCAGTGTCCGCATGTAGCGCTTGCTGCTATTGTCATTCTGCATTCGTCTCCGCAAGCAGACCAACTGTAGTACACTGTGTTACCAGAAGTCTGTGATAGTGTAGTGTTGTAGGAACTGTGACCATGGTGTATTCGAACTCTGAAAAGGTGGAGATGATACTCATCTATGGCGAGTGTCGACAAAATGCAGCTGAAGCTTGCAGGTGCACCATCATGCTGATACCACATACGTCGACACGTTTCCAGTCTGACATTTTCGAGCAACGTTGGCAGATCATTCTGTAGAGACAATATGTATGTTGCAGCTGTTTGGGCCCCTGCAATGAAGTGAGGACCAATGAAGTGGTCGCCAATGATTCCGCAGCATACATTTACAGTCCACGGTTGCTGTCGCTCTACCTGTCTGAGCCAGCGAGGATTGTCCACATACCAGTAATGCATGTTCCGTAGATCCACTGCCCCATAGTTTGTGAATCCCGCTTCATCGGTAAACAGGTAGAACTGCAACGCACTCTCTGTTAATTCCCATTGACAGAATTGCACTCAATGATTAAAGTTATCACTATGTAACTGCTGATGTAGCGCCACATGAAATGGGTGAAAGCGGTGACGATGCAGTATGCGCATGACACTACTTTGACTCAGTCCACCGGCTCTTGCAATGTCCCGTGTACTCATGTGTGGATTCATGGCAACAGCAGCTAACACACCAACTGCACCTGCTTCTCCTGTGACGGGCCTGTTACGGACCCATTTGCATGCTACGACCATACCTGTTGCATACAGTTGGCGCTAGATGTTTTCAATGTGCGGCACGTTGGATGCTCTCTGTCCGGGTACCGTTCTGCATACACCCTGCAGGCTTCAGCTGCATTTTGTCGACACTCGCCATAGATGAGTATCATCTCCGCCTTTTCAGAGTTCGAATACACCATGGTCACAGTTCCTACAACACTACACTATAACAGACTTCTGGTAACATGGTGTACTACAGTTGGTCTGCGTGTGGAGACGAATGCAGAATAACAATAATAGCAAGTGCTACATGCGGACACTGCGACAGCTAGACCAAACCACAACAGTGCACTACAGCCACACTTGTAAACAAGGTCGTCATCGTAAACATGTCCCTGCAGATGCTGCTCGCCGACCGTGGCCCGTGTTTGTTACAACACGCAACTGAACGTCGGAGATTTCAAGTGTCATCTTTAGGTTACAAAATCTCCGGATATAATTAACATTTTACAATGCAACAAATGGCACTGATTACGTATTTGTTTATATGTTCAGATGTGCTAACAAAACTAATGGGGTTCCATTTAAAAAAAACGTAGTTTTGTGTTAAAAAACATACTTCTGTGCATTTTTATATGGTTTGTATTAAACAATTACACTACCCCCTCTCCTCACGTTCGGTCTGTGGAATCGATTCATCAGTATTTGATGTGGTTTACGAAATATATCCAGTGGTAACGTTAGGTGACTCACCCTGTATAAATCTGTCAACACCTCAGCTGGTGGTAATGCAATGTAATGTTACATATACCATTTTTATTTTTCATTTTGGATTAAAGATGTAATGTCACAACCACATCTGATGAAAATTGGAATAGGTTTACAAGGAAGATTTGTAAAGTTTATTGGGGTATGTAAGTATGGAACTATGAGTTACTATTTGCTGTATGTGAAGGCATATCAGTAATGAGGTGTGATTACAATGTGCATGAACACATATTAAACAAGTTAGGATGACTCAAGTTCTCCTAAATACATTTGTTATTTTGATGTGGTGTATGAACAAGTCTTTCAAATGTTCTACTGGAATTATGTTACAATCAAATACAAAAGATGCAGAGTTGTCATAACTGAGGTATTGCACTACTGAGATCTGTGCATACAGAGAGCTTGAAAACTACTTTTATTTTAACTTTATGTATTTTATATTTTTATCAATATTGAATGTTTTGATGCAGGCAATGGTCTGAGGATGAACATTTCTGTTGGAAACTAGGCAAAGACTATATATAACTATGAGTGAAAATATTTCTTCTGTTATCCATACTTTCTACCCAGTTCCCTCATTTGTATCTTTTATATTTTTCTGTTCCACAATGGGTGCTCTTATTAGACATGTCCATTCCCCTTCAACTGACCTGCCTATAGTGGTATTCATTATTATAGTATCAGCTGTTTTAGATAATTTCAAAAGCACATAATCATTACTCAGTAACAGTGATTCTTCTAAATGACTCCCTTATACTACAGTCTATTCTTCATCATTATTAAACTGTGATCTGACTTTATATCTGCTCCTGCCTTACAAACCATTATCTGATTTTGGAATCTGTCTAACCACACCATAATCCAACAAGAATTTTCCGATGCTCCAGGTCTTTTCCAAGTACCCCTCCTCCTCTTGTGAATTTTGAACACTGTATTTTATACTACTAGCTAAATTTTATAGCAGAACTGAATTAATCTTTCTCTCCTGTAACTGTTTTCTATTGCTTCCCCTACTACAGACATCAGGCACCCATGATTATGTATATTTATATAAATCTCTCTCTTTCTCTCCCTAGTTGGACCTGAGTTGGTTTCAGTTCTGATGATAGAAAACATATCGCTGAACTTTTCACAGTAGCTCTCCCTGCCCCACCTTTCTATTTATGAGTTATTCACCTAACCAGAAATGCCTGCCTTCTTTCCATTTCACTTCTCTGACCCAGACTATCACACTATACCTACACTGATCCTTTGCATTTTCTTTTTCAGATTTCCTAACTTGCCTGCCACATTTAGACTTCAGACACTCCATACCGCAATTCATAGAATATTACCCTTTTGTTGACTCTTCAATCTTTTTCTCATGATCAATCCCCCTTGCCAGATCCGAATGGGGAATTAATCCAGAGACTTTTATCAATGGAGAGACCACATCTGTTTTATTACAAGCCACATGTCTTGTGGATATGCAACGACAGCGAGTCAAAATAATAGCAAAAATTACCTTAATTTAAATTGACTTTATAGTATAGAAAGGAGTGAATAATTCACCTAAAAAAAATCTTTCATTACCCAATGATATTAAATGCGTGACATACAACAAAGTTAAATCTGAAAGTAAGCTGAAGAAGTTCCTTTTTGGAAATTGCTGCCATTCTTTAGAAGACTTTTTGTTTACAGGGGTACAATTATTGAACTACATGAAATGAGATTGTCATAACTTCTGAACAGTTTGCTTTAGGATGTTCAGACTGTATGATTGGCCAAGGAGCACAAATGGACTATTATGCACTGTATGGTGTGGTTTAGTAATAAAGCACACTTTCATTTGGATAGGTTTGTCAATAAACAAAATTGGCACATTTGGTAGACAGAGTATCTGCATTTCACGGTCAAGAAGCCTCTTCACCTTCAATGGGTGACAGTGTGGTGTGCAGTGTCCTGTCACAGAATAATCAGTGCAATATTCCTTGATGGCACATTTACTACTGAACACTTTGTGAAGGTTTTGGAAGATGATTTCATCCTCAATATTCAAAGTGACAATGGTTTCCACAAGATGTGGGTCATGCAAGATGTAGCTTGACCCCACTGAAGCAGGAGAGTGTTTGATGTCCTGGAGGACCACTCTGGGAACCGCATATTCTCTGAATCTGAACACATGCAACTCCTTTTTCTGGGGTTATATTGAAGACAAGGTGTATAACAATAACCCAAAAACCATTGCTGAGCTGAAAACAGCTGTACAGGTCATCAACAGCCTTGTTCTGACACTTCAGTGGGGCATGCAGAATTTCGCTATTCGTCTGCACCACATCATCGCCAATGATGGCAGGCATATCGAACATGTCATAACATAAATCTGAATATATGAATTGATGTTTACATGTTCAATGATGTGTGTGCATGCCATAGTTTGTACCCCCTTTTTTTCTTTCTTCTCCCCCATATAGTTCAATAATTGTCACCCTGTAGAAACTAGTAGCATATTTAGTGCAACAGCTTTACATACACACTTGTTTTATCAAAATAAATAGTGTATCCTATGAATTCCTTTGTAAATGGTCAGCATGCAATGAAAGTTAAATATCAATTAAGTAAGTATCCTGTAAACTACCTCAGTTCAATATCATTGTAATATATCATCCAAAGTGACTCCAGGAGCATGTAACTCATAACATTAATTTCTTTGGTATTTCTCTCAATTACAATGGATCCACCTATCACATTTTATTCCAGTTACATTTGTTTCCTCCCTACAGTCGTATTTAATGTTTTCTTCTTCTTCTTCTTCTTCTTCTTCTTCTTCAACATGAGCTTCAAAGGACAAACATTTTACCTTAACTTCTACTCCTAAATGTCCAACAGTATCTGATTCAAAAACTGTACACTCTATTTTATTAATTTCAATCGTGTCTGTGAAATACACAGGTACGGGTCAAAACCGTTAATTATGCCATTTAGCTTTGTAAAATTAAACAGTAGATGCCAAAATAGATTAAAAAATTAATTACCTTCAATGCTGTCAGCATAGACAATCCACATATCTAAAACTTTATGCCAAAACTGTGGCATTCCACATTTGAACTTAGATGCAATTTGTGCAGGCAGACCTGCAAAAAAATGTAACAAAAATATACTACACCCGTATCTGGATTGTAAAAGAAATTTCACTTACTAAGTTTCAGCACACACTGAGAAGAAAAGAAATAAAAGGTGACACATTGCTTTGGATGCAGGGTTCCTTGTCTTGTAATACAGCTTCCATTTATGGAAATTTCCATTTCATCATTAGATTTATGACTACGAGTTCACCTGCTCTGCAGTACGCCCCTTTCTTACAACCTTTGTCCTTCAGTCTTGCTGTATTTATCTTTATCTCTATGTTTATTTTCTTTAGATTTTTCTTTACGCCATTATTTCCCTCTTGTTGTAAATCACTCTGCATTATGTTGGTTCATACCTCCATACTTTGGTTTAATTAAAATGAATCAACAGAAAACAAAAATACCCAACCACTATAATTGAAGAGTGAGATCAAATTATGTTGAAATTGTTCACACTAATAATGGTAATATTAAAACAGAGAAAAGAAAAGATTGCATAGGGCTGAGACAGGTGGTACACAGATACAGCACCAGACTTTACTCTGTCAGCAAGGAGTTGACAGTACAGTCACACTCTGAAGGTGAGGGTTCTTCTTTGTCTCCATAAAACACTCAAGCAAATCTGTTCATGGCTGGCTTTCTAATGACTTTCCTACCGAAAAGTTGCATGCCAATTGAGACAGAGAGAGAGACAGAGTGCGGGTGGGGTGGGGGGATTGTTATATTGTGATGTATACATGTGGTCTTATGCACAAATACATGAAAGATTTCAATTTATATTCGTATCACACACTAGGAAGAGAAATAACTAACAGACATCAAAATGTATATATCCATAACAGACTGATCACTCAGGAGGAAAATCTCTGTCCCAAACATGCTGCTATTAGCTCAGGCTACAGATAGACAAACATGTTCATCTTTCAGAAACATTTATTTTCACTCATTCACCATTACTTTATGTAACTGTGTATGCTATATGGATTTCACACAGCTCATTTCTATATGGACGGTAGGCCAGCCTGCGAAAAGGAGAAAGGGCGGGGTAATAGAATTTCTTACAAAGCCTCACATTAGTTGGGTGAAGTGATGAGCCAGTGACCACAGCCCAAGTATAGAGAGATCAGAGCAGGCTGAACAGAAATAGGGATTATGGAACCTTTTCCTGACAGAGCGCAGACCACCGCAGCCATCCATCACTTTTGACGAAAACTCAATGTCGTAACAAGTACAATGTTTTTATTTATTTTTTTCATTTACAGGAAATTACATATATATTTGTTTGAGCATTACTAACATGAAATAATTGGAAGTAAGCTGTTGTCTCTCAAACCAACATTAATAGTTCCCTTTAACAATTTTTAGGTGTGTCAAGGTGTCATACTAACTGTATGGGAAGTGAAGATTTATTTGGAAAAATTGTGACTTCTGACACAGGAGCTGAGAAACTGAGTAAAAAATTACAAACTTTGTATCAACAATGATGGCAACTACATGAATATGCTGGAAAAGAAATAAACCTTGAAAACATAGCACAGACATAGAGTGAGTGAGACAGAGAGAGAGAGAGAGAGAGAGAGAGAAATACAAAATTCAAAAAGTCAGTAAATTATATGTTAATGTACTTAAAATTATAATAATGCATGGAAAGTTCTGGTTAATAATAATGAATTATTTAGGAATAAAGGAACGATTCACCAAAAGGCAGAAGCACTGCGTTGTTGACAGGTACATAAACAACAGGTTTGTTTGCTAGCTTTTGGAATGAAATTCCTTTCTCAAGACACACACACACACACACACACACACACACACACACACACACACACACACACACACACCAATATACATGCACATTCCTTGCTCCCTAAAATCAGTGAAAACAGAACAAAAGAGGGATGACTGAAGGAGCTGGCAATGGAGTACAATCAAGGGTTCTCCAGGCCCAGCAAGCAATGGAAGATGTCCTAATGCCAACCACTTTGACCTCACAGTAGTTTAAACTTTTCTACTTGAGAATAAAATCCACTTTCAAAGAGGAAACGAAGTACGACTTCAACAGTCTGTGAGCCATTCATCAAGATTAAAGGCAAGAAATCTGGAAGACCACACTTAACATGGAAAGCCAAAAGGAGCGGGCCTCCCACCCAGACATGAACTACTTTTTGTACAGCTCAACAACCATGATGTGGGGGTGGCTCATTATGTAACATAAAACTATCAATTAATTTGACACCATCAATGACTAATTGACATAAGATGGAGGACTCATTCTGGGAGGAATGGAAGTAGTAGTGGTAGTGTAAAATTTATTAGAGGGGGCAGTAGCCCAGCAGATGATGAGTAAGGAAAGGTCTTATTTGCACCCACAAATTCACACCCTGTGATCACCAAAGCAAATGTTGGACAATAATCACTTCTCTAGCCTTTCGTTTGATCAGTGCATTCCCTGGGATGCTCTCAAGATTTTGGACCCAGAGAAAGGCAACTGGGCAGGCACTACAACCACCATCTTTCTCTCAAGAGAAGTGAAAATTAATGTGGATGAGAAGCTGCTGAGGTTACAGCATGGTATTCAATGTGCCATTAGGCTGCAGATCATGAAATAAATAATCTGGTGTGTTAGATTTTTGCCTCAAGGACAGGAATGTGGCTGATGAGATGTGTTACTGCTACATGTCACAAACGGAAAAAAAGCAGCCACCATACTGAATGGCGTTAAATGTCATATTTGGTGCGTTTTATTTCTCATTGAGTACATGGTATGAATATAAGTAGGTTCGAAGCACCAGCAAATAGAAGATCCCCTCAAAATGTATTGTTTTAGTTACCATTTGTTATAATACAATGACAGGAAACTCAATATTCATAGGTAATGGCTTCCTGTTGCTGATATTTTAAGTGTTATAACTTGAAATCTATAAAAATGTATCGTTTCAATGCTATGGCACAATGACTGCCTACCAAAAGCACATCTTTTTGGTACAATTTCCATATTAAATATGAATTAATGACATTTGTAGGTACAGTTCTTAATCTGTGTATGTCATTAACAGTGATCCAGCAGCTATGATGATACTGTAGCTCATGTGCTGATATTCGTGAGAGAATATAGCACATCCCTAGCCAGCTCTACCTTCCTTCAATGACATGGTTCGATACACAGTTTGTGGTATGTACTCTTCATATACAAAATATGTAATATTCATATCAAAGGAAAAACAGTATCAAGTCATAATATCAAAAATGAGTTTATTCGTGATATGTAAAATTTGATGTTAGAAATAGTGTGTACTGTGCATTGGGTTTGAAAACGCCAGAGCAACAGTGGCAGACTTGCTGTAACAGGGTATGGTGTTGTTAAAAGCTGGTCATCATATGCGCAAAGCTTATAGCCATGCCACGCTGTCAGATGTCGTTGGGATAGCAGCCTTTAATTATCATTAAAAAAGATATTGTGTTGTAGAACGAAAAGAAGATGAAAGACTTTGTATGATCTTAATTCATGTATCAGTTGTTGCCTAGTTGTGTTCACAGAATTAAGTAGCACACATACATGTGAGCAACCTGAGTTTCTGTTATTACATTGGTGATACAGATGAGTCATGGAAAATGAATAAAATTTAAAACCTTTATTGAAAAGTTGTTTGTCACAAGAGTGTTTGTGCAAGATGCTCATCATGTTACATCCTACCCAGATCATGTCATTGAACAGAACCAAAATCATAAATTAAGTGAGGCTGAGAAAAAGGGAAGTAGACTGTCTTCGAGATGGATGATTTTTAGTGAAATGACTTTGGATGTTGGAGGCAGTATTAGTAGCCGTGATCAATTTAGAAAGGCTAGAACATGCTGTTTAAGTGATATACAGTTTTCAATAGTGAAAAGGTGCCATAACATTTCACAATGGTGTAATGTTAGCTCAAAGACATGAGTTACACAGCTGCACTTATGAATGATTAGTTGTGTGTGCTAATATCACTGGTTGCCTTAACAACAGATGACAATAACTATATGATGAACTGTGAAAAATACATTATTGCTGGCAATTATGAGCAGATTTATTTATCACTGTTACACAATTAATGCCTGCGAGTCCAATTAAACAAGAATCTGTTAGGATAAAGCATTTATTTGGCAGAGGCAACAGTGATATTGACCCAATAAGTATAGGTGGAACTGTTTCCAACATCTCAAAGTTAATGCCTGAACATGGTAACCACCTCTCTCTCCGTCTCTCCCCCCCCTCTCTCTTTTTATGTGGGCATGTGGGGGACAACTAAATGGTGAGGTGGTCAGTCCCGTGATTCAAAAGTTATTTACCTAAGATACAGTGTCTGTTAGAAGTGGGTGGATACAGTGAGAGGAGTGAAACTATAAAAGGATGAATTTGCAACAAATGCAGTGGAAAGCATAAAAGGGTAGGCCAAATGTAAAAACTGGATAAACAGAGGTATAACAGAGTGGTCTTTGCATAGAAAACACAAAGAGAGGCTCCAACCACAACCACCTTGCCCCTGATCCAGGAGGAAAGCAAAACTTATAACTGAAAATAAAAACCACTTTTAGGTAGGAAACTGAGGAACAGTTCAACCATCTGTAAATCGCCAGCTAATACTAAAGACAAAGAATCTAGAAGACTAAATGTAGTATGAAGGGCCAAAAGAAGGAGACATTCCACCAATATATAGAATACAGTCAGTCTGGCTCCACAGACACATTGTGGGGGTGGCTTGTTACACAAGAGAAAACAGTGGGTGAACCTAGTATGACTGATGCATAGACAGCATAAGACAGTGGACTCCTTCTGAGAGGAGCAGATGGAAGAATGCCAAACTGCAGTAGTCTCCTTGACTGCACAGAGTGTATTACTTAGAGCAGCAGTGCACCGGATGTCATTTCACTTTTTGGCAAAGAGAGAGTTGACGAGTATCCTCTTATATGCACCTGAAACCATGAAAGGGAATGGGTGGTAAGTATCTGCCTCTCTAGCCAGACAGTCTACCAGTTCATTTCCTGGGATGCCCAACAAGACTTGGGACCCAGAGAAAGACAATGGAGCAGGTGGCAGGGCCAAGGGCAGAGAGGAGTTCATGGATAGCAGAGACCAAAGGGTGATGTAGCCTGCAACCTGCTCACTAAGTCAGCATATATTTAAACACTGCGAAGGGAAGCCTGAGTAATGAAATGGAGGGCCCTTTTAATGGCTAGCAGCTCTGCTGTGAACTCACTACATGATCCCAGCAGCATATGGTGTTCCATGCTAGTAGGAGGCGTAAAAGTGTATCCCACCTTTTTTTATCATTTTAGAACCATCAGTATAGAGGATGGCAGCACTCTGGAATTCTTCAAAGATGGAACGTATAAGATGCCAGAATATCATAGGGGTGACAGAGGCCTTAGGGCCCTGAAATAGATCAATCCTAACTGGTTTTCCAGGCATCATGAAGGAGGGCGGGGGGGGGGGGGGGGGGGGGAGAATACACAGGGCAGTTTCCAATGCATGGAGATGGAGATTTTCCAATGAGTGGGGATCCCAACAGAGGATTGGTTGGTAGGTTGGCTTAAAAGAGGGGGGAAGGGACCAAACTGCTAGGTCATCGGTCCCTTGTTCTGAATAACACAGTGCCACAAGGGTGAGAATAAAACAAGTGAGACTGACAACACAAAATGGAGAGAAAGGAAAAACCACAAGAACTACAGAAGGGCAACAAACACTTAAATGCACAAAGGGGAGAAGAAAACCACAGAAACGCAAGAAACAGGTGGATAGATTAAAACGACAAAACAGATTACCATGGCTGGCTGACCATAAGAATAAAAAGGAGAAGCCAGCCACTGTGCAGCACATTAAAACCTCCAGCCTAAAAGCACTAGGAAGGAGAACACAGAGGAACAAAGGACATGCGCTAAAACTTAGATCAAGTGTAAAACTAAATCAGATGATGAGGCATTGTCAGATAAAATTAGTGGCAACGAGTCCGGTAATCAAATATTTCGTCACAGGGCAGTCAAAGTGGGGCAGTGCACCAGAATTTGGGCCACTGTCAACTGGGCACCGCATCGACACTCTGGCGGGTCTTCATGGGGCAGGAGATAGCTGCAGGTCATCCAAGCATGGCCAATGTGGACCCGGTAGAGAACCACGAGAGGCCTGCATGGAGCACTGCCACACATTAGTAGTCTCCTTACTGGCATGCCATTTGTTGTGCATACTGAGACTATGCAATTCTGTCTCTAAGCTGAAAAACCTGGTAGCATAAAAATGAATACAGGTCAGTTATTGGAATGCCAATCTCCATAAGCAGTTTCGGTGTAGCCAGTTTGGCCAGCCTGTCAGCAAGTTCATTGCCTGGGATTCCGACACGTTCTGGGGTCTGCACAAACACCACTGAACGACCGGACCATTCCAGGGCATAGTTGGACTCCTGGATGGTCACTACCAAAGGATGATGCTGGTAGCACTGGTTGATGATAGCTTGTAGGCTGCTCAAGGAGTCAGTACACAGAAGAAACAACTCCCCAGGACATGAATGGACGTGCTCAAGAGCACAAGATATAGCCACCAGCTCTGTAGTGAAAACACTGCAGCCATCAGGCAAGGAATGCTGTTCAATATGTCCTCCATGGACATACGTGAAGCTGACGTGACCATCAGCCATCAAGCTGTCGGCATAAACCACTTCATGGCCTCAGTACATGTCAAGAATTGAGAGGAAATGACACAAGAGCGCTGTGGGGTGAACTGAGTCCTTTGGGCGATGTGAAAGGTCCAGACAAAGCCACAGCCTAGGTGTACACCAAGGAGGTGTACGTGAATGGACCTCGAGTATAGGTGGTAAAGGCAAGGACTCTAGTTCAGATAGAAGGAATAATGTGTGAAATGTAACTGGCGAGCAGTTGTGCACCCCTGACCTGCAAATGGAGGGGCTCCAGCTTCCGCCTGGACGCTTGTCACTGAACTCGTCCTAAAAGCTCCTGTAGCTAGTCAAACGCCAGAGTGGTGCACTGGGGCAAGTAAATGCAATGCTGAGGGCACCGCTGAACCATAAACCAAACTCCCATAGCCAAGGTGGCATTGAACAAGGGCTCTGTAGAGCTGCAGCAGCGTAGAGCGATCTGCACCCCAATTGGTGTTGCTCAGGTAGCAGAGGGCATTGAGGTGCTGCCAGCACTTTCGCTTAAGCTGATGAAGGTGAGGAAGTCAAGTCAATAAGGCATCAAAAACCAATCCTAAGAATTGATATGTCTCTACTACAGTGAGGGAATCATCTGTAAGGTAAAGTTCTGGTTCAGGATGAACGGTAAGACGCTGACAGAAGTCTGTAACACATGACTTTGCAGCCGAAAACTGGAAGCCATGGGCTAGACCTCATGACTGTGCCTTGCGGATGGCTCCCTGTAGGCATCACTCAGCAACACTAGTACTGGTGGAGCAGTACGAAATGCAGAATTCATTTGCATACAGAGTGGGTGAGACAGATGGCCCTGCAGCTGCTGCTAGACCGTTAATAGCCACTAAAAGAAGAGATAATCTCAATACACAGCCCTGCGGGGACCCCATTCTCCTGGGTACGAGGGGAACTATGGGAGTCACCGACTTGGATACGAAAACTGGAAGCGACAGGAAATTCTTTGGATAAGAATCAGGAGCAGGCCTCGGAGACCCCACTCGTATAATGTGGCCAAGGATATGATGTCGCCAGGTGGCACCTGTATTGATGAGGCAGAGGTCGAGTTGTGACAGTAAATATTTGACATCTCTGCCTTTGCAAACAAGCACAGTGCCACCCCACAAGGGTTTATGAGTGCCAAAATCTCCCAAAAGTAGGAAAGGTTTAGGGAGCTGATCAATCAGTGCAGCCAGTGCATTCAGGGGTACTGCACCATATGGAGGACAATATACACTGCAGACAGTTACTTCCTGCATCATACTTATTCTGACAGCCACAGCTTCAACAGGTGTTTGAAGGGGCACAGTTTCACAACAGACTGAGTTCAGGACATAGACACAAACTCCACCTGACACTCTATTATAGTCACTAAACTTCTTGTAATATCCCTATAGCTGTGGAGGGCAGGGATCCGCATTTCTGGGAACCAGATTTCCTTAAGGGCAATGCAGAAAATAGGTGTAAAGCTTAAGAGTTGCCGTAGCTCAGCTAGATGGTGGGACAAAACCGCCACAATTCCTCTGGACAATGACATTATCGTGAGGCTGGGAAGGCATGAAGCGCGCAAGGAGGCAGGTTAAGCCTCAGGGTCATCTGCTGCCACTAACTGAGTATTTGTAGCCATTTCTATGCTGGATGAGGCATCAGTGAGATCCAGGTCTGCAGGGGATGCTAAAATCTCCACTGCATCCTCAGATGCAGAATTGATAGGGAGTTGTGGTGTTGAGGCCACCAGAGGGTCCTGTTTCTTATCAGACTACTTCTTAGTTTGATTGCTCTCTTGCTTCTCTTTGGGGCCTGCTGGGAAGATTTCTCCAAAGCAACTTCAGGCACAGAGAAAGACCGTGAACCACTTTGTCCAGCAGCTTTTGGCTCCTTGAGCCACTGACGAGTGTCTACCATGGCATTAGTGGACACCTTGGGAGAGAGGGCCCTAAGGGACCCCTTCCGCATGAGAGGAGCCAGAGGAGGCTGTTGCTTCTCCGGCAGGGGGGAGGGGACCAAAGTCCCCTGCATTTGGGGAGCAATGGAGGAAAATTTGCCCCCTACCACCAAGGGGGCAGATGTATTCTGGTGGTCCAGAGGGCACACTGTTCGTGGCACAGAGTGAGGAACCATTGGCACTTGGGATGGTGATTGTGACATAGCTGCAGCATATGTTAACGTCAACTGAATGGGGTGTAATCTTTCAAATTTACATTTAGTCTCTGTGTAAGTAAATTGGTCCAGGGTCTTGTACTCCATGATTCTCTGCTCCTTTTGGAGTACTGGGCAGTCTGGTGAAGAGTAGGAGTGGTGCTATCCACAGTTGATGCAAGTAGGAGGTGGCGCACATGGAGTATCTGGGTGCAGTGGATATCCGCAGTCTCAACATGTGGCACTGGAATTGCAGTGGGAAGACATGTGCCTGAACTTCCAGCTCTTAAAGCACCACATAGGGAGAGGGACGTACAGTTTAACATCAGAGCAGTAAACCATCAACTTGACCATTGCAGGCAATGAATCACCATCAAAGTCCAAGATGAAGGCACAGGTGGCAACCCTGTCTTTGGGTCCTATGTAAACACGCAGGATGAAATGAACACGTTGCTGTTACAGAGCTCACCATCAGACTGCTTGAGGAGACCGTGATGGAAACTAATCCCCTGGACCATGTTGAGGCTTTTATAGGAAGTGACAGAAACAGGAATATCACTCACAAGTGAGTAACGTCAGGGATTGGGCTGGGGATGCTGTCTGACACAAGACTGCACTGTTTTGCATCTTGGACAACGCTGTCACTTCTCCAAACTTATCCTCAACGTGTTCAATGAAAAACTGAGGCTTCGTAGGTAGAAAGGAGTCCCTATCAGTTCTGCTACAGACTAAAAACTGAAGCTAATATGGCTCTCTGTTCTGTAGCCACACATTCCTTCCATGGTGTAGCATTGTGTTCGATCTTATCCTTCTTAGAGACTGCTGGTGACATACGGTCACCAGCAAGAGATGACTTAGTCCGCTTCATTGCAGGTCATTCGCCCTGATGCCACCCACTCTGATCCCCTGTGAGAGTCATCCAGCCACAGCAAAGGCCAACTGGCATGATGGCAATTGCTGGGAGTCCTGATGCCCCAGGAATACAGGTATCTACTCCTTGGAATACATGGGGAGTTTCCAACTCAGTCATCAGCAGTGTGATCCCTGTGTTGTCAGGGGGCTACCACCAAATGGATACATGATGACCCAACCACAATGGACTGGCTACCATGCTGGATACTGAGTGCAGAGAAATCCAATATTGTCATGGGGGCAAAAGAGGACAGGAGGCAACGGAAGAAGATGACATACCCCAGAAAGTGTCATTGCCGAAATAGCTGAATTGCAGGTGGAGATGCAAAGCCATGACGAGAGATTCAGGAGATCGAATCTAAGGGCATTATGGATAAGTCGTGCACCACATAAGATGTCCTGCCCCATATAGGCATTTTCATAGAATTTTGAAAGTGACAGGTCAAACCATAGAATGGGACCTGAACTCACAGGGCCAAAAAGTGTGAGACTTCTTTTAGTCGCCTCTTATGACAGGCAGGAATACCTTGGGCCTATTCTAACCCCCAGACCAGCAGGGGGAGCGGGAAGTGAGACACATTCCAACCAGCAGTCCCACCTGAGTTTGGGTATCTTAGGAGACATCCCTCATTTGCAAACATGATGGGGTATATAGGATGGTCAGGGAACTGTCAAAATGGTGACAAGAGACTGTTGACGAGACTACTGTGAAAGGTACTGATAGCCAGACAACAGGATCATGTAGTTTCAAAGTGGAAGGACCTGCTGAGCCATAAACCACACAAGCATAGTCTAGTCTGGACAAACCCAAAGCACGGTAAAGATGGAAAAGAGTAGCACAAACTGCAACCCACAATGTGTCCACCACAAGACAGAGCACATTAAACTTCCACATGCAGGTAATCTTCAGGTGGTGAATATAGGGCAGCCATGTCAGATTTTTATCAAAAGTAAGGCCCAAGAATTGAGACTGTGCTCCAACATCTAGGTGCTGGTTCCCTAAATAAAGTTCTGGATCAGGGTGCACTGTGGGTCGACAGCAAAAATGCATAACCCGCATTTTGGAAAGAGGAAACTGGAAGCCATGGGAGAGGGCCTATGCAGAGGCCCGTCAGATGGTGCCTTGGAGCAGGCATTCAGCAGATGCTACCAAGTGGGAGCTGAAAAAATTGTCGATGTATAATGCCAGGGTAACCTGATGGCCAACAAAGGTTAATAGCACATTGCTGGCAATGAGGAAGAGTGTGACACTTAAAACACAACCCTGTGAGATATCATTCTTCTGGATCCGAGGGGTGAATGTCGACTCAAACACTGAAGAGCCAGTGGGATAAAAACTCGCAAATAAAAACTGGAATGGGCCATGAAAGCCCCGGTTATGGAGGGTAACTAAAATGTTATGGCACAAAGCCGTGTTGATGCCCTATGTAGGTACCGTGACAGTGAGTTGGCTGTTAGTACAAGCCTGTTGGATTGCTGCTCCCAATCTGAGTGAATGGTCAGTTGTTGACCATCCTTCCCAGAAGTCACACTGATACAGTGATAAAAGGCCCTGAGATTCAAGTACCCAACATAATTTGAAGCTAACCAACCTCTCAAGCAGATTAAAAAGTACATTGGTCCGCATAATCGGGCAGTAGTTGTCAAGAGATGTTTGGTTCTTCCCAGGCTTAAGGATGCGGATAACTATGCTGTCTTACCATTGCAAGGGGAAGGCACCAGTGAGCCAAATGCGATTAAGACCCTGAGTAAATGTTGTCTGTGGGTAACATCCAAGTGTTGCATCATCTGGTTGTGGATGGCATCCGGGCCTGGGGCTGTGTCATGTGTAGTGGTAAGAGCCTGCAAGAACCCATTCAGTGAAGGCTTCATTGTAGAATTAAGCTTGGTGAGGGTTGAAACCTAGGGGGGTTTCTTCAGCTTGGCATTTCTGCCGGAGAAACATAGCAAGATAGGAACAGGATGCTGATGGTATTGCAAAGTGTGTTGTGAAATGTCCTACAAGGACTGAGGGAGAAAACATAATGCTCCAAGCATTTTTCTTCTTACTTTGCTTAAAAAGGTAGCAAGCCTTAGCATGGAGACATTTCAAAGCAATCAGGTTGGTCTGTGAACAGTGACATTTAAATCGTTGCAGGGCCTATTGGCCATCCTCGATAGAGACTGCTACCTCATTGATCCATGATGGTATCAGTCTATGACAAGGACCTGTAGATAGGGGGATAGAAGTGCCAGTGTCATGAAGAATAGTTGCAGAAATGTCTCACACAACCGCATCACTGCAATCCAACATAGAGGTGTCAAAGTGCATTGCAGACATATATATAAAGGTGAATTTGCTCTGTGGAATGCCCAGCATGGGGGCCTGTCTGCCGGGCAGCAGCAGGGGAATGACACAATCATCAGAAAGTGATTACTGCCACAAAGACCATCATGGGCTGACCAATGTAGGGAAGCAATCAGAGCAGGGGAGGAGATCGTGGGATCAACAGCAGAAAAGGTGCCATGAGTGGCACTGAAGTGAGCGGGGGAACTGTCAATGAGGACAAAAATCAAAGTCTGTAACATTTTATTCAATCAGAAGATCTCTACCCATTGAAATGCTACTCCGTCAAAGGGTGTGGCATGTACTGAAATCCCCGAGGAGGAGATAAGGAGGTGGGAGTTGCTGTATCAAGGGAGGCAGTCAACAAAAGGAAGTGGTGTATCTGGAGGGATGTAGACACTGCAAATGGTGATTGCTGGGGTCATTTGCACTCATGCCACTATTGCTTCTTCGTTAGTACAAATGGGGATCCAGTCACTAATGACATCGGTGTGAACCAAAATGCAGACCTCTCCAGACGCTATCCCATGGTCAGCATGGTTTTGACAGAATGCCCGATACCCATGAAAAGTTGGAGAGTAGTCATCAAGAAAGTGCGTTTCTTGATAGGAAAAGATTCAATGCAAAGTAAGAGGAAAAAAGCTGTATTTCTGGTAGGTGACAGTAATATCCTTAGCAGTTACACTTGTTTATTGTGTGGTTAGAGGCCAGTTTAGACATAAAGAAGCTGAGGGGAGGTCATGTCACCAGGTCACTGGTCATCATCTACGAGAGCGGGGTGACATCCATAAATATCAGACTCAAGTTGCAAAGGGGGAGATGGCACCTCATGGGGCAGCGGGAAGGGGAGGCGTCTTCTTCTTCTTCTTCTTCTTCTTCTTCTTCTCATCCTCCTCCTTCTCCTCCTCTTGGAGGTTGAGGAGGGCAGGCCACAGATGGATAGCAGGCTCCCACAAGGTCTGGAACTGAAAGAGAGCGGGTGACCTTGGGGTATACAAATGGTGCACCCCATAGCTGAGTTGTGGTAGCAGGCCTACGGCTGGAGAGACACAGGGGTGGGTCCCAAGGGAGGGGGTGAGGGGGGCATCACTGGCACGTGCCAAAGAACAGGGCACTTACTCATCCAGGGAGGTTGAACGGCAACCAGAGGAGAGGGCATGGGAACCGCAGGGGATGTGGAGGTGAGGGGGGGATGAAGCTGGGTAAGGAAGTGGCAGGAGGGGGAAAGGATGTATGAGAGGCAAAAGTGGAAGAAATCAACATTGGCTGGAGTTGGCCATATTTTTGGCGAGCCTCAGAATAAGACAGACAATACAGGGACTTACCCTCTTTGATTTTCTTTCTTTCTTGTAAACTGGGAAACCTGGCGAGCATGGAGAGTGGCAGTCATGACAATTTACAACACAGGTGGCAGAACACAGGGTCTTCCCTCATGGAGTAGGTGGCTACAATCACCGCACTGAAAGCTCCTCATGGGTGGCAGGACGTACAGTTCCACATCACAGGGACAACACACAACCTTAATTTTCTCTGGGAGGGTATCCCCCAGAAAGCCTAATAAAGGTGCCAATAATGGTGCAGCTGTCTTTATGACACTTCTCCACATGTCAAACAAAATGAACACTGTGTTGCTCCAGGTTAGCCCAGAGCTACTCATAAGTTTGCAGGATGAGATCCCTATAGTCACTTCCTGGATCATATGCAGGGACTGGTGACAGATAATACACAACACTGGGAAATGACTTAGGCAACCAGCACAAAGAGCTGCAGATTGGGCATCATAAGAAGCTTTGATCAACAGGGAGCATGACTGCTTATTACTGTGAGACTTTACTTTGCCAAACTTCTCCTCTATATTCTCCACAAAAAACAACGGCTTTATGGTGGCGAATGTGAATCCTAATACAGACCAGGTAGTGGGGAAAGTGTTTCATCCAAAGACTGTGAGCCTGGCCATCCTCCCAAAGTACAGCCAGGGAAGGGAAAGCTGCAGGATCATATGAAGCAGCATTCAAGGATCTCCTACCACTAAATGTGATGGTCTTTGGAGAACGGCCAGATTTCTGCAGCTTGATATGCTTTGTACACCAAGCACCCACCTGACATCACCCACTCTGATCAGGGGCTCTCCCCATGGGCACCACCCAGCCACAGCAAAGGCCACCTGGCAGGACTGCTGTCGCTGGGAGTTCTGATGTTCCAGGATGACAAGCAACTCGTGCATCAGTAGTGTGATTATTGTATTGTCAGGGGCCTAGGCCAGATGAGTACATAACAGCCACACCACATGGACTGGCTACACATGCTGGTGACCTAGTGGGGTTATGGTGGAGAAGGAGAGTGGAAGGCAGGAACAGAGAAGAATCCACATCATAGACACTAAAGAGGGAGATCTTCCCCAAATGGCTCACACTAAAGACAGAAAATTTAGAAGTGGAGGTCAAACACCAAGGGTGGACCAAAAATGCCAAAAAGGTTGAAAGAGAACAGGCAAGAGGAACAAAATCACAAGGAATGCAGGGAAACAGGTGAATAGCCAGGTCAACATAAATAAATACGCCAAGAGAGGGGAAGGAGGGAGCAGAGAGGAGGAGCATGGTGAAGGAAATGCAGCCCAGGAAGGAAGAATGGGCCCTGGGAGCACCATGCATAAAATCACAAAAGAACTGTGAACCCCTGGCGAGAGGGGGGTCGCAGAATAACCTTATTAGCTAGAGTGAAGACTAGTAAGTTCCTAAGAGTGTTGAAAGAACTGGATTGATAAACACATAACATCAGACTTGTTAACATCATTGCAAACATATTGTTATTAACAAATTACAAACTCAGGCCAACTGACAGACACAGTGCAGAAATATTACATGCACATTGACCCGCTGCACACAGCTGAAAGCACCGTGGGCTATGAGCTGTGAAAAGAAAGGTAGCAGGTTCACATCCACTTGCTTCTATTCCTTTCTTTCCTAAATAATTAAAGTAGAAATACTATCTCAAAAGTTGATGTTATTTAATATAAACAATGTATCTGAGGCAATTCTTATTGCAAAGGCCAACTAGACTGTTTCCCCAGCGGCCAGAAACCTTGACCAGGCAGCCAGAGTATGCCAGAAAGTAAAACAAGTTAAACACTAGAAGTTTTTACTGTTATGAAACATCTTGTAAAATATGGGTTTTATCTTGTTGGTAAATATCTTTTTCAGTGATGGTGTGCAACTTTGATAAAATCTCGTCTTCCAGTCACATGAAATTTCAAAACAAGTCTTGAACTTGAAATCTGTGCAATAAGGTATGTTATTTCAGAGTGCTGGTAGTCAATGCGACATGAGAATACTGACATTAGACACTATACCATAAGTGTATTAAATTTAAAACTGAAAATGGGATGGAAATCCAATTAAGTTAACAAATAACAATATCTCAGATTGTTGGACAGCATTATGTATTGTTCCAGTGCCAGAAATTCAACATTCAAGCCACTGATCAGTCCAGAAACTTCATTATGATTTTCTCAACTTTTCTTTGACAATCACTAACACAGTTGACACAGCTATTTTATGTGCCTCTAGTCTTTTAAGGTAACGATGTGCATTGCGAATCAAATAAAGGTAATAATGGGTGCACGAGAGTGCTGAGAGCACAAATCATGTTAACCAGCTCATCCCGTGTGCTGAGGTCACATGTCCTGTCCACATCCACGTCAATGTTAGCTGCCTTGTCCCATGGGAGGATGGATTAAGGTCTAATAGAGAATGTTGTGAATAGCAAACATCATAGGGTGACAAAAGTATCATCAATCAACAGCCTGGAGACTGCTCACTGAGTTACTACAAATTAAACTGCAGTTGAGGGTCGTCCATTTGACACAATGTAGGGCTCTATTAATGGCTGTCACAACTGCCATAAAAATATTAGATCATAGCAAGCAGAAGAGAAAGTGTGCTGCCACCCGGTGTGTTAACACATGTAGTGTAGAGCAGATGGCAAGCCCGTAAACTACAAGCAGAACTGTCACTTCAGTTGACATGATTTTGCCATATTGGAAGGTGTGTGTCGGTAGTGTCTATGCTTATTTTGCAAGTTTGTTTGAAATGTTGTGAGTGCACATCACAGAGTTGAAGGCTACAGTGGCAAAGTGGTGTTAAGAGTCTTAGTTATTCATTTTTGAAGAAGAAGAAGAAGAAGAAGAAGAAGAATGAAAAATGCCTATGTGCATTGTTCTAGTGCGCAGATCAGGCAACAGAAAAAGTAAGGGTAAGCATGTTTTAGACCTTCAAAAAATGTAGCAGAGTTTTCCAAATGAGCGACAGCAATAATTCGGAAAGATAGAGATCTGACTCACAGTTGTTTTGTGTGTGATTCACATTTCTGTGAGGAACTTCTCACAAAAGCAGACTTGTTTGTCATCAATAGTAAACAAGTTAAAATTCCAAGACAAAAGTGGTCTCTAAAATGAGGAGCTGTTCCTCATTTATTTCCCAATTTACCAAAATATCTATCGGAAGGATTGCACAAAAGAAAATCACCAGAAATCACTCACAAGAAAGAAGCTGTGGCAAAGGAAAAATTATGAATAAGAAGTTATGATCTCAGTGTTCTTCTTTCAAGGGAAGTTTGCAGAACCAAACAGTTCCAGAAATAGCAGTAATATCATTAAAAAGAACATTTAAGTATAAGAAACTGGAAGTTGTGTGATTATATATTAAATTATGAATAGCGAATGCTGAAATAAATCTTCTGCTGAAGCACCCCTCAGACAAAAAGCATATGACAATTCAGTCACATCTCTTAGATCATTCTAAACTAAGCAATAAACAGAAAATCATAGTAGACACAAAATAAAGAAAAGCCTGTTGGAAAACAATAAGGGAATGTGGATGATAACAGAGTTTCTTCTGGACAGCATGCTCTTAAAAATTAAGTCACCCAAAGGATACAGACATTGTTAGAAGCAAGGATTGTTGCCACTTCCTTCCAAAACACCATCTGCGAAATTTAGTAATGGGTCTCAGATGCTCATATGGAATCAATATGCCTGCTACCAAAACAATTAAGAATTATTCTCAGGAAGGATGAGATGAAAAGAAACACATAGGTGTGCTGATTTTTGATGAAGTTAAGCTCCAAGAAGAAGTGCATTTTAATAGCACTTTGTTCAGTGTTGATGGGTTCATCAATATAAGGGAATATACTCCAGAAGACCCCCCCCCCCCCCCCCATGAACCATGGACCTTGCCGTTAGTGGGGAGGCTTGCGTGCCTCAGCGATACAGATAGCCGTACCGTAGGTACAACCACAACGGAGGGGTATCTGTTGAGAGGCCAGACAAACGTGTGGTTCCTGAAGAGGTGCAGCAGCCTTTTCAATAGTTGCAAGGGCAACAGTCTGGATGATTGACTGATCTGGCCTTGTAACAATAACCAAAACAGCATTGCTGTGCTGGTACTGCGAACGGCTGAAAGCAAGGGGAAACTACAGCCGTAATTTTTCCAGAGGGCATGCAGCTTTACTGTATGATTGAATGATTTTGGCATCCTCTTGGGTAAAATATTCCGGAGGAAAAATAGTCCCCCAGTCAGATCTCCAGGCGGGGACTACTCAAGAGAGTGTCGTTATCAGGAGAAAGAAAACTGGCGTTCTACGGAGCGGAGTGTGGAATGTCAGATCCATTAATCGGGCAGGTAGGTTAGAAAATTTAAAAAGGGAAATGGATAGGTTAAAGTTAGATATAGTGGGAATTAGTGAAGTTCGGTGGCAGGAGGAACAAAACTTCTGGTCAGGTGATTACAGGGTTATAAACACAAAGTCAAATAGGGGTAATGCAGGAGTAGGTTTAATAATGAGTAGGAAAATAGGAATGCGGGTAAGCTACTACAAACAACATAGTGAACACATTATTACTTTTTGTGATAAATTCAGAAAAAATTACTATATAATTATTCTTGTTTATGACCTTTGCACTAGTATTTAGTTTTAGTGATCCAGTGTGTCCTCTTACTTTTATTTTTGCAAAGTTGATATTCCAAAACTTCATTTGTAACATTACCTTTCTGTATCTTTCTCTTCATCATAAATTGTTTTCTCCACAGTCTGACCACTTGAACAACTTGATAGTAAGAATTTTCCTTCTTATCTCTTACAAAGAGTTAGTTACTTTATTGTTTATTGAAAACATAGTCTTCAAGGACGTGATTTTGTGGTATTGTGGCTGCATCAGCTACATGTGCCTATCGTATGTAAAAAAAAAAAAGTAAAGCACTTCTGACATTCAGTATACTAATTAATAGAATGGAATAAGTAGTTTTGCTTGCAGATGAGACACTGTCATTTTGTGCTGCTCCGTAGTTAAGGTATTAATTGGACTTTAACCATTAATTTCATCCACATTATGAAGTGGCCTTTACAAATGTCTGCTTGTGTCTGTGTATGTGCGGTTGGATATGGGTGTGTGTGCGAGTGTATACCTGTCCTTTTCTCCCCATAAGGTAAGTCTTTCCACTCCTGGGATTGGAATGACTCCTTACAATCTCCCTTAAAACCCACATCCTTTTGTCTTTCCCTCTCCTTCCCTCTTTCCTGATGAAGCAACCGTTGATTGCGAAAGCTTGAAATTTTGTGTGTGTGTTTGTGTGTTTTTTTATTGTGCCTATCTACCAGCGCTTTCCCGTTTGGTAAGTCATGGAATCTTTGTTTTTAATATGAAGTGAACAAGTGTATGAATGCCACTTCATGTTCATATTAAAAAAGTATCCCTTTTCATATAGTATTACTCATTAAAACTGAAAAGTTCATAAGGTGGGAAAACACAGACTCTGATATAAATTAAGTTACAATAAATGTGGGATGAAGGTTGTCTGGGTATATCTTTGGCACTCCCATTTCATTTAAAAGACTAAGTGTTGTAGTACTTCCTATTTATCTATAGAAATTAAAGCAGGTTTGATTACAGTGTGACGAGTAGGCCACACTTCTCTTTGTGTGTCAGCAGTTGTCAACACAGCTGTAACAGACCCATTATGTAGACACATATCTGTGTAATTTAATTTAGTTAATAGTTTGGTATTGGTGTGTGGGTGGTGACTCTGAATTGCCTTGTACTGATTCAACTGCAGTGGGATAGGAGAAGGGATTTCTAGTGAGACTCTTCACAGGGATATGTAGGTTTCTTTGTAAAAGACATGAGGTTCAAGAACAACAGGCAAAGATTTGTGGCCTTCAAGCTGAGATAGTATCAGAAGTGACTGGGATAAGCTAGGTGTCACAACTCTTACACAAATGTGGGCTAAGCTTGGATGAACAGAGCAGTCAGGGGAGCACTGAATTTCTACTGACATTGGTTGTTGCCCACATTGAAGCTGTGCACATTGCTACTATTGGGAGACAGAAATAAACAAGGCAAAACTGTAACAAGAGGGGAAAAGGTACATCAGCTGAACTGACAGCTGAAAATGTAAGGGAGAGCATGGTCAAAAATGGTATAATTTCTTTGATTACAGGTGTGAGAGACTAAATACCTCATTCAGACAGACTGCTTTAAAAGAATTCTTTATAAATGAACCATACCACACATAAGAGTCTTGCACCTAAGTAGCTCACAACTCTTTTATGTGTATATGTGTGATGAGCATGGACCCACAAACCATTGCAGGACCTTTTCATTACCTGTGGTGAAGTTTTACTCTGACTATATATTTTCTCTGACTTATACTCTAACACAGAAACTCTTCTGCTAACCTAGCCATGGTGTCACGCGGGATAGGTCACCCACCATCCAGCAACATAGCTAGTCCGGATGGGAGGGGGGGGGGGGTGGAGTGTCATCAAGTATCCGTATGGTGGTAGCCCTCCTGACCACACATGGATCACACTACTGATACCCAAGCCTTCACCTCCCACTTACACAAAGTAGTAGATGCCTGCCATTTTGGGGTATTGAGACTTTGGGCACTGACCATTGTGCCAGGTGGCCTTTGCTCTGACAGGGTGGGTTCAGAGTAGGTGGAATTGTGGTGAACGTCTTGTGTCATGTAATGACCAAAGTTGTCAGCTGGTGGCCATGAATCCTCTGCATACTTTTTGAACAGATTGCAATTTAGTGCTTATTATTGTGACCCTAGAAACTTTTTCTCCTGGGCTACACCATGGGAGGAAAACATAACCTAGTGACTTGTCAACAGTTATTCCCCTATGTTTCTGGTTTGCATCTGAACAGATGGATTATACTTTCTCTCCATTAAATCAGTGGTTTTTTTGTGGAGATTATAGAAAAAGTTACTGCCAAACTCTGTTCCCCTTGCAAACTGCTGTGTGATTAAATCTTAATTAAGATCGTAAATGCTACCCATTCCCAGGCACTCTTTTCTTGTAAACAAGTTGGTTATGTACATGTTACCATAACACTACATAAGAATGTCAAAATGGTACAAGAATTAATTTTTCAGTGGGAACTAACCCTTCATACAGATGAAGGACTGCATGAACAATTGGAGAGATGAGGGTTTCACTTTTTTTATCATGCACGTTGAGGCCCACCAAAACAAAGCAAACACCACATTTTCCTGACTTTTGAGAGGGATTCACCTTCAGGACAGGTAAAAAAAAAAATTTAGTGTTACTGATGCAAAGTGAAGCTGGATTCCCATCCCACATTTGACATTTTTAAAGGGCGGCACTTGGGGCTGATGTCTTCCCAGTGTACATGTGATCCTATTTGGGCAGATTGTGGTCATCCACATTATGAAAATTTATTGCAAGATCACTACCCCGTCTGTGTCAGTTGTGGGAACGACTACCCTCCTCAGTTGCAGAAGTGTGGTAACTTAGTCAACAAACACAAAAGTGAAGAACTAAAGCTCACAGATGCTCTCATATTTAGAAGCCCTGGAAAAGTATGATTGCCACAGTTCAATCTCAGTGATGATATTGACCCTTGTCACTACTGTGACCAAGTTGTCAGTAGTTACAGGAGTATTTATTTCATAGACATCAAGACATCCGGTAGCACACAGATAAACTTGACCATAGAGGGCATAGGCCCCCCCTTCTCAAGGTTCTTGCAGCACAGTTAATTTTGGGAAACACTCCTCCCACCCAGCAAAAGAAGTAAGTTTCTCCTCTGTCATTCACCAGTGAAAATACTCCCTTTAGGAAACCCCCTCACCAGAAATCCACAAATCAGTGTCCCAACACTAGCCAGTGGATTGGAGGGCCACACCATGTGGGTCCCAGGACTGTCCACTCTTTTCCCAATCATACAACCAGAGCGAATGCCCTTAGAATTCTATCATCAGTGTGTAACATGCAGTTCTCTTAGTTACATATTATTTATATGCACACTCAATTGTTAGCTTTGGCATTCTTTTTTGGGGAACAAATACACAAAATATGATCACAATTTTCAAACTCCAGAAAAGAGCCATAAGAATAATAACCAAAACTACTAGTTAAGGTCATTGTAAAGATCTGTTCAAAACACTGGGGATTTTAACTGCTCCATGTGAAGACATTTACCAGTCAGTTATACATATCAAAAATAACATTGATAATTACTGCACAAACACCTCTGTCCATGACCATGCAACAAGACATAGACTCAACTTACACTTACCAAGAAAAAATAAACATAAAACTCAAAACAGCATTTTCTACCAAGGAATAAAACTGTACAATAAATCACCAAAAGAGATTAAAAAATTGCAGAAATACACTTATTTAATAAGGCAGCTAAAAGTGCCTGTTATGCAATATATTTTATACACTGAAGGATTACTTAGACAAAACAGAGTAGGGGTTTCATAAAAAAGTGTTGTAGAAATAAATAATAATAATGATGATTAAAAAAATCCAACATTCCACATAACACCTGCACTTTACATTTTTTCCTTCTTTTTTCTTCTAGATATACTTACCCCCAAGCTATGCATAGCACAATTCTAACACCTCTTCCTCTTTCTGAGCTCAACATCTCACTCATTATGGAGGGATGCTGACTCAGTTTCTCAGGATAGCAAATGGGAAGCTGTGGTACAGAAAATTGCCCAGAGATCACCAGTGTGTGTGTGTGTGTGTGTGTGTGTGTGTGTGTGTGTGTGTGTGTGGTGAGGGAAGTGTTATGAAACAATGTGTGTATACTGTGTGCAGTGAGTGATAATGAAATATGAGTGAACAGTGTGGTATTACATTATTTAATACGTTATTTGTAAAAAAGGTATTGTATACCAGGAGTAAATCTAATGATTATGTCTAACTAGAAGTCTGTAAATATACATGTATATGAATTTGCTTATTTTAAATTGGTCTAAACTTGTTAATACTTTGACATGTCCTATATACTTGTAAAAAGAGATCTACAGATGAATAAAGCTTCTACTACTACTACTACCACTACTACTACTACCACCACCACCAAAACCACCACTACTATCCAGGTGTGAATCTCTTTGTCTGAAGCAAAACAAATGCCATGGATGTCTTTCTTTGAGGCTCAAAAAATATGGAAATCACATGGGGAGAGATCAGGAATGAATGGCGGATGTGCAAGAGCTACCCAGCAAAATTTCTGCAGCATACTCAATGGAGGGGGCAATACGTTGCAAGGCTGTTTCTACGGTAGTTTTGTTGGGAAGCCTTTGCACATCCTTCATAGAGTTGCAATCTTACCAACATGATTTCGATATTTTTGAAGCCCTGAAGAAAGACATTTTTTGCCGTCAATTTGCTCCACTAACATTTTTCTGTGATGATATAAGTCATCTTGTCTCACAGTCAGATAATGTATTAACAGTTATCATGATTACTTTTTAAATCAAAAACAGTTTCCTTACTTTTTTGCCATCTATCTCATTTTCATTTGACTAGCTCTTACGTAACACCTTAAAACTGAGATACAAAACTGTAGACATCCTTACAATTATGTACATCATGAGACTGTCTTATGAGCTTGCAGGTATTGCCATCAACAAGTGTCACAGTATCACTTTTGAGTCTTGATTTTACTGAAGCTGTTGTGTGATCAATGTACGTGCTTCCCATAGACCTAATGAACACAAAAAAATAAATAAACAGAAGTCTGCACTCACATTACATTACATTACATCTACCAAAAGAACAAGATCAAAGTAAATTTAAGAGTAAAATACAGGGTGACACAAAAGTCTGTTAACATTTGAAAATGCACTAATACACAGATTAAAGAAGGTAGAGAGGTACAACTTGTTACACGTCTGAAATGACATGGAGTTTTATTGAAATCAATAATGAGTGCAAAAACCCGCCAACAAGTCAATGACACTGGAAACTCAATGGCATGATGGGGAAGTCATAATGTGGTGTGGATGTACCACATCACTCATGATTGGGCTTTTTTTCTTTGAGGAAATGCATAGTACTGCTTTTTGAATTGTCAGCATGGCAGGTGTGAAGTATGCCAATATGTTACAGGATCGCACCATCCTTAGCCTGGCTGATAAATACCTGCTGGAAGGTATGACTTTTATGCAGGATGGCACTGCAGCTCACATTGCTACATGTGTGAAAGATCTCTTACGCACATCATTAGGTGAGGATTGTGTGCTGAGTTGATACTTCCATCATGTTTGGCCTCAATCCATGTGATTATTGGTTGTAGGTTTACCTGAAGTCAGAAGTCTACAGTGATCATCTGACATTACGGATGCTAAAAAGAAGACATCTGATGGCAATTTCTAACATATCTATTGATATGCAGCACAATGCTGTTCACAACATTGTCCCTTGACTGCAGGTGTTATTGATGAACAATATCTGACATGCTGAGCATGTCTTACGCAAAGAACATCATCTTGCTAAAAATCAATTTTTATGTTAATTTTTGTTTTTGTATCCTATGAAGCGCCATCTGTTGGTCTTTCGAGAACTTGTTTCTGGTTTCATAAACCCCATGTCATTTAAAGCATGTGTGTCAATTTTTACCTCACTACCTACATTAATTGGTAAAATATTGAATTTCAAATGTTATCAGGCTTTTGGGTCACCCTCTACACTTTAGGGCAAGAAAAACGATGCACTACGTAACAGTTAGGTAAACTGTTCACAAATTGATATTTATGCAGGTATTGACAGATGGTTGGTTGGTTGACTGGGAAACAGTGATATGATCGGTCCCACGATCTAAGGTGGTAGGAAAAAAACCAAGGGAGAAACAACACAAACACCACAGTCCAGTCACGGGGAAGGAAAAAGGGGCTAACAAAGAGGTAAAGGAACATTGGGGCAGCAGGGAGAGGAAAAAAACAGGGGAGAGTACGGTGATCCAGAAATGCTACACACATTGGGGCACCAGCACCTCCATCGATCCGTCCCGAACTGCATATTATATACCACGATCACAACATTATGGGGACAACACCGGAAGAAGAAGACACATGAAAATGGGAAAAAACTGCACAAAACGTAGCGGAAATGGTGGAAAGAATCTAGCTGGTGTGGAGGCAAGGCCATGGCCTCCATAACCAATGCCAACGCCAAGGGACTCCAATTCCAGACAAAAATTCAAGAACTTAAACCTGAGAGGACAAAGCACTTCGCAAAGAGAACTGAGGACAGACTAAGCATCCAAGGATTGGCTGCTGGCACCTGGCAGTGGCATATTTAGTGCTCAGGACCAAAATGCACGGGCAGTCCAGCAAAATATGTATCACCATGAGGGGAGCCCTACTACAGGGATGGGGGTGGGGGATCATTGTGTAGTAAAAAACCATGTGTCAACTTAGTATGGCCCACACAAAGATGGCAGAAAATGGTAGATTCCTACCGGGAAAGACAGAGGTAAGAATGCCATGTAGTGGGAGTTTCGTCAATTAAGCGAAGTTTATTACACAAAAAAAGCAAAACTGTAAACTTTGGTGGTCGACAGGTGGATGTATGACGCTGCAATGAAATTTCACCACACAGTTGGCAAGGTTAGTAAACTGGGGATATGTTGATACCAAGGCATACTGTCATTGCACATTCCATTCAGTGTACTCAGTTTGACAGTAGCTATGCCTTACAGAGTGCCACGTGAACAATATACACAGGTGACAGCGCATAGTTGGATTCAAAAAAGACAGTTGGAGTAGCCAGTAAATCACTCACAATGAATACGAGTGATGCCAATATTCGACTATGTTGGCAGGAATGGGTTAACCGTGGCTGAACACAGCATTGGGATGGAAACAGTTGACCTAGAGAGACAATAGAATGTGAGGACTCAGCAATCATCACAGAGGCACTCAGAGCCCCTGACTCATCATCACTATTAATCTGACGAGCAACTGATGCTTCAGTGACCACAAGGACCATTAACAAGTGGATCTCAGAAAGGGGTCTGAGCTCTTAGTGTCACTTGTGCTGACCACCATTGATCCCTGTGCAACAACAAGCCTGTCTGCAGTGGTTTCGGGCATATACGACCTGGAATCTCACTGACTGGAGTAGAATTGTCTTCAATGATGAATCCAACTTTGAATTGAACCCCAATGACTGGCAAAGATGTATCTAGAGTAGCCCTGGACAGTGGTGGGATACCAACCCAAATGTCACCTGTCATATGGCCAGACAACCAATTGTGATTTTCTGGGGTGCCATGTCATTTCACAGCAGGACCTGTTAGCTTGTCATCTGGGGATTTTGTTGCCCTTTATGGGACACCATCCTGAGCTTACATTTCAACAGGATAATCCCTTCTCACAGGAAGAGTCTCTATTGCTTGTCTTTGTACTTACCAAACCCTACTTTGGCTAGCACGGTCACCGGATCTCTCACCAATTGAAAACCTTTGGAGCATTATGGGCAGGGCCCCCAACTAGCTTTGGATATTGGTAATCCAATGCACCAGTTGCACAGAATTTGGCACTATAACCCTCTGGAGTCTCCCCCCATGAACTATGGACCTTGCCATTGATGGTGAGGCTTGCTTGCCTCAGCGATACAGATAGCTGTACCGTAGGTACAACCACAACGGAGGAGTATCTGTTGAGAGGCCAGACAAATGTGTGGTTCCTGAAGAATGGGCAGCAGCCTTTTCAGTAGTTGCAGGAGCAACAGTCTGCATGATTGACTGATCTGGCCTTGCAACTCTGACCAAAACAGCCTTGCTGTGCTGGTACTGTGAACGGCTGAAAGCAAGGGGAAACTACAGCCGTAATTTTTCCAGAGGGCATGCAGGTTTACTGTATGATTAAATGATATTGGCATCCTCTTGGGTAAAATATTCCAGAGGTAAAATAGTCCCCCATTCAGATCTCCAGGCGGGGACTACTCAAGAGGATGTCGTTATCAGGAGAAAGAAAACTGGCGTTCTACGGAGCGGAGCGTGGAATGTCAGATCCCTTAATCGGGCAGGTAGGTTAGAAAATTTAAAAAGGGAAATGGATAGGTTAAAGTTAGATATAGTGGGAATTAGTGAAGTTCAGTGGCAGGAGAAACAAAACTTCTGGTCAGATGACTACAGGGTTATAAACACAAAGTTAAATAGGGGTAATGTAGGAGTAGGTTTAATAATGAATAGGAAAATAGGAATGCGGGTAAGCTACTACACACAGCATAGTGAACACATTATTGTGGCCAAGACAGATACGAAGCCCACACCTACTACAGTAGTACAAGTTTATATGCCAACTAGCTCTGTAGATGATGAAGAAATTGAAGAAATGTATGATGAAATAAAAGAAATTATTCAGATAGTGAAGGGAGACGAAAATTTAATAGTCATGGGTGACTGGAATTCGAGTGTAGGAAAAGCAAGAGAAGGAAATGTAGTAGGTGAATATGGAATGGGGGTAAGGATGAAAGAGGAACCCGCCTCGTAGAATTCTGCACATAGCATAACTTAATCACAGCTAACACTTGGTTCAAGAATCATAAAAGAAGGTTCTATACATGGAAGAAGCCTGGAGATACTGAAAGATTTCAGACAGATTATATAATGGTAAGACAGAGATTTAGGAACCAGGTTTTAAATTGTAAGACATTTCCAGGGGTGGATGTAGACTCTGACCACAATCTATCGATTATGAACTGTAGATTAAAACTGAAGAAACTGCAAAAAGGTGGGAATTTAAGAAGATGGGACCTGGATAAACTGACAGAGGCAGAGGTTGCAAAGAGTTTCAGTGAGAGCATTAGGGAACGATTGACAACAATGTAGGAAAGAATAGGTAGCTTCGAGAGATGAAAAAGTGAAGGCAGCAGAGAAATAAGTAGGTTATAATGCCAGGGCTAATAGAAATCCTAGGGTAACAGAAGAGATATGAATTTAATTGATGAAAGGAGAAAATACAAAAATGCAGTAAATGAAGCAGGCAAAAAAGGAATACAAACGTCTCAAAAATAAGATCAACTGGAAGTCCAAAATGGCTAAAGAGGGATGGCTAGAGGACAAATGTATGGATGTAGAGCATATATGATTAGGGGTAAGATAGATACTGCCTACAGGAAAACTAAAGAGACCTTTGGAGAAAAGAGAACCACTTGCAAGAATATCAAGAGCTCAGATGGAAACTCAGTTCTACACAAAGAAGAGAAAGCAGAAAGGTGTAAAGAGTATACAGAGAGTCTTTACAAGGGTGATGTTCTTGAGGTCAATATTATGGAAATGGAAGAGGATGTAGATGAAGATGAAATGGGAGATATGATACTATGTGAAGAGTTTGACAGAGCACTAAAAGACCTAAGCCAAAACAAGGCCCCAGGAGTAGACAACATTCCATTAGAACTACTGAAAGCCTTGGGAGAGCCAGTCCTGACAAAACTCTTCCATCTGGTGAGAAAAATGTAAGAGACAAGCAAAATATCCTCAGACTTCAAGAAGAATATAATAATTCCAATCCCAAAGAAAGCAGGTGTTGACAGATGTGAAAATTACCAAATTAACAGTTAAATAATCCATGGCTGCAAAATACTAACACAAATTCTTTACAGACAAATGGAAAAACTGGTAGAGGCTGACCTCGGGGAAGATCAGTTTGGATTCTGTAGAAATGTTGGAACACGTGAGGCAATACTGACCCTACGCACTATCTTAGAAAATAGATTAAGGAAAGGCAAACCTATGTTTCTAGCATTTGTAGTCTTAGAGAAAGCTTTTGACAATATTGACTGGAATACTCTCTTTCAAATTTTGATGGTGGCAGGAACAAAATACAGGGAGTGAAAGGCTATTTACAATTTGTACAGAAACCAGATGGCAGTTATAAGAGTCGAGGGGCATGAAAGGGAAGCAGAGGTTGGGAAGGGAGTGAGACAGGGTTGTAGCCTATCACCGATGTTATTCACTCTGTGTATTGAGCAAGCAGTAAAGGAAACAAAAGAAAAATTTGGAGTAGGAATTAAAATCCATGGAGAAGAAATAAAAACTTTGAGGTTTGCCGATGACATTGTAATTCTGTCAGAGACAGCAAAGGGCCTGGAAGAGCAGCTGAACGGAATTGACAGTGTCTTGAAAGGAGGATATAAGATGAGCGTCAACAAAAGCAAAACAAGGATAATGGAATGTGGTCGAATTAAATCAGGTGATGCTGCGGGAATTAGATTAGGAAATGAGGAGCTTAAGGTAGTAAATGAGTTTTGCTATCTGGGGAGCAAAATAACTGATGGTAGAGTAGAGATGTCGAAATAGAGATGATATGAAATGTTGACTGGCAATGGCAAGGAAAGCGTTTCTGAAAAAGAGAAATTTCTTAATATAGAGTACAGATTTAAGTGTCAGGAAGTCATTTCTGAAAGTATTTGTATGGAGTGTAGCCATGTATGGAAGTGAAACGTGGATGATAAATAGTTTGGACGAGAAGAGAATAGAAGCATTCGAAATGTGGTGCTACAGAAGAATGCTGAAGATTAGATGGATAGATCACATAACTAATGAGGAGATATTGAATAGGATTGGGGAGAAGAGAAGTTTGTGGCACAACTTGACCAGAAGAAGGGATCGGTTGGTAGGACATGTTCTGAGGCATCAAGGGATCACCAATTTAGTATTGGAGGGCAGCATGGATGATAAAAATCGTAGAGGGAGACCAAGAGATGAATAAACTAAACAGATTCAGAAGGATGTAGGTTGCAGTAGGTACTGGGAGATGAAGAAGCTTGCACAGGATAGAGTAGCATGGAAAGCTGCATCAAACTAGTCTCTGGGGTGAAGACCACAACAACAACAACAACAACAACAACAACAACCACTCTGGAGGACATCCAACAACTCTATCAATCAGCGCCAACCCAAATAACTGCTTGCATAAGGGCCACTGGTAGAACACCTTGTCACTGACTTGCTCAGTTTGTGAAGCTCTTTCTCTTGAATAAATCATCCAATTTTTTCTGAAATTGTACTCATTTGTTCATCTGTACATGAATATCACATCTACCAATTTCCATCTCATTAGGATAATTCTTTCATAGTGCATTGATTCTTTCTGTCTTAGAGTGTACTTCATAGATACTTAATAGTTACAAAACTAAGTTTGAAAATCTGATCACTTTCAAATTCCCCATTTCACAATATGTAGATAGTGGAAACAACGAGGTCTGACATGTATGTTCTGCGGGAGCCCCTAACATCTCCTTCAATGTTGACAGTGAGGCAGATCCATTAAGCACTAGTCAACCCTCCTAATCTATCACTTCCTTACAGCTGTTGTTGTAGTTGGGCAAAAATGGTACATGACGTCACAATTACAAGAGTGGTTGATGACAGCATGTCCTTTGCTTTGTGTATGTACCACGAAGCGGGAGATTTAAACTGATCCAAACTTTACAATTTTATATTACACCCAATTCTGCCTGCTGTATGTGAAGTTGAGTGAGTCACATGTATAAGAAATAGAACAGGACACAAAATTAAACTGTATGTGACATTCTGAGGTTTGCCCTGTGACTGCTCCACACTGGGATCTTAAACAAAAATTTATTTACTAATTCTCCTCTACAATCCTTAGAAGCCTGTAATAGAAATTGTGAAACACACTGTATACCTGTCTTGCAAGTGCAGGCAGAATGCCTAACTTGTGGGAGGGGCCTCTAAAGATGGCTATAGGTGAAAACCACATTTCTTTCACTGCCTACTGTTTCACAATCAATACTGTTTACACTGGCAATGAGTTACCACACAAACTCATGCTACATGCCATTAATAACATTACGTAAAACAAGATACAGACTTGTTTCTCTCAAAAATTAGCAATTATGCAAGTAGCAACAGCTGTTGAATTTAGCTGTTTGAGGGGCTCGCAAATATGTTACGTCCACTGCAAATTTGCGACAACAAGCTCAACCAAAAACTTGAACATTTTAGCCTATTCACTGGCTCCTATTAATGTTCTTCATTAATTACTGCTGTTAAGTCCCTTTGTTGCATATAAGTGAATATTATGTTTTTCATTTGTTTTCTTTTTCAAAACTAAGACACATGTAATTTAACATTCTTAACAACTTCACCTGCTTCTGTCTCTACAACATGGTTAATTGTAACTGCTGTGCCACACACCAAAAGAACTTACTATGCTTGATGAATGTGATGTTGAGTCATTCACCTGTATAAGAAAGAGAAGAGGATGCAAAATTAAACAGTGTGTGACTTTCTGTGATTCGCCCCATGACAATTTTTTTTTGTCATTCTAGTATCTACTTCTTTTTATTAAATATGTGCAAACATATTATTCATCACCGATTCTTTCCACAAAAAATAGTATGTTGATCGACATCATCAAATTCCCTGGACAGATGATACAAAATATTAATAGGTGATATTGCCACGAGCTGTGCCATAGGCAGTGTGAAGTTATAGATAGCACCCCGCTAGCCTTCTGCAGATCACCAATTCCAATCCAGTTACCACTAAATATTTGTTATGTAGTATTCATAATTTCTACAAGGTTCTTGAAATATATTGTGTTTGTTATGTTCACATATAATGAAATAGTTGATGTTTGTATAAGCAACAGCACTCTCCGTATCAGTGTGTTGGTACTTATAGATGGCCGTGCTTTCTGATTTGGACTCAACTGTGATTTTTACATGACCCTGTTTGGTGGAGATGTTGGTTATTTCAAAACATCTGTATCTTCTGGCTTCAATTAGGCAACATAAAAGGTGTTGTCTTGATGAACAAATCTACATCTACATCCATACTCCGCAAGCCACCTGACGGTGTGTGGCGGAGGGTACCTTCAGTACCTCTATCGGTTCTCCCTTCTATTCCAGTCTCGTATTGTTCGTGGAAAGAAGGATTGTCGGTATGCCTCTGTGTGGGCTCTAATCTCTCTGATTTTATCCTCATGGTCTTTTCGCAAGATATACGTAGGAGGGAGCAATATACTGCTTGACTCTTCGGTGAAGGTATGTTCTCGAAACTTTGACAAAAGCCCGTACCAAGCTACTGAGCGTCTCTCCTGCAGAGTCTTCCACTGGAGTTTATCTATCATCTCCGTAATGCTTTCGCGATTACTAAATGATCCTGTAACAAAGCGCGCTGCTCTCCGTTGGATCTTCTATATGTCTTGCATCAACCCTATCTGGTACGGATCCCACACTGCTGAGCAGTATTCAAGCAGTGGGCGAACAAGCTTACTGTAACCTACTTACTTTGTTTTCGGATTGCATTTCCTTAGGATTCTTCCAATGAATCTCAGTCTGGCATCTGCTTTACCGACAATCAACATTATATGATCATTCCATTTTAAATCACTCCTAATGCGTACTCCCAGATAATTTATGGTATTAACTGCTTCCAGTTGCTGACCCGCTATTTTGTAGCTAAATGATAAAGGATCTATCTTTCTGTGTATTCGCAGCACATTACACTTGTCTACATTGAGATTCAGTTGCCATTCCCTGCACCATGCGTCAATTCGCTGCAGATCCTCCTGCATTTCAGTACAATTTTCCATTGTTACAACCTCTCGATACACCACAGCATCATCTGCAAAAAGCCTCAGTGAACTTCCGATGTCATCCACCAGGTCATTTATGTAAATTGTGAATAGCAACGGTCCTATGACACTCCCCTGCGGCACACCTGAAATTACTCTTACTTCGGAAGACTTCTCTCCATTGAGAATAACATGCTGCGTCCTGTTATCTAGGAACTCCTCAATCCAATCACACAATTGGTCTGATAGTCCATATGCTCTTACTTTGTTCATTAAACGACTGTGGGGAACTGTATCGAACGCCTTGCGAAAGTCAAGAAACATGGCATCTACCTGTGAACCCGTGTCTATGGCCCTCTGAGTCTCGTGGACGAATAGCGCGAGCTGGGTTTCACATGACCGTCTCTTTCGAAACAAATTTAAAGGCATTACGCCTACTATACTTTCTCCACGGTACTCCGGACGACCTGTCCGGTTTCAAACTAAAAGAACCAAGTTTATTAGTACAAGCAATTCTAACTCTTTCCAAAGCTCCTTGGTCTTCAAAAATTTTCTTATTGGCCCTATCATCTAAGGTTAGTCTTTCAATCCTTACATTAACTCTATACACATATGTAACAATTTTATTAATAATGACAGGAGCATACTTATTTGAAAAAAACTTAAACTCATCGGACATATCGTAATGATTAAAAGTACTAAAGTTCTTTGCAAGATCGTCAAACTTTTCTTGGGTGCCCATTTTCCCATATTCGAATCTGCATCCATCAGCTTGTGTGTATTCAGTACGCCATTTACACATACGACCGAAATAGGGCCTAGTCAGAGTCTGGCGACGGCGGCGTATCCAACGCCTCGGGCATGCACGGCGATACCGATTCTTCGTCCTCATCCGACGATACATATATGACCTCAACCTCCTCATCCACGTCCGACGCCATCTCCTGCTTTACATTCATACAATGTAAAATATGGCAATCGGCATGAACAACACGTAGACGAGATATAAGTGCTTCGTCTCCAATATTAAATTCGTTGGACACAAATATGACAAGCCCTCTATGCTTTATTACCATTCCTGGTTTGTTTTTTACGTTTACAGTAACTAGTCGGCCTTCCACTATATGTTTCAAAATAGAAGCAAATGGACGCCAACACAACCAATCAAACTCTTCAAATAAAATGACTTGATGTATACGCGGATCGTAGCCACCAAATCCGAATTCGGAACAAAATGGCATGTATACGTGTTGCTTCCTTGAAATTACTTTCTCGACTAATGTCGACTTGCCAATATTTGTGTCGCCATACAAATATAATTGCTTTTCCCTTCCCGCTTTGGACCGAAAGGCCTCATTGTACCACCGTACGATGCGACCCGCCCAGCCATTGTACTTCAGATGGCACTCCGTAAATGCACGAACCACACACTTCTTTGCCTGAAATGATTCGAAATATTTTTCGATAAAACGTACACGGGACCAATTGTTCACAAGAAAGGGATCCGTATAATCAATATATTACGTACGTTCCGCCCAACGGCGCAAACGAACATTAAATGACAGTGCCGATTCATTGCAATTACATATAGGTTCCGAGTCGGCCTTCGTAATATATGCTAAAGCACTTTTCCTACTACGACATTTTTGGACATCAAAAACACCATTAATTGAGCCAAACATAAATTCAAGACCAGACCTAACTTCCGACAACAATTTAGCTTCGGCCAATTTAAGATATGCATGTATATGAGTACTATTACCTTTAGCAAACAGCTCCTCAGCAACACAATACTCAATAAGATTCCAAATAGCCAAATAGCCATATATCTATCGTCGGATGAGGACGAAGAATCGGTATCGCCGTGCACGTCCGAGGCGTTGGATACGCCACCGTCGCCCGACTCTGACGAGGCCCTATTTCGGTCGTATGTGTAAATGGCGTACTGAATACACACAAGCTGATGGATGCAGATTCGAATATGGGAAAATGGGCACCCAAGAAAAGTTTGACGATCTTGCAAAGAACTTTAGTACTTTTAATCATTACGATATATCCGATGAGATTAAGTTTTTTTCGAATAAGTATGCTGCTGTCATTATTAATAAAATTGTTACATATGTGTATAGAGTTAATGTAAGGATTGAAAGACTAACCTTAGATGATAGGGCCAATAAGAAAATTTTTGAAGACCAAGGAGCTTTGGAAAGAGTTAGAATTGCTTGTACTAATAAACTTGGTTCTTTTAGTTTGAAACCGGACAGGTCGTCCAGAGTACCTTGGAGTAAGTATAGTAGGCATAATGCCTTTAAATTTGTTACTTATTGCAAACCAGAGACTAGTGCAGATATTGACAAAGTCAAGTCATGGGTTGATCTTGAAAATCAGTGTAAATGTAAGAATAAAATATTTCAGGGTACTAATCCTGCCCAGTGGTTGTCTAGGTTATTTTATCTTTTGGACATTGCAGGATGGCGTCCCGCTGTGGGATACAGAAGAGGCATGTATGAAGATTATGAAGATGCTTCCAGTTGTGTACAACAGACCGAAGCCGAAGAACATAACTCAAATTCTAATTCAGAGAAAACACTACACAACTTGGATCAGACGACGGATGGGACGTGCCGATGTCGCGCCTGCCAGCTTACCTATTCGGAGATGGAGAGGCATCCACGGCGGTGGCCCCAGTGGGGGCCCCTTTAGAAAGTCACGCGAGCCCACCTAGTATTACTTGTGGGCCGCGTCCGCGTTTTCGCGATTGCGTCATCCGTTGAAGTCCGCCAGCAGGTTTAGACGTGCCGGACAGGCTTGGACACGTTCCAGATGCTACAGCCACACCTAGTAGGGGTCCGTATAAAAGGCGCAGCGAGGTGTTCCTCATCACAGTCGATGCTTTCTCTGTTGGAGGCAAACGTCATTTTATTGATACCATTTTGGCTATTTGGAATCTTATTGAGTATTGTGTTGCTGAGGAGCTATTTGCTAAAGGTAATAGTACTCATATACATGCATATCTTAAATTGGCCGAAGCTAAATTGTTGTAGGAAGTTAGGTCCGGTCTTGAATTTATGTTTGGCTCAATTAATGGTGCTTTTGATGTCCAAAAATGTCGTAGTAGGAAAAGTGCTTTAGCATATATTACGAAGGCCGACTCGGAACCTACATGTAATTGCAATGAATCGGCACTGTCCTTTAATGTTCGTTTGCGCCGTTGGGCGGAACGTACGGAATATATTGATTATACGGATCCCTTTCTTGTGAACAATTGGTCCCGTGTACGTTTTATCGAAAAATATTTCGAATCATTTCAGGCAAAGAAGTGTGTGGTTCGTGCATTTACGGAGTGCCATGAGAAGTACAATGGCTGGGCGGGTCGTGTCGTACGGTGGTACAATGAGGCCTTTCGGTCCAAAGCGGTAAGGAAAAAGCAATTATATTTGTATGGCGACACAAATATTGGCAAGTCGACATTAGTCGAGAAAGTAATTTCAAGGAAGCAACACGTATACATGCCATTTTGTTCCGAATTCGGATTTGGTGGCTACGATCCGCGTATACATCAAGTCATTTTATTTGAAGAGTTTGATTGGTTGCGTTGGCGTCCATTTGCTTCTATTTTGAAACGTATAGTGGAAGGCCGACCAGTTACTGTAAACGTAAAAAACAAACCAGGAATGGTAATAAAGCATAGAGGGCTTGTCATATTTGTGTCCAATGAATTTAATATTGGAGACGAAGCACTTATATCTCGTCTACGTGTTGTTCATGCCGATTGCCATATTTTACATTGTATGAATGTAAAGCAGGAGATGGCGTCGGACCCGTCGGACGTGGATGAGGAGGTTGAGGCCATATATGTATCGTCGGATGAGGACGAAGAATCGGTATTGCCGTGCACGTCCGAGGCGTTGGATACGCCGCCGTCGCCCGACTCTGACTAGGCCCTATTTCGGTCGTATGTGTAAATGGCGTACTGAATACACACAAGCTGATGGATGCAGATTCGAATATGGGAAAATGGGCACCCAAGAAAAGTTTGACGATCTTGCAAAGAACTTTAGTACTTTTAATCATTACGATATATCCGATGAGATTAAGTTTTTTTCGAATAAGTATGCTGCTGTCATTATTAATAAAATTGTTACATATGTGTATAGAGTTAATGTAAGGATTGAAAGACTAACCTTAGATGATAGGGCCAATAAGAAAATTTTTGAAGACCAAGGAGCTTTGGAAAGAGTTAGAATTGCTTGTACTAATAAACTTGGTTCTTTTAGTTTGAAACCGGACAGGTCGTCCGGAGTACCTTGGAGAAAGTATAGTAGGCGTAATGCCTTTAAATTTGTTACTTATTGCAAACCAGAGACTAGTGCAGATATTGACAAAGTCAAGTCATGGGTTGATCTTGAAAATCAGTGTAAATGTAAGAATAAAATATTTCAGGGTACTAATCCTCATTACATTGGTGTTCAAGTTGCTGGTGATGAACCTGCTAAAAATGATGTTGTCCAAAGTGAGGTTAAATATGTAACATTTAATGTACGTAATCGAGTGTATATGACATTTTGTAAAAGGAAGGGAACGGTCACTTTTTGAATAAAGTTTATTGTTTACAGCTCATGTCTGCATTGGAATTTTTTTATGCCAACTGGGATCATATAAGGAATTATCCTGACGATCTCCATCTTGCATTCCTGGTTCCTACTACACAGCAACGTATCGACGAGCTCGCCATTACATTTTATGGAAATAAAATTAATTATGCAGCTGCAGTAGTTGTGTTGGAAGAATTGTGGTATTATAAGCCTAACTTGGAACAATTGATTGCACAATTCAGGGACGCTTACCGAGAATATGTATTTATGCCAAACGGTATAAGATGTGCCAATCCTTACTTTGATTGGTAATGCAATTGGGACAATGAGCAACAAAGGTTCATGCTAAGTTGCTGTAATTTTGCGATTCAACAATTTTAAAAGTTTGAAAAGCTGAGGTCTGCCATACAGTTCTAAAACTTTACGTGCTTCCAGTCTTCCTTGTTGGTTGATTGAAGGTTTGAAGCCGTCGATCGAGGAGGTGGCGACAGTCACTCATTGTCGGCCGTCGCTGTTGCAGAAGCTGGATGTTGGCGCGCCTTCTTCTCGACACAGTCACCAGGCGAAACGGGCTCTTGATGTGCCCCAGCTAATGCTTCCCGTCCGCGACACCATGTCAGAAACTATCATCGCAGGTCGAGCGCAATTACATGCTGCCAACCCTCGAAAGCGCGGCAACTCGCGGGAGCTTCACACAACACACCTGCTCCACCGCACTACTCCCGCCAGACTCTCTCTGCCCGCGCTCCACGCGACAGAGTTAACCCTACCAAAGATCCTAAACACTCTGGTTCTCCACACGACCTATCGACGTATCCGTTCGATAGCATAGTTTTCCCTAGGCAAGACCCAGCGTAAAAATACAAATAATATTTACGAAACAAACCAACATAAATGCATATATATATATATATATATATATATATATATATATATATATATATATATTTAAAAAGAAAGATGATGAGACTTACCAAACAAAAGCGCTGGCAGGTCGATAGACACACAAACAAACACAAACATACACACAAAAATCTAGCTTTCGCAACCAACGGTTGCCTCGTCAGGAAAGAGGGAAGGAGAAGGAAAGACAAAAGGATATGGGTTTTAAGGGAGAGGGTAAGGAGTCATTCCAATCCCGGGAGCGGAAAGACTTACCTTAGGGGGAAAAAAGGACAGGTATACACTCGCACACACACACATATCCATCCGCATATACACAGACACAAGCAGACATTTGTAAAGGCAAAGAGTTTGGGCAGAGATGTCAGTCGGGACAGAAGTACAGAGGCAAAGATGATGTTGAAAGACAGGTGACATATGAGCGGCGGCAGATTGAAATTAGAAATTAGCGGAGATTGAGGCCTGGCGGATAGCGAGAAGAGAGGATATGCTGAAGGGCAAGTTCCCATCTCCGGAGTTCAGACAGGTTGGTGTTAGTGGGAAGTATCCAGATAACCCAGACAGTGTAACACTGTGCCAAGATGTGCTGGCCGTGCACCAAGGCATGTTTAGCCACAGGGTGATCCTCATTACCAACAAACACTGTCTGCCTGTGTCCATTCATGCGAATGGACAGTTTGTTGCTGGTCATTCCCACATAGAACGCTTCACAGTGTAGGCAGGTCAGTTGGTAAATCACGTGGGTGCTTTCACACGTGGCTCTGCCTTTGATCGTGTACACCTTCCGGGTTACAGGACTGGAATAGGTGGTGGTGGGAGGGTGCATGGGACAGGTTTTACACCGGGGGCGGTTACAGGGGTAGGAGCCAGATGGTAGGGAAGGTGGTTTGGGGATTTCATGGGGATGAACTAAGAGGTTACGAAGGTTAGGTGGACGGCGGAAAGACACTCTTGGTGGAGTGGGGAGGATTTCATGAAGGATGGATCTCATTTCAGGGCAGGATTTGAGGAAGTCGTATCCCTGCTGGAGAGTCACATTCAGAATCTGCTCCAGTCCCGGAAAGTATCCTGTCACAAGTGGGGCACTTTTGGGGTTCTTCTGTGGAAGGTTCCGGTTTTGAGGAGATGAGGAAGTGGCTCTGGTTATTTGCTTCTGTACCAGGTCATCAGACAATTGTTAGCTTCATTTCCATAATCTGCCACCACCAAACCACCCTTTTAATACATCCTCACGTAGTTTTTTCGAAATTTTCCCGTATTTCTCCACCCTTTAACGTGTTTTGGCGGCAACACAACCACCTAACCTTTATGCACATCATTATCTACCTACACAAGTTCACCATAGGATCAACATAGCCCAGCTCTAACCAACCCTTTTTCGCCTTTTTTCACACCAGATCTCCATTTGATTTCTAGTTTTACCTTTATCTCTCCCCATATATTTTTATATTTATTTTCATTTTCATTTCAGCCTCATGTTCCACTTTCCACCTTCTAGTACCATGTCACCCTCACAACACCTCCACAACGACCCCATTAAGTTTTATTTACATTCCCTCCGCAAACATGCCTTCGCCCTAGCCAGATTACACTCCCATATTTTATTTTCTCAGGCTTGTCTGACAATGGCATCACCCCCAAAGGCCTCACTCTTAAAGTTCCCATCTCTGGCTGCAACCCTTCTTTCCATCAGTCCCTATACCAGTTCCAAACCGAACAATCCATTGCCCTCACCCACCTAGTCCTTCACCTACACATCCACTCAGCCAATCAACACACCCATCAACTCCTGTCCCTAATAAAAGTCCTCAATCTTTCCTCTCCCACATCCACACCAGTTGTTCAGAGCATCCTCCTACAGGCCAACCGCAAATTAGAACAGCATGCCACCCTCCACCTTAAAAAACTATCCAATCTCCTGGTTTCCCACCTCCGGAAAGTCAACTCACTCACCCTTCACAACCATTCCAGCAAACCTCAACCTCCTCTCATTGCACACAAACCTAGTCTCTCCCATCTACTCAATCTCCCACTTCCAGCTCCACTCCCTCCAAAACCTCAAAATTCCAATCAACACACTCTGGAACCACAACACCCCAACTCAGTAGTTAACCTCTCCTCCAAACCTCTCTCCCAATCCGAAACCTCTGTCCTATCCAAAGGCCTCACCTTCAGCCCCACTCCCAGATTTAACCAAACAGCCCTTGTCAAAGATTTACTGTCCTACACCCGTACTCTCTGCTGGAAATATCACTTTGCCACGAAGAAAAATGATCCTAATCCTACTCCTAATGATCCAACTCCCCAAGATACTATCCAAATTGAACCATGCCTGGAACAGTTCCGTCCTCCGTCACAGCGGGACCCACCTCCTCTTCCTCAAAATCACCCTCTCCTAACCTTCCAGGAATTTCTGACTTCCAGCCTTGCCTCTCAATCCTTCTTAAAAAACCTTAATCCTACTCCCAACATCACCACTGCTGAAGCCCAGGCTATCCGTGATCTGAAGGCTGACCAATCCATCGTCATTCTTCCGGCAGACAAGGGTTCCACGACTGTGGTACTTGATCGTCGGGAGTATGTGGCTGAGGGACTGCGTCAGCTTTCAGACAACACTACTTACAAAGTTTGCCATGGTAATCCCATTCCTGATGTCCAGGCGGAGCTTCAAGGAATCCTCAGAACCTTAGGCCCCCTACAAAACCTATCACCTGACTCCATCAACCTCCTGACCCCACCAACACCCCGCACCCCTACCTTCTACCTTCTTCCCAAAATTCACAAACCCAATCATCCCGGCCGTCCCATTGTAGCTGGTTACCAAGCCCCCACAGAACGCATCTCTGCCTACGTAGATCAACACCTTCAACCCATTACATGCAGTCTCCCATCCTTCATCAAAGACACCAACCACTTTCTCAAACGCCTGGAATCCCTACCCAGTCTGTTACCCCCGGAAACCATCCTTGTAACCATTGATGCCACTTCCTTATACACAAATATTCCGCATGTCCAGGGCCTCGCTGCGATGGAGCACTTCCTTTCACGCCGATCACCTGCCGCCCTACCTAAAACCTCTTTCCTCATCACCTGACCCACAACTTCTTCACTTTTGAAGGCCAGACATACCAACAATTAAAGGGAACAGCCATGGGTACCAGGATGGCCCCCTCGTACGCCAACCTATTCATGGGTCGCTTAGAGGAAGCCTTCTTGGTTACCCAGGCCTGCCAACCCAAAGTTTGGTACAGATTTATTGATGACATTTTCATGATCTGGACTCACAGTGAAGAAAAACTCCAGAATTTCCTCTCCAACCTCAACTCCTTTGGTTCCATCAGATTCACCTGGTCCTACTCTAAATCCCATGCCACTTTCCTTGACGTTGACCTCCACCTGTCCAATGGCCAGCTTCACACGTCTGTCCACATCAAACCCACCAACAAGCAACAGTACCTCCATTATGACAGCTGCCACCCATTCCACATCAAACGGTCCCTTCCCTACAGCCTAGGTCTTCGTGGCAAACGAATCTGCTCCAGTCCGGAATCCTTGAATCATTACACCAACAACCTGAAAACAGCTTTTGCATCCCGTAACTACCCTCCCGACCTGGTACAGAAGCAAATAACCAGAGCCACTTCCTCATCTCCTCAAACCCGGAACCTTCCACAGAAGAACCCCAAAAGTGCCCCACTTGTGACAGGATACTTTCCGGGACTGGATCAGATTCTGAATGTGACTCTCCAGCAGGGATACGACTTCCTCAAATCCTGCCCTGAAATGAGATCCATCCTTCATGAAATCCTCCCCACTCCACCAAGAGTGTCTTTCCGCCGTCCACCTAACCTTCGTAACCTCTTAGTTCATCCCCATGAAATCCCCAAACCACCTTCCCTACCATCTGGCTCCTACCCCTGTAACCGCCCCCGGTGTAAAACCTGTCCCATGCACCCTCCCACCACCACCTATTCCAGTCCTGTAACCCGGAAGGTGTACACGATCAAAGGCAGAGCCACGTGTGAAAGCACCCACGTGATTTACCAACTGACCTGCCTACACTGTGAAGCGTTCTATGTGGGAATGACCAGCAACAAACTGTCCATTCGCATGAATGGACACAGGCAGACAGTGTTTGTTGGTAATGAGGATCACCCTGTGGCTAAACATGCCTTGGTGCACGGCCAGCACATCTTGGCACAGTGTTACACCGTCCGGGTTATCTGGATACTTCCCACTAACACCAACCTGTCTGAACTCCGGAGATGGGAACTTGCCCTTCAGCATATCCTCTCTTCTCGCTATCCGCCAGGCCTCAATCTCCGCTAATTTCTAATTTCAATCTGCCGCCGCTCATATGTCACCTGTCTTTCAACATCATCTTTGCCTCTGTACTTCTGTCCCGACTGACATCTCTGCCCAAACTCTTTGCCTTTACAAATGTCTGCTTGTGTCTGTGTATATGCGGATGGATATGTGTGTGTGTGCGAGTGTATACCTGTCCTTTTTTCCCCCTAAGGTAAGTCTTTCCGCTCCCGGGATTGGAATGACTCCTTACCCTCTCCCTTAAAACCCATATCCTTTTGTCTTTCCTTCTCCTTCCCTCTTCCTGACGAGGCAACCGTTGGTTGCGAAAGCTAGATTTTTGTGTGTATGTTTGTGTGTCTATCGACCTGCCAGCGCTTTTGTTTGGTAAGTCTCATCATCTTTCTTTTTAAATATATTTTTCCCACGTGGAATGTTTCCCTCTATTATATATATATATATATATATATATATATATATATATATATATATATATATATATATATATATATATATATATATATATATATATATACAAACAGTAAAACAAATATTTAAAGACACAGAAAGGTCATATGTTCAGGTAACAAAAATAGGAAAAAATTATAGTACAATAGATGGAAATAGGAGGATATGCATTTCCGGCGTTACACGATCTCCCGTGTGGCGGAAACTCCCCACACAGCTGTGACTCATGCAGTGTCAGAACGTGCGGAGGCTCTCACTCGAGCTGATCCACGGATCACAGCCAGATACCTCGCTCCACAACTGTGCGTCTGTGTTCGTGGTGCCTACTGGAGACAATGGTCAGGACCCAACAAAATGGCTGAAAGGAGTCAACTAATTCACCAAGTATAACAGATGGGATGGCGTCAGATGTTTGTCATTCATATACTTTCATGTGGGTGGCACAGGCCAACTGCAATTCAAGAACAACAAAGAGCAGCTCATTGGTTGGGACAAATTCCAGGCCTAACTGAAGAAAACATTCCATAATAATCAGCAGCAGGTCCACTTAGTGGAAGAATAATTGAAGAATGGGGTCCAATTCATGAATAAATGACTCAATCGTACATAAAAAATATTTTGGCTTTATGCCACACAGTGAAAGCGAATATGACAGAAGCTAACAAAACAGATTATGTATTGAGCTTTTCTGGTAAAGCATGTCACAACAATCAATGATTTCAACTAATGTTACCAGTGCATGAAGAAAACGCACAAGAGAAGACTCGGACGAAAGAAGTATGATCGCCATCTCAATGTGGTCCCCATGGCAGTTGTGGAAGCCCATCATGACCTCACCTCTCTGACACACCAGGTAATGATACATACAGCAGTTTATGGCACCCAGGAATGTTGCACAAAGTGCACGAGGGATAGCAGCTATGAACATGAACCCCATACTTCAAAAAAAGAATGTTGACAAAGAGATGTACCAATCCTTAGCCCCAATCTCGGGCACTAGTTGAATGCACCATGAAGAATGGACTCTACCAACTTGGATTATGGCATATCCTTCAAATGACAACCCAGCATTTCTACAATCTTGAGTACAACCAACTCCTCTGCCAAGTACAATGCCCTGTAGAAGAGACACCTGGTGGTCAGAGTACAACACACTGGTATGTCTTCACTGTGGGCACCCTGGAGTCATTGTATGCTAGTGCAGAGAAATAAGACTAGCATGTGATGATTATTGTGCCTTGATAAGTCAAGTATCAAAAGAGTTCTATTCACACTAGTCAACTGCAGATGATTAGAGTCAACTTGTGAGATGATGCCAGTTGTTGTACACGGGGAAAAGTCACCCATCAGATGCTGACAGCCGTTCCCTTTTGCCATACACAGGTACCAACCACTCACCTAGAATGTGATCTCATAAAAGCTACGTGAAGCAACCATGTATGGAGGTGAGGCTGTCACAGACACAAATCCTCCTTGGTTGGCAATCATCACAGTGTAAGGAAACCACAGCGACATAGTCACTGACGACCAACCTGTTTGGGCACTGTTCGGCTCCAAGGCTTCTTTTTCTGCAATGTTGAATGCTTGTTATCATCAGCAACAGAGGACAATATTCCATGATACAAAAGCAATTGTGCTGATGGTTGCAAGTGGGAAATACATCCAAATGATGTACTGCAAGAATAACTATCATTTAAGAACAACAGCCCTTTGAAATTTTTTGTTTTAACATAACGTAATCACAATGCTGTTTTCAGATAGGAATTCTTGCAGACATCACACACAGTCAGACTGTGCAAAATCAAAGTTCCACATACACAAAGCTATTCCAACAAGCTCTGGGTGGTTATTTGCTACTGAAGATGACATCCCATTGTGATCAAACTGATGAGCTCCATTCATCAGTCAAGATACTCAGTCAAACTGTGAAGCTCTTGTCAACTACAGAAAGATACTCAGGCCCAAAAAATAAATCTGCATACATCACTAATTGTCACAAGCAAATACAGATGTTCCCTAAATGTAATTGCATTGGAACAGCTAGATTAGACCAGAGTTGGCAGCTGAATGCCACTGGTGGAGAATTGTGCTCTGCTACCACTACAGATGATGAAGTGGACGATGTTATTATCAGACAGCTAATAAGATCTGGCCTGATGAAGGAATAAAGTCTGTGTGTGTAGCCATTCCATGCCCATTTTTGGGTGCTTTCAAACTTGAGTGCAGAAGTGAGAGAACATGTGAACCATATCAAAATAGGACAGAATCCATGAATTAGCTAGCACGTGTATGAGATCACTGGCTGAGTGACACACAACTCATGAGGAAGTGGAGAAAGTGCCACAAGATGTCAGTATTGAACTTTGAGGTAGCACTTTATCCTTCCTGTGGTTCTCATGAGGGGCGAGGATGGCGTGTGGCGTTACTGCATCGACTACTGACACTGAACAAAACCCCGAAAAATAAGATAAACCCATTGCTGCATACTGATACTCTAGACTGCTTGAAAGTAGAAAAGTATTTTTTTAACGATGATCATGCAGACAGGCTGCTGGCAAAATTGAGATTGATGAGGCTGATAGTGAAAAGACTGCCTTCATAATTCCTGATGGCCCCTCTGAGTTTGAAGACATGTCACTTGCACTGTGTTTATGTTTCTGTTCGACCTGCAGGGTTCCACCTGAGTCTGAAAAAGTGCCCCTTCACCACCCAAAAAATAAAAATATTGGGGCACCAAGTGAATGGCAACCGAGTCCCATCCTGATCCCAGTGCTTCATAAAGGGCCTGTGCAGCAAGGCATGTCCCTCGCCAGAATTGCTATGAAGAGACACTAAATTTTCCTGGCATGATGTGGGAGGAAGATGTTTCCTTGCTGATAAGGAGACGCTAACATCTACATTGGTAACACTGTATGACAAAAATATTGAGGCAAACACCGGCAGTTATGAGACGTTGGCAAATACAGTCGAACAAAGATTGTGATACATATTGCCCATCATGACATCTGTGTATGACCAAGCAATGCAAGGTTTCACACTATTCTTTCTGCTCCACGATCACAAAGCTGAAATTACAACAGATACATTGTTACAATTTCAGCAGATACATTGTTACACCCCTCCCATGAACCATGGACCTTGTCGTTGGTGGGGAGGCTTGCGTGCCTCAGCGATACAGATAGCCGTGCCGTAGGTACAACCACAACGGAGGGGTATCTGTTGAGAGGCCAGACAAACGTGTGGTTCCTGAAGAGGGGCAGCAGCCTTTTCAGTAGTTGCAAGGGCAACAGTCTGGATGATTGACTGATCTGGCCTTGTAACAAGAACCAAAACGGCCTTTCTGTGCTGATACTGCGAACGGCTGAAAGCAAGGGGAAACTACGGCCGTAATTTTTCCCAAGGGCATGCAACTTTACTGTATGATTAAATGATGATGGCATCCTCTTGGGTAAAATATTCCAGAGGTAAAATAGTCCCCCATTCGGATCCCCGGGCGGGGACTACTCAAGAGGATGTCGTTATCAGGAGAAAGAAAACTGGCGTTCTACGGATCGGAGTATGGGATGTCAGATCCCTTAATTGGGCAGGTAGGTTAGAAAATTTAAAAAGGGAAATGGATAGGCTAAAGTTAGATATAGTGGGAATTAGTGAAGTTCGGTGGCAGGAGGAACAAGACTTCTGGTCAGGTGACTACAGGGTTATAAACACAAAGTCAAATAGGGGTAATGCAGGAGTAGGTTTAATAATGAATAGGAAAATAGGAATGCAGGTAAGCTACTACAAACAGCATAGTGAACACATTATTGTGGCCAAGATAGATACGAAGCCCACACCTACTACAGCAGTACAAGTTTATATGCCAACTAGCTCTGCAGATGATGAAGGAATTGAAGAAATGTATGATGAAATAAAAGAAATTATTCAGATAGTGAAGGGCGACAAAAATTTAATAGTCATGGGTGACTGGAATTCGAGTGTAGGAAAAGGTAGAGAAGGAAACATAGTAGGTGAATATGGATTGGGGCTAAGAAATGAAAGTGGAAACCGCCTGGTAGAATTTTGCACAGAGCACAACTTAATCATAGCTAACACTTGGTTTAAGAATCATGATAGAACGTTGTATACATGGAAGAACCCTGGAGATACTAAAAGGTATCAGATAGATTATATAATGGTAAGACAGAGATTTAGGAACCAGGTTTTAAGTTGTAAGACATTTCCAGGGGCAGATGTGGACTCTGACCACAATCTATTGGTTATGACCTGTAGATTAAAACTGAAGAAACTGCAAAAAGGTGGGAATTTAAGGAGATGGGATCTGGATAAACTGAAAGAACCTGAGGTTGAAGAGAGTTTCAGGGAGAGCATAAGGGAACAATTGACAGGAATGGGGGAAAGAAATACAGTACAAGAAGAATGGGTAGCTTTGAAGGTTGAAGTAGTGAAGGCAGCAGAGGATCAAGTAGGTAAAAAGACGAGGGCTAGTAGAAATCCTTGGGTAACAGAAGAAATATTGAATTTAATTGATGAAAGGAGAAAATATAAAAATGCAGTAAATGAAGCAGGCAAAAAGGAATACAACCGTCTCAAAAATGAGATCGACAGGAAGTGCAAAATGGCTAAGCAGGGATGGCTAGAGGACAAATGTAAGGATGTAGAGGCTTATCTCACTAGGGGTAAGATAGGTACTGCCTACAGGAAAATTAAAGAGACCTTTGGAGATAAGAGAACCACTTGTATGAACATCAAGAGCTCAGATGGAAACCCAGTTCTACGCAAAGAAGGGAAAGCAGAAAGGTGGAAGGAGTATATAGAGGGTCTATACAAGGGCAATGCACTTGAGGGCAATATTATGGAAATGGAAGAGGATGTAGATGAAGATGAAATGGGAGATACGATACTGCGTGAAGAGTTTGACAGAGCACTGAAAGACCTGAGTCGAAACAAGGCCCTCGGAGTAGACAGCATTCCATTGGAACTACTGACGGCCTTGGGAGAGCCAGTCCTGACAAAACTCTACCATCTGGTGAGCAAGATGTATGAAACAGGCGAAATACCCTCAGACTTCAAGAAGAATATAATAATTCCAATCCCAAAGAAAGCAGGTGTTGACAGATGTGAAAATTACCAAACAATCAGTTTAATAAGCCACAGCTGCAAAATACTAACACAAATTCTTTACAGAAGAATGGAAAAACTAGTAGAAGTCGACCTCAGGGATATCAGTTTGGATTCCGTAGAAATACTGGAACACGTGAGGCAATACTGACCTTACGACTTATCTTAGAAGAAAGATTAAGGAAAGACAAACCTACGTTTCTAGCATTCGTAGACTTAGAGAAAGCTTTTGACAATGTTGACTGGAATACTCTCTTTCAAATTCTAAAGGTTGCAGGGGTAAAATACAGGGAGCGAAAGGCTATTTACAATTTGTACAGAAACCAGATGGCAGTTGTAAGAGTCAAGGGACATGAAAGGGAAGTAGTGGTTGGGAAGGGAGTAAGACAGGGTTGTAGCCTCTCCCCAATGTTATTCAATCTGTATGTTGAGCAAGCAGTAAAGGAAACAAAAGAAAAATTCGTAGTAGGTATTAAAATCCATGGAGAAGAAATAAAAATGTTGAGGTTCGCCGATGACATTGTAATTCTGTCAGAGACAGCAAAGGACTTGGAAGAGCAGTTGAACGGAATGGATGGTGTCTTGAAGGGAGGATATAAGATGAACATCAACAAAAGCAAAATGAGGATAATGGAATGTAGTCAAATTTAAGTCGGGTGATGTTGAGGGTATTAGATTAGGAAATGAGACACTTAAAGTAGTAAAGGAGTTTTACTATTTGGGGAGCGAAATAATTGATGATGGTCGAAATAGAGAGGATATAAAATGTAGACTGGCAATGGCAAGGAAAGCGTTTCTGAAGATGAGAATTTTGTTAACATCGAGTATAGATTTAAGTGTCAGGAAGTCATTTCTGAAAGTATTTGTATGGAGTATAGCCATGTATGGAAGTGAAACATGGACGGTAAATAGTTTGGACAAGAAGAGAAAAGAAGCTTTCAAAATGTGGTGCTACAGAAGAATGCTGAAGATTAGATGGGTAGATCACATAACTAATGAGGAAGTATTGAATAGGATTGGGGAGAAGGGAAGTTTGTGGCACAACTTGACCAGAAGAAGGGATCGGTTGGTAGGACATGTTCTGAGGCATTAAGGGATCACCAATTCAGTATTGGAGGGCAGCATGGAGGGTAAAAATCGTAGGGGGAGACCAAGAGATGAATACACTAAGCAGATTCAGAAGGATGTAGGTTGCAGTAGGTACTGGGAGATGAAGAAGCTTGCACAGGATAGAGTAGCAAGACTATGTGAGACACCTCATCACCAGGACTGAAGAAGCTAAACAGCTGGCTTGTATATGGATCCTGGAAGCCCAGGAGAAGGACCAAGAGCTGCATAATGCGAAAGTGTAGCTATCAGAAAAGTTAGTAAAACGCTAATGTGGTTCCTATTGTAACCTTCATCTCTTCTCAGAAATCACATACAAAGTAGAGGATTATGATCCTTCATCAAGAAGTCAAAAGTACAGCGATCTCATCAATGTCATCCGTATGAAGCCCTGCTACACTCCTGAGGCTTCTCTTTCAAGGACACTGAAGGCCCACCAATGACTGTGAAGCTTATTATCATTTTCTTTTATTTATTTATTTTGCCTTCAATGTGAGTAAACTACTTAGAAATTAAGAGTTAAAAGAAAAATTGGAATTTCCTTAACTTGGATGTGAATGTATTTCATTAAAATAACTAAACATTGTTTTGATGCAGGGTCTACCTTTCATGCTCATGGAAGGAAAGAGAATATGACAACAAATTATGACATGAAGATCTCTGAACTGCTGCCAAATGGAAGACCACTGACAAGATCTAGATCCCGGATGTTGTATTCAGCTCCAGTGAGAAGTTCTGAAATGGGCTGGCATCTGTTTCATCATGAGATGGAGCAATGACAGAATCTGCGCTGCATGGTAGTGCAGTACCAATCAGCACCATTGGCTGGCATGCTGCAAATTATCAGTTCAAATCCAATCACCAGCAAATATTTCTTATTTACTATATATCATTTTTGGAAGGTTATCAAAGTTTATCATGTTCATAATGTTTTCAAACTCTGGAATATATGATGGTTACATAAACAGCAACTCTCTCCATTCAGGATCCAATTCTGTACTCTCTAAATGTTGGTGTCTGTAATAAATGTACTTTAAGTGTTAAGTATTGTACTTCACTGATGATCCTGCATTCTGCTTTGGACTCAGCTGTGGTTATGTCAACACTTATTTTTTTATTTAATGCTTGTAATATAAGTGATGAAGTCAAGAAAGATCTGGGCATTTTAGTTGGATGGAGACAGACAATGTTCACCTAAATGTGCCAGTCCATGCAGATTGAGAACTTCTCACACCTTTGGCTCCCACCCCAGCTACCATCTTGGACTATATGGACATACGCCACCTACTGCCACAGTAGACATAAGTTGGACCACTGCAGCAAGTATAATGCACACCGACATTCAAAGGCATCACCGCAACTACCGGTACACAAGATGGCTTCAAGGGGTAGCCCGATCACCGACTGCCGGCACCTGGTCCACTGTGCTATGTGCAGAGGTATCAAGGCTTTCAATTGTCAATGATTTTGAGATGTGTAACTAACTCCACCGTATTCTTGCTAGTGTCACATTATAACACAGTAAAGTGTACCTTTCTGTTCCTAGTTAGAACAGTAGCTTGAGTGATTCCTCTATTGAATTAATATCATATGTACATCTTTTTGTGGTCCTCTTCATTTATTTAACTATCCTAATCAGACTTGGCTTTCAGGGTTTTACTTACACCAGGCCAGTGCTTACTTATTTCTTTGTTCGAAAAGTATCATATTAACAAGTACAAAGAAGAAGAATGGGTAGCTTTGAGAAATGAATTAGTGAAGGCATCAGAGGATCAAGTAGGTAAAAAGGCAAGGGCTCGCAAAAATCCTTGGGGAACACAAGAGATACTGAATTTAATCGATGAAAGGAGAAAATATAAAAATGCAATGAATGAATCAGGTGAAAGGGAATACAAACATCTAAAAAAACGAGATCAACAGGAAGTGCAAAATGGTTATGCAGGAATGGAAAGAGGACAAATGTAAGAATGTGGAAGCATATATCACTACGAGTTAGATATTGCCTACAGGAAAAATAAAGACAGCTTGGGAGAAAAGAGAACCTCCTGTATGAAATCAAGAGCTCAGATGGAAAACTAGTCCTAATCAAAGAAAGGAAAGCAAAAAGATGGAAGGAGTATACAGAGGGTCTATGCAAGGGACATGTACTTGAGGGCAATGTTATGGAAATGGAAGAGGATGCAGAGGAAGATGAAAAGGGAGATATGATACTGCATGACAAATTTGACAAAGCACTGAAAGACTTAAATCTAAACAAGGCCCTGGGAGTACACAACATTCCGTTAGAGCTACAGACTGCCTTGAGAGAGCCATCCATGACAAAACTTTTCCATCTGGTGAGCAAGATCTATGAGACAGGCAAAATACCCTCAGACTTCAAGAAGAATTTAGTAATCCCAATTCCAAAGAAAGCAGGTGCTGACAGGTGCGAAAATTACCAAACTATCAATTTAATAAGTCACCGCTGTAAAATACTAACACGAATCCTTTACAGACAAATGGAAAAACTGTTAAGAAACCCTTAGGGAAGATCAGTTCTGATTTCAGAGAAACGTAGGGACACGCGAGGCAATACTGACCCTACAACTTCTCATTGAAGATAAGTTAAGGAAAGGCAAACCTATGTTTATAGCATTTGTAGACTTAGAGAAAGCTTTTGTCAATGTTGACTGGAATAATCTCTTTCAAATTCTAAAGGTGGCAGGGATAAAATACAAGGAGCAAAAGGCTACTTACAATTTGTACAGAAACCAGATTGCAGTTATAAGATTCAAGGGGCACGAAGGGGAAGCATTAGTTGAGAAGGGAGAGAGACATGGTTGTAATCTGTCTCCAAGATTATTCGATCTGTATACTGAGCAAGCAGCAAAGAAGACAAACGAAAACTTTGGAAGAGGAGTAGGGAGAAGAAATAGAAACTTTGAAGTTTGCCAATGGCCTATGCCAATTCTGTCAGAGACTGCAAAGGACTTGGAAGGGCAGCTGAATGGAATGGACAGTATCTTCAAAGGAGGACATAAGATAAACAGCAAATGAGTTTTGCTATTTGGGAAGCAAAATCAGTGGTGATGTTCAAAGTAAGGAGGATATAGAATGTAGACTGGCAATGGCAAAAAAAAAGCAGTTCTGAAGAACATAAATCCTTTGACATCAAACATAGATTTAAGTGTCAGGAAGTCCTTTCTGAAAGCATTTGTAAGGAGTGTAGCTTTGTATGGAAGTGAAACATGGGTGATAAACAGTTTAGGCAAGAAGACACTAGAAGCTTTTGAAAAGTGGTGCTACTTCAGAAGAATGCTGAAGATTAGATGGGTAGATCACGTACTGGATGAAATTGGGGAGAAGAGAAATTTGTGGTACATACTAATTAAAAGAAGGGATCAGTTAGCAGGACACATTCAGAGGCATCAAGTGATCAAAATGGCTCTGAGCACTATGGGACTTAACTTCTGCAGGGTGTCTACGTGGACAAGAAAAACATATTCCCGGATTTTTCCCGGATTTCCCGGTTAAAAACACAATTTCTCCCGGATGAAATTACGTATAAAGCGGGTGAAAATACATCCGTGTTAAGTATCAGTATACATTCCCTCGGAGCTTAAAAACCTATCAGTCCTTTGAATCGTAAAGGCCTTATACCGGCGGAGGACGTCCCAGCACTCTAGGAAACGAAATCCAGGGAAAACAATGCGTTTGGGAAGTTGTTTGATGCGAGACAATATACACAGAGTTTATTTTCGTATTTCGAAAGTATATACACAAATTCCACAAATTACAGCACGGTAGCTTCCGAAACTATAGAGATTGCGTGGAGCGATGCACTTTTGTCATCCAGTCATAGCTCATGTCACGTGATCTCGCTAGCAAATGACGGCAGTTAGAGCACGAGGCCTACGAGAAAGACAGGCCGCGGCGCGTACGTTACGATGATAGGCCGAGCTCACTCAACTCAGCAAAGTGCGTTTCTACACCGGTTAACTCTTAAGTAGATGTGTATGTCCGAACGAGAATTGCATCGTTCATTGGCATCCACTGTTATTAGTCCTACAATGATAGGAAGTCCGTAGGCCTACTAACAGGCTCTAATTTGGCAATTAAAATCGTGCCAAAATGATTATCAGTTGCGTAGAAAAGTCGAGGTGTTCTGGCACGAAGAGACTTGTGACATTGCTCAGTAACACATTATGCACATTTTTTTGAAGGTCAATTACACTTTTTGCCATCGATTGTATATTTTTTTATCTATGAAAGAACAACATTAAATATGAAAACTAACTTGAAGCTCGGTCTTTTTTTAGCGTGTGTTACACGTTAAGTCATATCAAATACAAATGTGCCGGTAAAATTTTAAATACTGGCATAAATGACATCTTCTGGGCCCGACATTTCTCAAATGGCTGATCCTCAAAGTGTTAACGTTTTGAATGAGAGTTATAACGCCCTGTGATTTAAGAAATTCACTGCACATTCTCACACGTAACATAAATCATCTTGCGTGGAAATTTACTTTGAAAGTAACGCATCTCAAGCCACTATTCGTAATATTTTCTGGTGATCTGTTAGGAATGTAAACAATTGAGACGTGACGCACATCGAATGCACGTTAGTTATTACGGACGTACTGCATAATCTTCGACCTAAAGCCTTTGACACTTTTCGGTGTCGGCAAACTGGTCTGTGCATTGTGTAAATTACCCATTTTCTATGCAACTAAACTTTTATTTTGGTGTTACTCTCTGATTTATGTTTCATTGCTGCAGTATTATTCAGCATTAGTGGACTAAAGTTCTTTGTCAGCGTATCAGATCTTACCCGTCAAACCTATAAAACTTTAACTGAAATCTAAAACAATGAAAAATCCCGGAATTCTACAAAATTCCCGGGTTTTTCCCGGGTTTGTCCCGGATGAAAAAATTCCCGGGTTTTTCCCGGATCTCCCGGATGTCCCGGGCCGTATACACCCTGTTCTGAGGTCATCAGTCATAAAGGGCTCACCAATTAGTACTGGAGGGAAGTGTGTGTGTGTGTGTGTGTGTGTGTGTGTGTGTGTGTGTGTGTGACGGGAATAAAATCATTGAGAGAGACCAAGAGATGAATACACTAAGCAGATTCAGAGGGATGTAGGTTGATGAAGAGATGTAGGTTCATGAGTAGATGAAGAGGCTTGCACAGGATACAGTAGCATGGAGAGCTGCATCAAACCAGTCTTTGGACTGAAGACCACAACAACAAAAAAGAAGGTAGGTCTGAAAAGTCCCAGATGCTAAATATCCAATGTCTTCTTTAGTACTTGCATATACATAGCGTCTACTTGTTCCTGTTTCAGGGGTTAACCTTTGAAGTCACATATTGCCAGTATACATATTCTTGAATAATTGGGTGAAAGCAAACAGGATGGGAAAGAGATAGGAAGGATGTACTGACTTTCGGCCACATAGGGCATTGCAGCTATGCAATGGTGAGAGTTGAAAATTTGACACCCTGACTCGAACCCTGATGCTCTGCTTCTCTAGAACAGTTGCCTTCACTGCCTTGGTCATCTGGGCATTCTTTCTGTCAGACCAAATTCCCAACTTCCCACTCACCGCATAGCAACAACCACCACCCATTACCCTCCTACTCGCAGATTTCTGATTCCCATAGGAGTTCTTCAAATGTTGGTTATGCATTTGCACCAAAACTTTTTCCACATTACTTTTTAAATAGTGGCATCTGATTACTTCATGCAACCCTAGCATACAATCGGACTCATTTTTGTGGAGACATTAAGATCATGATCACATTAAGTACATTGTGGACTGCACATCACCACAATTATGTGTGATCTTTCTCAACAGTGAAACTAGTCAGAAAAATGGCTTCAAGTAAGAAGAAAAACAAGCATCTGCAAAGATGCAGCCTGCTCATGTTATATTATATACCTGGATCTATGGGCATAAGTTAAATAAAAATAAATAAATAACATGTACATTAAAAATGGTCTTTCTCAGATGTATCTATACCTGACTCCTCTGAAGCAGAGTTTTCTCCCATTCAAGACGGGCAGCCAGTTCTCCAGCAATCTTTCACTACCCTGAAATAGAATGGGTCTGTGTAAAAGTTATATGACAAAAAATGTAAATTTACAAAACTCATGCAATATTACACATTTGCCATTTGAGAATCAAAGTCTAATATCTTCCCAAAGACATTAGAGATTAAGTAACAGCATAGTAGGAGGTTCATGAAAAGTGACTAACACATCTCAGAATGATTTACGGAAACATCAGAAAATCTTAAAGTGAGTGTTACATGGACTTTGTATCTTATTTCAGTTTGCTGTTTAAGTGGGTAAAGAAGACTCAATGAATCAGCAAGCATTCACAAATTTTACATGGGAACCATAGGTGAGCACATTCATAAGGTGTCATTACTCATTTGGCAGGCAATTAAAAAACATTGCTACCCACTGACTGGATATTTGAGCACAGCCTACATAGTTGTCAGATCTCCTATTATAATGTCTCAAGGTCAATTGTTAGACTCAAAAATCGATGGAAATTTATTCCCATTTGCTGAGGAAATGATAACAGCTACATTAACCTCCCCTAACTTCTCCCATTTCTACACCAACTGTGAGAGTCTTGTCATTTGTGTTCTGTTCAATGAAGGTTTAGCATCATAAAGTGTCATCAGAGATCAGCCACCAACATCCCCCCCCCCCCGCCCCCCCAAGACAAAATAAAAAGGATGAGAATTAATCCATCTCTGCTCCACCCCCTCTAAGAGTGTGTGTGTGTGTGTGTGTGTGTGTGTGTGTGTGTGTGTGTGTGTGTGAGAGAGAGAGAGAGAGAGAGAGAGAGAGAGAGAGAGAGAGAGAGAGATTTCATGATACTTCTTTTTTTCCCTTTTTTCAGATATATTGTGGCAGTAGCAACATCTATGTGAGTTATCTTTTTGCTTTGCGTCTAAATTACTCCAGCAGCATCCCACAATAGGCCTATCTGAAATACCGGTTCAGGAGATGCCGCTGTTTGTTTCTTCAACCCACTGAGCCGCAGTTAAATGTTCCCAGTGTACTACTACTCTTTGCCTTTATCCATAATTTCATTGTCAGTAGCTCCAACTGTGCAAATACAAGCAGACTGTGACTGCCATGTAGTAAAGAAAGCTGAGAATGTTATACACAGTGCTAAAGTGCAGTTTACACATATGGAGTAGGATAAGTTAAGTCGTTCAATGCCATACACCGATGCTCATATCATGACAGAGTATTACCCATCTTACTCTCCCCCGGATATTGGCTTCTCAGGTGTGAAGCTATCCATCATATGAATGAACAAGGATGCAGCACTCAAGACAACATCTGGAGACTTTTCCATTTATTGACATCGTTCAAGACTTATTAACTCACTGGCCTATGCGGTGCATTACAGATTGTGTTTGACAGTCTGAACTAGTGGCAACCATATGACAAAGCTGTATTCAGTGAGCCTGTGTGTTACATATATGTACATAATGTACATGTAGATGACTTAACAGTGTATAAACTCATGTGTCCATGCAGTGCAAAACTGACTGCTATCATGCCATACATATTAAATCCATAAACCAAATTTACAGATGGCATATAAGTTTTATATTGGACCCATCTGTCTGAACACTGTAGAGACGGAATTCAGGATGAGTAAGGAACAATTTGGAAACTACAGCACAGCTGTTGATGTAGTGGGGTAAAAGTGTTCTAAGAAAAAAAAGAAAAGGGGAAAAAAGGATGATGATTTGCTGCACACAATGTAATACAATGAATAATATTATTATCTTACAAAACTGTTTATTTTTTCACAATCCCATCCTGTCACTTAATGTGATTTAAGCATTTATAAAGACATGCAGTCACTTTAGTTCCACAAGTAAGGTGTTTGTTCCTTTATCACAAATCCATACAGAAAGAGTGTCATTACCATCCTTCCACCAACTTGCTAAGCTGTAACGACTGGACTTTTTTGCATGTTTATACCGAAAACAAAGATCACATATAACTAAACACTTTTTTGTGTTTTAAAGTTGCATATGCTGCTGCTAATGCTACATATTTACAACAGTTGATAAACAGTTCACCTGTTTACATAACAACTCACAAAGGATGAAAATGTCTCAATGGGTAGTATTACTCCTTGCCTCAAGATGACAACTAAATAAGTATTAGTGGTAATAATTAGTCAGAATGTTGTCAGTTGAGACAAAGTCATCACAGCCACCTGACATAAAAATTATGCTGTTTAATTCTAAGTATAGTTAAGTAATGGCAGGAAAATGGATCAGTGTGGGAATGAAGTCAAATCACGAACTCTACTCAATGTTGGCTTGCAAAAACCTGAGTATTGTGATAGGAGACTCATATTATCATACCAACTGAACCACCAAAATTATCATGTTCATCTTCATGTTCCTGAATGCATGATGAGTCCGCACCTCTCACCATATGAGGGTATATCCATAACCACCACTCAACTGAACACGTTCTGATATGAGAAGAGCACCTGATCCCACTCTTCATCGGTCCAGTCCCTACGTGACCACTGATGGGGATGGACATGCTGCAAATGCACTCCTGAGTCTCTGAGCTGTGACTTAACAATGCATGTGCAGATGTGTGTGGCACCCTATGGCCAATACGAACTACTACTATGCATTGAACATGTATCTTCTGTGGGCTCAAAACTTCATCATTTGCATGTTTTGTTCACAGTTTCTGTACTTTCCAAGGAACTTAGCAAAAAGGCAGTAGAGCATCAATTATTGAAAAGTTGGCAACTGAACAACCAATTACCCAAAATGTTATTTGCTTGTGTGAAGACATTCTTGGAAACGTTAAAGGATGGGTGGGGGTCAATGGTACATATGCAGGACACTAAATCATTCAGGACAGTGAAATTGTAAACCTCGTCACTGAAAGTTGACACTTCCAGCATCTCATCAATTAGTGGCCCGTAAAATGAAGATGAGAAATATGCTGTTTTCTTCTGAAACAATTACATGTTTACATTCTGCCTTGTGACAGTTTCAAGCTCAAAATCAATGTGAGCAATATCATTTACCTGTCCTGCTCGTAAGCAGCTAAGCTTGTGTAGAGAGGTCACAATTAAAGATTTTTGTGTTAATTCTATACATATGTACTGCACATGTAAAATGGACACATATTTTTTGTTTGCTATGCTGTAGAACATACATTCCTACTGCAACTGCCTATGTAATAATAATAATAATAATAATAATAATAATAATAATAATAATAATAATAACCAATACAGATTAAGCGTGGAATATACCAAGGAGACTCATTAAGTCCTTTCTGGTTCTGTCTTGCTCTGAACCCACTATCCAACATGCTAAATAATACAAATTATGGATACAATATTACTGGAACATACCCACACAAAATCACACATTTGCTATACATGGATGATCTAAAACTACTGGCAGCAACAAATCAACAACTCAACCAATTACTAAAGATAACAGAAGTATTCAGCAATGATATAAATATGGCTTTTGGAACAGACAAATGTAAGAAAAATAGCATAGTCAAGGGCAAACACACTAAACAAGAAGATTACATATTGGATAACCACAGCGACTGCATAGAAGCGATGGAAAAAACAGATGCCTATAAATACCAAGGATACAGACAAAAAATAGGAATAGATAATACAAATATTAAAGAAGAACTAAAAGAAAAATATAGACAAAGACTAACAAAAATACTGAAAACAGAATTGACAGCAAGAAACAAGACAAAAGCTATAAATACTTATGCTATACCAGTATTGACCTACTCATTTGGAGTAGTGAAATGGAGTGACACAGACCTAGAAGCACTCAATACACTTACACGATCACAATGCCACAAATATAGAATACATCACATACATTCAGCAACAGAAAGATTCACATTAAGCAGAAAGGAAGGTGGAAGGGGATTTATAGATATAAAAAACCTACATTATGGACAGGTAGACAATTTAAGAAAATTCTTTCTAGAACGAGCAGAAACTAGCAAAATACACAAAGCAATCATTCATATAAATACATCAGCTACACCATTGCAATTTCATAACCACTTCTACAACCCTTTAGATCACATAACATCAACAGATACAAAGAAAGTAAATTGGAAAAAGAAAACACTACACGGCAAGCACCCGTATCATCTAACACAGCCACACATAGATCAAGACGCATCCAACACATGGCTAAGAAACGGCAATATATACAGTGAGACGGAAGGATTCATGATCGCAATACAGGATCAAACAATAAACACCAGATATTACAGCAAGCATATTATTAAAGATCCCAATACCACAACAGATAAATGCAGACTTTGCAAACAACAAATAGAAACAGTAGATCACATCACAAGCGGTTGTACAATACTAGCAAATACAGAATACCCCAGAAGACATGACAATGTAGCAAAAATAATACATCAACAACTTGCCATAAAACATAAACTAATAAAACAACACGTTCCCACATACAAGTACACACCACAAAATATACTGGAGAATGATGAATACAAATTATACTGGAACAGAACGATTATAACAGATAAAACAACACCACATAACAAACCTGACATCATACTCACCAATAAAAAGAAGAAATTAACACAACTAATTGAAATATCCATACCCAACACAACAAATATACAGAAGAAAACAGGAGAAAAAATTGAAAAATACATCCAACTGGCTGAGGAAGTCAAGGACATGTGGCATCAGGATAAAGTCGACATTATCCCAATTATACTATCAACTACAGGAGTCATACCTCACAATATTCACCAGTACATCAATGCAATACAGCTACATCCAAACATATATATACAACTACAAAAATCTGTAATTATTGATGTTGTTGTTGTGGTCTTCAGTCCTGAGACTGGTTTGATGCAGCTCTCCATGCTACTCTATCCTGTGCAAGCTTCTTCATCTCCCAGTACCTACTGCAACCTACATCCTTCTGAATCTGCTTAGTGTATTCATCTCTTGGTCTCCCTCTACGATTTTTACCCTCCACACTGCCCTCCAATGCTAAATTTGTGATCCCTTGATGCCTCAAAACATGTCCTACCAACCGATCCCTTCTTCTAGTCAAGTTGTGCCACAAACTTCTCTTCTCCCCAATCCTATTCAACACCTCCTCATTAGTTACGTGATCTACCCACCTTATCTTCAGCATTCTTCTGTAGCACCACATTTCGAAAGCTTCTATTCTCTTCTTGTCCAAACTAGTTATCGTCCATGTTTCACTTCCATACATGGCTACACTCCATACAAATACTTTCAGAAACGACTTCCTGACACTTAAATCTATACTCGATGTTAACAAATTCCTCTTCTTGAGAAACGCTTTCCTTGCCATTGCCAGTCTACATTTTATATCCTCTCTACTTCGACCATCATCGGTTATTTTACTCCCTAAATAGCAAAACTCCTTTACTACTTAAGTGTCTCATTTCCTAATCTAATTCCCTCAGCATCACCCGACTTAATTTGACTACATTCCATTATCCTCGTTTTACTTTTGTTGATGTTCATCTTATATCCTCCTTTCAAGACACTGTCCATTCCCTTCAACTGCTCTTCCAAGTCCTTTGCTGTCTCTGACAGAATTACAATGTCATCGGCGAACCTCAAAGTTTTTACTTCTTCTCCATGAATTTTAATACCTACTCCGAATTTTTCTTTTGTTTCCTTTACTGCTTGCTCAATATACAGATTGAATAACATCGGGAGAGGCTACAACCCTGTCTTACTCCTTTCCCAACCACTGCTTCCCTTTCATGCCCCTCGACTCTTATAACTGCCATCTGATTTCTGTACAAACTGTAAATAGCCTTTCGCTCCCTGTATTTTACCCCTGCCACCTTCAGAATTTGAAAGAGAGTATTCCAGTTAACATTGTCAAAAGCTTTCTCTAAGTCTACAAATGCTAGAAACGTAGCTTTGCCTTTTCTTCATCTTTCTTCTAAGATAAGTCGTAAGGTCAGTATTGCCTCACGTGTTCCAACATTTCTACGGAATCCAAACTGATCTTCCCCGAGGTCGGCTTCTACCAGTTTCTCCATTCGTCTGTAAAGAATTCGTGTTAGTATTTTGCAGCTGTGACTTATTAAACTGATAGTTCGGTAATTTTCACATCTGTCAACACCTGCTTTCTTTGGGATTGGAATTATTATATTCTTCTTGAAGTCTGAGGGTATTTCGCCTGTCTCATACATCGTGCTCACCAGATGGTAGAGTTTTGTCATGACTGGCTCTCCCGAGGCCATCAGTAGTTCAAATGGAATGTTGTCTACTCCCGGGGCCTTGTTTCGACTCAAGTCTTTCAGTGCTCTGTCAAACTCTTCACGCAGTATCTTATCTCCCATTTCGTCTTCATCTACATCCTCTTCCATTTCCATAATATTGTCCTCAAGTACATCGCCCTTGTATAAACCCTCTATATACTCCTTCCACCTTTCTGCCTTCCCTTCTTTGCTTAGAACTGGGTTGCCATCTGAGCTCTTGATATTCATACAAGTGGTTCTCTTCTCTCCAAAGGTCTCTTTAATTTTCCTGTAGGCAGTATCTATCTTACCCCTAGTGAGACAAGCCTCTACATCCTTACATTTGTCCTCTAGCCATCCCTGCTTAGCCATTTTGCACTTCCTGTCGATATCATTTTTGAGACGTTTGTATTCCTTTTTGCCTGCTTCATTTACTGCATTTTTATATTTTCTCCTTTCATCAATTAAATTCAATATTTCTTCTGTTACCCAAGGATTTCTATTAGCCCTCGTCTTTTTACCTACTTGATCCTCTGCTGCCTTCACTACTTCATCCCTCAGAGCTACCCATTCTTCTTCTACTGTATTTCTTTCCCCCATTCCTGTCAATTGTTCCCTTATGCTCTCCCTGAAACTCTCTACAACCTCTGGTTCTTTCAGTTTATCCAGGTCCCATCTCCTTAAATTCCCACCTTTTTGCAGTTTCTTCAGTTTCAATCTGCAGTTCATAACCAATAGATTGTGGTCAGAATCCACATCTGCCCCAGGAAATGTCTTACAATTTAAAACCTGGTTCCTAAATCTCTGTCTTACCATTATATAATCTATCTGATACCTATTAGTATCTCCAGGATTCTTCCAGGTATACAACCTTCTTTTATGATTCTTGAACCAAGTGTTGGCTATGATTAAGTTATGCTCTGCGCAAAATTCTACAAGGCGGCTTCCTCTTTCATTCCTTCCCCCCAATCCATATTCACCTACTATGTTTCCTTCTCTCCCTTTTCCTACTGACGAATTCCAGTCACCCATGACTATTAAATTTTCGTCTCCCTTCACTACCTGAATAATTTCTTTTATCTCGTCATACATTTCATCTATTTCTTCATCATCTGCAGAGGTAGTTGGCATATAAACTTGTACTACTGTAGTAGGCATTGGCTTTGTGTCTATCTTGGCCACAATAATGCGTTCACTATGCTGTTTGTAGTAGCTAACCCGCACTCCTATTTTTTTATTCATTATTAAACCTACACCTGCATTACCCCTATTTGATTTTGTATTTATAACCCTGTAATCACCTGACCAAAAGTCTTGTTCCTCCTGCCACCGAACTTCACTAATTCCCACTATATCTAACTTTAACCTATCCATTTCCCTTTTTAAATTTTCTAACCTACCTGCCCGATTAAGGGATCTGACATTCCACGCTCCGATCCGTAGAACGCCAGTTTTCTTTCTCCTGATAACGACGTCCTCCTGAGTAGTCCCCGCCCGGAGATCCGAATGGGGGACTATTTTACCTCCGGAATATTTTACCCAAGAGGACGCCATCATCATTTAATCATACAGTAGAGCTGCATGTCCTCGGGAAAAATTACGGCCGTAGTTTCCCCTTGCTTTCAGCCGTTCGCAGTACCAGCACAGCAAGGCCGTTTTGGTTAATGTTACAAGGCCAGATCAGTCAATCATCCAGACTGTTGCCCCTGCAACTACTGAAAAGGCTGCTGCCCCTGTTCAGGAACCACATGTTTGTCTGGCCTCTCAACAGATACCCCTCCGTTGTGGTTGCACCTACGTTACGGCCATCTGTATCGCTGAGGCACGCAAGCCTCCCCACCAACGGCAAGGTCCATGGTTCATGGGGGGGATTATTGATACATGTTCAATTACCCGAAAGTTCCTAAATGCAATATAACATATACCATACAGTTACAAGGAAGTCACGCTTGACCGAGGTCCGCGTCACGTTCCATTTTTAACCAGACTTAAGTCTGAGAAAAAAAAGTCAATAATAATAATAATAATAATAATAATAGACATTCATTTCATTAAGAATGTAAGTAGTTTTTATTGTTAAATTTGTAAATAAAAGTATACAGGTCAATCAACCAAATAAATTGGTTTTCTGAACACATACAGACAGGTGTGTGTCACCCTGTGGCCACTATATGCTGCACGCAAGTAGAATATGCAATTCCTACATACGCTACGACTTTTTCCCTGTTCTTCTTGCAGGTTATTTGTGATTTCCTAAGAATTTGCATGGAATACACATTGAAATAGTATGTGTATCGTTCAAGAGACTGCAACCATCATTGGTGCACAGTCTTAAGTGGCATTTTCCCTGAATAATCACATCTACTAACCGTTAAGTGTGCCCTACAAATAAAACTGTTGGACAAGTGTGTGTGAATTTCTCTGCACCATATTTTAGCAAAGGAGTGACTGAACAAAAATTAGACCAACATGAGGTTTTTAAATAAGTGTATCAAGACTGTACTTACCATTTCAGTGGAATTTCTCATAACATTTGCACTATATTGAGGTCCCAGCACAGTCAAATAGCACAGACACTGACTCTAAATGCCTTTCCAAGTGTCACAACAGTGGACTGACACACCGGACCACCGTGCCACAAGGGGTGACAGCCGAGTCAGTGGCGCTTGCTGAGACAGCAATGTCAAGTCAGCAACACTGGCCAATTCAGTGACAGTTGGGTGAGCTGTGCTTGCCCAGAAAGTGACAGTTGAGCAAGCAGGGCTTGCTCAGAAAGTGACAATCGAGTCAGTGTACTTGCTCAGACAGTGACAGTCAAGTGAGTGGTGCTTGCCGAGTCAGTAACTACTGGCGGGAGACAACATTACTGCCTGAAGCCAGACATCGCAATTGCCACAAAATGCTAGATGGTGTGGTGTTGTGTCCAAAGAACACCAATGTCAGTGGCTCTGTAAAGGTGGCATGGGTTAAGTCACAAATGCACGTATTAAACACTACTGGAAAGGGGCTAATGGAGGATGACTATGTCTCCAAGACAGAAAAACTCAGCAACAGACTCCATTCCAAAACTGGTACAGAATTTAAGGCAGAACATGTCTCACCTATGCTGCTGACTACTTGAAGCGTAAACTGTATCCCTTTGCCTTCCAACTCATAACACTTGAGGCCAAGGTAGGACTCCTTCAGATTATTCCAGGTGTGTACTTTACCACTAGTCTGAGACCCACCCACAAAGTATAAATGAGAAGTATTATCATATACTACTTGTATTTTGGAAAGCAAGAATAAGGATTTTCATGCCATATATCCCCGTATTTGAAGTTCACTGCCAGATTCAGATTCAGATTCTTTATTCACCATTGACCACCTGAGGTGGAATAGGCAATTTACATGGATATCATACAACACTTTCCTTGAATAGTCCCTTAAAGCTAAATGAGTATTGCAAATAGTGCCCATATATGACAACACACACCATAACATAAGATAAATACATGAGAACAGATGACTGCAACAGGAACTCCAAAAGGTGTCAGACCCACCTGATTGAGGTACTTAAAGAAAAGACACAAAATGAGAAAGAAAAGTAGGAATTAATTGCGATGAACCGTGAAACAGAGATTGAGACAAATGAACTCTTAGACAAAATAGACAAACAGGTGCAAGCCCCCTTGACACCTGCAGTCACCTTTACTAGTGAACCAAAAACTAAAGAGCTACAAGTATAGAACAGACAAAAGCTAAACAGGCAACAACCACGTTCCTCAAATCAACAACTAACCAGGAGATGAAAGCAATTAGACAATGATAAAAAATGTCCTAGAAAGAAAAATTATACACCAGCTCGATTAGAGCAACCACAATAGCACTCACAGTAGAAACCGCTATACAGAACAACTGCCACAAATTTATTGAAAAAGTCAAAGACGAACACCATCATTGGTGAAAGGCCCAGAAAACGAAAACCACTTGTAGCCGTCTACTACATACTAGACACACTGACCAATGGAGAACTTTTAGAAAGCCTCTTTAACAACGAAATTTCCTGAATGACACCACATGTGAGGAGTTTGACAGGGTCATGAAAATTAGATTCCAGGCAGGACCAAAGTCATGTGGCTACAACCACCAGGTATACAGACTGAGACACTGGCAATTAAAGTCTACATTGCTGTTAATCAGTGGTTTAACTGCCACGACCTCAGCCACAGCACTAAGGAAGCGAGAGATAACATGCACAAAATATGGACAATCAGGACACAAATGCACAGAGTGCAGCTCAAGTGAGACCATTGTCTGCATATCCTGCAAAAACAGATGCCATACTTATAATAGGGCTACAGCAGGGGACTGCCAAACATACAAACAACTACGCAACAACTACTGTCGATTCGAAAATATTGATTATGACAGTTAAATTCAAATAAATAAGAGATGTGAATGCAGTAAAGGATACCTCAACCACCAAGAGAAGCTACTGGAGAGCAATATCCTGACAGGCAAATAGGCCTCCTAACATATAACTTCATAGATGATGAGCAGTTTCCCACTCACACAAGTATGCTAACACTATAGGGCAATTACATACATAACACTATAGGGCAATACATCATGAAATGACATCTGGAGGATATGTTCTCTAACAGGTAGCCAAGAAAATCAAAAAACAAAGGTATTACTGCATGGATTTTCAGGCATCACTCATACGACATACAGAGGAGCTCGAGAACAAACTGATGATTAACTCACAAAAGAAAGCACAGAAAGCAGACTGTATAACAAAACAAACCAACCAGACAACTGGAGGACAACAAACAAACCATCACACTGATTACACCAAATCATGAATAAGCATATGGAACTCGTAAAAGTGAATATTACATTAAGCCAGTAAAATTCTGTTTCTGGAGGCATTCTTAACCCAGGCAATGAGATAAAAAAAATGCTCACCTGCATTATGGGAAGCAAACACCTCAAATGAGACTGACCAAAAAGCTTCATTTGCAGGGCAGGAAACAAACACCTCAAACACCACAATGCCTAGATTAATCAAAGTAGGCAAACTAAATGAGTAAAAATACAAAAGCAACACATGTGATTCATGCAGAAATACTAATACTTATGAAATATCTAATCCCCCAACTATATCAAGAGACACCACCATTCACTCATATAAACATGGATGACATAACCAAGGGAAATGGTGTGATGAAAAGAGACACATGAGATGCGTGTAACTGAAACAAGTGTAACTGTGTGCACCTCAAAGAAGATGCTTAAAATAATTACCATCATGGCACAATATCACACTCAGCTTCCCATCCAATTATAACACTCACTTGCAGTGACACAAACCAATGTTACCCTCTGGGAGGATTTTTAATTTTGACTGTGCGTGTGTCTAATGGATGAAGGTATCAGACAGTAATGTTGAGTATATTGTAATTAATAAAAAAACTAAACAGGCTCTTACTTTGGGCATAATGAAAGTAGTAAAGTTCATACTAATGAAACAATAAATGGTCACCAGCCCAATTAGGCACATTAAATTGAAATATAATGTTCAAGAAAATTGAATATTAGTTGTTGTAGTGACTTTCATTACGACTCCCTTTGAATAGCACACTGGATACACATGAATACACGGCAATCTAAGTTGTGGGTAGCAGTAATTACCATTAATGCACAAATCAGTAATCCTAGAAAGCAAGATTGTACCCCACTCATAATAATAACTGTTACAATCACTATCATTACATGACTCAGTACTGAGATGTTACTGCAGGAAGCACTGAATTAAGGTTGGACATGGAAAGGTTTCTGACTTAACTGACATATAAAAACCACAAATAAAATTAAATAATACTATAGTTACACTCAGCGCCGGCTTTAGGGCGCCGGGGCCCAAGGGGCGCCACATACTAAGCGCATGTTAAAAAAAAAAAAAAAAAATTACAATTTACAATCACCCATTTCGCGAAACTAAAATATTATTTAGTCTCATTCAACATACGTCACTAATCTCACGAATGCGCGATGAATTCGGGGTAGCAGAAGATAAATCATGCTGAATGCAATCTTCGTATTGTCTGCAACCATCCATGTTTGACGCGGGCTAGCACGGGCTCTACCAAAGCGCCTCTCTTATTTGTTTCAAGAACTGCAACAAGGAAGAGCCCATGCAGCCGCACCATCTCTCGTTCACAACAGAAACTACCGGTCGCTCCAAATAAAAGAAAATACAGACTGTGAAATATACATTACATTATGATTTAATTAATACGAATGTATTTATATCAAATATTTGTGACTTAATGACTCATGTACATTAATTAATAGATCATGCAATGCGTGCACTGCATTCATAGAGAATTCTCCCCTAACGTACTGAAATAATACAGCGCCACACAATGTTTGTTAGACTGCATATGTTGGCAGCGCTACGATTTGCACCCGCATGTCAGTAATTGTCAGTAAGAGTCGGAGGCAGTGGTCATGTTTTCGTGGCAGAATAATTGTGAGTGAAACGAGTGTCGTGACTGTGTCAACATTTTAATTTTCTGGTAGGTGCGAAAAACATTTTTATCTTTCAGTTCAGGTTTTTTCTAGTTGCGTCTACTGATAGGTGAATTTCTTTATTTGTTATAGATCGAATATTGTGGTCGCGAAATAGAGCAATGTCCAAGCAATAATTTGTCAAATTATTAAATCATGCCAGAAGAGAAGGAAATGATTAAAAAAAAGCTTTCTGGTTCAGAAAATCGGAAAAGAAAAGCTGAAAAAGAAAAAGTTCTTGAAGAAACTAAAAAGCACATGAATATTTATAAGTACCTTAAAGGAAATTCTAAGGCAAATACTTCAGATATTGAATCAAAAGTCCATGTATCAGCAAATATTTCTTCAGACTGTGAACAATTATACACAAAAAATATACAATCACCTATTGAAGGTGATCAAATTGACCAGCGCAGTACATCTTTGCATGAATCCTCTGATATTTCTCCAAGTCAAAAATCAACACATGACATCTGTGGTCGATGAAAGTATCAATGTTCTTGCAATAAAAGAATACAATGTTTCTGATGTAGGTACGTGGCCAAAAGTACTTAATGCTAGAGATATAGATCGCATTATAATATGTGGACCCTCATAAGTAAGTCTAAATAACTTTCCAAAAGATGAAAATGGGCGTCATTTCTCTTCAACTCATTACACAAGAAAACTATCAAACAAAGAAATTATCAGACGACGGTGGCTAGTTTATTCTGTATCAAACGACAGTGTCTTTTGCTTTGGTTGTCGACTGTTTGATTTAAAGTCAACTACTAATTTGACTACCACTGTGGGTTTCAGAAATTGGAAACATTTAAGTGAAACTCTGAAACTGCATGAAAATAGTCCTAACCACAAAAAAGCATTTACTCAATGGACTGAAGCTGAAATCAGGTTTAAAGCTGGATTAACTATTGACAAGGAAGAACAAAAGCTAATTTCTAAAGAAAGTTTACGATGGAGCAATGTGCTTCAAAGATTGATGCACATTACTTTGTATTTGGCTGAAAATAATATGGCATTCAGAGGGTTATCAGATAAATTATTTACCCCAAATAATGGAAAATTCTTAGGTCTTGTACAGTTATTGGCAAAGTTTGATCCAGTCACGGAAGAGCACGTCAGACTGGCATTGAATGGTGATTTGGCTGACCATTATTGCGGCAAAAATATACAAAATGAATTAATAGAACTCATGGCATCACACGTTATGTCTACAATCGTATTCCAGATGTGCCGACATAACAGAGGATGGTGTAAGAGTAAAAGAACATTTCATCTCATTTCTGCAAATAGATGATACAACCGGTGAAGGTCTCACAGAAAGCATTTTAAAAACATTGAGTGATCTTGACCTTAACATTAATGACTGCAGAGGACAGGGCTACGATAATGGCGCGAACATGAAGGGGAAAATAAAGGCGTCCAGAACAGAATTAAGAAGTTAAATCCACTAGCTTTTTTTGTGCCATGTGGATGCCATAGTTATAATTTGGTATTGTGTGATGCGGCAAAATCATCAGTAAAATCCGTGACACTGTTCGGAATGTTACAAAAAATGTTTAATCTATTTGCTGGATCGGTAAATAGATGGAAAATTTTGACCGACCATTTGAAGATATACACCCTGAAAAATGTAAGTGACACACGCTGGGAAGCTCGAATTGATAGCGTCAAAGTGGTTCGTTATCAATTATGCGAAATGCATGACGCTTTGGTTTCCTTGGCCGATGGTACTGAACAAAGCGATGCTGCGGTGACACACGAAGCGACAACACTAGGAGGACAATTAAAAGACTTCAGCTTCATTGTTTCTCTCGTGACATGGTATGATGTTCTGTTTCAAATTAACGTTGTGAGTAAAGCAAGTCAGTCACCCACAATCAACTTTGTCGAGTTTATGGGAATCCTTGACAAATGTTGCTCTTATTTGGAAACATATAGACAAACAGGTTTCGAACAAGCTATTGTAACAGCAACTGAACTGGCTTCGGATCTTGATACGCAGCCATTATTTAAACCAAAAATGCGATTAAGATGTATTAAACGCAGGCCGGGTGAAGAGGCTGTTGATGATCAAATAACTGACCCAAAAAAGAAGTTTAAAGTAGAGTTTTTCAATGCACTGTTGGACACCGTGCACATATCCATGAAAGAAAGATTTGAACAGATGCAAGAATTTTCTGCGACGTGGAGTTTCTTGTTTGACATTAAAAAAATCAAAATAAACAAGAACTAATACAATGCTGTTCTAAATTACAAGAAAAGTTAACTGTCAACATGAAGTCAGATATTGATGGAAATTTGCCGTGCGATGAAATTTTAGGCCTGCAACACTATCTTGAAGACAGCCAGGCAACGCCTATTGAAGCCTTAAACTTCATAAAAAAGCATAATCTTCAGGAGTTATATCCCAACATCTGGATAACATTACGTATTTTGCTAACAATACCAGTGACTGTCGCAAGCGGCGAACGCAGTTTTTCCAAACTGAAGTTGATGAAAACGTACTTGAGGTCTACAATGTCTCAAACAAGACTAACCAGTTTGGCCTCACTGTCCATTGAAAATGAAGTTGCAGAAAACCTGGACTTTGCTAATCTGATCAGAGACTTTGCCGACAGAAAAGAGAGAAAAGTAAAATTTTGGTTGTTTATAATTGTTTTTCATTAGGCGTAATATGTTTTTCGTTCAGATGACTGACAGAAAATATAGGTTTATGGCTTACAGTTATATTAAATTCAATAAAAATATGGTACCCAATTCAAAATTTGTGTTTTTTCGTTATACATATTACCTCATATATATAAAGATCAATTGTTGTGTGTTAGTCTCACCAAAAAAAAAAAAATGGTTTGACCAATTTGAATAATTTTTGTTTTGTTTTGTTCGCTTTAGTACAGGGGTGCTTCAGAAAAGAAAAGAAATATTTGGGATATACGAGCCTGTTTCAACCACATTTTACGCATCTTTTCTTTGTTTGGAACACGCAAAAACAATTTTCTGGAGTTTTTGTAGATGTACAGTGCAGTACTATGCAATATTTTTAGACAATTTCCCAAAACGTGAATGCCCAAACAATATATCACTGTTATACTGACTGTTATGGCAGCGACAGCAGCATGCTGGACTGACGTCACAGGCTACACAAGACTCACATGGAGCGTCTTAGCGGGCTTTCAGATTATTTGGATTTCATTTCCATTTAAAAAAATAAAACACTCAAATTTATGATGGAAAAAACCATGTTATGATCATAAGATGACGCCATTAACCACTTAAGACGATTTCTAGAAAACAGTCAAGTACCGTGTTGCAAAGCACTGCCAGGTTCGTTATTTATACAATAAAGGGCGCCAACTGGACGACTCGCCCGGGGCACCTGGATGGCTAAGGCCGGCCCTGGTTACACTGTTTATACTCCCATTTGTAGAAATGTATCAGATTTCTTTAGTAGCGATAATATTCTAATTATCTTTACAATATGAGAATAATATGGTGGGGACCCATAAACTGATACTGTATCATTAGTCAAACTCTATGATCATTTCAGTTGCAAGATTCAATACAACTAAATTTAATTCTGAGCTACACTTGGAATAGTTTATGTTTTCATCCTTCAAATCAAATTTACCAACAATAAGTTCTATTAACCTAAAATATTGAATATTACCCGATGAATATCACAATTACCAGTGTACCTACACACACCTATGTGACAATGACATAAGGGAGCAGCTAAGAGTGAACCATACCTATCCCAGCCGAGGTATTTGCGCATTTTTTATCTGGATGTGGACCTCATTCCATGAATTTAAACCATGTGAGTCAGACAGACACCAACCTGTACATGTGGGCAAGAAGTATCCCAAGAACATACAGCTTTTCCTGCAGACAGTATATGAACATCAGACACATATTATACCAAAACTACATAACACATAACCAAAAATAAGAAATAGGACAAACTTAACACATGAAAAGACAACATCCCCAAAGCTACATGAGAAAACTTCATGTAAACACAAACCTATTGATGGTGACCCTATACACAACCTCATGACAGATTCCATAGGGGAGTTGCATAAGAAGAAGAAGAAGAAGAAGAAGAAGAAGAAGAAAGCAACAATTCAATAAGTTAGTATGAGATCCACCCCAATAATGCAAACTAAACCTGTTTATAAGATGAAGTATAAGAAAGTGGATGTGTATTGTCACAAAAACGCACTATAGATCAACAGATACATATACAATATTTTCTCAACAGATAATTAGGATGATGATGATGATGAAGATGATAATAATAATAATAATAATAATAATAATAATAATAATAAGCCCGTGGAACCCCCTGGAAAAGAAGAGGCCTCCAGTACGTTCTGCCAGTCGTAAAAGGCGACAAAAAGAACAAACCACTAATAGGGCTAACCCCCCCTTTAGTGTGATTACTTGGTTCAGGACAGAACTAAAGAAGCCTCGGTCAAGCACCTTCATAGTCGGGGATGTCGCTTGAACCCTATGTCTGCCCACAATGGTAATGACACTGCTAGCCAACTGGAAAATGATTTAAATCCTAATAGAGGTGTTTCGCAGGATATGCTTCCTGCAACCACCCTAGAAGGAAAACAAAGACAGAGGATGAGATGGTCAGATGAAGTTAATCAACACCTCATGTTCTGTTATTACCAAGCAACAAACCTAGGAACCAACACAACTGGATACAGATCACAAGTATACACAACATTTATTACCAGATACCCAGACTTAAAATTTTTAACAGAACGATGACTAGCTGATCAGATCCGTGTAATAATCAAAAATAACAGGATACCCCAGTCAGAATTAGAAAACATCAAACAACAACTACAACACAACAATGTATTCGTAACTGCCATCCGCTTCACGTCTGCTGTGCAGCGAGCTACCATAATTTAAGTATTAACTGTATTTTTCTTACTTGTCACTTCTTCTTCCGTGTGTATTTGCTTTTAGGAAGCTTTAATTGTCGGGTGCTATTAATAGTGTTCCATAGATTTCGTGTTTGTTTTGAATACAGTCAGAGAGAGTTCCTTTAGTCAACCATAGTGCCAGTAGTGCTAGTGTTTGTTTTCAATACAGTCCAGAGCCAGGTAGTGCTATTTTCATTGTTTTCTATAAGAAGTGGCTAGTAACCACAGTTTAGTGAATAAACAGCCGCCTTTAGGGAATTAGCAGTCTAGTTAACAGTTGATTAACTCTCTCTACGCTTGCGGAGTGGAATCAGAGCTAACTATTTGTAGTATCGTTCCCAGAACCAATTGCGGTCCTCTGATTTGGAGCCGAGTGGAAGGCTTAAACCAGAGGCTCAGACGATTCTGCGGAGATCTGGGATGCAAATTTCTCGACCTCCGCTATCGGGTGGAGAAATGTAGGGTCCCCCTGAATAGGTCAGGCGTGCACTACACGCCGGAAGCGGCTACAAGGGTAGCGGAGTACGTGTGGAGTGCACATGGGGGTTTTTTAGGTTCGAGAATCCCCTCCCTAGGCCCGACAAGACGCCTCCTGAGACGCGGCAAGGTAGGAGTAGGCAAAATGCAACAGGGAATAACAATATTAATGTGCTAATAGTAAACTGCAGGAGCGTCTATAGGAAGGTCCCAGAACTGCTCTCATTACAACAGAAAGTTGGCTGAAATCAGATGTAAACAGTAATGAAATCCTAAACTCAGATTGGAATGTATACCGCAGAGACAGGCTGGGCAGTGAAGGGGGAGGCGTGTTTATAGCGATAAGAAGTGCAATAGTATCGAAGGAAATTGACGGAGATCCGAAATGTGAAATGATTGGGTGAAGGTCACGGTTAAAGCAGGCTCAGACATGGTAATTGGATGTCTCTATAGGGCCCCTGGCTCAGCAGCTGTTGTGGCTGAGCACCTGAAGGATAATTTGGAAAATATTTCGAGTAGATTTCCCCACCATATTATAGTTCTGGGTGGAGATTTTAATTTGCCGGATATAGACTGGGAGACTCAAATGTTCATAACGGGTGGCAGGGACAAAGAATCCAGTGAAATTTTTTTAAGTGCTTTATCTGAAAACTACCTTGAGCAGTTAAACAGAGAACTGACTCATGGCGATAACATATTAGACCTTCTGGTGACAAACAGACCCGAACTATTTGAAAAAGTTAACGCAGAAAAGGGAATCAGCGATCATAAAGCGGTTATGGCATCGATGATTTCAGCCATAAATAGGAATATTAAAAAGGGTAGGAAGATTTTTCTGTTTAGAAAAAGTGACAAAAAGCAGATTTCAGAGTACCCGTTGGCTCAACCCAAAAGTTTTGTCTCAAGTACAGATAGTGTTGAGGATCAGTGGACAAAGTTCAAAACCGTCGTACATAACGTGTTAGATGAGTATGTGCCAAGCAAGATCGTAAGAGATGGAAAAGAGCCACCGTGGTACAACAACCGAGTTAGAAAACTGCTGCGGAAGCAAAGGGAACTTCACAGCAAACGTAAACATAGCCAAACCCTTGCAGACAAACAAAAATTACGCGAAGCGAAATGTAGTGTGAGGAGGGCTATGCGAGAGGCGTTCAATGAATTCGAAAGTAAAGTTCTATGTACTGACTTGGCAGAAAATTCTAAGAAATTTTGGTCTTATGTCAAAGCGGTGGGTGGATCAAACCAAAATGTCCAGACACTCTGTGACCAAAATGGTACTGAAACAGAGGATGACAGACTAAAGGCCGAAATACTAAATGTCTTTTTCCAAAGTTGTTTCACAGAGGAAGATTGCACTGTAGTTCCTTCTCTAGATTGTCGCACAGATGACAAAATGGTAGATATCGAAATAGATGACAGAGGGATAGAGAAACAATTAAAATCGCTCAAAAGAGGAAAGGCCTCTGGACATGATAGGGTACCAGTTCAGTTTTACACAGAGTACGCGAAGGAACTTGCCCCCCTTCTTGCAGTGGTGTACCGTAGGTCTCTAGAAGAGCGTAGCGTTCCAAAGGATTGGAAAAGAGCACAGGTCATCCCCGTTTTCAAGAAGGAACGTCGAACAGATGTGCAGAACTATAGAACTATATCTCTAACGTCGATGAGTTGTAGAATTTTAGAACACGTATTGTGTTCGAGTATAATGGCTTTTCTGGAGACTAGAAATCTACTCTGTAGGAATCAGCATGGGTTTCGAAAAAGATGGTCATGTGAAATCCAGCTCGCGCTATTCGTCCACGAGACTCAGAGGGCCATAGACACGGGTTCCCAGGTAGATGCCGTGTTTCTTGACTTCCGCAAGGCGTTCGATACAGTTCCCCACAGTCGTTTAATGGACAAAGTAAGAGCATACGGACTATCAGACAAACTGTGTGATTGGATTGAAGATTTCCTAGATAACGGGACGCAGCATGTCATTCTCAATGGAGAGAAGTCTTCCGAAGTAAAAGTGATTTCAGGTGTGCCGCAGGGGAGTGTCATAGGACCATTGCTATTCACAATATACATAAATGACCTGGTGGATGACATCGGAAGTTCACTGAGGCTTTTTGCAGATGATGCTGTGGTGTTTCGAGAGGTTGTAACAATGGAAAATTGTACTGAAATGAAGGAGGATCTGCAGCGAATTGGCGCATGGTGCAGCGAATGGCAATTGAATCTCAATGTAGACAAGTGTAATGTGCTGCGAATACACAGAAAGATAGATCCTTTATCATTTAGCTACAAAATAGCAGGTCAGCAACTGGGAGCAGTTAATACCATAAATTATCTGGGAGTACGCATTAGGAGTGATTTAAAATGGAATGATCATATAATGTTGATCGTCGGTAAAGCAGATGCCAGAGTGAGATTCATTGGAAGAATCCTAAGGAAATGCAATCCGAAAACAAAGGAAGTAGGTTACAGTAAGCTTGTTCGCCCACCGCTTGAATACTGCTCAGCAGTGTGGGATCCGTCCCAGATAGGGTTGATAGAAGATATAGAGAAAATCCAATGGAGAGCAGCGCGCTTCATTACAGGATCATTTAGTAATCGCGAAAGCGTTACGGAGATGATAGATAAACTCCAGTGGTAGACTCTGCAGGAGAGACGCTCAGTAGCTCGGTACAGGCTTTTGTCAAAGTTTCGAGAACATACCTTCACCAAAGAGTCAAGCAGTATATTGCTCCCTACTACGTATATCTCGCGAAGAGACCATGAGGATAAAATCAGAGAGATTAGAGCCCACACAGAGGCATACCGACAATCCTTCTTTCCACGAACAATACGAGACTGGAATAGAAGGGAGAACCGATAGAGGTACTCAAGGCACCCTCCGCCACACACCGTCAGGTGGCTTGCGGAGTATGGATGTAGATGTAGATGTAGATATACTGGAACAAAATAATGTGCAATCAGAAGAAGAAGAAAATACAGTAATGGACTCAAACATCTCAGAGCAAACAAACAAAGACCAACACGCATCAATTAAACAATCAGAGGAAAATGAAATCTTAAGACAGCCACCAGAACAAGCACAAATAGAACACGAAGTGACACACATGTTAGATATAGAAGAGAAATTTCAGCTGACATATATAGAATACAAAGACACAAATACAGACATTAGACCATTCTTGCATAGACCGCCAAATAACCCACAAGTCGAAACAACAATAAAAACTATCAACACAATCATACACAACAAAATAAATGAAAACACAACTATGGAAGAGTTACAACTACTGGTTTATATAGGAGCACTCACTACACTAAATATACATACTAGGCAGAGATCAGAACCAACCAACACACAGAAGAAACCCACAAAACCAGCATGGCAACACAGGCTACATATCAGAATAGAGAAACTGAGAAAAGACATCGGACAGCTAACACAATTTATAAGAAATGAAATGTCAGAAAAAAAACGAAAAAGGTTAGGTAAAATCACACAGCAAAAAGCGATAGAGCAATTAGATGAAAAGAAGCAGAAATTACAAGCATTGGAACAACGACTTAGAAGATACAAAAAAAAGTGAAAATAGAAGGAAACAAAACCAAACATTCAACACAAACCAAAAGAAATTTTACCATACAATAGATAACACACACATTAAAGTAGACAATTCACCAAGCATAACAGACATGGAACACTTCTGGAGCAACATATGGTCAAACCCGGTACAACATAACAGGCATGCACGGTGGATACAATCAGAAACAGACACATACAAGATGATACCGCGGATGCCTGAAGTGATAATTTTGCAATATGAAGTCACCCAAACAATTAATTCTACTCACAATTGGAAAGCCCCTGGAAAAGATAAAATAGCAATTTTCTGGCTAAAGAAGTTCACCTCAACACATTCACATCTAACTAAATTATTTAACAATATGAATATAATAGAGGGAAACATTCCACGTGGGAAAAATATATCTAAAAACAAAGATGATTTGACTTACCAAACGAAAGTGCTGGCAGGTCGATAGACACACAAACAAACACACAAAATTCAAGCTTTCACAGCCAACCGTTGCTTCGTCAGGAAAGAGGGAAGGAGATGGAAAGACAAAAGGATGTGGGTTTTAAGGGAGAGGGTAAGGAGTCATTCCAATCCCGGGAGAGGAAAGACTTACCTTAGGGGGAAAAAAGGACAGGTATACACTCGCACACACACACATATCCATCCACACATATACAGACACAAGCAGACATTTGTAAAGGCAAAGAGTTTGGGCAGAGATGTCAGTCGAGGCGGAAGTAAAGAGGCAAAGATGTTGATGAGAGACAGGTGAGGTATGAACGGCGGCAAATTGAAATTAGAAATTAGCGGAGATTGAGGCCTGGTGCATAACGAGAAGAGAGGATACACTGAAGGGCAAGTTCCCGCCTCTGGAGTTCTGACAGGTTGGTGTTAGTGGGAAGTATCCAGATAACCCGGATGGTGTAACACTGTGCCAAGATGTGCTGGCCGTGCACCAAGGCATGTTTAGCCACAGGATGATCCTCATTACCAACAAACACTGTCTGCCTGTGTCCATTCATGTGAATGGACAGTTTGTTGCTGGTCATTCCCACATAGAAAGCTTCACCGTGTAGGCAGGTCAGTTGGTAAATCACGTGGGTGCTTTCACACGTGGCTCTGCCTTTGATCGTGTACACCTTCTGGGTTACAGGACTGGAGTAGGTGGTGGTGGGAGGGTGCATGGGACAGGTTTTACACCGGGGGCAGTTACAAGGGTAGGAGCCAGAGGGTAGGGAAGGTGGTTTGGGGATTTCATAGGGATGAACTAAGAGGTTACGAAGGTTAGGTGGATGGCGGAAAGACACTCTTGGTGGAGTGGGGAGGATTTCATGAAGGATGGATCTCATTTCAGGGCAGGATTTGAGGAAGTCGTATCCCTGCTGGAGAGCCACATTCAGAGTATGATCCAGTCCCGGAAACTATCCTGACACAAGTGGGGCACTTTTGTGGTTCTTCTGTGGGAGGTTCTGGGTTTGAGGAGATGAGGAAGTGGCTCTGGTTATTTGCTTCTGTACCAGGTTGGGAGGGTAGTTGCGGGATGCAAAAGCGGTTTCAGGTTGTTGGTGTAATGTTTCAGGGATTCCGGACTGGAGCAGATTCGTTTGCCAGGAAGACCTAGGCTATAGGGAAGGGACCGTTTGATATGGAATGGGTGGCAGCTGTCATAACGGAGGTACTGTTGCTTGTTGGTGGGTTTGATGTGGACAGACATGTGAAGCTGGCCATTGGACAGGTGGAGGTCAACGTCAAGGAAAGTGGCATGGGATTTGGAGTAGGACCAGGTGAATCTGATGAAACCAAAGGAGTTGAGGTTGGAGAGGAAATTCTGGAGTTCTTCTTCACTGTGAGTCCAGATCATGAAAACGTCATCAATAAATCTGTACCAAACTTTGGGTTGGCAGGCCTGGGTAACCAAGAAGGCTTCCTCTAAGCGACCCATGAATAGGTTGGCGTACAAGGGGGCCATCCTGGTACCCATGGCTGTTCCCTTTAATTGTTGGTATGTCTGGCTTTCAAAAGTGAAGAAGTTGTGGGTCAGGATGAAGCTCGCTAAGGTAATGAGGAAAGAGGTTTTAGGTAGGGTGGCAGGTGATCGGCGTGAAAGGAAGTGCTCCATCGCAGCAAGGCCCTGGACGTGCGAAATATTTGTGTATAAGGAAGTGGCATCAATGGTCCGGGAGTAACAGACTGGGTAAGGATTCCAGGCGTTCGAGAAAGTGGTTGGTGTCTTTGATGAAGGATGGGAGACTGCATGTAATGGGTTGAAGGTGTTTATCTACGTAGGCAGAGATACGTTCTGTGGGGGCTTGGTAACCAGCTACAATGGGGTGGCCGGGATGATTGGGTTTGTGAATTTTAGGAAGAAGGTAGAAGGTTGGGGTGCGTGGTGTTGGTGGGGTCAGGAGGTTGATGGAGTCAGGTGAAAGGTTTCGTAGGGGGCCTAAGGTTCTGAGGATTCCTTGAAGCTCTGCCTGGACATCAGGAATGGGATTACCTTGGCAAACTTTGTATGTGGTATTGTCTGAAAGCTGACACAGTCTCTCAGCCACATACTCCCGACGATTAAGTACCACTGTCATGGAACCCTTGTCCACCAGAAAAATGACGATGGAACGGTCAGCCTTCAGATCACGGATAGCTTGGGCTTCAGCAGTGGTGTTGTTGGGAGTAGGATTAAGGTTTTTTATGAAGGATTGAGAGGCAAGGCTGGAAGTCAGAAATTCCTGGAAGGTTTGGAGGGGGTGATTTTGAGGAAGAGGAGGAGGGTCCGGCTGTGATGGAGGACGGAACTGTTCCAGGCAGGGTTCAATTTGGATAGTGTCTTGGGGAGTTGGATCATTAGGAGTAGGATTAGGATCATTTTTCTTCATGGCAAAGTGATATTTCCAGCAGAGACTACGAGTGTAGGACAGTAAATCTTTGGCGAGGGCTGTTTGGTTGAATCTGGGAGTGGGGCTGAAGGTGAGGCCTTTGGATAGGACAGAGGTTTTGGATTGGGAGAGAGGTTTGGAGGAAAGGTTAATTACTGAATTAGGGTGTTGTGGTTCCAGATTGTGTTGATTGGAATTTTGAGATTTTGGAGGGAGTGGAGCTGGAAGTGGGAGATTGAGTAGATGGGAGAGACTGGGTTTGTGTGCAATGAGAGGAGCTTGAGGTTTGCTGGAAAGGTTGTGAAGGGTGAGTGAGTTGCCTTTCCGGAGGTGGGAAACCAGGAGATTGGATAGATTTTTAAGGTGGAGGGTGGCATGCTGTTCTAATTTGCGGTTGGCCTGTAGGAGGATGCTCTGAACAGCTGGTGTGGATGTGGGAGAGGAAAGATTGAGGAATTTTATTAAGGATAGGAGTTGACGGGTGTGTTCATTGGCTGAGTTGATGTGTAGGTGAAGGATTAGGTGGGTGAGGGCAATGGATTGCTCAGTTTGGAACTGGTATAGGGACTGATGGAAAGAAGGGTTGCAGCCAGAGATGGGAACTTTAAGTGTGAGGCCTTTGGGGGTAATGCCAAATATCAGACAAGCCTGAGAAAATAAAATATGGGAGTGTAATCTGGCTAGGGCAAAGGCATGTTTGCGGAGGGAATGTAGATAAAACTTAATGGGGTCGTTGTGGGGGTGTTGTGAGGGTGACATGGTATTAGAAGGTGGAAAGTGTAACATGAGGCTGAAATGACAATGAAAATAAAAATAAAAATATATGGGGAGCGATAAAGGTGAACTAGAAAGCAACTGGAGATCTGGTGTGAAAAAAGTGTTGGATAGAGCTGGGCTATGTTGATCCTGTTGTGAACTTGTGTAGGTAGACAACGACGTGCGTAAAGGTTAGGTGGTTGTGTTGCCGCCAAAACACGTTAAAGGGTGGAGAAAATCGGCAAAATTTCGAAAAACCTACGTGCAAATGTATTAAAAGGAGTGGTTTTGTGATGGCAGATTATGAAAACGAGGCTAACAATTGTCTGACGAAGAAATAATGACGTTAAAACCTGTGGGAAGTGGCTAAAAATGATTAGTGATTTGAGAAAACGGAATGGAACTAAAGCAAAAGTTATTAGAACTAGCCGAAATGGTTGTTTAATAGGTGAAAGGAACTATTTGTGAACTATAAACGGTGGATTTTATAGTAGCAGTAGTGTTGAAAGCGGAAAAAAAAATTTTTATTTTGGTTATGGTTTGGAAGTGGGTTACGTATTATTGAATATATATCGGCGGGATAAAATTGTATAGTAGATTATGGTAAAAAGGAGAAGGTGAATACAAACTGAAACTACTGGCAAAAACAGAAAGAGAAAATAAGACGACAGAAAAGATTTCGAAATGCAACAGTGACAATAACAAACGTAATTGTTGGGTTCAAATTAATGATATGAATATAATAGAGGGAAACATTCCACGTGGGAAAAATATATCTAAAAACAAAGATGATGAGACTTACCAAACAAAAGCGCTGGCAGGTCGATAGACACACAAACAAACACAAACATACACACAAAATTCAAGCTTTTGCAACAAACAGTTGCTTCATCAGAAAAGAGGGAAGGAGAGGGAAAGATGAAAGGATGTGGGTTTTAAGGGAGAGGGTAAGGAGTCATTCCAATCCTGGGAGCAGAAAGACTTACCTTAGGGGGAAAAAAGGACAGGTATACATTCGCGCGCACACACACACATATCCATCCGCACATACACAAACACAAGCAGACATTTGTAAAGGCAAAGAGTTTGGGCAGAGATGTCAGTCGAGGCGGAAGTAAAGAGGCAAAGATGTTGTTGAAAGACAGGTGAGGTATGAGTGGCAGCAACTTGAAATTAGCGGAGGTTGAGGCCTGGCGGATAACGAGAAGAGAGGATATACTGAAGGGCAAGTTCCCATCTCCGGAGTTCTGACAGGTTGGTGTTAGTGGGAAGTATCCAGATAACCCGGAAGGTGTAACACTGTGCCAAGATGTGCTGGCCGTGCACCAAAGCATGTTTAGCCACAGGGTGATCCTCATTACCAACAAACACTGTCTGCCTGTGTCCATTCATGCGAATGGACAGTTTGTTGTTGGTCATTCCCACATAGAAAGATTCAGAGTGTAGGCAGGTCAGTTGGTAAATCACGTGGGTGCTTTCACACGTGGCTCTGCCTTTGATCTTGTACACCTTCCGGGTTAGAGGACTGGAGTAGGTGGTGGTGGGAGGGTGCATAGGACAGGTTTTACACTGGGGGTGGTTGCAAGGGTAGGAGCCAGAGGGTAGGGAAGGTGGTTTGGGGATTTCATAGGGATGAACTAAGAGGTTATGAAGGTTAGGTGGGTGGCGGAAAGATACTCTTGGTGGAGTGGGGAGGATTTCATGAAGGATGGATCTCATTTCAGGGCAGGAATTGAGGAAGTCGTATCCCTGCTGGAGAGCCACATTCAGAGTCTGATCCAGTCCCGGAAAGTATCCTGTCACAAGTGGGGCCCTTTTGGGGTTCTTCTGTGGGAGGTTCTGGGTTTGAAGGGATGAGGAAGTGACTCTGGTTATTTGCTTCTGTACCAGGTCTGGAGGGTAGTTGCAGGATGCGAAAGCTGTTTTCAGGTTGTTGGTGTATTGGTTCAGGGATTCTGGACTGGAGCAGATTCGTTTGCCACGAAGACCTAGGCTGTAGGGAAGGGACTGTTTGATGTGGAATGGGTGGCAGCTGTCATAATGGAGGTACTGTTGCTTGTTGGTGGGTTTGATGTGGACGGACGTGTGAAGCTGGCCATTGGACGGGGGAAATGCCTCATATTCCTGTGACAGATAAAGAACACTTGAATTTTTTATGGGTATTGAAATCAGGAGTTTAATTACCAAGAAGTTTATGTTCATAGGAACTGTTTGAATATTCAGTTCTACAGCAGTTCAACTAGAAATGCGTTGATTCATTATTCTGGCTCTCCAGACGGGATGGGATGTCTGAAAAAGTATTTGAGTGTGTTCAACAATTGTAAACTATCCAAAGCCAAAGTGTACTTAGTTCTGAATTCTACCTATATGATAATTTACAATTTGACAGGGGTACTAACACTCGTGGCCTACTCTCTGACATGTGTACAAGGTTTCACTCCAATTAGATACATCGTTCAAAACAAAATGAAAGTGAAATCAGGACTAAGAGACATATGTGTTGAATTTGAATCATCAGATAATTTCCCCAGGTACCGCAGATCCACAGCATTTCACAATGACACCTTCAAGTGTGAACATCGTTGCTGACACACAGGGTTTCTACAAGGAACGTGGAAAATTTGTATTTAAAGATATCATCTTTACTGTATTCACAAATGTTGGACATGTAATAATGACACTCTCTGCAAGTGTGACACCATCCAATTGTTCAGAAAAGTAATGCGTGCCAAAACAAAAAATCACATCGTGGTCAGCACATTGTCACCACAGGAAATACTGGAACATCCCAGGAATTGCTTACAACGATATAATGACATCCGTCCAAATCTTTGTACACAAAGACAATGTCATTTACATCAAAGTTAATGTAAAGGTGTTGTGGATATGTAATTATAAGAATGCTTCAGTTAGCAACTGGGAATAGCATCCATCTGTCAAACAGGTGTATGAATTTGAGTGACCAACAAAAATTATTTTCTTTTTCAAATAAGCTTTGTATTTAATCAGTTCAATATCCTTCTAAATCCTCCTCCACCGACAGGTTTCAACATGTGTGCAGACAGGGAATTATTCACGGTAAGTATTTATTTTCATCCAGAAACATTTAGGTTTCCCACCCAAAATAGTAGAGTTTTAGATGTGGCTTCTACATGTCTTTGGAATCAGCAACAGTCTCCTGGTGCCTCTTTCCGACACACTATCCAACCCATTCTGAATGCAAAATTCCATGTTTTTATTGCACAAACTGAGGTGCACACCTCATACTTAAAGTTCACTTTTTTCTTCATCACTGCACTCATGCTGGATAAAAATCACCCAACATTTATGTCTCAGCCCTTTAGATAATAATGTAACACTGGGCAGTGCATACAGACACAGCTGTGTCCTATGAACTCGAAGCAAGAACTCTAATAATGAACTGAAGATATCCAGACACTGTCACCTCCAGTACAATATCGATACCTCTGAACTTCTAACCCTGCATACGAAGTGCATTTTGGGCCTGAAGACAGCATACTGAAATGCTAACACTGGAACTCAAAATAAAATAAAATAACTTTTCAAATATGTACGGCTATTTGGCAATCTTCCTCGATAAAAATTTTTGGATAGGTCTATGGCAGCAGCACGTCACAGCATTGCTGCAATCCTTTAGTTGACTAAAGTAACATCAAGTACATAAGTATGCGCAGATATTTAAAATGCCCTCTTGATTTTTGGTGGTTTAAGATATCTTCTTTAAAAACAATAATGATAGTGTGTGTGTGTGTGTGTGTGTGTGTGTGTGTGTGTGTGTGTGTTGGGAGGGGGGAGTGCAAGCTGGTTATCTACTGGGGGATGAAGCTCACTCTCTCCCCTCCATTGCACTCACTGACTGGAAACTAAAAGGACTGTAGGAAAAACATTGCCATCAATTAGGTCTCAAAAACAAAGAAAGCAGGCAAGGCCTGTTGATGCTAAAGGAGCTGGATTGGCTAAAAGGCTGTAAGGAATCACTGAATATATCAACACAGAGTGAAAAGCAGATGGCAGTCCTCCAGGGCTCTTACTACAGTGAGAGTCTTTCCCTCCACATTTGCGATAAACACTAACATAAAGCTTAACAGAACTTCAAACTGGGGTAAAATCATCTTTCTCTAATGAATCTTAGAATTCATCCAATACTCACTTCACCGTGTCAGTATTTCATCAATATATGGGCCAATGTGAGGAGGGATACCCAGATGGATCCTCTTGCCATAAGAGAAAATCATTACCGAGCCTTGTATGTGTGATCGACAGACTGCATAAAGTGGCAAAATTCTTTCCTCAAAGTTCAGTAGTGGTTTTCTTTCTTCATTCTGATTTTACTGGGGGTAGTAAAATTTTACCAATCAAACTCTCTTCCTGTTATGATTAGATGCATTTCTTGGTGTATTAGGTCAGTACCAGGTATCCTAATGCCTAGTAATTCACTCACAGTTGCTTCCTCAGCAAGACAAGCTGTGAGCTGCTTACGAGCATAGGACTGTGCCTCGGTGAGCATATGAAAGTGATGGCAGCACCCAATGGAGGAGGTCCATAGTAGATCCTGAACACTGACAGGCATTGCCTTGCATAGTGATGGCTAACAGATTGAAGACAGCTCTATGAGTCACAAACCAACAGGGACTTTTTGGCTACAATGTGTTATAGGGCTATGGTGACAATTGCCTGCTCAGCAGTGAACATACTTGGCAGAGACCAGAGTTTGTTATTACTACTGTACACAAACACACACTCAACTCTACAATAGTTCTATTGCCATCTGTGTACATGGTTTCTGAATTAATATACCCATGAAGGATTAAAAGAAACAGTCACCTATAGACATTAAGGTGTGTGTTCCCTTCAGGTCCACAGAGCAGGTTGAGGTGTATGTTTGAGCTAGCTATGCACTATGGAGTAGTTCGAGGAAAGGATCTGTGCATACAGTTGATTGGAGGTATCTAAAGACAATTCCTCAACACTTCCCAGCTGTTCTACTACCCCTGAGACATTTCACTTAAAGTCTAGACTTATGATTGCCAGTGGCAGATGGCACGGATCACTAGGTGCCTACCCAATCATTATTACATAATTAACTAGAAGTTCCTGATGCTTAACTTGCAATAGCAGTGGTACGCTTCCACCAGAAGGCCTTCAATGGGACCTGTGCAAAAGGCTTGTTGCCAGCCTTGTACCATTACTGTGGACAGAATCTAGTCAAATACCAATGGTGTTGCAAATCCGTATGTTATACATCCTTAACCTAAATGGGATAAGGTTAAGGATTTCTAGAATTTTGACAGAACAGTAACGGTACAGTCACCTTACCACACGGTTCCATTATGGAATATTAGAGCGATCTTAGAGCACTGAATTTTTAGGGATAGTAATTTTATTTGGCACCCATGTGATAACCATTTTAGTTTCTCATCAAAAAAGCCTCAGGCATGATACAGCTCCACCACTTCTTCTACCTGATTATTTAAGATATGTTTAGGATGTGGATACCTAATTCAGATACTATAGAGCTGTATCTACATCTACATCTACATAGACCATCTGGAAGCCATCATATGGTGTGTGGCAGAAGATACCCCATACCACTACTAGTCTTTTCCCTTCGTGTTCCACTCACAATATATGTCTCCGTATGAGTCCTGGTTCTTGTATCATATCTTCGTGAACCTTACACGCAACATATGTTGGCAATAGTAGAATCGTTCAGTAGTCAGCTTCACATGCCAGTTCTCTAAATTTTCTCACTGGACAGAATGTTGCATTCCCTTCAGAGATTCCCATTTCAGTTCACGAATATCTCCGTAACACTTATGTATTGCTTGAACCTGCCAGCAACACATCTAACTGCCCCTCCTGTGAATTGCTTCAATGTCTTCCTTCCATACAACACAGTGTCCACACCTGGTAGCTGAGCGGTCAGCATGACGGAATGTCATACCTAACAGCCCCATTGACATACAAGTCACCGAAGTGGTGTCAACTCGAAAGACTTGCACCAGGCGAACAGTCTACCTGACAGGAGGCCCTAGCCACATGGCATTTACATTTTATCTGATATGGTATGGATCCCCAACACTCTAGTAGTACTCAAGAATAGGTCGCACCTCTGTCCTATATGCAGTCACCTTCACAGGTGAACCACTCTTTCCTAAAATTCTTCCAATATGCCAAAGTCGACCATTCGCCTTCTCTACCACAATTCTTGCATGTTCATTCCATTTCAGACCACTCTGCAATGTTAGGCCCAGATATTTAAATGACTTGGCTGTAGCAAGTAGGACACTAGTAATACTGTAACTCAACATTTCAGATTTGTTCTTTCCATTCATCTGCATTTGACCGTCATTCATTATACCAACCAGAAATTTTGTCTAAGTCATCTAGTATCTTCCTACAGTCACTCAACTTTGAGGAAAACATACTGTGTTTTTTTACTTACAAAATCTTCGAGCCACTCTCACATCTGTGAACTTATTCCATGTGCTCATACCTATGGCAACAGCTTGCAATGCAGCAATGTACCAAATCTAGAAATATGGAATCTGTCTGTTGCCCTCCATCTACAGATTGCAGTACGTCATGTGACAAAAGGACAAGCTGAGTTTCTCACAAGCAATCCTTTCTAAACCCATGCTGATTCTTGGACATAAGCATCTCAGACTCAAGAAAGTTTAATATGCTCAAACTTAGAATATGTTCATGGATTCAGCAACAAAACAAAGTTAGGGATATTAGTCGGTAACTTTTTGGGTCTGTTCTTTTACTTTTCTTATTTACTAGCATCACCTGTGCTTTTCTCCAGCCACTTGGGACTTTGTGATGGGCAAAAGATTCACAATAAATGTAGGCTAGGTAGAGGCCCAATACCATAGAATACTCTTTGTAAAACCAGATTGGGATTCCATCCAGACCTGGTGATATATCTTCTTTCAAACCTCCCAGCTGTTTCTCTACGCCAGAGATGGTTATTGCTTTGTCATCTTATGAGAGTCAGTCTGATGCTCAAATGACTATATCTCTGCATGATTCCCCTGTGTGAACGATTTCTTGAACGCAAAATTTAAAACTTTAGCATATGTTTTGCTATCTTCAACTGTCATGCTGGACTGGTCAACAAGGGACTGAATGAAAGACTTACATATGACTAGAATTTTCTCAGGTACTCTGCCAGAGCTTTTGCTGAGGTGTGACTGCGATAGTCGTTGTGTGCTTTATACATAGATCTTTTCACAGATGCATTAATCTCTACTAACCTTCACTTGCCATCATTTGGGCATTTTCTTTTGAAGTGAGAGTGCAACAGCCTCTGTTTCCTCAGCATCTACCAAATTTCATTTTTAAACAATGGAGGTTCCTTTCCATCCTTCATCCACTTACTATGCAGTTAACTCTCCACACCATGATTTACAATATGCTTAAACTTTGCCCGTAATTCCTCTATATCTACCTTACTGGAATTAAGTATTGTCAATTCACTCTCTAAGTGAGATGCTAACAACTGCTTTTCTGCTCTATCTAGCAGAAATTCTCTCCTAGCCTTCTTTCCTGATTTATTAACTTTAGAAACCATAGTTGCTATTATGATATCAAGATTGCTAATCCCTGTTTGTATACTGACATTGTCGATAAGATCCATCCTATTTATAGCTACAAGGTCTAAGTTATTTCCAGTGTGTGTGGGCTGCTGAGTTAGCTGCTCAAGATAGATTTCAGAAATCATGTTCAAAAGTATTTCACATGACTGGCAGTCTATACCACCCAAATGAATCCATAGGAATCCCAATCTATACTCAGTACGTTAAAATCACCTGCAACTAGTCTTGCACAAAGTCAGTATTTATGTGCTACTGACAAGATTTTCTTTGAATGACTATAGAACTGTCACAGCGGAATCGGATGGCTGGTAGAAACATCCAACAATTAACATGGTTTCACCTACAACTATTATATGGAAACGGATAACATCACTGTCACACTCAGCTTCAACCACAATAGAGGCAGTATTTTGTCAACTGCAACGAACAATCCCCCACCTATGGCCTCCAATCTGCCTTTGCGATATACGTTCCGTGACTCGCTAAATATCTCAGAGCTTTCCACCTTGGGTTTCAGCCAGCTCTCAATCCATGAATAATTTGAGCATAAGAACTTCCCCGGAGGCAGTAAATATGAAAACTGTATTCAAACACTTCGACAGGTTGCTGATATTGTGACAGTTGAAGTGCCTTTATTCTGAAGGCCGTCTGGCTTCCTTTGCTGTATATCGACTGTGAGTGGTCATAAGAGGACCTCAAAGTACTGTTTAGCCTAAAAAACCTTCATGTGCACTCCTCAAGTACTCTGCTACCCGAGTAGCTGCTTATTTTGTGTAGTGCACCCCTGACCCATCAAGGGGAGTTCTACAAATCCTGACAAGATAATGCAGGTCTACAATTCTGCAGCCAAGACCATCACAGAGTTGACCAAGACTTGGTTGAGACCTTCCACTTGGCTGCAAACCAAAGGATCCTGATCAACTCTGGAAACAATACTGCAAAGCGCGACCTCTGCTTGTATCCCACACGCAAGGCCAGCAGTCTTCACTACCTCTGCCAGTCACTGGAATGAGCTGAGGATGGCTTCAGGCCCCGAGTGAAAGGCGTCGTTGGCGCCAATATGAGGCACAACTTGCAGATGACTCCACCCTGCATGCTCGATAGCCACAGGCAAGGCCGCCTCAACATCTCGGATGAGGCCTCCCGACAGATGTATTGTGTGCACATTGGCTTTCTTTCCAGCCCTGAATGCTGTGCTCCTAAGGGGCCCCATAATGCACCTAGTGTTGGAGCTCCTGATAACTAGTAATCCCCCCAACCCCGTGTGCCTGCTTGGGCCCTACTGAAGAAGCATAGGAGTGGCCACCTGTCCACTCACAGGATGAATGGACGAGGTGAGGTGACCGGTCTCCACATTGGTGATGTGGGTTTTTGTAGAGAACTGGGTGTCACTGTTCAGTATCCAGTCTTTTGAACACCTCCCTGGTGCTGACATTTTGTTATACCAGTGACGTGGAGCTGCAATGTAAAGAGAAGTCATCAACACACAGCAGTCCACAAACCACACAGCTCACCATGGATATGATGCCACTGACACCAATTACAAAATATTAAATACTGGTGATGCATGAATGGCTTTTAACTGGATGTATCAAGAGTATAAGATGGTAAAAAACTGCATTGATACTGGAGTAAATATTGCCTGAATTGGAGAATTTGGCAGTTCATCTTCCTTTTGAAGAGTTTGCACATTCCATTCAACAGAGAGATCATGGTGTAGTTGTTCGAAAAATGAGGAACCTTTGCTGACCTCAAGGCTGCAATAATGCAACTCTTTAGCCATTAGGAGGAAAATACCCCATCTCACCATACCAAATTAGAAGACTGAGAACGTGCAGTTAATTCCCAAGGCTGAGATGTTTTCATTTCTACTGACGTGTTGGAAAATAATGTAATGCACAATGCAGCTTCCATGGACTGTAGCACCACAACCCTTTTGGAATCCTGTATCCTATTCCAGACTCATCTCCACTCTCCCATGAGGGTATATATGTAATATTAGTAATTTACACCAATTTAAAATGTTGCTTTGACTTTGACTACATTGTGTCTCACCAATACATAGAATAAAGGAAACATATTTCTGGTTATCTGTATTCGAATTCACCAAAGCAACTCTGAAATTTACACTAATTTAAACTATTGCGGTAACATTGTTTACGTTGGGCCTCACCAGTATATCGAAAGAAGGAAACATGTTGGATTAAAAACTAAGGTACCATCATAATTTGCACACAATACAAACTACAGGCACATGGAAGGAATAAAATTGTTATTGTAGTTATGGAGTAATTAGCAATTAAAGTTATGACATTTCAAGTCATCGAAAGAGAGCTATTTTTATGTTTTTTAAGTCAGAAATTGTTCATTCTCCAAACAGAAACATGACACAATGCTTTTTCAGACAGAATCAAACATGTTCATGTTTTAATTGGTGTTAGTCAATAAAACTGTAATAACAACTATATAGAAATGTAAAATTTTACTCATACAAAATTTAATTCCTTCCTGTCTTTGTATAAAATTATTCACTGTTATTCTATGTAATTTTCTATGTGATTTGGGAAGATGTATGTAAAAACTTTAATTGTTAAATATGCAAAATTCAATGTGTAACAATAATAGTAATTGTTTAAAATCATATAAATAGAGGCGATTTATACGCTGCCAGAGGTTAGTCCTACATCAGTCTTAAGTCTGCCTTGGACCGAATTTTTGAATTAACAACATGTAGTCAGACTTTCTATGTTCGCCGTCGAACATCTAGCATACAAAATAAAATTCTTTGTGTACAAGAAGTACTGAAACATACTTACTTCATCACACAATTCCCACGTGGCAATGCAGTAACATCAAGTTGAACCTAGGGCAGCATCAAGAAAAAGCACTCTGGATTACACAAGATATGTATTTTTTTTTAATAAGATGTGTCATATTGACCATTGTTTTTCCTGTGTTAAGCAATGATACACATTCCAAACTTCATCACAAAAACATTTTCGCCACATTATATTACAACTGAATGAAACACATAGTAAGACAAGAGCCCCAGGGTGCTTCTGAAAAATTCTTCTACTGCTGATAGATAATCAGTGGAAAGTCTTGTGTCTGCTAGGATAAAATTTAATAAACAGAGTTGATGGGCATGTATTTATGCACTGAAGTTTTAACTCTGTGAGAATCCATTATACTTCCATGTCTCATCTTTGAGAAAATTGCTTGTACTTCTGAGATATCCATGACAACTGGTAGTGACCATACATATTGAATGCTGAATCCCCAATCTGGCTTGTTCTAGTTTGAACAGACGCTTTCTATGCAGACCATATGTCATTGGTTTTGAGGAACTTCACATTCATTCTTGTCATGTGTCATAATTAAGCACAGTCAATGAGTGAAACAGAACTATATCAAATAATTTTGTGGAATACCTATTCATGAATAAATCTTCAAAAAGGTAACAACTTGCTCCGTAAGACAAAATCTTAATATGCTCTAATGTCAATGATGTACACAGGCGAAACAATACACCACAGTAATACACACAGCATATGATTTATTATTTTAAAACAAAATTACCTTGGAAACTATGTTGACATCATCTTTAGTAAAATTGCAGCAGCCAAAGCATAAAATTCCCTAAAATAAGTCATGATCAGCCCTAACTGGTGAGGAGTGGCAGAAAGAGAGAGAGAGAGAGAGAGAGAGAGAGAGAGAGAGAGAGAGAGAGAGAGAGAGAGGGAGAGGGAGAGAGAGAGAGAGAGAGAGAGAGAGAGAGAGAGAGAGTGGTGTGTGTGTGTGTGTGTGTGTGTGTGTGTGTGTGTGTGTGTGTTGGGGGGGGGGGGTTCTGTTTGTAGTTCACTCAAACATTACACAGCCCGAAGTGCTGTGACTGACCCCATCATAAGTTTACAGGATTCAGACACAATGGCGAGGAATAAGGCAAGGTATTCATCTCTGACACAAGAGCCAGTGATAATTTTCTCATTGGTAAGAAAACCCAAAACTATTTTACAGAGCTGAATACTGTAAATGTGGCAAAGTTCGGCCCATACTAGTGAAGATGAACTGTGAACTCTCGCTAAGCTGTTCCTAACATTTCTTTTTTCCTTTCTTATTAAAAAATCAATCCCACACTTAGTAAGGTTTTCTGTGGAAGAATGAAATTTGAACCATTGAAGTGCCCATCTCCATGCTTTGATGGCTGCAGCAATCAGTTCTAGCCACCACACCACAAGTTTCTGATGACACTTCCCAAAGAAGCGAGAGACTGTCACTTGTAGTGTGTGAGATTTATTCTCACTTTTTCTTACACAATATCATCAATTCCCTTCAACTGATTAAATTCAAACACTATTTTGGTGCCAAAAATTGACCAATCAGCTTTTCTGAGAGACAGCCACTGATGCAGTGATAATTGTGACTGTGTTAAATAAGGGAGTGACGGTTGGGATAAAATTTGTGACCACTAGGGTATCTTTGCTGAAATGAATTTTAACTCCAGTATTGGGTGGGCAATGATCAAGTTGTGTAATTAATTTTTCTATTGTTTGACCTCTTTAGACTTATTTCTATCATCCCATTTCTTTGTGGTATATTAGTTCAATTTATATACACCACAAGAATTGCTCAAATGGAATATTTCAACCTAAACCAACTTTATTGTTGGTTTATCATTATTTCTTTACCTTTAGCTTTAGCTCGTTTTGCCTCTTGTTTAGCTGAAACTAGTCCTCATCGTCAATTACAAGGAATTACTGTTTCTGTCAGTTTTATCAAATTGAGACTCTATGAGTACTTCCATCACCTTTTTGCACTTTGAAATCCTTTCCCTATGGTGAGTTGTGAAATTATGCTCAAACGCTAGCAATGTAGTCAGCCATTCAGTTGATAAATATGTGGAACCATTAGAAATCACAGTAATTCATTCTTCATTTGAGATTTCTTTGCAGGAGACAAACAATTTACTCTTTTACCACCCACTGGACTGTGAACCTTCTTGCATTTGAAGGCAAGGCCAGGTACTGTGTGCCACATCTTCACTGAGACATGGCGAAGCATTGAAATCAATATTAAGGGCATAGTTCTCACCGCTCCTACTTTTACAATTATTATTGATTAATTGGTTCCTAGTTTTACACATAATCTGAAGTAAAATATTCGTAATCTGCTTTGGACTTTCTGCTAAGAAACTTACATTAAGGACAGTTTCTCCCTTGTACACAATTGTCTGAGGATACGGAAGTATCCTTGGCTCTGCCCCTCAGTATTCAACGAAGGATGAGGCAACATGAGTGTAGTGAATGAAATGATCTTCATTAGAACTGGAGCAGATTAATTTCAAACCTTCACCGAGGTATCTGTTCATACTTTCAATAAATTGAATTTTTATAGTCAAATAAGCTACATTTGCTTACAAAATACATTACTTGATGATTGCCCTCAGCTTAAGTCAGACAGAAAAGCACCCAGTATATTACAATAACTAGTAAGCTCTTAGGGAGTAATACGCACTTCGAAAAAAAGGTGTCACAAAATTTTAACCCAAAAGAACTAATGTTGTGTAGGTCAACAGCGCACCATTTATAAACTATGGAAACTTGCTGCCATGCACTTCGATTGACTGCGGGATTGCCCTGCTGCCAGTGGTCAGGAGAATGCATAACTGTGAATGCGTTGCCTGCCACAGATCACAACATATCCAAGGCATCCCACACACTCGATGGTACTGTGCCAGCTTTCCACTCTGGGCGCCTCGGGGCAAATCCACCAAGGTCCCGACACATCCATTGCAGTTTCATGATAAGACGTTCTGGGAACAAACCCATCTATAGATGTTAGCTCATGTACAGAAAGCCTTTTACAAATTGTATCGGCACTGAAAAGAGCCTTTTTTGTAACTAGGACACTGTTTACTAAAGCAGGTGCTCAAACTGGCAACCCTCTGAAGTGACACAAGCTTGGTAATGTCGAACGGTGTTTTGCCGAACTCTTTCAAAGATTCCTGGCATTTCCCTGATGTGATTGGTGGCATGCTGAATGTGATACATTAATTCCTCTTCATTTGTAGGTGGTTCACGTCCAGGTGGGTGAAATAGAACCTTGAAAAATCCCCACAGGAAAAAGTCCAGTGGCGTGAGGTCTGGTCGCCAGGGTCATGTCCTACAAGCACCTCTGCCAGTGAACTGCCCGTCGAAGAGTTCATTTAAATATATGCGCACAGCACAACTGTTATGTGCGGATGCCCCATCATGCTGCAACCACATGCACAGTCAGATGTCCGGGAGAACGTCTTCCAGCAGGCTGGGTAGAGTTTCTTACTAAAAATCAAGGCAATTGGCCCCAGTAAATTGAGGAGGTAGACGGACCGGCCAAATCAGATGGTCGCCCACAATGATTACCTAAATGTTAAATGAAAATCGTTCCTGGTTTCCCTGGACGTATGTGACATGAGGATTTCCCCTTGCCCAGTAATGAATGTTTTGAGTGTTGTAAAGGCCATCTTGACAGAAGGTGCACTCGTCGGTAAACAACACAATGGCGGGGAAGTCAAGACCTCGTGCTACACTTAACAGAAACCACCGGAAAAACCCTAGCCTGTGGTCATAGACCGCCACAGGATTTAGGTCTTCGACAGGGTGGAAACTAAATGGATGCTGGCCGTAGTTACTCAGAACCTCCCAGACTAACTGATGAGTGACCCCCAAGTTGTGTCCAACCACTCGAGGACTTGTCGTAGGTGCTTCCTTGAAGTGCTTGAGAACAGTCTCTTCAAATGCAGCCCCCTATCATGTTCGAGGTCTTCCAGCATCATCACGATATCCCACTAATTAGCATGTTTCACTTAGTTGCTGGTTAATTGCTGTAAACGTCTGGAGGTGTGGGTGGCGTCTTGCTACATACCGTTCCTAATACAACTGTCGAGCTTCATGCGCATTAGCACTGGCTAGTCCATAGACAAAACTCATATCTCGTTGTTCCTCAAATCAATACTGTGCTGCCATGCTTACTGCATGACTAAATCACAGGTGATGTTTGTGTGCTCTGAAGCAAAGCTTATGTGTGAATGCCTCTGATGTGAGGTGGAGACAAACAACAAGACCAATTCGACATGTGTGTATCACATGGTGGCACTGACGGGGCGAGGGATGTTTGTATGTGTGAACCGACAACTATAGCACTGCCCGTCAACCGGTGAACAGCAACAGGGCAATCCCACAGCCAATTGGAGCACGTGGTGATAAGTTTCCATAGTTTAAAAAGGGCGCGTTGTCGACCTACACAACTTTAGTAATTTTGGTTCCTATTGGCATCAGCTATCTAGGGTTAAAATTTTGTGACACAATTTTTCTCTATTCTGCTGAAATTATCAAGAAACTGCTTACTAGACAATGGACTTATTTTGCGAGTCATGGTCATGGCAAAGAAGTCAAAACAAGATCTGAGGGATCATCATATGGACAATCTTCTGGGAGAGTATGCCACACAGTGAGAATAGCTGCATAGTTACTTTTACATGGCTCTGTGAAATATATGCTGAAGAAATGAAGGTACTTTAGTGAACTACTAAATGACATACATTAAACTCAAGATATCCCAGAGATGAGAAGATTAACCTGAAATGTGTGTGCAGAACCATTTTGAAAACCAGGTTAATATTTTAAGAAGATTATATGCTAAAAAATCAAATTTTTCGGACATAATATCAATATCAATGCTCCTCCTCCTCCTCCTCCTCCTTGTGCTCCTCCTCCACCACCACGACCACCACCACCACCACCAATACCACTGATTAAACTTATCACCAATGTCTGAGGTGTATTAGTTCTTCTCATGACAACCAATTGTTTCTTATTTCCATATTGATTATCATTGATTTTTGCCTCTTGACAATTTGTGTCCAAGTCAACAATGTCATTATCTTCATCACTTGAGTCTTCACTATCACTAATAATATCGAAACTTCTTTCAGCTGCCAGAAAATGATTCTTTGTAGTTTTAACTGTGTTGCTACATTCTGGTTTATTTCTTTTGGGGATTACACAATTAGTTCTTTCTTCTTCTAAACGTGGCTGATTTCCAGTACTTTTAGTATCACATTTTTCATCTATAGCATAATTAGAACCAAGTCCATGAACTGTATCTGTGAACTTATTGTTGGCAGGTAAGGGTGAAAATGCAGAATTCCTCTTTTGAGTTTTGTTTCTGAATTCCTCACAACTACTTTCTTGTGATGATTGTCCAGGGGGCTTTTCTAAGGAGGAACAGCTGTCTAAAATAGCTGCATTGTCATTTCCCTTCCACTGAAAATCTTGTGGTTCTCCTGATTAACAGACAGAAAACGAAAAAAAGATTAAAACTGAAGTGATTACAATGAAGTGGTCAACTTAAGGCATGAATGTAAAGCAGTCAAAAAGAAATAAATAATTAATTATTGGAATTATCATATCATTTACAATGTGATATAAATATTTGTGTACAAGAATTAAATGATAAACAAGCAAATCTGTGAAACTAAAACTCTTAACTGGTAACTAAGTCAGTTAAATGAGTTTAAAATGAACTAACACAACACAAAATCTGGCAGAAAAAGAAAGCAAGCTTTCTCAGAATCTACATAAAGATAACCATTAACCATAAATGTAGGGTACTGAATAGACAACATGCACGTAGAACAAGACTGGAAATTTTGTTATGTTTTTGGACAATGTTCTTCTTAGCTTTCAATGTTCTCCTTCTAAGCTGATGAAAAACATAGACCAATTGACTCAAAAATGCACAGCTACATTGACCCAATTGATTACATAGCCCTAGGGCAGCAGCCCAATGGTGTGAGGAGTTCTGTTGGATGGAGAGGGTGAGAGGAGCAGTGAGGGTGAAAGGCAGTGGGAAGAAAAGGCAACAATGGAAAGAGATAGGTATGCAGAAACAGAAGACCCACCCATGAGCAGACGCCACAGGTTGTGCAATAACCAAGGTCAAGCCTGTAGGGCTCAGCAACATGTTCTGCAACTGGATAGTCAATTTTTCTCTTTGTTGTAGTTTTAGACTGGTTATTACTCAAGTGTCAAGTTTACATAAAAATCTGTACCAAAGTCACAGCTGAGTTGGTATACAATATGACTGCTTTCACAGATGACCCTGTCTCTGATAGGGTAGGATATGACTGTTGGGGTGGGATATTATACAGCTACACTCTGTGGACCACTGTGAAGAGCACTGTACTATATAAGCTTTTTCCTATTCCATTCCCACATGGAGCACAGGAAGAATGATTGTTCACAAGCCTCTGTGTGTGCTGCAGTAAATTTAATCTTGTCATCACAAAACCTATGGAAGCAATCTGCAGGAGTTTGCAGTATATTTGAAAGAGTCAAAATTGATAGTAATTCTTGAAACGTTGTTAAAAGACTTTCTCAGGACTCTGCGGCTGCCAGTTCACTTCTTTCAAAATCCATGACTCTCTTCTGTGGATCAAACAAACCTGTGACCATTCATAAAACAAGCCTGTGACCATTCAAGCTGCCCTTCTCTGTATGCATTCAATATCCCCTACTAGTCCTAATTGGTAAGGGTCCCACACAAGCTATATTCTAAGATGGGTCACATGATTGATTTATAATCTGTTTCCTTTGTAAACTAATTGCATTTCCCTACTATTCTACCAGAAAACTGAAGTTAGCTACCTGCTTTACCTACGATCGACCTTATGTCTTTTTCCCTTTCATGTCCTACCAAGTGTTACACTCGGGTATTTGTGTGAGTTTACAAATTTCAACTATGATTCACTGATATTATGTTCATCTGATACCATGTTAATTTTTTATTTTTTATTTTGTTGAGTGCACAATTTTACATTTCCAACCATTTGAAGAAAGTTGTCAATCTTTGCACCACTCTGAAATCTTATCATGGCCTCAGTGAATATTTTTGCAGTTTCCTTCAAACTGTATTTCATTGTAGATAACTGCATCATTGAAAAAAGTTGAGGTTACTATTAATATTGTCTGCAAGATCATAAATATGCAACACATTTCCCTGGGGTACATCCAAAGTTACTTCAGTTCTATATTTGTCAATAGTTCTCTATCCAAGATAACATGCTGCATCCTTCTTACTAAGAAATCTTCAATCCAGTGAGCCGATACACCATACTTGGGTTCAGAATATGTTGTAAGTTTCTGCTACAAATCAATATTCAGGATACTGGACAGTAATTTTGTGGATCACTTCTGCTAACCTTCTTATAGACAAGTGTAACCTATGCTTTCTTCCAGCTACTGAGTATGGTTTTTTGTCTGAGAGAACTACTATAGGTTGTAGTAACAGAGGGACTAACTCAGATGAAAATTGGGCAGAATCTGACAGGTACTCCATTGAGCCCTGGAGCTTTGTTCAAATTTAATGATTTCAGCTGTTTCTCAACGTCACTGAAACTAATACTATTTCACTCATCTCTTCAGTGGTATAAAGATTTAACTGGTGCAATACTCCTGTGTTTGCTTATGTAAAGGAACATTTGAAATCAGAGTTAAGAATTTTTGCTTTTGCATTACTACTCTCAATTTCAGTTCTCGTCTAGCCCGCGAGTGACTGGATGCTAACTTTCGTGCTACTAAAAGCCCTTACCTATGAGTGTTGCTCACTTAACTGCCAAACACATTTCATTTAGCATCTCTATCTGCAGCCCTATGGTTTCTTTTACACACATTATCCAGTAGTCTGTTTCTTTAGAAGATTCTTTACAGTGATTGTATACCATAGAGGATCTCTCACATCATGAACTGTTATACTGGGTATTTAACTTTCCAGTGTATAGTCAACTATTCTTTTAAACTTGAGCCATAATTCCTCTACATGTCCCTGTACGGTGCTGAAAGTTTCAAGTTCCTCACTGAGATATGACACTAGTGCCTCTCCATAGACTGAACATATAGGAAAAGATAGATTCCAGAATGAGATTTTCACTCTGCAGCGGAGTGTGCGCTGATATGAAACTTCCTGGCAGATTAAAACTGTGTGCCCGACCGAGACTCGAACTCGGGACCTTTGCCTTTCGCGGGCAAGTGTGCCCGACCGAGACTCGAACTCGGGACCTTTGCCTTTCGCGGGCAAGCACTTGCCTGCGAAAGGCAAAGGTCCCGAGTTCGAGTCTTGGTCAGGCACACAGTTTTAATCTGCCAGGAAGTTTCAAAAGATAGATTGCTACATATCGTAAAAATGACATGTTAAGTTGCAGACAGGCACAATTAAAAGATATGTAACTTGAAGGGGCATCACTGCTGTCTGTTGCAGTGGGACATTAAGCAGAATCAGCGGCAATGATATTCATCATTTTAGGGCACTATTAAACGAAGCTAAACTCAGCTAAAAATGTGGTTAAGTTGTTTTAGTCCAGAGTAACAATGGGCACATCCCACAGCAACTGGTTCAGTTCACTGGTTCAAGGATTAGGGCCATATGTGGATATGCAACAGGAGATATACTTGTAAACTAGGTTTGCAATGGAGTGACTGTGAAGGTTCTGCCAGCATACCACAGGTGTGCATTGCCTGTCACTCCAGGTATGACATCAACATGTGATCATGGTCTATTGGAGGGGATGGCTGCTAACAGAATAAAGTACTGTTGATGGTTTGTAGTCTCAATGACAGAGGTTCTCACAGAGCCATCAGAGAGATGGAGATTATTGTCCAGTACGGTGGCACGCCAAGTTAAAGAGGACCATGTGAACGGAAGAGGAGAGAGAGTCTGGATGCTGTGGAAGAATGAGGATATAGTGTCTTGGCCCACATACAGATCAGATCATAATGATATCATCAACAAACACAAACATGGCAAGGGCATAGGATCTTTGGGTGGCTAGTAAGGCTTCCTTTAATGACCCATAAACAGACTGGTATGTTTTAGACTGGTAGCACTTTAACTTTTCTGCGGTTTCCTTAAATTACACTGACTGACCACATTAAGCGTGCTGTCAAAGAGTGGTACATGCTTCAGTGGCAGCTTCTCAACTACCAAAAGTACTGCATGTCAAAGCATGTCAACAATGATCTGAGCATTTTACAAGTAACATAGTATCAAATGTTACTGAGTGGCAGATTTTTATTTCACAGGTATGTGCTTTTGAACAAAGGGCCTTTACACTGAAGTGACAAAAGTAATGGGATAGCAATATGCACAAATACAGATCGCAGTAGTGTTGTGTACAAAAGGTATAAAAGAACAGTGCACTGGTGAAGCTGCCACTTGAACTCAGATGATTTACGTCAAAAGGTGTCCAATGAGATCAGGGCTACAGGAGATGAATTAACAGACTTTAGATGTGGAGTGGTAGTTGGAGCTAGACACACGGGATACTCCATTTTGGTAATAATTACATAATTAAATTTTCTGAGATCCACAGTGTCAAGACTGTGCTGAGAATACAGAATTTCAGGCATTACCTCTCACCGAGCACAATGCACTGGCCAACTGCCTTCACTTAACAATTGAGAGCAGTGATATTTGCACAGAGCTGTCAGTGCCAACAGACAAGTGACACTGCGAGAAATTACCACAGAAATGAATGTGGGATGTACGATAAACATACGCATTAGGATGGTGTACCAAATTTGGCATTAATGAGCTCTCACAGCAGATGACCAACATGAGTGGCTTTGCTAACATCACAAAATGGGGCTTGTGAAGACACTGGTTGGACCCTAAATGACTGGAAAACTGTGGCATAATCAGACGATGGTACAAACTGATGGCAGGATTCGAGTGTGGTGCAGACCCCATGAAATCGTGGATCTGAGTCATCAACGAGGCACTGTGCAAGCTGGTAGTGGCTCCATAATGATGTGGGCTGTGTTTACATGGAACGTACTGGGGCCTCTGGCCCAACTGAATTGATCATTGGCTGGAAACGGTTATGTTCGGCTACTTGAAGAATATTTGCAGCCATTAATGGACTTCATGTTCCCAAACAACAATGGAATTTTTATGGATGACAATGCATCATGTCACTGAGCCACAATCATTTGAGATCGGTCTGAAGAAGATTCTGTACAATTCGAGCAAACGATCTGGCCACACAGATCGCCCAACACAAATCCCATTGAACATTTATGGGACATAATTGAGAGGTCAGTTTGTGCACAAAACCCAGCACCGGCAACATTTTCACAATTATGGATGGCTATAGCAGCAGCATACTTCAACATTTCTACAGGGAAGTTCCAATGACTTCTCGAGTCCGTGTCACATTGAGCTACTGCATTACACAAGGAAAAAGGAGGTCTGACACAACATTAGAAGGTCTCCTAAGTCTTTTGTCACCACAGTGTATTTTGGTTACTGTGCTGTTTCTGTGACCCTAATCTTCCATCCTACAACTCTTTAGTTACACAATCCCTTCAACAACAAGTTTCATAAACAAGGCATGTAGTAATATGTACCCAACCATTTTCTCTTTTCTAGTTATAAAGTTCTTTACTTGTCATATTTCTTGCTGACTTAGTCCGTTATTCAATCAGTCTCCTGATTTTCAATAAACTCCCTTGGAACACCAAAATTAACAGGCTGTAATAATTTTTTTCTGATTTTTCATCATACATGCTGTGCTCCAAACAGACTTTCATTAATCTTTGTCTGATCTCTGCATATGGGGAAGCATTTAAATGGTGTTCCATTTTTATCTTATGGGACCAAATTTCTTAGGCTGTCGGTCCCTATGGTGTTCCATAATTCTACATAATTTCATCAGCAATATTTATCCACAATTTTGTATGCCTTTCTAACGATCATCCTGAAACATTAAGGAACAAGAATTGAAAGAATTACCATCCTTTCTCATAATTGATCTTTGGACAGCTGAGTAAAGGACTCTGAAGTGACTATGGGGCAATGAATGAGACAACTCAATTATTGAAACACTGACAAGTAAAGACTCATACATACAACAAAATATCATATCAAACTATAACAATGAAAATAATCATTTTTTGAAAATATATTGTAGTCTTTTCTTCTCATCCCGGCCAGTAAGTCTCCCCTGACCTGGGGTTCTGGCTGATTTTTCTGAACTCTATCTCTTTTCCTAATCCTCACCAATTCTTTTTCCTTCAGCCCTCTGCCTAAAGCTTGCCTATGTAATACCTTTCTTACGTGTGTTCCCCTGCCGCCACTCAGTGACAAGATTTTTTAGAGAGTGTTATTAATCGCCATAAATACTCTCTGTTTCTAACTCAATTATGCACAGTCTGGCAGCACTTTCCACGACATCAGCTCCGTGCAATTCTCCATCATATTACAGGCCATCCAGCAGCTGATACCAATCTGGGCAGCCACCTCCACCAGACCAACTCACGGTTTTATGTCTGCACCTGTAGACTCGGAATGACACAACAGATGAGCCACCCCTAGGCTCTGAGCTCCGATGCATCACGAGACTTCTGCCTTGGAGGGCAGCAGTTCACAACCACGGAGGTATAGCAGCGATCATTACACATTAGGGTGAGTTTCTAAACCAGTAGCAGTGGCTGCCTATGAGAATTCAGTGGTTTATGCATCACTGGCACTGCTCACTAAGGGTCACATAATGCTAACTTAGCCACGCACTGCCAAGTGAGGTAAACAGTGTCAGCAACATGAGACAAGGACATCAAACAGCCATCCTGCCCCCGTGACCCTCTGACGTCCATGGCACTGCCAGTAGACCACACACCTGAAGAGGGTAAATCTGGGAGCATCACAGCACTTTGACACTGCAGCTTGTGGTTAAATAAAATATGTCGTATCTTGCAGCAATGTTTTCCTAGTCGATCTTGGCAGCACTATCATCTCCAGGTACTATGTGCAATATGATTTAGGTGTTATTATTTACTGGACATTAGAATGTTTGTTGGCGGCAGGGGGGGGGGGGGGGAGGGGAGGGAAGAATGATTTAATAAATGTTTGAAGGGATAATGCAATAATCATTAAAAATGGAGTAGCACATCTCAGTGCACGTAACTGATCACTTGGCTTCATGAATTGTAATTTATTCTTTGTGTGTGTGTGGGGGGGGGGACTGGTTAAGTAATAAGTTGAGGGCATTAAATATTTATTTTCTTTCAACAACCATTTGTTCATGTGAACAACACTACACGCTTGCATCACACGGAATATTACAGATTGATGTGGCAAACTGATCAGTTGTTTCTTTTGTATCTAACACAAAGATAATAAAACCAATTCCAGCAAAGAGGTAAAAGAAAATGTGGGCCACTACGGGATTATTATCTGTGTTTTCATCATAAATACTTCTGGAGCTAACACTTGGATAAAATTCAATAAGTTAAAATACACTCATCATCCCAGTTTCTCAAACTCCTGAACATTAACATTGACTGTGGATATTGTATCACAGACACAGTCCCTTTGACTGTTCAGAGATGTCACTAAACCCACTCAAAGATGTAAACAACCATGCATGAGCAGCACCTATTAGACGGAGGAGGCCCGGCAGCTGATCAGTTCCAGACATTCCACCACGAAGGAGGTACATGGCTCGTGCTGTCTGTAATTCAACCATGCCTAGACAGTCAATACTACAGTTTGATTGTCTCTGCATTGTTACTTTGTGCCAGGAAGGACTCTCAAAAAGGGAGTGTCCAGGGGTCTCAGAGTGAACCAAAGCGATGTTGTTCGGACATGGAGGAGATACAGAGGGACAGGAACTGTTGATGACATGCCTCACTCAGGCTGCCGAAGGGCTACTGCTGCGGTGGATGACTGCTACCAACGCATTATGGCTCTGAGGAACCCTGACAGCAATGCCACCATGTTGAATAATGATTTTCATGCAGCCACACGACGTCATGTTACGACTCAAACTCTGTGCAATAGGCTGCGTGATGTGCAGCATTCACTCCCGACGTCCATGGCAAGGTCCATCTTTGCAACCACGACACCATGCAGAACACTACAGATGGGCCCAACAACATACCGAATGGCCCGCTCAGGATTGGCATCACCTTATCTTCGCCAATGAGTGTTGCATATGCCTTCAACCAGTCAATCACCAGAGACTTGTTTGGAAGCAAACCAGTCAGGCTGCACACCTTAGACACACTGTCCAACAAGTGCAGCAAGGTGGAGGTTCCGTGCTGAGTTTGGGTGGCATTATGTGGGGCCGATGAACGCTGCTGGTGGTCATGGAAGGTGCTGTAACGGCTGTACGATATGTGAATGGCATCCTCCAACAGATAGTGCAAGCATATTGGTAAGGTATTCGTCTTCCTGGACGACAAATCATGCCCCCATCGTGCACATCTTGTGAATGACATCCTTCAGGATAACGACATCACTCGACTGGAGTGGCCAGCATGTTCTCCAGACATGAACTCTATCGAACATGCCTGGGATAGAGTGGAAAGGGCTGTTTATGGACAACGTGAACCACCAACCACTCTGAGGGATCTGCGCTGAATCGCTGTTGAGGAGTGGGTCAATCTGGACCAACAGTGCCTCGATGAACCTGTGCATAGTATGACACGATGAAAGCAGGCATGCACCAATGCAGGAGGATGTGCTACTGTGTATTAGAGGTACAGGTGAGTATAGCAATCTGGACCACCACCTCTGAAGATCTCGCTGTGTGGTGGTACAACATGCAATGTGCGGATTTCATAAGCAATAAAAAGGGTGGAAATAATGTTTATGTTGATCTCTATTCCAATTTTCTGTACAGGTTCCAGAACTCTTGGAACCAAAGTGATGCAAAACTTTTTTTGATGTGTGTAATTACTAAATTAAATTACAAAAAATAAAACTGAACTAATTCCTAAATAAATATATCCAATGTTCTGTTCTCTCTCTGCATGACATTGCATGTCATAACATCATTACATCGCAAGTCAAAGCCAACACCTTATACAGTATGTTCAAGCGAGCCAAAGCAACACGTATACATGCACAGCTACACTGTCCTAAACAGCTTCATATTCGTACCTCAGCAGTCTAGTTTCTTTACTCCTTTCATTATTCCACTATTTTCCAGTATTGGAGAGTGTTAGAAATCATTTTAGTGATTTATGTGCCAAACACTGTGCCGAGAGGTGACAAAGTAGTGAGATGTGGCACAGACCCAATGTGTTTCACTATTGATGTTTGGTCGACTGTCACAAAATCACTAGATTTAAACCAAACCGAAGCCTTGTTGACAATAAAACCTGAACACAACACAAACAAGAGTCAAGAGAGAAAATGAATTCAAAAATAAAATTCTAAATATCAGTTCAATGAAAAATCCTAAGATATTTAGGACTTAACACACCACCACTTCAGTCATATGCTTCCATTGTATTGTTTCAAGTCTTTTAATGTTACCTATCCATTATCTACAAGTACAGCATCTCTGTTCTTAATCTAGCAGAGTCCGGCAAGTAGCTTGCTCGGTCCATCTGCAATCAAATTGTGTGGCTACAAATCCTGTCCACCTCAATTTCATTTTTGTTAGCATTAGCAAATTAATCTTCCACTGAAGTCTGTTCCCTGAGCCACTGGTATGTTTCCTCTTATCTTCTAGTAATTCCCAATGTGCACCTCCTTATTGCTCAATGGACAACCCTCGAGTGTTTGAATGGTTTTTAATTTAATGGCCACGTGCCACTGCTTTAGAACAAAACTGGTAACAAACACTGATTGTAAACTTTAATTTCAAACATGTCAGAATTTTTAATGTATTTAGGATCAAAACAGGGACCATACTCAGTCCTTTATGTTTGTCTTCAGCTCTCCATCCAGCTGTAGTCAAGAAGTGATCTGAATAGGAAAACTAAACTGTTCTATGGCTCAGCTGTCAACTTGCACCATTTTCTATTACATGTTTTGTAGGTCTACTTCTAAACTTACTGTATTAAGTTTTTTCATTAGTTATTGAACTCTGCATGGACTACACATTAACAGTGATTCTGTACTCTCTTGTGTACATTTTTTTTTTTTTTAGTTATGAACAAGTCTGCAAAGTTTCAATGGATGTGGCACTACAATCCTGCAGACAAAGAGAACAAGATGTTTGTGTTAACTCTGATACAGATCACTTTTAAAAGGTTTGTTCTGTATCTTTGCTAACTTACCCTAAGTGCAGCAGACCGTTCTCATACATGAAATGTGAATGTTGATTGTGGAAGAACTTCAGCAATAATATTTGGCATACAAGGTGAGGAGAAGTGACTGAACAGTTCCTGATCAACAGAGGGAATCTCGTGTCTTGTATTCAATCTTGCAAAGGAAAAGGTGCAGGATAGGGTTCACTGATTTGGCTCAAATTTTGTGAGTAGAAGCATGTGGATGTCCCTTTCAGGTGCCTAAAATATCACACCTGAGTAGGCCATAAAACACTCTAGATATTTGTGAGTACAACACTCTAAATATTTGTGAGTACAACACTCTAAATATTTGTGAGTACAGTCTAACATTTTTTTGAGCATTCCAAAGGATATTTCTCTCATACTGTCATGTCCTTGACTGATATGAAGAAAGGTATTGATTTTGCTGATGCTCTTCCAAAATGGAAGGTCCTGTTATTAAAAATAACATAGTTGCATTGAACAGCTTCGAAACATACAAAGGGTTTCAGGGTTCAGTGGGCTGTTATGAACAGCTGATGAAGAGAACATTACAACAATAGGCAATAGCAATGCAAGGAGAGGGAAAAAATTAACAGTGGGAATTGAATCTGAGAGAGAGAGACCAACCACATACCTCTTCATAAAGATCTTGTTTGTTAGGTTCAGTGCATAATGTCATATCTCCATTATTTACTATGAAATTATCATTCATAATTTCAGTAACCTGCTCTGCAATTGCCTGAGCCCTAGCTATTTCTACAGGAGTCACATAGGCAGGAAGATTGTTGGTGATCATGCCTTTCTCTTCATAAATTGAGAAAGTGTCATGAAAAGTTGTAGTTTTAATGTTTCCACCCATAACATCACTGGTAGAAGATTCTTGCTGGGTTTCCGTTTTCCAATAAAATAATAATTTTTTATGAAAATCACTGCAAACATGAGGCAAGACAGCATTCATAACTGTAGAGACTACTACAAAAATGTCAGGCAACAGATATGGCAACGACAAACTATACGGGATTTGAAACAGCTGCCAGAGCCATGTGCTCTGACCCATAGAAGAGAAACAAACAGGAAGGATAAAGTGAGGACATGACAACAGACTATTGCTGCTGACGGACAGTTGAAATCACAAACCATCAGAAATGTATCATTTAAAATAATTATTCTTTAAATATATTAATTAATTAAAGTAATCATAATTAAATTTAATATATCAAACAAGGAAACTCCAGGTCAGAATATCAACAATGTAGGAAAAGACAGATTGCTACTTACTGTAAAGGTGAAACATTGTGTTGCAGACAGGTACAATTAAAAGACACTTACACATAAGTTTTTAGACGCCACCTTCATCAGAAAAAGATGAAGGGTATGGGTGAAAGTATAGTGCAAGTATACTGTTACATTTAAAGCATTAATTTTAAACAGTCAAAACTCCAGGCTGGAATATCAACAATTTAACGAAAAAACAGATTGCTGTAAAGATGACATGTTAAGTTGTTCACACAAGCAGACACACCTGATGTCTACATCTTGACTGCCATCCGTGGCATGCAACTGTCACATAAAAGGGAAGCAGCAGCCTGGAGGGGGTGGGGAAAGAGAAGGGACAGAGATAGCAGTGTACATGTGGGAGGAGAGATAAGCCTGTCTGGCAGGCCATGCAGGGGACTAGGCTGGTAACAAGTGTTGCTTTGGGAGGCTGTGGGGAAGGGAATTGGGGGGAAACATGGAGCAAAATGGGAGAGAAGTGGGGAATGGGAAAGATGGGTGGGTGTGTTGGCAGAGGGTGCCAAACAAAGAGTTTGGGAGACAAGAATAGGGATGAGGTAACAGAATAGTGGATGTGAAGACTGTTAGATGGAGGGTGTGGGAAGAGTATGTTGCCACAGGGTGAGGTCGGGATAACTTCAGGTGCAAAGAATGTGTTGTAAGGATACTCCCATCTGTGCTCTTCAGAAAAGCTGGTGGTGCAGGGGAGGATCCAGATAGCTTTTTGTGGCGGGGTTCGTAGTGACAAACACTTCGCTGTAGAAACGGCTTACGAAGTCACTGCCACACTTTTAATAGCGGCCGACCGGTCCGCTGGAACAGTGAACAGAAAGATGAAAACCCAAACACTCTGATTGAATAAAAGTCGGTACTTATCTTTATTAACGAAGATACAGAAACACAGTAGTGAACTCCGTGTCTACAGAAATCTGTCTAGTTCGAGTCGGAGCGGCTAGGTCAGCGTCGGCTGACGACAAACAACAACTCTGCTGCGATGAACACACAACTGACTAGCAAGTGCACAAATCGGTGGCGAGTATACAACTGAGCGGCGAATACAGAACTGTCCTAGCGCTCGCGACTCCAGCGCTTAAGAAGCCAGAAGCCAGCGGTGGCGCGCGCAGACTTGCGGCGATTTCCTGTATCGCTGGCGCTGCTTATGCAGACGGCGTCCGGACTTCGATGCTGCCAACCTTTTGGCAGCGAGCTCGGTTGGCATTACTGGCTAGGATATAACATAGCTTGGGTTGTGAAGCAGCCATGAAAATTAAGCATGTTATGTTCAGCTGTGTGATGCGCCACAGGGTGCTCTACTTTGCTCTAGGCCACAGTTCGGTGATGGCGGTTCACCCTGGCAGACAGCTGGTTGGCAAATACAACAATATAAAAAGCTCTGCAACAATTGCAGCAGAGCTGGTATATGACGGTGGCGGCTGTCACAGTTAGGCAGCCTCTGAAGGGATACGATAAGCCTGTGACAAGACTGGAATAGAAAGTGCTGGGTGAGGGAGTGGGTGGCTCTTGCACCTGAGCCTCCCACAGGGATGTGATTGGGATTGAAAGTGGTACAGAAATGGACTATAATGCTGAGGAGATTGGGTGTGTGATGGAACACTACTTTCAATGAGGTTTGAAGTATCTTGGGTTGGATGTCCCTCATTAATCATTAATTTTATATATATAAATGAACTGTTTAATCATATTTACATTTTACAATCAATAGATTAACATTGTGAGATCCTTTGATATAGTTTATGTTGATATCCGCCTCCCCATCTACCCACCCCCAAAGCACAAAATATAGTAGTCCCCTTACTGTTATTTGAGAGGAATGGGCAATGTGCCATTACAAGATTTCACCATCTTCCTTCATATTCAGACTCATCCATGATAATGCAGGGCATAAACACAAATGATACACCACAATGAAGAAACAAAAAGAAACATAGACTAATGCAGGATAAAATTCCAGTTCGAACAAATGACTATATTATTTACAAGATTCAACTAGTTTCCAAAGAAAAAAGAAGATAAAACAACAAAGTCTCCTCCTCCACCCCCCCCCCCCAACCACCCAATCCTCCTCTCACAGTCAGAGCCTTTTCATCACACATGGTATTTGTATAATGTGGTAGAAACAGAAGCAGCATGTTTCTTTGCTTTGGTAAATCTGTACATGTTATCTGTCTTTATTGGAGATTGCACCTCTCTTTTCTTCATCAAATAAGTACAAAAAGAGATCATGTTTCTTTCAAGCACAGGTTAGTAGTTGCTTCACAAAGAGGCTTAACATACCTGCTTTTAAAAACATGATCCACTTTCTTCTTAATAGATCCCAGTCTTTAGGGAATCCACAAGCAAATCTGTTTTTAATGAAGTGTGGTAAACCTGGAACAGAAACCAAAATGGAAATGTCAATTAATGTTTCTCAAATTTTCTATATAAAAAACCTGATTAATGTACTAATGGCAAAAATTCTGACAATTTCTTTCACTGAAATTAAATGTATCAGATTATTACAAATTAAAAACAGTAGAAGTTGTGAGAATACAACTATTCTGCACGAAAAGCTTAAAGCAAACAGAAAAATAAAGGCAAATAAGAATATCACAAAAAGAGCTTACCAGTTAGACTGGTTTAGTTCAGAGGTAGGTACCATCAGTTTGATTAAAAGTTGCTAACAAGGGGCTCTTGAGGCTTGGGGCAGTCAGGGCAGGAATATTCATGTTAGTTGGTTGGTTGGATCTCATCACAATTTCAGGGGTTACATGGTACTTTTGTGCTTGGAGAATTCTCTCATAGATTTTACAGATGAGAGGCAGCAGAGGGAGGGGGGTGTGAGGGGGAGTCGGGAGCTTCCAGGATCATTAACTGGCTTTCCTTTTTTAAGACTGTAATTACCCTAATCTGCTTCCAGATGTTAAGGTGTTGGATGAAGATGAAGCAATTTACAATGAGTTCTAGCACTCATTGTTATATTTTAGCTCCAAAACACTTAATTTGTTCTACTAGAATATTATATAAGTCTTTGAGCCTTCTTCACTTTGTTCTTGGTAAGTGCCCTGTTTGCCTCTTCTGTACTGAAGGAGTTCCTAGTATTAGTATTTCTTCTTCTTCTTCTTTGTTCCTATATATTTTGAAGTAGAGTTTGGAGGATTTCAGCCTAGGTGTGCTGTTTGCCAGGAGAGCCTGGCTATTTGGCTGGCAGTGGTAGGAACATCCTCCTGTAGAGTATGTTGTGTTGCAGTTGAGACATCTTAAAGATTCAATTGCTCTTCCCATTTACAGTTCTTCCATTGCCTTTCTAATACAACTCGCTGTTTTGGCAATCAGTACTGAGTTGATTAACAGTTGGCTAGTGCTACCTGTGTGCACAAAGGGGTTGGCTTTAAATAGTTATACATTTCTTTATAGCTTGTGTTCCATTTCTCATGATAAACCCTTGAGCTAATTTCACCTACAGCCTCTTGGAATGGACTGTCTTAGAACTTTGTTGCTGGTGTTATTTCAGTACTATATTATCTATTATGCTCTGGAGCACCTTCCGGTTTGCTTTTTGGATGCTATACCTGCGTCAAAATCTGACATTTGTAGATGAACATGTACATTACTTGAAAAATAATTTTCCTGTTTTGGTTGTTTGATGTAGATGTGCAACATCTTTTATGCTCCACATTGTAACCTCTTCAACATCTCGAATTTGTAAAGGACACAGGGAGTTTGACATTGTCAATCAGTCGTAAAGTGGTTTGTTTCGATCCACTGAATAATGGCCTCCCCATTGTTATAATCTTCGGAGTGGCCCTTTAAGTTTCCGTGACTGCTTAAGTCAGTACTACTGGCAGATAGAACTAACTGAATGTTAAGTTGTTGTTGTTGTTACCAGAGAAATACATACCTGATTCATACATTTTGCATAATATCTTAAGTAAATCTTCCAGAGATCTGCAAAAGGTCTGACCCTACAAGCCATCAAGTTTCTATTCTGATAGGTGCTTGAGGACAGAGCTATTTCTATACATTCCCATTTTATAAACTCCATACAATACTGTTTAATGTATATATGATTATTTCTAGCTGTTATGAAAGAAATGTTGGCTGGGGGGGAGGGGGCGGGGGCGGGGGCTATGCTTAGTGCCTACGTTAGAGGCTCCAGCATAAATGTTCAGCTCAAATTTTCAATGGTCATTGTATAAGAAATTTCACTTTTGTGCAGGATTAGAAAATACAAGACAAAAGTACTTTTCTGAACCTCTTCAGCTGATACTGCATTGATAGTGGTGACTTACTACTGTATACTCTATTCTAGAAAAGTATACACAGTGGACTATTTCGATTTCTTTTCCTTTACCAACTTCTGAAACAGGAACAATCAGATTGACAAATTCACATAAGCAGATGACATATCTACAGTGTTTGCTCAGTTATCAAGATAAAACCGGAGAAGGCAAAGAAAACATGGACCACAGCATACATATTTACTTAGTGCTACACTTTGTTCATCATAACAACAAACTTGATGCAAACAAATACAAACACGATGATTAGTCTGCAGCCATAGAACATGTACACTGGTGTTCTTACCCTCTTGGAAGCAGGTCCTGCTTATGTATTAGATATCTTATTACTAGGTTACTGTAAATGAAACTTCAAGATCTTCTATTGTATTAACAGCCAAGGATGGTTTGAAAAGTTTTTGGAATGGAAAAGAAAAAAGTACTTACATCATTGAATTCTTTTTTATTTTTCAATGTAGTCTCCTTATAGATTAATGCACTTGGTCCAACAATGTTCCAGTGCCTTGATACCCTCTCGAAAATGAGTTTCCTCATGCCTGCAAAATAGTTGTCAACTCTGGCTATCAGTTCATTTGAAGTGAAGCTTCGTGCTCCAAGAAAAATTTTCACTTTTGGGAGGAGATGGAAGTCTGATGAAGCAATATCAGGCGAATAAGGCAGGTGTGGCAACAATTCATACCTTAGTTCATGTGATTTTGCCCTGGCGACGGCACGTGTGTAGGTGCACACTGTCTTGATGGAAGATGACCTCCTTCCTTGCTAAACCTAGCCTTTTTCACGTAACTTTTGTTGCAATTTGCCCAGGAGGTTAGCATAGTATTCTCCAGTAATTGTTTTCCCAGACAAACAGAATTCCCTTTCCTGCTGAAGCAATACTCTTTGCTTTCTTTGGTGGCAAAGAATCAACATGTTTTCACTGCTTTGACTGCTGTTTTGTCTCTGGGGTATAGTAGTGCACCAGAGTTTCATCTGTGGTCACAAACTGGTGCAAGAAATCTTTTTCATTTCTGCTAAAACAGGCCAAACATTCTTCCAATATGTCCGTTCTCATGCGATTTTGATCCAGCATCAAGAGTCGCGGCACCCACCTTGCAGATAAATTTTTAATTTCTAATTATTCAATTAAAATGTGATACACCCTTTCAGATGACATCTGAAAAGTGTCAGCAATTTCACACACTTTCGATCAGTGATCCTCAACGACTGACCATTTTGTGCACTTTTAGAATGATTTCTGGAGTAGTGACACATCTTGGATGACCACTGAGCAGATTATCATCTAAGCTCTCCTGACCAAAGTTAAATTCATCTGTCCACTTGGCAAAAGTTGAATATGAAGGAGCAGAGGCTTCCCCCCCCCCCCTCCCTCCTGCTCCCCACCATGTATTCTGGCAAACAGCATGAATGTGGTTTCCTTTCATACCTTTCTTTACGAAGTACTTAGACACTACTCGAATCTTGATTTTTTTTCTATCTTCGCAACTCACTACATGGGAGCAAAAACAAAGCCACATCACCACCACAGCTCTCTTCCAACAGCACTGATGTGGCATGTGTTCACATGCAACAGTACAATGAATATCATGTGAACAACTCGTTGGGCTAGTGCTGACCTCTCATGGTGATTCCGAGAACTTTTCAAACCACCCTCATATTTCTTAAATACAACTCAGCCATGTAGTTTTTATTGCAAAAATTGTGTACTGCCACAGTCTCTGTACACACTAGATGTACTCTGATTGTCATGCTGTTAATACACACATCAAAAAAAAAGTTTAGCATCACCTTGTTTCTGAGAGTTCTGGAACCAGCACAGAAAATTGGAATAGAGATCAACATAAACATCATTACCACCCTTTTTATTGCCCCAAAACTTCAGGAAACCTCCACCTTGCTGCACTCGCTGGACAGTGTGTCTAAGGCATTCATCCTGACCGGGTTGCCTCAAAACACATCTCCAACAGTTGTCTCATTGAAAGCATATGCAACACTTAGTGGTGGAAAGAATGTGATGCCAATCCTGAGCGGTCCATTCAGCTTAATGTTGGACCCATTTGTTCCATGCTGCATGGTGTAATGGTTGCAAAGATGGACCTCGCCATGGACGTTGAGACCGAAGTTGCGCATCATGCAGCCTATTGTGCACCGTTTGAATCATAACATGACATCCTTTGGCTACAAGTAAGGCATTATTCGACATCGTGGCATTGTTGTCAGGGTTCCTCCGAGCCATAATCCATAGGTAGCTGTCAACCACTGCAGTAGTAGTCCTTGGGTGGCCTGAGCGAGGCATGTCATTGACAGTTCTCTCTGTATCTTCTCCAGGTTTGGTCAACATCGCTGTGGTTCATTCCAAGACGGCTGGACACTTCCCTTGTTGAGAGCCCTTCCTGGCACACAGTAACAATGTGGATGTGATCAAACCATGTTATTGACTGTCTAGGCATGGCTGAACCACAAAAAACACGAGTCGTGTACCTCATTCCTGGTGGAATGATTGGAACTGATCGGCTGTCGGACCCCCTCCATCTAATAGGCGCTGCTCATGCATGGTTGTTTACATCTTTGAGTGGGTTTAGTGACATCTCTGAATAGTGAAAGGGACTGTGTCTGTGATAGAATATCCACAGTCAACATCTATCTTCAGGAGTTCTGGCAGCTGGGGTGATGCAAAAGTTTTTTTGATGTTTGTATATACGGTGAAAATTGCTGATGCAATTTCCTGCTCCATACTAAAATAGACAAACAGAACACCTTTAAAAAGTGGCCAAAAACTGGTTGTTCTTAACACTTTTCACAAGTTCAGAGAGGAAATTGGCTTTGAAGTTTTCTGAGGAATTTTATTTACAAAAGTTAAGGCATATTTGTGAATGAACTGCATGGCTGAATCACTAGCATTAAAGAATTGTGGCTGGATGTTGTACTGATCACTGGTTTGAAGCTTGTTCTAGTCTTTCTCTTTTCATTGCCCCCCCCCCCCCCCCTCCCCGCAATTCAATTTGATTACATAGATTATTTAAATATAAAATTCTCCTAGATCATTGAAACATAAAATTCATCAAATGTATGCTATTTAACACTCATCTAATCATCATTTCCCTTCCTTTCTTCTTGTTTCTAAATACACATATTCCAGCTTTCATTGCAAATATAAAACTGTAATTATCGATATTTTGCATAAAGTTTGCTATTAAAGAGTGTTTAAATTAAGAAAACACTAAACCTAATTTTGTGGGAGAAAAATGAAAAATCAAATTCTCTTTATTGGGACTAAATCCACCATTTTACATCACACATGTGATCAAGAAGCCAGAGTGATAAGCCTTGTTAGAAACATGGAAAACAATAGTTTTCATGACACTGTGCATACCATACAACTGCTGCATCTTTATAGCTGCCACCGTACCACTGCAGTCTGCACAGAATTGAGTTAAAGGTTATTTTGTGAGAAATAACATGAAATTTAAGCTCCCAGATGAACTGGAGTAAATGTACGAAACTTTGTCGTATGTCAATGCTGAATGTTGGCAGGATGCAGAAAAGCATGCACAAAAAATGGAGGAAAAAAGTGATGCTTGAATGGCTTCATGGATTCTTTTGTTGAATGCCTTGTTATCAACATAGCTAATAACAGTCCTTAAACTGTACACTATTTTAACTATACGATGAAATCCCTGCAATACACTTTTATGTTAGACATATCTGGTGCAGAACAATTACCCTGTGTTTAAGTTGTACATCACTATGTTAGCTACTGTCAACATTATGTTATGTTTTCTGTATTGTCTTGTAAGAAGCATACTGCCAGAGTTTTGCTGTATATTATTTCATTCTATTTAAAAATTAAATGACATTCAAAGTGGCATTGTTTGTCTGCTCATCTGTTTTTACGTCATAACTGCCATGTTCAAATCACTACTGGTTAGTTGGGCCAGCTAATTGGCCAGTGCGGTCCAAGTTTAATGTGCTGGTAAAACTGTTGTCCTGTATTATCGTTGAGTCAGTGTGTGAGTAACACAGCATAAAACAAACCTTCAAGATATTAGAATGGCTGGTACTTAACCAAATCAGTGCCACCCTTGAAGTGAAGTTCATCTCACAACAAGCAGGCTTTCATGCTGGCAAGTCATGCAGTAGTCAAATCTCGAATCTAACCCAGCACATCAAGGACGGTTTTGAGAGTTGTGAGATTACCGGAGTCGCTTTTGTTGATCTAACAGCTGCATATTGCACTGTGAGTCATGGGAAACTGTTAAAGAAAGAGTATGACCCTACTAAGGACTACCAACTAATATCCCTTATTAGCACCTTCCTCCAGAACAGAAGATTCTAAGTTTCATTACAGGGTAAGAGGAGTAGATGGTGAACACAGAAGAATGGTCTCTCCTAAGGCAGTGTGCATGCTCCAGCATTGTACAATATCTACACAAATGCTCAGCCAATACCAGCAAGTACTAGGCTCTTCATCTATACCTATGACACAGCAGTAGCTATTCAGTGGACAGACTTTAAATAAGTAGAGGGAAAGCTCTCTCTACCAATGGATGAACTCTCCAAGTACTATGATGACAACCATCTGAAGCCCAATCCCAGTAAAACTCAAGTGAGCGTCTTCCACTTATGAAACAGCAAAGTGAAGCAAAAGGTGGGCATCACATGGTGAGGAGAGCAACTGAAACATTGCCCAACATGTCAATCTAGCTGTCACGCTGAAAAGGGCTCTAACGTACAGGCAGAAATATCTAAATGTGGAACAAAAAGTCATTGCTCGCAATGGGATACTTAAGAAGCTGATTGGCAGCAGCTGGGGAGCCAACCTGCACCTCCTAAGGGCTTCTGCACTTGTGCTGTGTGTATCAGCTGTCGAGTATGCTGCTCCTGTGTGGAAGGCTTCAGCTCATGCTAAGCAAGCCGATATTGTGATCAATGATACTGCAAGGATCATCTCAGGATGCTTGAAGCCAACAACAGTGTATAAATTGTATCCGATTGTCGGAATAGCCCCACCCAACATCTGGAGGGCCGCTGCTGCAGACAGTGAGAGAACACAGCAGGAGAATGACCGCTGACATCCTATGTATGGTCATCAGGCAGCAAGATCGTGCTTTAAAGAGTGCAAGAGTTTCCTTCCTAGGACTGTGCCACTGGAGGGAGCACCAGAGGCAATTCATCATGCAACATGGAAGAGCTCACTTCCTGTAGAGGTATCACCAAACGAAGAACTAGCTCCTGGCGCAAACCTACAATATCCTGTATGGAGGTCCCTCAATCACCTAAGAGTGGGCATCCCCTGATGCAAGACCAACCTGAAGAAATGGGGAACCCTTCCAGTGAGCGCAGACACCTCTTGCAACTGTGGTGCTGAAGAAGATCCAAGCCTCCTCCTGGGCAACCCGTGCACAATACAAGATATTTACGAAGAAAATGACAAAGCTATCACAACTGAGGTTTTTTGGAAATGCTGACCGGACACGGAAATGAATGAATGAGCATAAAACATATACTTCTTATTGTAATTCACTGTACTCCAGACAGCTTGGCTTCCACTGCATGTGAAATGCAATCCCACGAGATTCTAGCACATATGCAAGTATATATAATGTAATGTTTACATCAGGTTTATTCTTATGATATTAAGAGAGTCCTATCATGAAGTAATGGTTCCTGCAATCAACAGAGCTATTAATTCAAAAGTTTCTGTTGAGTCCCAGTTTACATCTTTTGTGAGTCAGAAGGATAGAAAGGGTGGGGGGGTAGATGAAACAACAGACACACAGAGAATCCTCACATTTGTAAAGTGGAATCTGTGATCTGCTTTCATTAAAAGAGTTTTGTGTTGCAGCTTTATCCATAAACATAAGAATGTGTTGCATAGGTTGGAGTAACCACAGACAGTCAATCTCCATCAGAATTACACAAACAATTCGTGTTTGACACATAATCATATGCTAATGTCATGTGTGCATAAACTGGTGTGAAGACTGGTTATTTTCCAGTGTCACATACATGTTTGTCACTGGAAAATCCCACCCAATATCTAGTACAGAGGGGCCTGACAATCATGTCATATCGCTGAAACCAGTAGCCTATAAAATAAATTGGAGAGAAAATTCCAGCTGACTGGGTTTTCGATATTTTTTTCCATACATATGGGCTGTTGTCTTAAAATTCAGCAAAGCAGGAATGCAGGCACACAAACTGCTCAAATCATGTCCAGCTGTCACCCAGAAAGTGTTAAGCAATACAATGTTAAATTTTTATCAACATTCCACATCTGAAGTTGATTAAATCTGATGACAGTTATTAATTATAAAATGATGATACTTTGTCAAAGCATTTGTACCTAACAATAAATTAAAAAATTTGCTGCATCAGCTGTGGGAATGTAAACAGAGTACACTACACTCTTTTGTTTTTGTAAAATGTGTCATTATGGCCCACAGTTTACTAACTGAACTAGTCATTTATAAAACGCTATTACAAAACAACATATTTCCATCACTACAATTCAAATAAGGAAACAATAATGTGCCCATTACAGTAATGAAAATCTCAGGGTCATTTTCCCTAGATTTTAGTTAATGCTCTTACAAGGTGTAACGTGATGATATTGCTTAAGAGCATAATATTACAAAGTGATGACCAGTCCGTCACCAGTGGAGGTATTGCACAGTGCCCATGCATGTGCCCTGCAAACAGAGTAGTCTCTACGAACAGTGGTAGCCAAGTTTGGCAGCGGCAGTCAGTTTGGGTGGGACAGGTGGCTACTGTCTGTGGCACTTGCTTGCAATGATCACTTCACACACACACAAAACGTACACGAGTGATCTCCCAGTAAATACTTAAGTGCCTTATATCATGTTTAGCTCATCGAGGGCTCACAAGTTAAATCTTTCCCCAAGCAACCATAAGATTTGCAACAGTTGTGTCCATCTGACTGGCAAGCTCTGATTCACTGTTTCATCAACTGAGTTACTTAACCACAACTTACGACATTCATGTTCATTACATAATGCCATGACAGACACTACTTTTAGACCAGTCTTTGCAGGTGTAAGAACAGGTGTACATTTAAACTGGTGATATAGTAACACAGATCTGCTTATCAGTATTATGACTTGCATCCAAATATCCAATACAAGTAACACCATGCAACAGCCTTCCTCAAAGTGTAACAGACATTTCATATCCCACTGCTGCTGCTACTACTACTACTACTACTACTACTACTACTACTACTATTATTCTTGAATCATACTGTAAGAGACAAACAACATCATTGAACCAAAGTTCATTATCCTTCTGCCTAGAAGCGAATAACAGATAACAACATAGACACAAACATAGAAACAAGCAGCATACTGATATAAGCAGCTGCTGAGCACAATATGAAGATGAATGCCTGCTGCAATGTGGTTGTAAAGACTAGTGCTCCAGTATATGATGTGGCATATGCCATGGCATGTGCACAAGTCACATGGCCCACTGCAGATGGTCTCTGGTGGCCAGTCCATGCAGATGCCACTGACGAAAAATTCGAAGTATAGCGTGCCAGGGGCCTGGTGCCACAGCATGTACCCAAGTACTATATCCAGAGTTCTACCAGGCTTCCTCCATGGGGAGAGAGCATTCCAATGATGTGGGCAACTCTTGAAATATCCACAGCCTCTGTGACAGACACCACAAATGATGAGTGTGGCATGGAAGGAGATTCAGGGCTGGAATTGGTGAGTACAGGTGCCAAAATGGTATGGCTGCGGACACATGTATCGTCTGCTCCCCTGTGAAGTCCCATAAGAGAGGAACGGTAACACAGGTATCGGTAGCATCTTGATGTCCAGTTCTCGACATGCTGGAACTGTGCCTACGGTGCAGGTGCTGGCATCTCATTTGGGGGCACCAGTGTCGAAGGGCCTGAAGGCACTGGCCCTGCTGGCACCAATGACAGTAAAGCACTGCAGAAAGGCCTGGCAGCAGGCATCAGGGCAGCTAGATCCTGGAGGAAAATCAGGAGGTGGCAACATCCACACGGAAGGTGGGTTCACCCCTGCAGCAGGGATGCTCTATGAGGCTAGGACAGGTGCTGATGGCAGAGGCAGCAGGTACTGTTAAGCAGTACTGGTATTGGTGCCACACTGTCAGCCTGCCACTGGTGTGCACAATATAGTGGCAGTGGCCTCGGCAGCTGTGGACCGTGGCCAGAATCCACTTCGGTCTGCAGCCAAACACCAAAGCCCAGTCCGTGGAGCCAGTAGCATAGCACAGAGAGAGCTGTGCCTTCGGGTTATGGCTGAGTGGCATGAGCAGATGCAATAGGGTGCATTCCTGGCAACTACAGACCATCTTGGTTGGAATCCAATCCCTGTAGGAACTTGAGAAGCATATCAAGATCTTGTCTATGTAGGAGGCCACCACAAGGTACTTTTTCATTTGTATGTTGAAATGTGTGGACAAGACATCCCATCTCACCATTACACCACACTGTGGACCATCATCTGTCATTCATTTTCGAGACAGCCTGAATCATAGCTGCGGCTGATGTCTGAGGGCAGTGAATAACATATGGAAATTTATAAAAAGCATGGACAACCAAAAACCTGGAAAAATTTAGGATGGGTCTCATGAAATCAATATGGACACAATCTCACATACTCTGCAGCACAGGCAACAAAGAGAGTGTCACTCACAGCGCAGTCTATTGTGTAGCAACAAGATGTACAATGTCAGCATCGATTCCCTGTCACAACACAATAACCTGGTACCCAAGAACCCTCAATGTCCCCGATGTAGGAGCTGAAGCACATTCTGCTGTAAGGCAGCCAGAATCACAACCGTAGACAACAACTCATTTGTAACTAAGAAGACACAATCGTCAAACACTGAAAGGTTGTGACATAAGGCGAAAGAGTTACGTAAAGAATCAGAAGTCGTACCCAGAGGCCTGCCCGACCAGCTGTGCTGAATGAGGTGAACAACTTGATGCAAGACCGTATCAGCAGTGCCAACAGCTGCAATCCAGGAGCCTGTAATAGGAAACCCTTCCACTGTACATTGCACCTCAGCATAAAAGTGAAAACAAAGGAGTTCACCCTAATAAAAAATAAGATCTGGACACAGTGGAAGGCAAAACAGTGCATCGGTGTCAGTTTGTTGCACAGTAGACCGAAAATGAATTTCATGCTTGTAGCGAGTCAGAAACGAGACCCACCAATGAAGGCAATGTGCTGCTTTGTCAGGCAACAATGCAGAAGGGTTAAACAATGAAACCGAGGGCTTGTTGTCAGTGAAGAGGAAGAACTTACCAGAAAAGTACTTGGGCTCGAACAAACAGATCTGTATGAACGTTTGGTTACAGGACCATTACGTACCTCTGAATGTGCTGGTGGGTGTCGGTTTTCTGCAAAACTCTGCAGTCATGCTCTAGATATCACTGTAGATGTAATTGTAGATGCCATACGCCATCTTTTCAGAAGCTTTTCGTATGTGTCGAAACCTCTTACATAATAATCATCGTACATGTTCTCCAGTGTGTTGTCATCAAACGCCGTGATGATACTTGCAACTTTAACCTTCTTCTTGGGAGACGGTTGGTATTCACTGTCACTGCTTCCATCGCTTCTTCCCGCACTTGCAGTAGCACTACTGTTTGCAATGAGTTGTTCATCATTATCGTCCCTCTCATCATCATTATGTGTTAGTGTTACAACAGTATCTATTTCTAACTTATGCTCATATTTCTGCACTATAATAGATACCAGAAAACATGCGAATGATTCATCTTCTACACCAATACGATCTTCACGAAGGAGGGTTCTTCGTAACTTCATCTCAACCAATCACAATACATTAGCAGGAATGATTACCAATCGCTGAGCCATCTGACACTTCAATACACAAAAAATGTCACAAAACGCAACTTCAGAGGCACACTGCACTGTCCCTACTGGTCCTGACTGGCGTACCAGCAGGTCAATGTGCAATGCGGCATGGCATACGCAGAGGCCTCTAACGAACGACTGCAGAGTTTTGCAGATGCGGAAGTATCACTAGTGCAATAAGAGACCTTTACATTATTTCTCACATGAGTTTGGTGTATTTGTGTTTGTTCGAGCCCAAGTACTTTCCCGGTTAGACCCATACAACACAACATGAAACTTTTTGAGTGCCTAGAGTACATGTGCTTCTTCCTCAACTCAGGAGTTGCACTGCTGAGCGAAATTGAATATTTATGGCAAATTAGCTATTGGACGTTCGGAACCATCCTCACCTTGAAGTGTAAGAAGTCCGTAATGGAGGTCTCCATAGCCAAAATGTCATCATAGTGCATGTAGAGTTCTGTCACTGCACCTCTACTCCATGCCACGGTCTAAGTCACAAATGTCAGTTTGTTACTAATTCTCATCACAATTCCTATGCCAATTGTACAGTCCTTGGCACCATCATTAAGTTGGCTCCCGAAACAGAGATTCCAAATGTAATGTAGATTTCTAAAGCGTGAACACATGCTCCCAGGTCGGTCTCCACTGATAACAAAGGTTCTTGTGAAGAGAGACAAGAACTCGGAAAACAGAGAGTCTAACTGCAAGAAAGGAACGTGTTTGGGAACAAGGTACACCACATGTGAAACGGAAAAATCAAAGGTACTGAAAGCATCTAGACCAAACAAATGTGCAGTACAATCATAGTGTCTTCCAAAAATCAATGAACAAGTCACAAACAATACATAGTGGGAGCCATAAATAGCTCAAAAAGTGGAATGTACTGCTCGTTTTAGGTCGCCAAATGTCAAGTAACTGCAGACAACAATGGAGACACAATTAACGTCAACAGGAGGGGGCTAGGAATGATAAGCAGACACTAGATGCCCTTTTTTCCTTCACTTGTTGCCAAGTCACCAAGTGCTTACGGAACATGGCCTTACCATGTTGCACAAAAGAAAATGTGCAAGATAGGAGCACGAGGTGCTGCTGTTGCTGTGGTGGTTGTTTGTCATGTCACTGTCCAGTGTGGCATGGAGGTTGCATTTGTACAGCTGTCACATCATCCTCCCCGAGAACTGACCAGCACCCAACAACCAGGAACAGGAGCCACCACAGTGATGTCACACCGAGTCTCAATCTGATAACTAGCAGCACAAGATACATATGTTGGAACTTAAACAGTGGCAACACTGCTGTGGAGACACTATGCAATGGAATCTACTATTGTTGCTGACAGCACACGTTGTTGACATACCTACCTTACCTCCAACCAAATGGACTCGCCCATCCCACGTCACCGGCATGCGCACAGTCGAGAGAAACACAGTCACTTCTGAGTGAGCGGTCTAATGTAACGGTGCCACTATGTTTTCAAAACAGGAACAACGGAGTTGGATCAAGATTGAATGTGGCAGAGGTTGTACAGTACGACAGTGTCATCAAGGTCTTCAAGTGGCATGTGGGGAATCAGTATCGCTGTACAGAACAGTGGCACATTGGGTAAAAGCCTTCAACGAAGGTCGGCAAACTGTGGCAGACACGCATCAGGTAGGCCGTCCTAACATCTCTGAAGAAGAACTGCATGCTGTTGCCGTGTTAGTGGGCAGTAATCGGTGCCATACGATTCATGAGCTCACCCATGAAACCGGATTAGCGCATACGACTGTGCTTTGCATTCTGAAGGAACGCCTTTGCATGTGAAAAATTGCATTACGATGGGTTACACATGACTTGACGGGCATACAGAAATGGATGCATTACGACACAGTTCAGACATACTTGGGCTGCTATGAGTGCAAAGGAGAGCTTTCTTACGCCATATCGTAACACTGGATGAGACATGGGCCACATCATATGAGCCAAAACAGAAAGTCCAATCCAGTGAATGGTATCATTATAGGTCACCACAAAAGTCGAAAGTGCATCAGAGCCCCAGTATGATGAAAGTTATGGTGATTCTTGTGTATGACTGTGATGGCATTATCCTAACGCATTACATTATTCCATGGCAGACAGTCAATGCACAGTATTACTGTTCATTTTTGGAGCACCTCCTGTGACTAGATGGCATTATCCTAATGCATTACATTATTCCATGGCAGACAGTGAATGCACAGTATTACTGCTCATTTTTGAAGCATCTCCTGTGACTAGCTTTGTGAAAGAAGTGACGACACTTTTTGGGCAACCCACCCATCATTTTGCAAGACAATGCGAGGGCACATACGGCGCAAGCTGTGTCTGCTCTGTTCGGTCGATGGGACTGGGAAGTACTGTATCATCCACCATAGTCCCCAGACTTCAGTCCTTGTGACTTTGATTTGATTCCAAAGATGAAGGAACCACTTCATGGCATTCGCTTCAGAACTGTTCCAGAGTATGACAGGCAGTACACCACTCCATTCACACCATCAACAGAACATGCTCTGCTAACGGTATACTATGCCTTCCACATCACTGGCAACGGGTTCTATACAATGCTGGTGACTGTTTGAAGGACAGTAACAGGAGCTAACAAGTAACTCTTTTGTACCAGTTGTGAGTAAATAGTTGCCACTATTTAAGTTCCAACCCTTGTATCTCGAAAGATTGAACAATATTTAACACTTTGCTCAAAGATGGGTTTTCAAAGTGTAGTGCGCACTGACTTTTCATGAGCCAACCAAATGATTGTGCCATGATCCACAGAACCGGCATAGGAATCATGATGAGAATTGATAACAAAGCGACATTTGTGACTTAGACCGTGGTGTGGAGTTCTGCCACATCGGCCCTGTAGGACTGGGGAACAATGACAGAACTCTACATGCAATGAAACATGTACATTTAATGATGATAATTTGACAACAACTTAAACACTTCGTCAAATGAAAGTGACGCAAGTTCCTGGAGTGTGGCTAACTGTTAGGTGCATCCATTTTCATTTTGAGAAATATAGGTGGTGCTCTTCCTTTGTCACACATTAAAAACTCCAATTTATCCAGAATTTTTTGTATTTTAAATCTTTCAGGACTGCTTAGTAGAATAAATTCACATTCTCACTGAAAAGAACACTGGAGGGTGTGATTTTCATTAAACTGAATGAAGGTGAGTCCAGGTGAGAATACCAACAACTATGAAAAGGATACATTGCTACTCAATGTGCCATCTTTATGGTGAGTAGCACTCTTACCCATTTCATTAAATTGAGTGTTTAATTTGTAAAAGTGAATTACCATTAACTGTGGATGCTTTGTTGGCATACTACTATATACTGAGTCCAGCATGTATTGTATAATGTAGTGTTCTATAATTTATATGACAGCTGGCAAGTTTTGTGTTGCAATCATTCTCTTAGAAAACTTTTGTCATGGATGAAATAATCTTCCTGCAGATGTTTCCTGACACATTACATAGCCAATATATTTCTATTGTTGGCAATGTATAATACTGCTTGTAATCCTGTTAAGTCATAGTACAAGTTGATAGCGTGGCATCAGAGTCCAGATGGTTGGGGGGGATTAACAAACAGTTGTAATGTTTGCATTTACAATGTTAAGAATTGGCCTTCACATGAAAAAAGAAATGAGATGTAATAACAAACCCAAGCCGTGTTTCTGTAAACATTCTATTAACTTTTGACAGCCACTGTAATGTGAATTTTTAGTTCAGCGACTATAGTAAGAAATTTCTAATAATGGTCATCAATAGGTATTTTCTTATAAGATTAACAGACAGTGTTTTAAATCTTGAAATAGTCACAAACATAGTGCAAACAAATTGCTAGTAGGTGGAAAAGATGCAGAAAGAAAAATGAAATATTGCTGACACTGTTCCAATAGCAGCCATTAATATTCTTATTATTATTCATGAAATGCTACTTAGCATGCACAAAAAAGGAAAGGACAAATGGCTTCCACTGCAATGATAAAGCAAAATTTTCTCTCCACATCTTTGCCACATACTAGTAAATTACTTGTACTCTGGTGGTGCCTATTTCAAGATTTAAAACACTCTCCATTGATCTTGTAAGCAAATACCCATTTATCACCATTACAAGAACTTCCTTGTTGTTGTCACTGAACTTAAAATTCACATTACACTGGCTACCAAAAGTTAAGAGAGCGACTGCAGAAATACTGCTCAGATTTATTAAAGGATCTCACTAACATTGTAAATGCAAACATTACAACTATTTGTTTAAACTCCATGCCCCCTGGACTGTGATTCTACACAATCAACTTGTCATATGACTAAACAGGATTACATGCAGTATCACACATCACTGACAACAGAAATATACTGGTTATTTAGTTGGTCAGGGAACATCTACAGAAAGATTGTTCATTCATGAAAAAAGAAAATAAATGCAACACAAAACTTGCCATCCGTAATATCCTTTATAGAACACTGCATTGCACAATACATGTTGGACTCAGTATATAGTTGCATGCCAAGAAAGCAAGATCATCACACTCACATCACTGAAAACTACTTCTTTGCAAATGGGTGTATTTATGGAACTTTATAAGTTGTAAGATATGTCTAATAAAAAAGAAGCGTTATTGAAAAATATTACTTAAATGAACCACTTAGCTAAAAAATTGTGTATTATTCGTATAAATAAAAAACCAATTGTATAATAAATTTCCTAAAACAATTTAAAGTGAAACAAAAACTACGTCCATTGTTAATGTAGCTACTACTGTAATTTGATATGATGTATTATAAAGAAAAGATTTCATTTGGTCCTCATAAATTATGAATGGCCATAAATTACTAATCCATACATATTATAAAATACAGGGATATTACAAATGATTGAAGCGATTTCATAAATTCACTGTAGCTCCATTCATTGACATATGGTCACGACACATTACAGATACGTAGAAAAACTCATAAAGTTTTGTTCAGCTGAAGCCGCACTTCAGGTTTCTGCCGCCAGAGCGCTCGAGAGCGCAGTGAGACAAAATGGCGACAGGAGCCGAGAAAGCGTATGTTGTGCTTGAAATGCACTCACATCAGTCAGTCATAACAGTGCAACGACACTTCAGGACGAAGTTCAACAAAGATCCACCAACTGCTAACTCCATTCGGCGATGGTATGCACAGTTTAAAGCTTCTGGATGCCTCTGTAAGGGGAAATCAACGAGTCGGCCTGCAGTGAGTGAAGAAACGGTTGAATGCGTGCGGGCAAGTTTCACGCGTAGCCCGCGGAAGTCGACGAATAAAGCAAGCAGGGAGCTAAACGTACCACAGCCGACGGTTTGGAAAATCTTATGGAAAAGGCTAAATCAGAAGCCTTACTGTTTACAAATGCTACAAGCCCTGACACCCGATGACAAAGTCAAACGCTCTGAATTTTCGGCGCGGTTCAACAACTCATGGAAGAGGATGCGTTCAGGATGTTTTCAGTGATGAAGCAACATTTTTTCTTAATGGTGAAGTGAACAGACACAATGTGCGAATCTGGGCGGTAGAGAATCCTCACGCATTCGTGCAGCAAATTCGCAATTCACCAAAAGTTAACGTGTTTTGTGCAATCTCACGGTTTAAAGTTTACAGCCCCTTTTTCTTCTGCGAAAAAAACGTTACAGGACACGTGTATCAGGACATGCTGGAAAATTGGGTCATGCCACAACTGGAGACAGACAGCGCCGACTTCATCTTTCAACAGGATGGTGCTCCACTGCACTTCCATCATGATGTTCGGCATTTCTTAAACAGGGGATTGGAAAACCGATGGATCGGTCATGGTGGAGATCATGATCAGCAATTCATGTCATGGCCTCCCCACTCTCCCGACTTAACCCCATGCGATTTTGTTTCTGTGGGGTTATGTGAAAGATTCAGTCTTCAAACCTCCTCTACCAAGAAACGTGCGAAAACTGCGAGCTCGCATCAACGATGCTTTCGAACTCATTGATGGGGACATGCTGCGCCGAGTGTGGGAGGAACTTGATTATTGGCTTGATGTCTGCCGAATCATTAAAGGGGCACATATCGAACATTTGTGAATGCCTAAAAAAACTTTTTGAGTTTTTGTATGTGTGTGCAAAGCATTTTGAAAATATCTCAAATAATAAAGTTATAGTATAGCTGTGAAATCACTTCAATCATTTGTAATAACCCTGTATATGTTTAAACCCCATGCCCCCATGGACTGTGATGCTACACTATCAACTTGTACTATGACTAAACACGATTACAAGCAATATCACACATCACCAACAACAGAAATCTACTGGTTATTTAGTTGGTCAAGGAACATCTACAGAAAGATTGTTCATTCATGACAAAAGTTTTCTAAGAAAATAAATGCAACACAAAACTTGCCATCCGTAATATCCTTTATAGAACACTGCATTACACAATACATGTTGGACTCAGTATATAGTTGCATGCCAAGAAAGCAAGATCATCACACTCACATCATCACATCCATAGCAAATGGTAATTCAGTTTTACAAATGAAACACTCAGTTTAATGAAAAGGATAAGAGTGCTACTCATCATAAAGATAACACATTGCGTAGCAATTTGTCCTCCTCATAACTGCTGATATCGCAACTTGGACTTTCCTTTGTTCAGTTTAATGAAATGTACATCCTCCAATGGTTGTTGCATTGAAAAATATGAAACTCTGTATTAACTCCTGCATCTGTACATCATTCCTTTCCTGTTCCTTTACCCAGTCCCAGCCTGCCTTCTCCTCCTGGTGTAGAAACAACTAAAAACATCAAAACCTAAATTTTCAACATTTCCTTTTCCATTAATGTGTGTCAGATATACACCACTCATTCTGGATTCCAAATCTGTTGAACCCTTATTCTCCCAGAAATGGTGTTAATATTGAATTTTGACAATATTTTGAATTAAATTATAGACTATATAACAAAGTGGGTATAATAAAAACCAGTTTGCGAAAAAAATGATTGCTTCTATGTCAGATGATTTGGTGTAAGCTCATAATGACTCCACATTTCCAATTTTTCAATGGAAACAAGGGATGCCCAAATGCAAGGTAAAATATGGCTTAATTTCCAAAAATGTGAAACATGTATTTTTAATCTCTAACCAAAAAACCAAACACCAAATTTCAAAGATTTACCTTTAAAAATGCTTTTGCAATAAAATATTTTCATAAATGTCCCCCCCCCCCTCCATTTCACCCCCTTAGGGGCTGAATTTCCAAACACAGTGATTTGCATATCTTTTATTCCTAACAGAGAAACTTAATACAAATTTTCGGACATTTAGGTTCAAAAACGCTTGCACAGTGAAATATTTCCAGAAAAACTTTCATTCCCTGTTTCACCCTATAGGGGTTGAATTTCCAAAAACAGTGAAACACTTTTTTTTATTTCCAACTGAGAAGCCAAATTTAGATATTCACAGATTTAGCTTTGAAAATTATTTCATAATAAAATATTTCCATAAAAAATATCATCTGCTTTTTCACCCCATAGAGGTTCAATTTCCAAAAACACTGAAATAAATATTTCTTTTATTTGTACCCGAGAAGTCAAAATAGATAAAGCTTTAAAAATACTTCAATAGTTCCTTAATAATGAAACATATTTCTTTGCTTTTGACCATGAAACCAAATACCAATTTTTGTAGGCCTAGCTTCAAAACTGACTTATAGTGACATTTTAAAAAGAAAACTCTTCATACCCCATTTCACCCCTTTAGGGTTGGAATATCAAAAAATCCCTTCTTAAGCAATTCCTACAGTATGAGATTTTCACTCTGCAGCGGAGTGTGCACTGATGTGGAACTTCCTGGCAGGTTAAAACTGTGTGCTGGATCGAGACTCGAGCTCGGGACCTTCGCCTTTCGCGGGCAAGTGCTCTACCATCTAAGCTACCAAAGCACGACTCACGCCCCATCCTCACAGCTTTACTTCTGCCAGTACCTCGTCTCCTACATTCCAAACTTTACAGAAGAAGGTTCGCATGATAAAATGAATATAGCACTTCATTACATTTTGAATTTATGCCAAAATCTCTGACGCTTTGCTCAACATAATTGCTGCTTTTGTTTCTAATTCTTTGATTTCAGCTTGCTTTCACTTGTTCGGTAATCATTCCTTCTTTTCTCATTCACATTCCTTCTAATTTTTTAGGTCCTCTTAGCACAAAGAATGCGCATGCGAAAACAGGATATAAGACTTTTCTCGATATCACCATTTCCATAATAGTTTTCTTTATGAGCCAAGAAGCAATGCTATACTTTCCCCTTTCAGGTGGTCTTTTATGTAGCTCAGCAACATACTTCTTCAAATGTGGAATATGTTGTCTAAGTGCTCTCTTCATGACTTACAAAATTTCCAACCCATCTTACAGAACAAAATTTGAGAGGGAGCTCGGAAAACCCTGTAATGTTTGAGAAGGTTGTCCTCCTTGATGGAAAATACTTCATAAAGTACAGAATCACCCTAAGAAATTCAAGAACATTCCAGCCACTTTCATTATGAGCAGTTTTCAAAGCTTCATTCACTACATGAGGTGAGCAAGTGCAACAATGAAATATTTGTGTTTGATTATCTTCTTCATTGAATAGAAATGCTTGAAAATCATGAAACATATTCAAGTTCACATCTGGTCCATCCACAGAAATTTGTATTATATTCTTAGATGACAAATTCAAACCATTCAGATCCTCCAGGAAACCTGATTATAAATAAGAAGATGTGGCAAAATTCAAAAACACAGATACTAAATATCTTGTGGATACAGACCGATACTGTTCATCCCTGAAACAAACCACCAAATCCGTCTGTGCCTTTTGCACAACTTCGCTTAAACTCTCACCATATGACACACAAAAGAATCAAACTTCCCTGACTTTGTTAGGTAGGAGTTTCAGGAAATGAGGGCCAAGTCCACAAGTAATTATATGTGACAACCTACACTTGCGTAACTGTATTTTTTTGGTAATCATGCTGCCAGAAAACATAATTTGGAATACGTCTGTTGTGTTTCCGGAACTTCTCACTGAAGAATGAGACATGACTTTATTCAAAGACCATATAATCTTAGATTTTACTTTCTCATCAATAACCAAAAAATGTTTCAATGAGTTTGTTTTGGAGCCCTCTTCAACTGAAGTTCTAGATATTGTAGTAAGAGCAAGTGATTGCAATTTGTCACTACCATTTAAATTCCTTTCAGAACAAACTTGTGACTGTGCTGTCACTGTTTCTACTATATCACAAGACAACTTGTTTTGTTGCCTTGAAACTAATGAATCAACCAATGCTGAATGTCTCTTTCCTCTTGCATGTGTTTTTACATTTGAAATGCCACTGGTACTAATGTCTAAGTCACATTTGCACAAAATGGTCGACAGATGCCAAATTATAGTCTGCAAGTACTACTAATATGGTGTGGGAAACATTTTAGTTAGCGAGAAAAATTTTTTACTCTGATTGCCCTTAACATCTTTAAAATGAGATTAAAATTACAATAGTTTTATATTAGTAATTAAAAACTTCTAAGGAAGTGTCTTTCCAAAAAAGATGCAGAATGAAGATATTTAAACAGAAGCGGGAGTGGACAGAATTAAAGGAACAATCGATAATCCTCCAGCACCACATGGGATGACAGCACTGTCATGGGTGGAAATACAATTTATATGTCATTTCCACTAGGTGTATGTGTGGTGTCACGTATAGCTCAATGAAGTCACACCTTCACATTTCTCAATTTCCTCTCATGGTTGCAAACTGCAGTAGCAGTCTTTGCTAACATGGCTTGAACAGATGGACACTTAAGTTTCCTACACATAAGTTTCCTACACATAATGAAGACCTAAGAGATCTGGCGAATCTTTATTATGTTGTTGTTGTTGTTGTTTTTTTGTGGTGTTCTGTCCAGAGACTGCAGCTCTCCATGCTACTCTATCTTGTGCAAGCTTCTTCATCTCTAAGTTCCTAATGCAACCTATATTCTTCTGAATCTACTTAGTGTATTAATCTTGTGGTCTCTCTCTACGATTTTTACCCTCCACACTGCCCTCCAGTACTAAACTGGTGATCCTTTGATGGTTCAGAACATGCCCTACCAACTGATCCCTCCTTCTAGTCAGCTTATGCCACAAATTTCTCTTCTCCCCAATTCTGTTCAGTACTTCCTCATTAGTTACATGATCTACCCATATAATATTCAGTATTCTTCTGTAGCACCACATTTCAAAAGCTTCTATTCTCTTCTTGTTTAAACTATTTATCGTCCATATTTCACTTGCATACATGGCTACAATCCATACAAATACTTTCAGAAAAGACTACCAGACACTTAAATCGATACTAGATGTTAACAAATTTCTCTTCTTCAGAAACGTTTTGCTTTCCATTGCCTGTCTACATTTTATATCCAATCTACTTCGACCATCATCTGTTATTTTTCTCCCAAATAGCAGAACTCATCTACTACTTTAAGTGTCTCATTTCCTAATCTAATTCCCTCAACATCACCTGATTTAATTCGACTACATTCCATTATCCTCATCTTGCTTTTGTTGACAATGTCTGTTGCGGTTAACTGCTCTTCCAGGTCCTTTGCTGTCTATGACAGAATTACAATGTCATTGGCTAACCTCAAAGTTTTTATGTTTTCTCCATGGATTTTAATTCCTACTCCAAAGTTTTCTTTTGTTTCCTTTACTGCTTGCTCAATATACAGGCTGTTAGCATTGGGGATATGCTACAACCCTGTCTAAGGTAAATGGTAGGGTCAGTATTGCCTCACGTGTTCCAACATTTCTACAGAATCGAAACTGATCTTCCTCAAGGTCAGCTTCTACCAGTTATTATATTCATCTGTAAAGAATTTGTGTTATTATTTTGCAGCTGTGACCTATTAAACTGATAGTTCCGTAATTTTTGGATCTGTAAACACCTGATTTCTTTGGGATTTGAATTATTATATTCTTCTTGAAGTCTGAGGGTATTTCACCTATCTCATACATCTTGCTCTCCAGATGGTACAGTTTTGTCAGGGCTGACTCTCCCAAGGTCATCAGTAGTTCTGATCGAATGTTGTCTACCCCCGGGGCCTTTTTTTGACTTAGGTCTTTCAGTGCTCAGTCAAACTCTTCATGCAGTGTCATATCTCCCATTTCATCTTCATCTACATCCTCTTCCATTCCCATAATATTGTCCTCAAGTAAATCGCCCTTCTATAGACCCTCTGAATACTCCTTCCACCTTTCTACTTTCCCTCCTTTGCTTGGAACTGATTTTCCATCTGAGCTCTTGATATTCATACAGGTGGTTCACTTTTTTCCAAACGTCTCTTTAATTTCCTTGTAAGCAGTATCTATGTTACTCCTAGTGATGTATGCCTCTACATCCTTACATTTGTCCTCTAGCCACCCACCCCTGCTTCGCCATTTTGCACTTCCTGTCAATCTCATTTTGGAGATGTTTGTATTCCTTTTTGCTTCCTTCATTTACTGCATTTTTATGTTTTCTCCTTTCATCAATTAAATTCAATATCTCTTCTGTTACAAAAGGATTTCTACTAGCCCTCATCTTTTTACCTACTTGATCCTCTGCTGCCTTCACTATTTCATTATTTCTTTCCCCCGTTCTTGTCATTCATTCCCTAATACTCTCTCCAAAACTCTCAACAATGCCTAGTTCTTTCAATTTATCCAGGTTCCATCTCTTTAAATTCCCACCTTTTTGCAGTTTCTTCAGTTTTAATCTACAGTTCGTAACCAATAGATTGTGGTCAGAGTCCACGTCTGCCCCTGGAAATGTCTTACAATTTAAAACCTGGTTCCTAAATCTCTGTCTTACCATTATATAATCTATCTGAAACTTTCCAGCGTCTCCACACCTCTTCCACACATATAACGTTTTTTATGATTCTTAAACCAAGTGTTAGCTATGATTAAGTTATGCTCTGTGCAAAACTCTACCAGGCAGTTTCCTCTTTCATTCCATTCCTTAACCCCATTCCATATTCACCTATAACTTTTCCTTCTCTTCCTTTTCCTACTATTGAATTCCAGTCCCTCATGACTATTAAATTTTCATCCCTCTTCACAATCTGAATAATCTCTTTTATCTCGTCATACATTTCTTCAATCTCTTCGTGATCTGCAGAGCTAGTGGGCATATAAACTTGTACTAGTGTGGTAGGTGTGGGCTCCGTGTCTATCTTGGTTACAATAATGCATTCACTATGCTGTTTGTAGTAGCTCACCCATGCTCCTATTTTTTTTTACTCATTATTAAATCAACTCCTGCATTACCCCTATTTGATTTTGTATTTATAACCCTGTATTCACTTGACCAGAAGTCTTATTCCTCCTGCCACTGCACTTTTCCTTTTTAAATTTTCTAACCTACCTGTACGATTAAGGGATCTGATATTCCACATTCTGATCCATAGAACACCAGTTTTGTTTCTCCTGATAACGATGTCCTCCTGAGTAGTCCCAGCCTGGAGATTCAAATGGGAGACTATTTTACCTCCAGAATATCTTACCCATGAGAACGCCATCATCATTTAACCATACAGTAAAGCTGCATGCCCTCGAGAAAAATTACAGCTGTAATTTCCCCTTGGTTTCAGCCTTTTGCAATGCCAGCACAGCAAGGCCGTTTTGGTTAATGCCACAAATCCAGATCAGTCAATCATCCAGACTGTTGCCCCTGCAACTACTGAAAAGGCAGCTGCCCTTTTCAGGAACCACATGTTTGTCTAGACTCTCAACAGATACCCCTCCGTTGTCGTTGCACCTATGGTACGGCTATATGAATCGCTGAGGCGTGCTAGCCTCCTCACCTAAGATACAACTTACCCATCACCACTTGATTGTCATCCTTCATTATCTGGCACAGTTCACAAGTTCTGATAACTGTTAAGACTTTCTCACTTAAGTTCTTAAGGGGACATGCTTGTGAAAATGACCAAAAATTTGAAGAAAAATTCTTGGTCCATAGAAATAAGCATTTCATGCTGATTTCAAGAATGTATAGTTAATGGGCATTATAATTTTCCACTTGTTCTTAAATTGTGGTTGAACGTAATTTTGCACAGTGGCCATGCCCATCCGCCAGTTTCAAGTGCAACAGAATATGTGATGCATTATTCTGTTCCGTTTTTTTTCCCGTCGTTAATTAGGGATCATTAACACACGTGTATTCTAGAAGGCACTGACTCCAAGAAACAAAGTACAGGCATGTCTAGAAGGCTGTGGTTTGAATGTTTACATTAGTGGTTTTATAGTAATTGTGTGTTGTTTTGTTTCTCTGTGTGTGTGTTTCCTGTGCTACAAATGCCGAGAGTAAAGATATTTAGCCTCAAACGAAAGTTTCGCGGCAACCAGTTCCAAACACAACCAAATAATACACATCAGTTGCTTCAAAAGTCACCCATAGAAACTGTGTCTACAGACAGTGCTTCTAGACATAAACTTTCACTTTCTGAATGTAATAAGAACAAGCCTAGTAGTATTGTAAGCAGCAATAATGACGGAAATGTTGTTGTGAACCTAAATAAACTGTCAAAGACTTTTGAAGAGTGCTTACACAAAGTGAAATTTATTCTTTGACTTAATATTATAGACTAGCAATAAGGAGTAATGTAGGAAATTTTGTGTACAGGTGGTCAACGGTAAAAGTATTACTCTCTTTTATAGGAGGTTTAGATACCATGAATAATGAAAAAAGAAACCAAAATCCAGAAGAAACAAATCACAGCAATAGTAAACATAATTCAGAATTTCAGGGAAAGAAAAAGGCAAACTTTTGTCAGGTAACAAATTATACTTGGGGTAAGCATAAACAACTGAGTAATAGGCTGAGAAATGCAAATGCAGAAACACTTAGGAGTACTAAAAGGGATGATGATAAAACAATATTTCGATGATATACACAGTGATGAGCCGCATTATTTGAGGAAGATGGGCAGTGTCCTGGTCAAAGAGCCAAAACCCAGGATGTACAAGGATTGGAACTTTAATAATGGCAACTATTTATTTACAGCTTATACAAAATAGATATGTGTTTCAAAGTTTTACTGACCTTCAAAGTAGTCACCAGCATAGTGTATAGCCCGTTGCCAGTGATGTGGATGTCGTAGAATACTCTTAGCAGTGCCAGTTGTGATGATAGTTTGAGCAGAGTGGTCTGCTGCCCAACGAATTTGTGGAAGTTCTGAAGCGAATTCCGTGAAGTGTTTCCTTCACTTAAGAAATCGAGGGCTTAGGTCAGAGGTGGTATAGCACTTAGCAGCCCCATCAGTCAAACAAATCAGTAACAGGTTACAATGAAAGTGCTTGAGCATTGTCCTGCAAAATGGTGGTCTGGTCCTGTAGAAAGTGTCATTACTTTTGTCTCTATGCTGTTCATTTTTGGAACACAACCTATGACCATCTTAGAGATAGAAGTGATGACATTTTCTGGGACCAGACCATCATTTTGCAGGACAATGCTCAAGCATGTACAGTGCAAGCTGTTACTGACTTGTTTGACTGATGGGGCTGCTAAGGGCTATACCACCTACTGCACTCCTCTGACTTAAGCCCTTGTAAGTTCAACTCTATTTCTAAACTGAAGGAAACACTTCACGGAATTCGCTTCAGAACTTCCACAAATTCGTTGGGCAGCAGACCACTCTGCTCAAACTGTCATCACAACTGGCACTGCTAAGAGTATTCTACGACCTCCACATCACTGGCAACGGGTTATACACAATGCTGGTGACTACTTTGAAGGTCAGTAAAACTTTGAAACACATATCTATTTTGTATAAGCTGTAAATAAATAGTTGCCATTATTAAAGTTCCAATCCTTGTACATCCTGGGTTTTGGCTCTTTGACCAGGACACTGCCCATCTTCCTCAAATAATGCGGCTCATCACTGTGTATATCATCGAAATATTGTTTTATCATCATCCCTTTTAGTACTCCTAAGTGTTTCTGCATTTGCATTTCTCAGCCTATTACTCAGTTGTTTATGCTTACCCCAAGTATAATTTGTTACCTGACAAAAGTTTGCCTTTTTCTTTCCCTGAAATTCTGAATTATGTTTACTATTGCTGTGATTTGTTTCTTCTGGATTTTGGTTTCTTTTTCCATTGTTCATGGTATCTAAACCTCCTATAAAAAGAGAGTAATACATTTACCGTTGAAAACCTGTACACAAAATTTCTTTAGGTACATAGTAAATTAAACATCTAACTAGTATCTTCGCTACATTCTCGAGAGGGTAGTCTACAGACTTCAATCGGATAAGGTGACACACTGCACACTTTTTAAAATTGCCCCATGAACTATTAAAACATTTTAAGTGCAGTAATTCTAACGTTATTTTCTTCTGTATAGCTCCTGATCAATATTTTCGTTTAAATATTTCCTGAAAAAAAAAATTCTGAGATGTAAACTCCTCTGAGTGTGCATTTCCTCACACTGTTGCATCCCCTACCAAGTAAGTCAATGCCGAATCTATGTTCTTAGAATCCTCCTACTTTTGTTGTAAGGTTCTAGAAAATACTATAAAGAAATAAGTAGAATGTACACTCATGTTCAGAAAAAATCAGAACAGCTTGAACGACTAGATATAGGACATTGATATTCACAGGGCATGTACATTAGTGTGTTCTGCAGAAATGATTAGCATTTCAGTCACCTCATTCCAGCATACCTCTTGTTGCCTAGTAGGCACAGGGTCTGCCACGGGCACTGGTAACGCGTTCCACGCATGATGGCATAGATGCATATACGATGTGAAAGGAGTCTTGCTGTATAGCCATCCATGCTCCATTGACATGGTTCCAAAGTTCATCTGTGGTGGTCAGCACTGGGTCACAGCACTGTACCCATCATTTCACCACATACCACACATTTTCGAATGGTGGCAAAGTCTGGAGATCTGGTGAGCCATGGCAAAAGGCTGACACCAAGAAGGTACAAGTTCAAGCAGCAACATGTGGTTGTCCATTATCTTGCTGAAAAATGGAATCTGGGGTGTTATTCAGAAAGAGCAAAGCTATGAGTCACAAGAAGTCACACTGGTCACGGTGCCGTGGACTAGCAGCAAATGTTACTTGTAGTTGTACTCAATAGCACCCCACATCGTGCTTTTCCATCATTGATATTTGCTTAAAGTTGGTGCTGTGTGTCTTTTGCAAATGTAGTCACTGTGATGTCACTCCCTGTCTACAGTGAACCAAAATGTGGCCATCATTTTCAAATAAACAGGACTTGGATTCATCTGAAAACACTATCTGATGCTATTCCTGTCCCCAGTGACGTCATTCCATACACCACTGAGGTCTAGCATGTTTCAGCCGCATGCACATTTTATCGGCAGGTGGTGGTGTGCCGCGATATTGATGTTGACCTTCAACCCGTGGGCTGACATGATACAAATGCTAATCATGTCTGCCGAACATACTAATATACATGTCCCGTGAGTATGAATGTCCTATCTCTAATCATTCGAGATGTTCTGTTTTTTCTGAACACGACTTTACATTACCACCAGGTTTAAATTTTGCAAAATGTTTCTGCATATTCAAGTTACTTCCTTCCTAATTACATTGTAGGAAATACTGCAACCAGCCCCAAATATTTTTAAATTATTTTATTAAACCATTACTAGTTACAGAGCTACCTATCATCAGATAGCAGCACCGACTTCTTTGCAAGTTTTACATTTGTGTCCTGAATTATAACAAGGTATTTGTGTTACACTGTTTACAAAACGCTTTACATTTGTTTTATAAAATATATCAAAGTTTTTATGAGTACAGTTTTATGCCCATACATGCTCTATACATAGCACTTACTTCACAAAAAGCCCTCCTTTACATCTTATAAGACAGTGGTTTGATTTTCTTTTACAGTCCATGTTGATCAATGAAGTGAGCTAAATATGCGATGGCTCATACATTTGTTTACATTGGCAGCTGATATAGTGTACCAAAGACTGATATATATGAACAGGTATGGCACACTTCTAGAGCTACTGCAAATGTACTTTTAATGGTACAGATAATTCCATACAGTTATACATTTAATTATTAAGGTTTCAAAGATGATGATAATGGTCAATGAAGAATTTTCTCTCTGTCAATTAATTATTATTGATATCATTTCAAATTATAGGAGCTGTATGAAATTTTGGAGGTATATCGGATTTCTTTCTTTTCTGTTCTAGTTAAGGAAATATCCCTAAGTCATCTTTGATGCTTATTTCTGTGTTTCCACATTGGATCATGTGACTAGCAAAATTTGACTTATTTAGGTTGTCGAGCCTGACAGCATCTATGTGTTCACAGTATTGTACATTAAACCACTTACCAGTTTGGCTAAGTTAAAGTTGGGGCACACAGAACAATTTAGTTTATAAATGCCAGACGTATGCTGTACTTCAGTTTTTAAATTTAAGTAGTGAATAATTTTGTCTTTCATTTTATTGTTTGTGCGAAAATTAATTTTGATATTTTATTGCATGGAATAAGTTTGCAATATGATATGATGCTTTACCAATGAATGGTAAGCAGATATATTTCACAGAATTCTGAGGAGCTATTTGAGCTAAATTGCTCTTTTATTTGGACTTAGAGCTATTTTTGTCACTGTATTTCTTTTTATTTCTGTTGTGAAGTTTAGTGATGGTGTCAGAGCAGTAACCATCATTATGGGTGATTAGTTTGATTGTTTTTAGTTCATGCAGTTTATCTTCAGTGTCCAAATGGATTTTTTTCCATTCTGTTGAGTGTTACCCTATAATACACCATTTTGTGTCGCTCAGGGTGACATGATTAGCTGCTGTCGTGGCATCCGTTGTAGTGGGTTTTCTATATATTTTAAACTTATATTTACCACTGCATTTACTAATTTTTTATCCAAGAAATTTATGTCATTATCAATTTCATGCACAACAGTAAAATTTAGGTTTCGGTGTGATTTGTTAACCTCTTTTTAAAACTAACTAACTTCTTCTACCGTTCCATCAAATAAGGTAAGTGTGTCATCCCCACTGTGTCTGTAATATACGACTTTTTTCTTTATTGTCATATTGGCATTGAAAAGGATGTTTCTAAATGATTTATGCATATATTGGCTAGCAGGCTAGCTAGGCACCTGCCTATTGCAAGGCCATCTTCTTGTTCATACAAATTGTTATTAAAGCTGAACTAGTTTTGTGACAGCACTAAGATTATAAATTTAACTAGATCATAAATTTCTGGTATACTGATCTTTTTTATGTTTAAGCATGTTACTTTTAATTACAGAGATCGTTTCTTTTACCAGTACATTTGTAAACAAGTTAAATATCAAAGAAAGTGAATGTGGCTATGTGTGGTATGGGGATGTCTTTGACATTTCCTGAAATCTCATGGCTATCATTTTCGCTAAAAATTATCTTCAAATGTAAAGGCCTTGGTGACGATCTCATTAAGTTTTTTTTTTTTACTTATTTTATAGTAAGTGCTCTTGAGGTCACAATCAGACATATAGGACAATGTTCTTTGTAAATCTATGATTGTCATCAAAGTCCTGAGGGTGGAGGGTACATTATTGTGCATTCAGGTTTTTCAATTGAGACTAGGATGAAGTTGCACTCTCTGAGGGCTTTTTTATGCTTAGCCTATAATTTTAGGTTTGGCTAAGTATTAATTTCTTTTATGTTACATTTCTGAAAAAAATCTACATCTACATCCATACTCTGCAAGCCACCTGACGGTGTGTGGCAGAGGGTACCTTGAGTACTTCTATCAGTTCTCCCTTCTATTCCAGTATCGTATTGTTCATGGAAAGAAGGATTGTCGGTATGCCTCTAATCTCTCTGATTTTATCCTCATGGTCTCTTCGTGAGATATACGTAGGAAGGAGCAATATACTGCTTGACTCCTCGGTGAAGGTATGTTCTCGAAACTTCAACAAAAGCCCGTACTGAGCTACTGAGTGTCTCTCCTGCAAAGTCTTCCACTCGAGTTTATCTATCATCTCCGTAACACTTTCGCGATTACTAAATGATCCTGTAACAATGTGTGCTGCTCTCCGTTGGATCTTCTCTATCTCTTCTATCAACTCTTCTCTATCTCTTCTATCAACCCTATCTGGTACGGATCCGACACTGCTGAGCAATATTCAAGCAGTGGGTGAACAAGCGTACTGTAACCTACTTCCTTTGTTTTCGGATTGCATTTCCTTAGGATTCTTCCAATGAATCTCAGTCTGGCATCTGCTTTACCGACGATCAACTTGATACGATCATTCGATTTTAAATCACTCCTAATGCGTACTTCCAGATAATTTATGGAATTAACTGCTTCCAATTGCTGACCTGGTATATTGTAGCTAAATGATAAAGGATCTATCTTTCTGTGTATTCGCAGCACATTACACTTGTCTACATTGAGATTCCATTGCCACTCTCTGCACCATGCGACAATTTGCTGCAGATCTTCCTGCATTTCAGTACAATTTTCCATTGTTACAACCTCTTGATATATCACAGCATCATCTGCAAAAAGCCTCAGTGAACTTCCGATGTCATCCACAAGGTCACTTCTGTATATTGTGATTAGCAATGGTCCCACAACACTCCTCTGTGGCACACCTGAAATCACTCTTACTTCGGAAGACTTCTCTCCACTGAGAATGACATGCTGCATTCTGTTATCTAGAAACTCTTCAATCCAATCACACAATTGGTCTGATAGTCCATGTGCTCTTATTTTGTTCATTAAATGACTGTGAGAAACTGTATCGAATGCCTTGTGGAAATCAATAAACACAGCATCTACCTGTGAACCTGTGTCTATGGCCCGCTGAGTCTTGTGGACGAATAGCGCGAGCTGGGTTTCACACGACCGTCTTTCTCGAAACCCATGCTGATTCCTACAGAGTAGATTTCTAGTCTCCAGAAAAGTCATTATACTCGAACATAATATGTGTTCCAAACTTCTACAACTGATTGACGTTAGAGATATAGGTCTATAGTTCTGCACATCTGTTCGACGTCCCTTCTTGAAAACGGGGATGACCTGTGCCCTTTTCCAATCCTTTGGAATGCTACGCTCTTCTAGAGACCTACGGTACACCACTGCAAGAAGGGGGGCAAGTTCCTACGCGTACTCTGTGTAAAATTGAACTGGAATGCCATCAGGTCCAGTGGCCTTTCCTCTTTTCAACGATTTTAATTGTTTCTCTATCCCTCTGTCATCTATTTTGATATCTACCATTTTGTCATCTGTGCGACAATCTAGAGAAGGAACAACAGTGCAATCTTCCTCTGTGAAACAACTTTGGGAAAAGATATTTAGTATTTCGACCTTTAGTCTGTCATCCTCTGTTTCAGTACCATTTTGGTCACAGAGTGTCTGGGCATTTTGTTTTGATCCACCTACTGCTTTTACATAAGGCCAAAATTTCTTAGGATTTTCTGCCAAGTCAGTACACAGAACTTTACTTTCGAATTATGTTTGCTGTGAAGTTCCCTTTGCTTCTGCAGCAGTTTTCTAACTCGGTTGTTGTACCAAGGTGGCTCTTTTCCAGCTCTTACGATCTTGCTTGGCACATACTCATCTAATGCATATTGTACGATGGCTTTGAACTTTGTCCACTGATGCTGTGTTGAGCTGTCAAGGTACTCTGAAATCTGCTTTTTGTCACTTTTGCTAAACAGAAAAATCTTCCTACCTTTTTTAATATTTCTATTTACAGCTGAAATCATCGATGCAGTAAACGCTTTATGATCGCTGATTCCCTGTTCTGCGTTAACTGTTTCAAATAGTTCGGGTCTGTTTGTCACCAGAAGGTGTAATATGTTATCACCACGGGTCGGTTCTCTGTTTAACTGCTCAAGGTAGTTTTCAGATAAAGCACTTAAAAAAATTCACTGGATTCTTTGTCCCTGCCACCTGTTATGAACGTTTGAGTCTCCCAGTCTACATCCAGTAAATTAAAATCTCCACCCAGAACTATAACATGGTGGGGAAATCTACTTGAAATATTTTCCAAATTATCCTTCAGGTGCTCAGCCACAACAGCTGCTGAGCCAAGGGGCCTATAGAGACATCCAGTTACCATGTCTGAGCCTGCTTTAACTGTGACCTTCACCCAAATTATTTCACATTTTGGATCTCCGTCAATTTCCTCCGATACTATTGCACTTCGTATGATTATAAACATGCCTCCCCCTTCACTGTCCACCCTGTCTCTGCGGTATACATTCCAATGTGGGTTTAGAATTTCATTACTGTTTACATCTGGTTTCAGCCAACTTTCTGTCTCTAGCACTATGTGGGCATTGTGACCGTTTATTAATGAGAGCAGTTCTGGGACCTTTCTATAGATGCTCCTGCAGTTTACTACTAGCACATTAATATTGTTATTCCCTGTTGCATTTTGCCTACTCCTACCTTTCCGTGTCTCAGGAGGTGTCTTGTCGGGCCTACGGAGGGAATTCTCTAACCTAAAAAACCCACATGTGCACTCCACACGTACTCCGCTACCCTTGTAGCCACTTCCTGCGTATAGTGCATGCCTGACCTATTCAGGAGGACCCTACATTTCTCCACTCGATAGCGGAGGTTGAGAAATTTGCATCCCAGATCTCCGCAGAATCGTCTGAGCCTCTGGTTTAAGCCTTCCACTCGGCTCCAAACCAGAGGATCGCGAACGGTTCTGGGAACAATACTACAAATAGTTCGCTCAGATTCCACCCCGCGAGCGAGGCTTTCCGCCTTCACCAACTCCGCCAACTGCCTGTATGAACTGAGGATGGCCTCTGAACCCAGACGGCAGGAGTCATTGGTGCTGACATGAGCAACAATTTGCAGTCGGGTGCACCCAGCGCTCTCTATCGCCGCCGGCAGGGCCTCCTCCACATCTCGGATTAGACCCCCCGGCAAGCAGACAGAGTGAACACTGACCTTCTTCCCCGACCTTTCCGCTATTTCCCTAAGGGGCTCCATCACCCGCCTAACGTTGGAGCACCCAATCACTAATAAACCCCTCCTCCCATGTGCCTGCTCGGTCCTTGCTGAAGGAGGGGCCACATGTCCACTCACAGACAGAGCGGGCAATGACACATGGCCAGCCTCCACATTGACCCTCCGCCTCGTGCGCAATGAATGCCGCTGAAACCGCCACTCCCCTTGGGGAGAGGGTGGCCCAACTGCGCCCGGTACCTGCGAAGATGTCTCGACAGCAGGGACAGTGGGTGAAGCATGTAACACCTGGGGTGTACCATGCGACACACCAGACTCCCCACTGCCGCTACACTCCGAGGCAGCAGCCTGAAGACAGCTGACCGTGGTCATCAACACGTTCAGCTGTTCTCGAACAGTGGCCAGCTTCTCCTGCATCTGTACACAGCAGTCACACATCCTATCCATCCTAAGAAATCAATTTACTGTAGAGAGTTCATCAACTGCTAACTAGACTGCTAATTCACTGAAGGCGGCTGACAGTTGACTAAACTGTGGTTACTAGACACTTCTTGTAGAAAACAATGAAAATAGCACTACCTGTCTCTGGACTGTATTCAAAACAAACACTAGCACTACTGGCACTATGGCTGACTAAAGGGACTCTCTCTGACTGTATTCAAAACAAACAAAAAATCTATGGAACACTATTACTAACACTCGACAATTAAAGCTTCCTAAAAGCAAAAACACACGGAAGAAGAAGTGAAAAGTAGGAAAAACACAGTTAATACTTAACGTAGCTCGCTGCACTGCAGACATGAAGCAGATGACGACACTGACACTACTGGCACTATGGCTGACTAAAGGGGCTCTCTCTGGCTTTATTATAGTGTTTGTCTATGTAATCGTCTCCATACATTGTCACTGTAGAGCTTTGTTCTCAATGAGTTTTTTATTTATTTTTCTGAGATCAGCTGAGTATTGCAAAAATTTGCATTGCGTCTTGTTTGTGTCTGTGTGTTCCTGGATTAGCTGGTTGGTTTGGGGAAGGAGACCAGACAGCGCGGTCATCGGTCTCATCGGATTAGGGAAGGATTGGGAAGGAAGTCGGCCGTGCCCTTTCAGAGGAACCATCCCGGCATTTGCCTGGAGTGATTTAGGGAAATCACGGAAAACCTAAATCAGGATGGCCGGACGCGGGATTGAACTGTCGTCCTCCTGAATGCGAGTCCAGTGTCTAACCACTGCGCCACCCCGCTCGGTCTGGATTAGCTCGTTTATTTTATTACTTACTGCATTTTCACTGCAATTATTTAATTTAGTTATCTCACATGCAATTTTGGTTTCAACAATTGCTTCTTTAATGTTAATTTTTACTTTTTTTAGTTGTAATGTTATGTTTTGGGGCCTTGTTTAGCAGATTTTGTTCAAAATTAATGAAACTAATAGTTCTGAAGTTGATAACTCTATCAAAGAAACAATCTTCAACAGATGATGGGTTTTTGTATGACTTCTTGCTTGAAATTAGGGCTTTTATGATATGATATTTTGTCCTAATGAAAACACCAGATTAGTCTACAATGCATATGAAATGCACAGGAAACAGCAAGTTATTTCATTCTAAATGAAGTACATACATCTGACTATTCAGAAGCTCTTTCTGTTTGTACTGAGCTCTCATTTCACTACGTAGCCAACACTGTTCACACTTTACCTTTGCTAGATATGCAGTTTTACTGATGTTCTTGACGTTCACTTTGATATACTTTAGAATGACTCTTTCAGCAAGACACGTTTTGTTAAATGCTACAGTAAGTATTGCTTTCATTAGCTGAAGCTTGCACTTTTCACAAATCATGCACAGATCTCCTTACCTGGCGACATAATAACAAAATAACAAAATTATTTTATCCACCTTGGTGAGAGAAGACCGGAGCTGTTTTCGTAAATTATACTGTGGGAGTAACATTGACGTTTTTGGAAGTTTTACATTTTTGACCTGAAGTATAACAATGTTTCTGTGATTGCATACTTTACAAAAGGTTTTACATATGCATCCTAAAAGATAACCAAGTTATTGTGATTACAAAGTTATATACTTATATACGTTCCATAAATTGTACTTTACATACTATAAGATGAAGGTCTGATTACTCTTTTACGATCCACGTGATCAATGCCGCTGTAAACAAATGTATCCACCACCTTGTATTTAGTTCATTGACCAACATGAAGTGTAAAAGAAAATCAAACCTCTGCCTTATAATATGTAACAGAGAGCTTTTCATGAAGTAAAACAATGTATAGAACACATATACATGTAAATTTATGCAATCATAAAAACTCTGAAATATTTTAGAACACAAATGTAAAACCTTTCATAAATTAAGCAATCACAAAAATTTTCTTCTGTTTTAGGACACAAATGTAAAACTTGTAAAGAAGTCAATGCTACCCATCTAATGATGGACTCAGGCCTTAAATTAGTGCTGGCACAATTCAAAAAAATCTTTTAGCTGGTTGCAGTATTTTTCCTAAAGTGTGATTTATGAAAACAGATGTGGTGTTCTCTAACTAAAATGGATAAAATACTATCTAATTGAAATATTTCCAATAATGTACTAGTGGCACAGGATTTTCCCAGATACTGATTTTCTTTCTATTGTGGTTTTTGCTAACTCCTCCCATAATCATTTGAATTCCATGTTTTGTTGAGTAGCCTCATTCCCCAGAAAGTTTGATACACTACTGGCCATTAAAATTGCTACACCAAGAAGAAATGCAGATGATAAACAGGTATTCATTGGACAAATATATTATACTAGAACCGACATGTGATTACATTTTCACGCAGTTTGGGTGCATAGATCCTGAGAAACCAGTACCCAGAACAACCACCTCTGGCCGTAATAACGGCCTTGATATGCCTGGGCATTGCTGGAAATAATAACGGCCTTGATACACTTGGGCATTGCTGGAAATAATAATGGCCTTGATACGCCTGGGCATTGAGTCAAACAGAGCTTCGATGGCATGTACAGGTACAGCTGCCCATGCAGCTTCAACACGATACCACAGTTCATCAAGAGTAGTGACTGGCATATTGTGATGAGCCAGTTGCTCTGCCACTATTGACCAGACATTTTCAATTGGTGAGAGATCTGGAGAATGTGCTGGCCAGGGCAGCAGTCGAACATTTTCTGTATCCTAAAGGCCTGTACAGGACCTGCAACATGTGGTCGTGCATAATCCTACTGAAATTTAGGGTTTCGCAGGGATCGAATGAAGGCTAGAGCCTCGGATCGTAACATATCTGAAATGTAATGTCCACTGTTCAAAGTGCCGTCAATGTGAACAAGAGGTGATCAAGATGTGTAACCAATGGCACCTGATACCATCACATCACGCCAATATGGCGATGACGAATACATGCTTCCAATGTGCGTTCATCACGATGTCACCAAACACAGATGCGACCATCATGATGCTGTAAACAGAACCTGGATTCATCCAAAAAAATGACGTTTTGCCGTTCGTGCACCCAGGCTTGCCGTCGAGTACACTATCGCAGGTGCTCCTGTCTGTGATGCAGCATCAAGGGTAACCGCAGCCATGGTCTCCAAGCTGATAGTCCATGCTGCTGCAAACATTGTCGAACTGTTCGTGCAGATGGTTGTCGTCTTGCAAACGTCCCCATCTGTTGGCTCAGGGATTGAGACGTGGCTCCACAATCTGTTACAGCCATGCGGATAAGATGCCTGTTATCTCGACTGCTAGTGATTCTAGGCCATTGGGATCCAGCACAGCATTCTATATTACCCTCCTGAATGCACCAAATCCATATTCTGCTAGCAGTCACTGGATCTCGACCAACGCGAGCAGCAATGTCATGATACGATAAACCGCAATTGCGATAGGCTACAATCCAACCTTTATCAAAGTCAGAAACATGATGGTACGCATTTCTCCTCTTTACACGAGGCATCACAACAACATTTCACCAGGCAATGCCAGTCAGCAGCTGTTTGTGTATGAGAAATCAGTTGGAAACTTTCCTCATGTCAGCACGTTGTAGGTGTCGCCACTGGCACCAACCTTGTGTGAATGCTCTGAAAAGCTAATCATTTGCATATCACAGCATCTTCTTCCTGTTGGTTAAATTTCGCGTCTGTAGCACATCATCTCCATGGTGTAAAAATTTTAATGGCCAGGAGTGTATTATTCAAGTTCTTTGCCTTTTCTCAAAATTTCTGTTCTACTAATTCTTGAATTTTTTCCTCCAAACTGGTAAGTGTATCTTGTGAACAAATTGGTTCACCATTTTCACGCCACTGTTCTAACAATTAGATATGGCCTTGTGCCTCTGAGATTGGATCCTTTACATATTTGCAAACCTTCTCAGTCAAATAATGTAAATAATCTACAATGATGTGTGATTCTTTAATATGACCATGTATTTCACACCTTACCAAATCACACTGTCATAAAATTTCAGTGTGTATCTCCTCTTTTAATGCTGACAGTATTTCATGTAAGTGATTACCTAGCCTCATCTCAACGTGTGAGTTTGGAACCTCACAAGTTTCCCAAATCTATTTCTTTAGCTCTTCTACTAATTTTGCATTACTATTTTCTGGCTTTGATGTACACTCTTGTTTTTGAAGCATTTCACTATTAATGTGATTGCCTTGAGCCATAATATTATATTTCATAATTACAACTTCACAAGAAAAACTGCTATATTTATTCCCTGTCCCTCAGGGGTTATTTTTCTAGTCATGCAAGTACAGTGGGTCTGTAAAGTCACAGTGCAGTTATGAACACATGTTGTGGCTAACTGAAACCAAATGAAAGATTGGAACTTGCACTACACTGGACAGTATAGCAAAGAGTTTCTGTAGTATGATGTTCAATGATGTGTGTGTATGTAACTCATGAAGCAACCCAACAAACCGGGTAGCAGCAGCAGCTGATCAGGCCATGTCAGTCGAGATGTTTATGATACAAAGAAAAGTTTAGTGTACTACGTGGCTTGCTTAATCCAAATCCATGACCAATGTTCAACTTTAATATCATCACACGCACAACAAAGAGCCACCACTTATAAAAAAACATTAATTGGTGGGATACCCAGTTAAAGGAGACTGGCAGTTTGTTGATGAACCATGTTCTGGTAGGCATTCACTACACACCGAGCCCATAGAAGCTGTAATGACACCCAAAAAATCTGGTGTATGTAGCATTGAAAATTAGACCTAAAAAAAAAGATCAGTTCATAAGGTCTGAAACAAAAGCTCATCTTTTTAGGGTTACAAATTGTGGTTGTTGCACAGTATCAAACTGACTGATAGGTCCAAACGATTGAAGTTAGTTACACATATGCTTAATGAGATTGATTATGATGAACAATTTATGTAGAAGATTGTGTATAGCTATGATGCCACATTCCATTTCTGTCATATTCATCACTGTTCATCAGAATATGGGCTTCAGAAAATCCTTGTGCCTATGCTGAACACGAGGTCAGCACATGGTGTGCCCTGATGCATAATTTTTAGGCCAATTTTTCTACATGGAGCAGACTATGACGTCAACAACTACCTTGACATGTTGCATTGAAGGCAGTGGCAGTGCCACAATTTGCAGAAGGTATCATGTTTGAACATGACGGCACTCCTCCACACTACATCAGTAATGTTTGCAAATTTTTGGATACAGAATTTCCCCCCACGAAGAATAGGAAGGGGTGGTTTCAACTCATGACCTAGTATCATTAGAATTTTACTTTTGGAGTTATGTGAAGCAACAGGTGTACAGTGAATGTATCAACAACATTAATCACAGAATCGCAGATGCTATTCGCTCTGTTACACCAGATGTCCCTACACGTGTGGTAAGAGCTAGAATATATCATTTAGATGTATGTAGTGCAACAAATGGAAGCCATTAGAACTGCGCTGAACATGTATGCACACTTGGAAAGTTTGTCTTTCACTTTCATCTCGTTTCACATTTATACCTCATTTCACTACATTTCTGCGACCAATTAAAACTGCACTATGACTTTACAGACACACAGTACACTGTATCTTCTATTTACCAAATTTAATATCACTTTTCCATTATAGTACTCCCTGCACAAAGTCACTTCATTTAATGTGCAGCAAACATTAACAATTAATTTCTTTACTCTATTTACACCACCAAAACAAACATATTTACCTTAAAATATATTAACCACAGCCCACCCTAAGATGAGAACTGTGTGCTGGTGATGAGTTGCATGCTGGTGTGCTGCAGACTCATCACATCAAGCAGCTGTCACAGGCTGCTGTTGTAGTGCGGCTGGCAACAAAAAACTGTGTGGTGCTGTAGGCTGCATGCCGAATCAGGAGGCGGACACAATGTTCGTAGACTGCCATCCTGTCACCATTCTTCTTCACAGAACTCACAACATCATCTTCCTTACTGTAATACCAACTGTATAAGGATTGTAGATCTTTTTCTTTTGTCACACATTTACAATCCTTAGTGGTGGACTTTTGTTACTATTATCAACTGTGCTTTTCTGTTTAATCTTTATTAGCACCCTTCTTTTTCTTCCCAAATTCTTGGCAATTTGTTCTCCCCTATTTCTTTATTAATTCTTCTTATCTGATTATACTACGTGTCTACAGCTAGATGTTCCATTGTTGGTGTCAGTTGCCCTTGGCAACTGTACTTCTCCTTGAACATAAAAGGAAAATCTTTCTTAAATTGATGTTCTTTTTTTGATTTTACACTCTCCTTCTACCATATTTCCTTTCTTCTGGCCTATATTGTCAACATATGCAACTTGGTTTGGGTCTTAGTTTGTCCTCAGACTGGATGTGTGTGTATCATGTTCACACACAAGGGCGTTCACACAAAGGGGCTATAGAAGTACCTTTACTCCTTGAATTCCATATATGCTCGCACAACAAAACTTCATTGAATATACAGTCACCTATATTATTTATTACAGGATTCACAGCTGGTCCTGCTATTCACTTGTAGCCTCTCTTCTTCTTTGTGCCTTGATCGGGACCCCCACCCTGACAATTTGAGCAATACACTGAAAGAGATGTCAATTCTGATCTAGCACCTCAAACACCTCTTTCCACTTAAAACTTATATTCTCTCATCAGTTGAGAATACAACCTGGTAATATTACATCGGCCAGCCTTGCAGACCTCAATTTAAATATTTGCTTCCACCTCAAGTACTTGTTCCATACCAAGATCAACAGCAAGAAGAACAAGAACAACTGAAGAAGATATCAAAGATACATTTTTACGTTGTTAATTCTAGTCTTATGTCTTCTCCATGACCATTTTCAATGACACTTTACACTCATGGCTGCACAGAATAACATACGCCCACTACAGCAGATGGAGACACGCGCTGACTATCCACTTCCACTAGACGGGCAGCTCTGCACAAACAGAAAGCCTAGCGGCAGTTTACAGCTCTCAATCATTCTCCCTTAATTTAAAACTTTTCTCTTTATTCACATGGATATTTTCATCTCTTGCAGAGCCTAAGAGATGTATATTGCCATTTTCCAATCTAAATGACATGTAACACTAACAGTAACACTATCTCCATTTGCCTACATGTTCTTTTTTATTATTTCTTTTTTTGTGCCATTATTAATTGCAACTGGGAAAGAGACCAGTACATATCACTAACAAAATATTACATTCAGATCTGTAAAGATAAAGCAGACAGCCCGAAATGCCTAACATGTACTAATACTTTTCCCAGTTGCATCTGGTAACAGCTCAAAAGCCTAAATTTGGGAAATAATAAAAAAACACGCACGCAGATGGTGGCATGACTTTGGTACAAGAGTTGAAAACTGAACAACAATAAGCTGTTTGAGTGTTCCAAGAAGAACCAAAAGTAATAGAAGTGGTTTGTTTGCAAAGCACTTTCACTTTCAAGAAAACGGTCACTTACTCCTTTGGTTACAGTGTACAAAGGGTAACCTTTGCATTCTACGAATTAATGCTGAATATCTCCACTGCAGAAAAAAACAAATTGCTACTTACCATAAAGAAGACACATTAAGTTGCATATTAATTATGCCTGTCTGCAGCCTAACGTGTCTCCTTTACAGTGAGTAACAATCTACCTTTTCCTAAATTGTTGATATTCCTACCTGGAGTTTCCATTCTTTAATGAGTTCCAAATGGAATACAAGAACTTATATGCCACAAGTCATCAAAGAAATCAGGAAAAACCACAGAATAATAGCCAGGAATATTTTAATAATTGTTGCATTTCAGCTGTGAAAGTTTACAACTGATAATTAGATACTTTTTACATCACCAAAAGTCATTAATATCAAATATACAAGACCAAAGGGAATTAAAAATACCATAAAGTTGCTAAAAGCAGCAATATTTTTCTATGGCAGTGTTTCTAGCAGGTTAGTAAAATCTTGTGAAAGCTTGATAGAATTAATCTTGAGCCGCATTCATAATCAGTCCTTCACTCAAGCAAAATTTGCTAACTACTTTTCAGTGTCACATATAGCAACCGACATATACCCTTACAAATGAAAACCTAGCAGAGCTACAAACAACCAAAATAATCCTGCTGGTATATTTTGTGACCTTACTGAAGCCTTTTACGTAACTAAACTGTTCAATTTTGTGGAACAAATATGCAAATTTCCTTCACAATGAACAGCTAACTGCATGTTCAAAAATGGTTCGAATGGCTCTAAGCATTATGGGACTTAACATCTGAGGTCATAAGTTCCCTAAAGTCAGAACTACTTAAACGTAAATAACCTAAGGACATCACACACATCCATGCACGAGGCAGGATTCGAACCTGCAGCCATAGCAGCCACGTGGTTCCGGACTGAAGCGCCTAGAACCACTTGGCCACAGTGGCCGGCCTGCATGATCTAAGGTGAGTTTTTGGCTTCAAAGGATCTGATGACAAGTCATATAAAACTAAATCACAAAATGCGGAAATATGAAATCAGTTACATATCAATGTAATCTACATTTTGAACATGACAAAAGGCAGTCATTGTAAGCAACATGTCAGAAACAAGTGAAATTTTAAACATGCTTACTTGTTCTCCACAGATCCCTGAATGCAGAGATCAAGTTCATCTGTTAAAACACACCACCATCTTTCAAAGGTCATCACTTTCTGGAAACAGAGGAAAGATAAGTCTTAATTATTGCATAAAATATATCATTGATCTAAGTTTTATTTATACAGTGATCATTTTTTATTCATGCAATTAGCTGCACAACCAAGTTCTTTTCTTTGCTGCAGTAAATGGATGAAACAATTGTACTGAGATAATCAGTGTTAGTTTAAGGCCAAAGTGACTCAAGTGTCCATTTGCGGCACCATTGGTGCTCGTCATGCAAAATTTGTAAACAATGTGTCTCATAATAAATAGCAAAACTAATCAGTTTCTATGCTCACTAGATTTAGATTTATTTTTAAAGGTCTTACCAAGCTATGGCAAGTAATGTACAAGGCAAGGAGTGAAAGGAAAAGGGGTGTTACAAGTGAAACAAGGTGAGAAGGGGTGGGTGCTAAATTTTTTTGCCACTTGTGTGAGAAAATGTTTTTGAAATAGCACTGGAGATGTTCTTGTTGTTGTGGCCTTTAGTCCTGAGACTAGTTTGATGCAGCTCTCTATGCTACTCTATCTTGTGCAAGCTTCTTCATCTCCCAGTACCTACTGCAGCCTACATCCTTCTGAATCTGTTTAGTGTATTCATCTCTTGGTCTCCCTCTACGATTTTTACCCTCCACGCTGCCCTCCAGTACTAAATTGGTGATCCCTTGATGCCTCAGAACATGTCCTACCAACCAATCCCTACTTCTAGTCAAGTTGTACCACAAACTCCTCTTCTCCCCAATTCTATTCAATACCTCCTCATTAGTTATGTGATCTATCCATCTAATCTTCAGCATTCTTCTGTAGCACCACATTTCGAAAGCTTCTATTCTCTTCTTGTCCAAACTATTTATTGTCCATGTTTCATTTCCAAACATGGCTATACTCCATACAAATACTTTCAGAAACGACTTCCTGACACTTAATTCTATACTCAATGTTAACAAATTTCTCTTCTTCAGAAACGCTTTTCTTGCCATTGCCCATCTACATTTTATATCCATCATCAGTTATTTTGCTCCCCAAATAGCAAAACTCCTTTACTACTTTAAGTGTCTCATTTCCTAATCTAATTCCCTCAGCATTACCCGACTTAATTCAACTACATTCCATTATCCTCGTTTTGCTTTTGTTGATGTTCATCTTCTACCCTCCTTTCAAGACACTGTCCATTCCATTCAACTGCTCTTTCAAGTCCTTTGCTGTCTCTGACACAATTACAATGTCATCGGCAAACCTCAAAGTTTTTATTTCTTCTCCATGGATTTTAATACCTACTCCGAACTTTTCTTTTGTTTCCTTTACTGCTTGCTCAATATACAGATTGAATAACATTGGGGAGAGGCTACAACCCTGTCTCACTCCCTTCCCAACCACTGCTTCCCTTTCATGTCCCTTGACTCTTATAACTGCCATCTGGTTTCTGTACAAATTGTAAATAGCCTTTCGCTCCCTGTATTTTACACCTGCTACCTTCAGAATTTGAGTATTCCAGTCAACATTGTCAAAATCTTTCTCAAAGTCTACAAATGCTTTCCTTAATCTAGCTACTTAATCTACTAATTTTTCCATTCGTCTGTAAAGAATTTGCGTTAGTATTTTGCAGCTGTGACTTATTAAACTGACTGTTCAGTAATTTTCACATCTGTCAACACCTGCTTTCTTTGGGATTGGAATTATTATATTCTTCTTGAAGTCTGAGGGAATTTCACCTGTCTCGTACATCTTGCTCACCAGGTGGTAGAGTTTTGTCAGGACTGGCTCTCGCAAGGCTGTCAGTAGTCCTAATGGAATGTTGTCTACTCCCGGGACCTTGTTTCAACTTAGGTCTTTCAGTGCTCTGTCAAACTCTTCACAAAGTAACATATCTTCCATTTCATCTTCATCTATATCCTCTTCCATTTCCATAATATTGTCCTAAAGCACATTGCCCCTGCATAGACCCTCTATATACTCATTCCACCTTCCTGCTTTCCCTCCTTAGAAATGGGTTTCCATCTCAGCTCTTGATATCCATGCAAGTGGTTCTCTTTTCCCCAAAGGTCTCTTTAATTTTCCTGTAAGCAGTGTCTATCTTACCCCTAGTGAGATAAGCCTCTATATTCTTACATTTGTCCTCTAGCCATCCCTGCTTAGCCATTTTGCACTTCCTGTCAATCAAATTTTTGAGACGTTTTTATTCCTTTTTGCCTGCTCCATTTACTGCATTTTTGTATTTTCTCCTCCCATCAATTAAATTCAGTATCTCTTCTGTTACCAAAGGACTTCTACTAGCCCTGATCTTTTTACCTACTTGATCCTCTGCTGCCTTCACTATTTCATTCCTCAAAGCTACCTATTCTTCCTTCTACTGTATTTCTTTCCCCCATTCCTGTCAATTGTTCCCTTATGCTCTCCCTGAAACTCTGTACAACCTCTGGTTTAGTCAGTTTATCCAGGTCCCATCTCCTTAAATTCCCATATTTTTGCAGTTTCTTCAGTTTTACTCTACAGTTCATAATCTATAGATTGTGGTCAGAGTCCACATCTGCCCCTGGAAATGTCTTACAATTTAAAACCTTGTTCCTAAATCTCTGTCTTACCATTATATAACCTATCTGAAACCTTCTAGTATCTCCAGGCTTCTTCCATGTATACAAACTTCTTTCATGATTCTTGAACCAAATGTTAGCTATGCTCTGTGCTCTGTGCAAAATTCTACCAGATGGCTTCCTCTTTCATTTCTTGGCCCCAATCCATATTCACCTACTATGTTTCCTTCTCTTCCTTTTCCTACTGTCGAATTCCAGTCACCCATGACTATTAATTTTTCGTCTCCCTTCACTACCTGAATAATTTCTTTTATCTCATCACACATTTCTTCAATTCCTTCGTCATCTGCAGAGCTAGTTGGCATATAAACTTGTACTACTGTAGTAGGCGTGGGCTTCATGTCTATCTTGGCCACAATAATGCGTTCACTATGCTGTTTGTAGTAGCTTACCCGCACTCCTATTTTTTTATTCATTATTAAACCTACTCCTGTGTTACCCCTATTTGATTTTGTATTTATAACCCTGTATTCACCTTACCAAAAGTCTTGTTTCTCCTGCCACCAAACTTCACTAATTCCCACTATATCTAACTTTTTAACTTATCCATTTCCCTTTTTAAATTTCCTAACCTACCTGCCCGATTAAGGGATCTGACATTCCATGCTCCGATCCGTAGAATGCCAGTTTTCTTTCTCCTGATAATGATGTCCTTCTGAGTAGCCCCGCCCAGAGGTCCAAATGGGGGACTGTTTTACCTCCGGAATATTTTACCCAAGAGGATGCCATCATCATTTAATCATACAGTAAAGCTGCATGCCCTCGGGAAAAATTACGGCTGTAGTTTCCCCCTGCTTTCAGCTGTTCGCAGTACCACAATAGCAAGGCTGTTTTGGTTAGTGTTACAGGGCCAGATCAGCCATTAACCCTGACTGTTGCCCCTGCAACTACTGAAGAGGCTGCTGCCCCTCTTCAGGAACCACATGTTTGTCTGGCCTCTCAACAGATACCTGTCCGTTGTGGTTGCACCTACGGTACTGCTATCTGTGTCGTTGAGGCATGCAAGACTCCCCATGAATGGCAAGATCCATGGTTCATGGGAAGGAGCACTGGACGTAACACACATGAATAAAAAGTACTGGAGCATTATTATTTTACAATGTTTTCAGTGCAAAATTGCAACCACAAAAGCAATGGGGTAAATTTTGTCTTGGTGCTATCTTACAAGATTCGGCAGTGGGTCAAGAGGCAGGAAACTGCTTGACAAACAGGAAGAACATAATATCTAAGGCCTAAGATGTAACTTCCAAATGCTTCAGGATAATGTGTCAGACTTAGTTACATTTTATATGAACAATGAATAACATTAACATGGGAAGGCTTTATTGCTATTCATCATATAGAGGCAGCATTGAGTTACATTTTTTACAAACAGTGAATAACATTAATATGGGAAGAATATATTGCTATTCATCACCTAGAGGCTGTGTTGAACCACAGAGAGGCAAAATGAGAAGCCTTCTAAAATATTAAATCTTTCAGACAAAGTCCTTCTTCTGCATTAAAACACACACACACACACACACACACACACACATTCACCCTAGCATAGCTCACACATGCATGACCACTGTCTCAGAGCACTAGAGTGCAACTGCGACTGCGACTGCATCTGCGTCTGATGAAACAGCAATCTGCTTGGATGGGGCAGTGTATGAAGATGTAGGTAGTGGAAGGGAGAGGGTGGAGTAGCAGGTTATGGGTGGGGGATGATGCTGGTGCTACCTGTGAGACTACCCAAGTGGGCTGCTAGGAGCAGCATCAGCAGACTGTGCTGGAAGAGTGTGGAAATGGGGAGGAGGAAAGGGAGGGTACAGAAGTACAGAAGCGGGAAAGAACTTCTAGATGCACTGGCAAGATAGGTATTGCAGTGGGAGCTGGGAAGGGGGTAGGCAGGTGGAAGAATGGAAGGTGGAGGCGAGGGGGGATTCAGGAACAATGGATATATTGTAGGAAGATTTCCCTGCTTGTTGGCCTAAAAGTAGTCATGCCCATGCAGAATGTGGCACAGTGGTTGTAACTAAGTTTGTAGGTCTCACAGCTGCTTACACAGGTGGTCCTGCCTTAGATGGTGTGAGAAAGGCTAGTGATGGGATTGTAGTAGGTGGTAACAGAAGGATGTATGGGACAGGTCTTGCATCTGAGTGTATTGCATAGATATGAGGCATGTACTAAGGAGTTGGGAACTGGGGCGGACTAGGGATGGACAAATACATTTCATACATTGGGTGGGATGGGGAGGACATTTGTGATTTCATTTTTGAATGTCTCCCGACCTGTCCTGAAATATCCTTGCTACTGTCTTCCCCAACCCTCCCATAATGATATCTTGTTGCCCACCAGTACTAGACAATACTCTTATCCATTACTACTCCTCTCTTGCTCCTAGCCCTTTGTCTCAAGGCTCATATTCCTGCAACAGACCCAGAAGCAATATCTACTCCAGTCCTATCACTGGCATCTTCTATTTGATCAAAGACAGAGCCACCTGTGAAAACAGCCATACAATCTACCAAATAAGTGGTAACATCTGTGGCACATTCTACATGGGCGCGACCACTAACAAGCTATCTGTTTGCATGAAAAAGCCACTTTATAAAAAGGGAGAAAGGGATAATGTGAATAATTTTAGACTTATTTCTATGCCAACAGTGTTTGCTTAAGTTATTGAAAAGGCTGAGTGTGTAAGGATAATTGATCATTCTATTTCACATAATTTGCTATTAAATGTCCAGTTCAGTTTTAGAAGTGGTTTAACAACTGAAAATGCTATATTCTCTTTTCTCTGTGAGGTACTGGATGGATTAAACAAATGGTTTCGAACACTAGGCATCTTTTTTTATTCAACTAAGGTGTTCAGTTGTGTTGATCGCAAAATATTGCTACAGAAGTTAGACCATTATGGAACACGAGTAGTAGTTCACAGTTGGTTCACTTTTTCCCCAACCCCTACCCTGCTATCCCTCCCACTCCTCAACCTGTGCCGCCTCCTTTTACCTGTCACTCATTTCAGCTGTTGGAGTTGTTGCTCTTGTTAAACACAGTCACAGTTGTGCCTTAACAGCCACAGACAGTAACTGTGTGTGTGTGTGTGTGTGTGGGGGGGGGGGGGGGAGGGGGGGTTACTGTGTCAATGTGTGAGAGTTCTACTTCTGAGGAAGGACTTTGTCAGACATTGTACATACTTACAATATCCTTTTCACTGTGCCGGCCCGCAACTCAATGACTCTTCTACATTACAAGTAGAAATCTATCCTCTCTATATTATTGTTCTTACATCCTGGACTTTCCATTGAGTAATCAATCAAATTTGTAACTATACAAGCTCTCAGGTAATGTAGTTACCATTAACAAAAAGTTATATCAAATGAGTATGTGAAGCAACTACCAGACCACATTAAATTAAACAACTTTAAATAAAACAACTGAGCACATATACTTGACAGCACAAAAATTTCCCCACCTCTCAGATTTCTAAGCCTAGCCATCTGCATGATTTGACAACACAGAATGCAGAAACTGTAAGATGTAGGCATTGTCTTTCACTTGAGTTGTTAGAGTGTTGTACCACTCATGGTCTAGTGGTAAATGTCATGCAATGTAGATGCGAAGTTGTATGCTCCAGTCTATTCATTCCTTTATTTTTTAACTGCAGTTCGACTGCCTGCTAAAAGTGTGAACCTGATGAAACCTCAAAGGTAATCTGCTTCACTATCTAACCAAACAGTTATAACAAAAGAGCCTTTGGCTGCATCAAGGTCACAACAGTTTATGCTCAAGAGTTTCCTCACCCTACAGCAACCACTGGCAACCCAGCTACTCACCACCAGCCATCTGACATTGGTTGTAGTCTGAACAGATGAATGTGGTGCATCTGCATCTTGAGTACATTTATGCTCTGACACTGATAAGCATAAAATTATTTATTAGCATAGTTAGATTTTCTGCAGTAAATAACTTTAGTAAACCAAGTGAACATGGAGCTACACTGTCATTTTTTTATTTAAAATTCTTGTACCTGACTTGCAGTTATGAATTGGATTTTGCATAATTTGATCTTTTTAACATTGTTTATGCATTACAAACTAAGTAGCATGAGGAAGATGTCTAATATATGTGACATACTGTTTGCTGTGGGTTTAACAGAGGGGTGAATGCACCTTGAAGCATTTGTGTGAAGTGTGGAATGAGTGATATTAGGAAAACCACATCAGAAAAGGATTTTCTTGTTTCATTCATTCTGGCATGAATGAATTTCCACATTCATGAAGTTTCCGTAATTGACATATGTGATGAACTGTTACCATTTAACTTTCATGCAACATTTGCATTCAACTGCCAAAGTTAAGAAGTCAATAGTAGAAGTACTACATGCCATAATTAACAGCAACAAAAATCAAACTGGTGTATATTACTGCATTTTGGTTTCAGCGTTATCAGTTCACTCATAAAGCTTCCCTGTGCCCTAGCTACTGACATTGAGAAGATGCTGTCAATAAAGACATGGCAAATATGGAGGCTCCTTCACCTGTCTATTAAACCCAAAATGAAAAATATGTCTTAAATGTTAGACCCTTTCCTCTTGAACATATTTTATTACACTTAAACAATAATCATAAGATTCAACTACACACAATCCAGTCCATACTTACACATCAAATATTGGAAGTTGAAATATGAAAATGGCAACTGATAAATATATTCACAATAACCTACACATGTGTTACTGCATGGTGTCCACCACATTTATTAAAGTTATTTCATGTGGAGAATCAAACTACACAAGGAAACAATTTAAATGCGAGAGCAGCATGGTGCCAAAAATATGCCGCAATGAGCTCAGCTGGTCAGATGGTGGCTGGCATCAAGAGACCAGTGGCAGACAGCTGGTTGCTGCTCTATGGAAAGAAAACTCTCGAGCATAATCTGTTCCGATCTTGATGCAGCCATGAGCTCTTGCACAGAAGATTAGAAAGTGAAGCAAATTATCCCTGAGTTTCCATCTGACTGATACATTAAGTACACAGCCAAAATGTGGTTAAAAAATAAAAGAATGAGAGGACTTAAACTCTCAACTATGCATCTACATTGCGGGACATTTACTACCAGATACAACACTGTAACAGCTCGAGTGGAAGACAACATTTCCTCCAGACACATACACATACTATAGTGTTGCCAGATTGTGTAGATGGCCAGACTTAGAATTCTTAGAGGACAACTAATTTTTGTGCAGTCAAATGTAAACAATAGGTTTACCTGGGCTTGCCCAACTTACAGTACAGTATTACAGAAAAAGTATTCAGTATTATATGTACAGACTGAAAGAATGAAAGACATAAAAGATGTAAACAACATTTTAAAAACCCAATATGACTGATAATGTTAGTACTCTTCCAAGGTGTTGAGATGCCTCGGATCACAAGCTATTTTGGCAACAGAGAATGTTGCTGTCTTCAGCTGATTTCTGTGGGATGGACTGTTACACAACTGTGTTCATTGGGTAAAAATTTAGCTGTATTGTGTTGAAACCAAATGAAACAGCACGCATCTGCAGGATATTTGCAACAAGGAGTGGGAACCAACTGCTGACTGAAAACTACCTCAGTATGAAAGCAACCATGAAATACAAACTGTGGTTGGTTAAGTATCCTATAATGAAGGAAAGAAAAAAATTTCTTGTCCTGGCAGAGAGTTGACAATGATATGAAGAAAAGTTTGTTTTAGTTATGCTGAATAAAATATGTGTGAATAGTTCTATGTTCTAGATTTGACCAATTTCTTTTTACATGGTGAGTTAATTGTGAGCAAGTTTTACCACACATTCATACAACTGATTCACCTCAATAGGTAATTAATTCACTACCTTGAGTGTGGATGTACAGTTACATTCGACCTCCAGTGTGAATATAAAATCAGCGATAAAGTAGGACATGGACAGAGACTGCAGTTAAGTGCCACTGGGTGGCAGTGTGAGTCTGCTGGGGAGCACGATGAGATAGTCTGCGTTTTTGCAATAAACACTGTGTCCAGGTGGCATTGCAGTTAACGCGACTGCCTAGTAGCCAGAAGATCACGCATTCGAGTCCCGCTCTAGCACACATTTTCACTCATCGTTGCTGACTCTGTGTAAAGTCTCGATGCAGCTAATATCATTAGTTCCTTCCCTTTCTCTCCCTTCCTCCCCCTCCAACTACAATTGCTGTCATAGCTGTGAATTCAGTGTGGTGTGTGTTCTGCCAGAAATGTCCAAAATAATAGACACCATGCTCATATAATAACTAAAAGTACTTCCTCAGGCTTCACTACTATGGAAAAACCAGAAGAAGAAGAAGAAAATGAACATTTTATTTTTATGTAATGCTTGCTGAAATGGTTATCAGGGGGATGACACACAATACCCATGTGTGACATTTCCTTTATTTTACACTGTCAATACCATTGGAAGTGGTGTTGGCCATTATGACACTTTTTTTGTTTTAGGAGATATCCTTCTGGCGGCACACGGTCCATCTGGTTTCACTTTGAATGATCCTCTGTATATGTGGCTATTTCTTCTTCAGTATTCTAGTGAGAAACTACTTAATCTTAACATCTACATTTGTCAAACCACTGGTCATACTTGCATAACCAATTGATATTATCATTCACAGACTCAGTAGTTGTAGCTCACAAGCTGTGGAAGATATACATTTGTGCAGATGCTTCAGCTGTCGATCTGCACCTCCCTCAATATGCTGTGGTTGTCTACAACAAAGTCTCCATAACTACTGTTGTCCCCTCCTGTACCAAGCCATCTGCACAGCTATGGTCTAGGTTATTTTGTGTGCACTGAGCAAGACTTCAGGAAGTATTGTAAGCTATTAGAACAAAGGTGACTAACTTGTTTATCCCGTGAACCTTCAGTATCTTCAAAGCCACCATAAGGGTGACTCTTCTTCAAATTATGGACCAATTTCATACACTTTCCTGCTTAAGGAAGTACCAAGATCTTTGTGAAATGTAGAAGAGACCATTCTCACCTAGGAAGAACACAGTTTCCAACATGTGATTTGATCACATAGTCACATTTGAACAAACTAACTGTTGAGGATATAAATCATACATAAGCTTCAACATATACACATGTAAGAAATAAGCAATTCAATCTAGGCACAATGCTTCAATGAGGAGTATTCAAAGGAATATCAATTACTGTGTAACAAATGAAAAGTATACAAACAGATTTAAGGTATTACAAACAATGTCTGAAATTTATTTAATCATATTGTGAGATGCAGTAGTCTTCTTACATGGTCAAAATGTAAGCTTATGACAAAGCAAGCTGGGATCTTCTTACTTCCTCTTGTTTTGTTATCTGCCTCCTTAAATTCACTTTTTTTTTTAATTTTTCACTAATTACCATCAAAATATGTAAGTATAATCTGCAATTTCATAGAAGAGAAAGGTTGGCCATCAGTTTTAAAGAATATAGCACCAGATCTAATTTTGTGCTCAGTTTTATGTATGTAATTGATTTTCTAATTTATTTTGACTATTTGTTGTTAATATCTTTTGTTATAGGATGAAATCAGTAATTGTTTTGTGACTTAGATTCTATTGCTGACTTACAAGCAAATATAAATTCTGTACTAATTATAAACATTTAAAAAAAGAATGACTAGGATTCTTGAAATATTTATTTGGCTCTATTTGAAAATATATTAACAAATCCAGCCCTTCATTAATTCCAAAGCCATTAAAAGGTTTGTAAAAAATATTGTTTCTATAACTATATCTGTTAATTTCATCATTTAAACAAAAAATTCGGCTTAACCCTTGAGTAAAACAAACTGTTAGAAAGAACCTATTTTTCGATGTATTCAGTAACTTAATGAGTTATGTTTTAATTCTAACTTCTGCAACTTAAACATTGAACAATGTGTAGTTTCAGTGCCTATTATTGTGATGATGTATAAAGGCCCAATTTTTGGTCCCGAGACAATCAGTCTATGGCCGATTTTCAGATGAGGAACCCGTGCTGGTTGGGTCAACAACAATGCATCAACTTAACCATGAAATACGTGTAATAGTTCATGTGTTAAAACAATGACCGCATTTATTCAATATGTAGCATATTATTCTGCAGTAACTGTGTGATCAGGTTTTTGCTGCTCATAGGTGTTCAACAGTAAACTGTGGTAGCAATATGCTGATGTTTGCCTGAATACTATTAATGAGGTTTATTGAAAGTTAAACAAGAGTGCACTGGCCATATTAACTGTATATATTGGCAGGTTGTGAACAGTGGAAGTAAAGAACTAGGAACACAACTGTGCACCTGTTGGCCACATTATTTACAGTAGTCAATGTTGAAATTCCACCACCCATTTTTCAGTCAGTGTCACAATGCAGTATGTTGACACCAAGAACCATTAACGAAGAAATAAAGCAGGTGAACATCATGCATGGTTCCCTCTGGGTGACGATTATCGTAATTGGGCACAATAAACTAGGTCTCGCGAGCTATGAACAGTAACACAGGAACAGTTTACAATACAGTGATTATAATGAAGGAAGTGCAACAACAAATCAGTGAATGGGTTTCATGGCCACAGTATGACAGCAGCCAATCAGCTAGTGAGTTCTATGGAAGCAACCATTGAGTACAGGAGCAGCGAATCAGCACGCACGTGGAGGCAGCTGTGCAGATGATGAATCAAGATGATGATTACTGTTGCTGCAGCTGCAGCAGCAGGAGCAGCCACAGAAGACAAGTGAATAATAATAAGGTAATTTCATAGAAAAAGTAATTTTATATTAAATAATGCATAATGAGTGGCCTTAACAAACAAGACAGTGTGATGGGAGAGAAGGGACAACAGGGAACTGGTTCTGTAAATGATAGTGGCTATAAGTCAGACACGAAAGTAACTTTGAATAATGGGGACGAAAGTCCTATTGTAGATGAAATGATAAAAGTGTCATGTACATTGTATGGTGATGGAAGCAAAATGGATGAAAACAGTGCTGAAGTGGTTGAAATTATTAAGGTTAAGGGGGAGTAGTGAAAATCAGTGTTTCTGAGGTGTTGGCTGAATGGACAAAATGTCTTCTTTCTTGCTCTTTAAAGTCCATGCAATATGAGTTCGCCAATCACTTTGAGTCCAAAAATGTGTCTTCTGAATTTCTTTCACAGTAGTAGTTTGTTTGGACGATTCTTCTTTTTTCTGCTCACGTAATTCTTCGATTTCCTCTTTGGACAAAAGAATGAGGGCTGCGGATGTGTAAGATTTCACAACTCTCATAAAATCCTCAACATTCTCTATCACAGCTATATTTGGAATGTAAAGATTATGTTTTGGAGCATGGTGCTTCGTCAGGCCTCCTACAACATCACAAGGCCCCTTCCTGTGACCAGTAGCACTGTGTACCCAATCAGTTGGCAACAGGGACTTACTCAAATCAAACAGCTGGTAACGATTTTTAAAATGATTAGGAGCACCATCAGAAATATTAACGATCTCGTCTGCCCCTGTTTGCAGTTGAAGAATTTTGTGCACTGCTAGCAAAGCAACACTTGTGGTCTTGTTTTGAAAATATGTCCCTCCTGTAAAAATTGAAATCTGGTCATTACACCAATGATACCTTTGTACTTCTTGTGGGAGAATTACAGACCATTACTCAGCAAAATCACAGAGAAGCACCAAACACTGTTCTTCAGCCTGTACACACCCTTTCACTTTTGCAAGTGTTGTAGCTGCAATTTCTTCAGATGCTGGTGTGTTACTGCTTTCACTGACCATTTACCGAGTTCATCAATGAAATTGTCAAAGGCAACAGTTTTCTTAAATAGTTTATTTTCCTCTCATGTCGCATACATAATTTCTGCAGAGTTATCTGCTACGTCTTCCAGGCCAAGCGTCTGTAAACACAGTCCTGCCTTTCCAGGGCAGTCATCACATTCTTGGAACAAACAAGTCTCTTGTTTTATGTTACAGACTACTAATGAGTTCACAAGTGTAACCGAGGTGTCATATGTCATGTGCTCCAGTAAGTTCTTCAAAGTTACCACACAAAGTTCAAAATTCATGCTGTACACACATAAATAAAACTCTCTAGGTGGAGTGGAACTACCCACTTGGGTCGTAGTGCATAAAATTTTGATCTTCCAATATGTGAAGATGTATTGTTGCTCTTATAAATTGCAAAAGTTTCTTTAATACTGTAAGTCATGTAACTCTTCACTTTCACAAATTTTTGACCTTCACCTTTTAAAGTTATAGTGTCTTTTTTGTTGCCACTTTGACAAGAAGAGTCCCATTTATCTTCCAGATAAAATGACTGCACTATAAGAACCTGAGCTGCTTCTACAGGATGACCATAATAAGTATCTGGTCTTCCAAAGATTCCTTTTACAGACTTCACATTTCTTGATTTGTCTACCATGTACTTTGATACTGATGGAAAGTGGTTCAAAATTGTTTTCTTTGAAAACGTCTCTGGAATAATAGTTAAAACTTGCACCTTTTCACTGTAGGATGCACAGTATACAACAGCTGAATTGATATTTGTGAAAAACTCCTGGCTAGAGGTGCAAGAGTGCTTTGATTCATTTTCTTCTGAATTTCTACTTTCGAGAGTGTAGTCAGTTTTGCTGTAGTGTATTCATCCATAGTTTTAGTAATTTTTCTGCACTTTCTTGATGCATAGAGCTGCTGACTCGACTTCATTGACCACGGTTTCTTAACAGGACAAACATCTACCTCTGTAATTGACTGATTCAGAGTATTTAATTCCTCCTCTACTGATACAAAATCTACATCATCTGCACATTGTTCAGATACTCTCTGTCAAAACATTTAGAACACAAAAAGTCATCACTGGAAACATCTTCACTTCGAAACAGAGTCTTCAAATGAGAACACTTATTCCCAACCTGAACAAAGTCTGCTTTTTTTGTTTGTCTTATATTTCACTCTTATATTAATATCCAAATAGTCAGCACACTTCACTCTCCTGTGACCCCAGTCAGAAGACATTTCAAACAGTCATTTTCAAAAAACACGTTGCAACTGCGTCAACTGTCAAATTCCTCAGGAAATCACAGAACTCACTGGATGGCCTCAGATTTCTTAGAAGCCTCTTCAGTAAACAAATTAGCACTGAACAACTACAATACAGAAACCTGCAATGAACACCCACAACAAAGAAGCCGACAAGAAACTACCACCAAGTGTAACAAATATCTTCAACAAGAAGTAAATGCAAAAAAGAAAATGATAAGAAATAACTGCAGCAAAGATAACAGAAATAAATATTGTAACAAAGAAATTAGTAAGAAACAACTTCGCTGGAGTCATACATTACCCATGAGAGTTGAAAAAAATGATTTTTTAAAATAAAACCTGTCTAACTTAAAAGTGGAAGCTATCCTTTACGGATAGTACTACATAGTACTAATCAACCGAAAAAATCTAACTTTTCTGGATTAGCATTTTGAAAAAAAAAATCTGTAAATTATAAAAAAAATAATTCAAAATGTAACAGTAAAAGAACTTTGACAGGTATGACCAAATGGAGGATACCACTGTAATCATAAAGCAATTATCTTTTAAATAAAAAAACTCTTAAAGTATATAGAACTGTTACAGAGATACAGCATTTCAAAAATTTTTCCTAAACTCCCATCTTCAAAATGGTGTTTGCAGTGTCATTTTTGGAGACCTGTATCTCGGGGCAGGAATTTTTTTGGAGAAAACAAAAAATTGTGGGTTTGTTACTTACTCCTGAATTTTAACAGATGCTAAATTCATTAACATCTGAGACAAAGTGATACAGATCATGCCTTCATAACACAGCTTTGGAAAACCAATTCCGGATGAATATTGGTCCAAAGAGAGGCAGCAGAGAATTTTGAGTGAATTTTTTGGAGGAGATAGATTCCTCTAGGAGGGGTACTGTGAATGGATTCTGTCAGCTTTGGATAAACAAACTGAAATATTTGGACAAAGAGATAGATAGTAAATAAATAATTATGGATTTAGAAACTAGGTTGCCTCAGAAAGTTAGAGAATTGCTTGTACCTGCCCCTACAGGTAATATTAGTGATTTCTTGAGTCATGTTGATAAAGTGGAGAGGGTGAAGCCCTCAGCAGAAAAGTGTAGGAGGAATCAGGGAGAGAATTTCAGGTACATAGGATGAACAGGACTAATTACAGTAGAAATTCAAGGAATGGTTGGGTGGAGGATAGCCAGAATGGACACGGAAATAGTAGGAGAAATTCAAGTATAAGAAATGGAGCAGATTATTTTAATTATGGATCAAACCATTTAAACTAGATAATGCTCCAGTTTTGGCTCTCACTAGAGCAGGTAGTGATGAAGAGCCATGTGTATATAAATGTGCTGTAATCACAGGTAAGGGTAATGTAAATGATTGTAGTAAGATGAGTGTGATTTCCAATTCTAGTGAGATGTTGAATGATGGTGTGGGTAGCAATGTTTATCCCATAAAAGTAGAGGAGGAATGTTCTATAATAAAATCAAGTGATGAAACAAAGTGTGTTGCTATTTCTCAGGATGTCCAAAGTGTATAAATGGATGGTAAATTTTTAAGAGAACATAAGGAATTCAGGGTGGTTCATGGCGTGGGTTCCTGTAGTCATGTCCTAGTTCATGAACCACGGGCAACGTATGAGTGGCCAAGTAAGTGGTCCCGACAGTCAGGATACCGGTTACTTCGGAATAAGGCTGGGCATCTCGGACATATTCTGAGTCGTGGTCACCTTTGTGCTCATACGGCAAAGACTACCAAATCCACCGGTTAGTCCCTCAGCCGTTAGGGGTAAAACCCAATGGGACTCGGGGCAAGTAAGGCTAGCAACCTGCTTCCCTGGTACTTTAAATATGATGCTGGCAACAATCAGAGCAAAATGCCTCGGACCTTTGGAGGTGACGGAGTCCCACCTCTAACTGACAAACCAGGGACTCCTAAGATACGACTTGGCAAACAAATGGTAATGAGATGGGAAGCTATTAATATCAATGGGGGCTACTCTGGGAAGAAGGTAGAGCTGGCACAGGCTGCAAGTAATATGGGGCTGGACGTTTTAGCTGTTAGTGACATTCAGGTAAGGGAGGAAAGAAGAGGAAGTGGGAGAATACAACGTCTACCTGTCAGGAGTCAAAGCAGGAATAGCACAATGGGGTGTGGGGCTTTACATCAGGGAAGAAATGGAACCCAGCGTAGTTGCAATAAGGTATGTAAACGAACGACTGATGTGGATAGATTTGACAGTGTCTAGAAAGAAAATTAGGATTGTGTCAGTATATTCGCATTGTGAAGGGACAGATCAAGATAAGATGGGTAGTTTTTATGAGGCACTCAGTGATGTAGTTGTTAGAGTAAAGGACAAGGACAGTGTTCTGCTCATGGGTGATTTTAATGCCAGGATTGGAAATCGAACAGAAGGTTATGAAAAGGTTATGGGTAAATTTGAAGAGGATATGGAGGCCAACAGGAACGGGAAACAACTACATCTACATCTACATCTACATCCATACTCCGCAAGCCACCTGACGGTGTGTGGCGGAGGGTACCTTGAGTACCTCTATCGGTTCTCCCTTCTATTCCAGTCTCGTATTGTTCGTGGAAAGAAGGATTTTCGGTATGCCTCTGTGTGGGCTCTAATCTCTCTGATTTTATCCTCATGGTCTCTTCACAAGATATACATGGGAGGGAGCAATATACTGCTTGACTCTTCGATGAAGGTATGTTCTCTAAACTTTGACAAAAGCCCGTACCGAGCTACTGAGCGTCTCTCCTGCAGAGTCTTCCACTGGAGTCTATCTATCATCTCCTTAATGCTTTCGCGAATTACTAAATGATCCTGTAACGAAGCACGCTGCTCTCCGTTGGATCTTCTCTATATCTTCTATCAACCCTATCTGGTACGGATCCCACACTGCTGAGTAGTATTCAAGCAGTGGGCGAACAAGCGTACTGTAACCTACTTCCTTTGTTTTCGGATTGCATTTCCTTAGGATTCTTCCAATGAATCTCAGTCTGGCATCTGCTTTACCGACAATCAACATTATATGATCATTCGATTTTAAATCACTCCTAATGCGTACTCCCAGATAATTTATGGAATTAACTGCTTCCAATTGCTGACCTGGTATATTGTAGCTAAATGATAAGGGATCTTTCTTTCTATGTATTCGCAGCACATTACACTTGTCTACATTGAGATTCCATTGCCATTCGCTGCACCATGCGTCAATTCGCTGCAGATCCTCCTGCATTTCAGTACAATTTTCCATTGTTACAACCTCTCGATACACCACAGCATCATCTGCAAAAAGCCTCAGTGAACTTCCGATGTCATCCACCAGGTCATTTATGTATACTGTGAATAGCAATGGTCCTATGACACTCCCCTGTGGCACACCTGAAATCACTCTTAATTCGGAAGTCTTCTCTCCATTGAGAATGACATGCTGTGTCCTGTTATCTAGGAACTCCTCAATCCAATCACACAATTGGTCTGATAGTCCATATGCTCTTACTTTGTTCATTAAACGACTAGGGGGAACTGTATCGAACGCCTTGCGGAAGTCAAGAAATACGGCATCTCCCTGTGAACCCGTGTCTATGGCCCTCTGAGTCTCATGGACGAATAACGTGAGCTGGGTTTCACATGACCATCTTTTTCAAAACCCATGCTGATTCCTACAGAGTAGATTTCTAGTCTCCAGAAAAGTCATTATACTCGAACACAATATGTGTTCCAAAATTCAACAACTGATCGACGTTAGAGATATAGGTCTATAGTTCTGCACATCTGTTCGACGTCCCTTCTTGAAAATGGGGATGACCTGTGCCCTTTTCCAATCCTTTGGAACGCTACGCTCTTCAAGAGACCTACGGTACACCGCTGCAAGAAGGGGGGCAAGTTCCTTCGCGTACTCTGTGTAAAATTGAACTGGTATCCCATCAGGTCCAGAGGCCTTTCCTCTTTTGAGCGATTTTAATTGTTTCTCTATCCCTCTGTCATCTATTTCGATATCTACCATTTTGTCATCTGTGCGACAATCTAGAGCAGGACAAACAAGAGTTAAAACTTAAGTTTTCAAAGATAATCACCATCTTCTTCATCTGGGGATGTGCACATATGACATCTAAAGCATTCAGTGTGAGCATAGGCCATGTTACACGGAGCAGACACAATGTTGTATTCAGCAGTACTGCCTGGAGCACATCAGCTCTGGGGCAGAGAGACAAATTGGCAGTCACTGAGCACAGTTTGGAAGAAAGCTGCTTGTTGAGCAAGAGTGCTTTGTAATGCAATGTAGTTTGGGACAGCATGATAAAGGAATCCATTAAATTTAGGGCTAATAACGGCCTCAGGAACAGAAATGGTGGCTATTAACAAAGTTCTGCTTTGGACCTGTTACTGGCCATAACACACTGTGAGCACTCAGAGCTGAGAGATATCTGTACAATGTGCTAGTTGGTCTCTGACTGAACATGCTGGGATTCAAGTACACTCCCTCATCTGCTCCAATCTGTGCTGGGTCAAGGGCAAGGACAACTCAACTCGCTGCAGTACCTGTATAAGATCAAGCAAGATGACATTTCAACACTTTACCAGAAGACGATGGTAGCGACATTCATCGAACTGTTGCATCTGGAAACCCGAGAACTTTATATTAGTTCAACACACAAGAAAGATGACGATGTTTTAAATATACATGTTGGCACCAATTACTTATTTCTTTGGTTTTACTATTTTGTCATGTATTTGGTATAATATGTGGTTCATTAATACAGGATGTCACAATCCCTTCGGGTCAAAATAATACCAACAGTAAAGGACACTAAAATGAGTATTTTGAGAAAAGAAACAAATGGTTGAAAGTGTTTATTTCAGGTAGTATAAGGTCTTAAATGTACAACATTTTTGAAGTAAATGTGTGTAAACTGCTTATGCTTAGTAGTAAAGCAACTGCCTTCAAACTGAAAACCGTAACACTACCTTGAAAAATAATACACTATTGCCCACACTCTGTTCACAGAGGAGTTGACTGATTGTAAAAGGTATAACATTTCTCATTACAACAAACTAAAGACATGCATTTAATGCATGATGTTGCAGCATGCAGTGCCCAGAAAGACATACAAATGTAGCGAGAAAAGATTCATAGTACATATCTTGTCAACTGGAAAAAATTTATCATCACAGACAGAAAATTACAAGAAATTGGATTATTCATGCCACAGACAGTCGGAAAATGTTCTCAACAAAGATTTGTTTACAGAGTAGAATCTGAAGAGATGGTGTTGGATCCTGTGACAGGACATTAATCAAGCACTAGGGTCATTCCATTTCAAATGTATCAGATTTAAAGATGGTCCTCACTTGACCATTTCTGAATCCAATGGCTTTTTTGGAGTAGGTTCAACGATGTCTTGGATGAACATGTACAAAGTTTCAGTTTGATATTTCTTTTCGTTCCAGTTCTTCAGCTTCTCATAGACTGGGGTCTCAGTTTCCACAACCTACATGCATGCCAGAATGTTGACCGGATAACGGTCATGAAAGGTGCTTTTAGCTTATAAGATCCTGCTTTTGTATACTAAACAATATTTTGTGCTGAATAAGAATACATTACTAATTACATGGAGAGCTGCATCAAACCAGTCTCAGGACTGAAGACCACAACAACTAATTACATCTTTAAATACAGAGTTGGCCAGAAAAATGTATACACACTTTAAGGAAGCATGGTTACTGTACATGTTCAAAATGTTCACCATTGGCAGCTATGCACTTAACAGAATGACGAGCAGTCGCCACAACTACATCAGTCAATGTTGCAGTGGAGATCGCTGCACATGTTGCGTAATCTCCTGGCAAAGTACCTCCAGCATGTGTGGCTTCCTCTGATAGACGTTATCTTTCACAGTTCCCCACAAGTAAAAGTCCATAGATGTTAGATCTGACGACTGAGGAGGGAACTTAATGGGCCTCTTCATCCAATACAATGCCCCAGAAAATTGTCATCCAGGAAAGCTCATGCAGCTAGGTCGTGCACCATCCTGTTGGTAGAAGACCTCTTCATCAGCTCTATAAAGTACATGTGTATCTAGCAAAATTGATGTGCATAACATTTCCAGGTACACTTCACCAGTGACAGTAGCATCAAAGAAAAAGGATCCTACAAAGATCCTAGGTGATAGTCCACACCGCACATGAACCCCTGGTGGATTGACTGCTTTATCCACATAAACATGCAGATTTTCTGGTGCCCAGTACACACTGTTATGCCGATTCATGGTTCCCTTAAGTTTAAATTGTGCCACGTCACTCCACACTACCTTCATCACAAATTGTTCGTCATCAGTTTCCATTTGCTGATAGGTTTCAAAAAATTGCATTCGGCGATTAGGATCATCATCATTAATCATGTGCAGTAATTGTGGAATGTAAACTTTCCATTTTGCAACTTTCAGAATTCAATGTACACTTGTACTGCTAATCCCCACTTCACGTGCACATTGCACAGTAGACTTCTGTGGAGAATTAACAAACGCCAACGAAGCAGGACTTGTGGTTGTATGCTGTCTTCCTGATCTTCCTTTGTGAATATCACAATTTGTTCCATGCAATTAAAACTTGACAATGATGCTTTTAATTGCTAGGTGGGGTGGTGGTTATGTTTCCAACTACCGCCTCCACTGATGTCGCACTTCAAACTTGAAAAACCATTTCACAATAAGTCTCCATTGCTCGAATGTCATGTGTGCTCCAGCCATCTCATTTTATCAATACTGAGATGGAAGTGCTAACATCTGTTGAGCCAAAGAACATACTACAACACACTCGTAACTCAAATGAAACAACAATATTGATATCGCGATAGAGCCTGACAAAAGAGAGTATAGATTTTTCTGGCAGACTCTGTACATGTGTTGACAGCTGTAAAACTTCAAAAATAGTAGAAAATTCACTTTGCATCTATGAGAGTCCCTCTTTAATCAGCCATAATTCAAAATTTAATGGGCGGATACAGCCAAGAATTGGTAATATGATGCGCAACCATGCTGTCTTCTTGTGCCTTTCTGCAATAGCCTCAGTTCCTCTCAAAGAAAATATATGCACCTGCCAGTTTAATGAAAATATTTTGGGTGCCAAATTTTGGATAATTATAGAGGTCTACATTTCAGCTGTATGTTCTTTGATATTTTTTTGTCTTGCTGTCCCTGCAAAGTGCAGAACAATTCCAACATTTCAGGTTGGACATTTGTCCTTGTTTGTACTAGTATTTTTGTGTTTTACATTTAGGAATCTTAAGTTTTTGAAGTCAAGTTACTGTTTTAAGCAATAAAATAACTCTTTTAATTCTAACAAATACAGTGTTCAGATATACATACTAAATTGTCTACAAAATAATAAATAAAACTAATGCATTTCAACATTTTCTGCAATTCTTTCCTTGGGAACATAAATCATTCCAGTTGACTTCATGCAGTGTCTGGCATAATGAGCAAGGTTCCCTGCAGTTTGTACACTGAAACACTTCCAGCAGCACATCTCGTACACTACCAGTTTCAGTAACAACCGAAACACACACCTCTCGTTCTTTCTATTGCTTCCAACATACTTCCTCATACATTTCACTGTCATCTATAAGATTAATTAGCCTGGGATCACTGGCTTGTAACTTACAATTAATAGAATTTTGTGCCACACTCTTTTCTTTGCCTGTATTACAAACCAATGCTTTGATAGTATTTGGGAAATTTGGAAATTCATCACTTAAACATTTAATAAGAAACTCCATATTTGCATGGTACCTTCAGGTACAGATATTACATGGCATTTTAGATGTCAGCAAAACATTAATGGGTCTAGGATCAAAAAATTACGTTTTTTCACCACAGCTGTAAAATGTGGAAATTCAGATTTAAAAAGTCCATATGCTTCCAGTACTGTTGTCAACATTATTCACTGCTGCACCTTATACTTTTTTTGATAATTATATCTATATGAACCAAACAATCTCTCTTTCCTGAAAGATTTCTTGAGAATAAATTTTGAACTTGTGAAATAAGTCCTTTAGTATAAATTTTACGCCCACGCAGTTGTATTTCCGTTCTGGAAGATGAAGCACCTTCAGTTTCTGGATACTGTGATAACAGCTTCTTCACCACAGTGCTTCTTTTGTTGGAGCTCTTAGGCAATGCTTCTTTGTCTACTGGCTACCTTTCCTAGTGAACTTGCTGGCTTGTACGGTTGAACTAATGAGCTACTGGACTGTTCTTTCTTCCTCATTCTAAAGCGCTATTATGTTCTCTCTTTTGTTTTCTTTAATTTATGAAGTGCTAGATTGTCATTCACTGTTTTTCTTTTCTTATCATGCTGCTTTTTGTTTGCTAAATGTAGCTGATATGCGTCCTCATTTTTCTTCAACTTTTCTCTGAATTTTTGGGCTCTAGTCTTTGATGTCATTACTGCTATGTATTGTAATTTGAAATTTAGTTAAAAATATCTATTATTATGTTGTTGTTGTTGTTGTTGTTGTTGTTGTGGTCTTCAGTCCTGAGACTGGTTTGATGCAGCTCTCCATGCTACTCTATCCTGTGCAAGCTTCTTCATCTCCCAGTACCTACTGCAACCTACATCTTCCTGAATCTGTTTAGTGTATTCATCTCTTGGTCTCCCTCTACGATTTTTACCCTCCACACTGTCAACCAATACAAAATTTGTGATCCCTTTATGCCTCAGAACATGTCCTACCAACCGATCCCTTCTTCTAATCAAGTTGTGCCACAAATTTCTCTTCTCCCCAATTCTATTCAATACCTCCTCATTAGTTATGTGATCTACCCATCGAATCTTCAGCATTCTTCTGTAGCACCACATGTCGAAAGCTTCTATTCTCTTCTTGTTTAAACTATTTATCGTCCATGTTTCACTTCCATACATGGCTACACTCCATACAAATACTTTCAGAAATGTCTTCCTGACACTTAAATCTATATTTGATGTTAACAAATTTCTCTTCTTCAGAAACGCTTTCCTTGCCATTGTCAGTCTACATTTTATATCCTCTCTACTTCAACCATCATCAGTTATTTTCCTCCCCAAATAGCAAAACTCCTTTAGTACTTTAAGTGTCTCATTTCCTAATCTAATTCCCTCAGCATCACCCAACTTAATTCAACTACATTCCATTATCTTTGTTCTGCTTTTGTTGATGTTCATCTTATATCCACCTTTCAAGACACTGTCCATTCTGCTCAACTGCTCTTCCAACTCCTTTGCTGTCTCTGACAGAATTACAATATCATCGGCGAATCTCAAAGTTTTTATTTCTTCTCCATGGATTTTAATACCTACTCCAAATTTTTCGTTTGTTTCCTTCACTGCTTGCTCAATATACAGGTTGAATAACATCGCGGATAGGCTAAAACCTGTCTCACTCCCTTCCCAACCACTGCTTCCCTTTCATGTCCCTCGACTCTTATAACTGCCATCTGGTTTCTGTACAAATTGTAAATAGCCTTTCGCTCCCTGTATTTTACCCCTGCCACCTTCAGAATTTGAAAGAGAGTATTCCAGTCAACATTGTCAAATGCTTTGTCTAAGTCTACAAATGCTTTCCTTAATCTAGCTTCTAAGATAAGTCGTAGGGTCAGTATTGCTTCATGTGTTCCAATATTTCTACGGAATCCAAACTGATCTTCCCCGAGGTCGGCTTCTACCAGTTTTTCCATTCGTCTGTAAAGAATTTGCTTTAGTATTTTGCAGCTGTGACTTATTAAACTGACTGATCAGTAATTTTCACATCTGTCAACACCTGCTTTCTTTGGGATTGGAATTATTATATTCTTCTTGAAGTCTAAGAGTATTTCACCTGTCTCATACATCTTGCTCACCAGATGGTAGAGTTCTGTCAGGACTGGCCCTCCCAAGGGTATCAGTAGTTCTAATGGAATGTTGTCTACTCCCGGGGCCTTGTTTCGACTCAGATCTTTCAGTGCTCTGTCAAACTCTTCATGCAGTACCATATCTCCCATTTCATCTTCATCTACATTCTCTTCCATTTCCATAATATTGTGCTAAAGCACATCGCCCTTGTATAGACCCACGATATACTCCTTCCACCTTTCTGTTTTCCCTTCTTTGCTTAGAGCTGGGTTCCAATCTGAACTCTTGATATTCATACAAGTGGTTCTCTTTTCGCCAAAAGTCTCTTTAATAATAATAAGCAGTATCTATCTTACCCCTAGTGAGATAAGCCTCTACATTCTTACATTTGTCCTCTAGCCATCCCTGCTTAGCCATTTTGCACATCCTGTTGATCTCATTTTTGAGACATTTGTATTCCTTTTTGCCTGCTTCATTTACTGCATTTTTATATTTTCTCCTTCCATCAATTAAATTCAATATTTCTTCTGTTACCAAAGGACTTCTACTAGCCCTTGTCTTTTTACCTACTTGATCCTCTACTGCCTTCACTATTTCACCCCTCAGAGCTACCCATTCTTCTTCTACTATATTTCTTTCCCCCATTCCTGTCAATTGTTCCCTTAAGCCCTCCCTGAAACTCTGTATAACCTCTGGTTTAGTCAGTTTATCCAGGTCCCATCTCCTTAAATTCCCACTTTTTTGCAGTTTCTTCAGTTTTAATCTACAGTTCATAATCTATAGATTGTGGTCAGAGTCCACATCTGCCCCTGGAAACGTCTTACAATTTAAAACCTGGTTCCTAAATCTCTGTCTTACCATTATATAATCTATCTGAAACCTGTCAGTATCTCAAGGCTTCTGCCAAGTATACAACCTTCTTTTATGAGTCTTGAACCAAGTGTTAGCTATGATTAAGTTGTGCTCTGTGCAAAATTCTACCAGGCGGCTTCCTCTTTCATTTCATATCCCCAATCCATATTCACCTACTACGTTTCCTTCTCTCCCTTTTCCTACTACCGAATTCCAGTCACCAATCACTATTAAATTTTCGTCTCCCAACACTACCTGAATAATTTCTTTGATTTCATCATACATTTCTTCAATTTCTTCGTCACCTGCAGAGCTAGTTGGCATATAAACTTGTACTACTGTAGTAGGCGTGGGCTTCATGTCTATCTTGGCCACAATAATGCGTTCACTATGCTGTTTGTAGTAGCTTACCCGCACTCCTATTTTTTTATTCATTATTAAACCCACTCCTGCGTTACCCCTATTTGATTTTGTATTTATAACCCCGTATTCACCTTACCACAAGTCTTGTTTCTCCTGCCACCGAACTTCAGTAATTCCCACTATATCTAACTTTAACCTATCCATTTCCCTTTTTAAATTTTCTAACCTACCTGCCCGTTTAAGGTTCTGACATTCCATGCTCCGATCCGTAGAACGCCAGTTTTCTTTCTCCTGATAACGACGTCCTCTTGAGTAGTCGTCACCCGGAGATCCGAATGGGGGACTATTTTACCTCCGGAATATTTTACCCAAGAGGACGCTATCATCATTTAACCATACAGTAAAGCTGCATGCCCTCGAAAAAATTATGGCTGTAGTTTCCCCTTGCTTTCAGCCGTTCTCAGTACCAGCACAGCAAGGCTGTTTTGGTTAGTGTTACAAGGCCAGGTCAGTCAATCATCCAGACTGTTGCCCCTGCAATAAGTAGTGGTCGGCCATAGTGTATCACCGGAATTAAATACTTTTCTGCTAGCAAAAATTACACCCCATACAGAATTGCAGTCAAATAACATTAGATATAATTTTTATTTACGAAGCAGCTGTAGATACAGGCATACACAGTGAAGTATAACAGCGCCATATTTCAGGTTCTTTCCAATGAAGAAAGTACAGAAGTAGGAATAGTAACTGAAATTAAATGGAAAGAATGAAAGGAAAAACAAGTGCTCTTACTGTGTTGTTCACCTCCTCCTTGCTCCAGGAACTCTTGAGAACTTTTTCTATTTAATCTCAGTATGCATTGTTTCATCCAACCTGTCTTCTCTTTTCAAATAATGGAAAATCCAGGATGGAATATAACAATATTATGGAAATGAAAGTCACCACTCAGCGTATGGTGGAGATGCTGAGTCGTAGATAGGCACAACAGAAAGACTGTCACAAATAAGAAGCTTCCAGCCAGTAAGGCCTTACTGGCCAAAACCTTCTTGTTTGTGACAGGCTTTTAGTTGTGCCTATCTATGACTTAGCATCTCTGCTTTATAGGGAGTGGTAACTTTCCTTTTCATAATATTGTTACTTTCTTCTCTTTTGGCAGATTAATATAACTCCAGTTTAAAAAAAATTATGTTTTCCTTGACTAGGATTTCCTTGTCTGTGTGAATGTCTTCCTTGATGGTTGGTAAGCAGTTTCTATCAATATAAAGTCTAGGAACAGTTTCAATTATTTATTGCACAGAAACCAAACACTGTACAGATATCACACATATGTCATTTCGAAGGGAAACACTGAAAGTTTCTTTTTTTCCTCCTACGTTTAGAACCAAGTACGGTAAGAAGCCAACAACAAGAAAGGCCATGTACCACTGCCACAACAAATTCGTTATGACAGGTAGCTTGTGCCTGGCGAAGAGAAGCGGACATCCTAGTGTGAGTGCAGTGAATGTGCAGCACTTATGAGAGACATTCATAAGGAGTCCAAGGAAATCGGCGCATCGTGCATCCTGTGAACTAGAAATGACTCCAATGACAGTGTGGAAAGTCCTGCTACAGAAGCTGTCTATGAAACCATTAAAATTGGAGCTAGTGCAGAAGCTCAATGACAATGACAAAGACAAGCATTCTGAGATTTGTTCACAGTTGTAACAACTGAATGAGGATGGGTATGGCATTGTTGAACACTTATTTTTTAGCGACCAAGTCACTTTTCACAGTACTTTGAAAGTGAACAGGCACAACTGTCGAATCTACGGTATGAAGCATCCACACAAATGCACTGAATTTGAGCGTACTCCCCAAACACAGGTGCCAATGCTAAGGAAAAGGTAATGTGGGTTAGAGGGCAGAAGGAAGTAGTAGTAAACCAGTTCATTCAGAAACTCAGAGATATTAAGTGGGACTGTATATATAACTGTCAAGTGGGAATAAATAAAACTGAAACTGCTTTTAAGAACTTCATTAAAAATTATTTAGATTTGTGGTATTCTTGTTCTCCTCTTATAAAAATCAATCTTAAAAGCCAATCTATAAACAAAAACATTATGTGGTACACAGATAAACTTACCAATACGAGGGAAAATATGTTATCGTTGTACCACATGTATAAATATTCTCTTAAAGATGGAATGGAGCAGAAAGATGAACTGTACAAAGAATATCTTGAATGTAAGAGAACCTACAGAACTAAGCTTAGAATGGCAAAAAGAACAGCATACAAAAGATACATTGAAGGGGCTCCTAATAAGTGCAAAGCTGCATGGAATGCTGTTGCACAAGAGCATTGTAGGAATGATGAACATCGCATAGCTCTTGACCCGGATAAAGTTAATTGTTTTTTCATGGACTCTGTAAGTTATATTAGGAACAAAATTGAAACAACAACCACTAATGCAAGTGATCTACTTAAGCAACAACAATCTGCAAACAATACCTTTAAATGGAGTGGAGTGGAGCACCCACTGAGATTACAAAGGTAGTGGCAAAGTTCTCAAACTCCAAGAGCATGGACTACTCTTGGTTGTCCAATTATATAATTAAAAAAACAATGCATATAATTAGTGAACCATTGGCCTTTCTGTTTAATAGGTGTCAAAAGTTTGGAGTCCATCCTACAACTCTAAAAATATCGAAAGTTATCCCAGTGCATAAAAAAGGGGACAAACATGATCTAAAAAATTACCGACCAGTTTAAATAGTTCCCATTTTCTCGAAAATACTTGAATCTCTTATTTATAACCAACTGAACCACTACTTTGAGTTGCATAACTTACTCTCTAATAGTCAATTTGGCTTCCGCAAGGGAAAAAACACCACCACTGCTGTTCTTTCAATTGTGAATGAAGTAATAACAGCCCTCGAAAATAAAAAAAAGCCTCACTTCTTTTATGTGATTTAATTAAGGCATTAGACTGCATTTCTCATGATATCTTAATTGCTAAACTCAAATTCTATGGCATACAAGATTCTGCATTGGCAGTAATTGAATCATACCTAAAAATTGGAAGCAGTTTGCCTATGTCAGAAACAGAGACTCACAATTGCTGGAAGTTAAGACAGGAGTCCCACAAGGATCTGTCCTTAGACCCTTCTTTTTTATAATTGCAGTCAATGATTTACCTCATTGTATCCCCACTACTGTTATTTGGTTATGCTGATGCCACGTCTTTGTTTGCTCAGCACGAGAACATACCAGTTCTGCAAGATGGCATGGAAGCAGCACTAAATTGGTTCTCACCAAATACACTGCTTTGCAATCCTGATAAAAACCAACAGATTATACTAGGATTGTCAAAAGAGGTATAGGTGAAAGCAGTTAAAATTCTAGGAATTCATGTAGACTTTAAGGTAATGTGGGAAACACACATCAACCATACCTGCGCAAAGTTGTCTCGAGTTACGTATTTAATGTGAAAACTGAGGAGCCTGGTGACAAAAGAATATTTAAGAGTTATTTATTTTGGACTCTTTCAGTCACAGATAGAGTATGGACTGCTGATATGGGGACTATCTCTTCACATCACTGAAGTTCTAAAAATTCAGGAGAAAGTGATAAGGCCAATGAGCAATTCTGGTAGATCAGAGCACTGCTGACCACTGTTCATTCAGCTGAAAATATTAACCGTTATTAATCTTTATATATATGCCTCAGCATTGTATGCAAAAAAACAATATAGCAGATTTTGAAATCAGGGAAAACATGCACCACCATAATACCAGAGGCAAAACAAAATTAGACATACCTAGGCACAGGCTGACAAGAACAGGGAATTCCCATTTAATCAATAGTCCAAAAATATTTAATAAACTTCCATTTTCTTCTCGGTCAGATCACATAAGTAGCTTCAAGAACAAGCTACTAAATTGGTTACTAATCAATCCTTTTTACAATATAACAGAATTTATGAATATAAAATCAATCAACATTAATTTTTAAGGATTTCATTATGTGATGTCAGTGAATGTATTTATCTTATGTTATGGTGTATGTTATCATCTATGGGCACTATTTGCAAAGCTCATTTGGCTTTAAGGTAGTATTCAAGGAAAATGTTATATGATATCCATTTAAATTGCCTATTCCACCTCAGGTGGTCAATGGTGAACAAAGAATCTGAATCTGTACTGCAAAGGTAAATGTTTTTTGTGTCTTGTCACGTCAAAAATTGTATGGGCCATTCTTCTTCGCCAAGAGCACTGTCACTGGAAATTCCTACTTGTACATGTTGCAGCAATGGCTGATGCCTCAAATGAGATTGGACTCTCTGTTCATCTTTCAGCAGGATGGGGCTCCACCCCATTTTCATCGTGAAGTTCGTGGGTACCTGAACACGGAGCTGTCACATCGATGGCTCGGCCGTGCTACAGAAGGGAAAATCTGTTTCATGAAATGGCCCTCCCGATCACCAGATCTCACTCTGTGTGACTCTTTTGTGTATGTACTACCTCTACCATATTATGTAGCAGAGCTCCGGGAGTGAATACGGGAAGTGACTGCCACAGTCAACGATGCCATGCTGGGATGGGTAAGGCAAGAATTCGATTACCGTATTGTCATCTACCTGATCAATCATGGTCTGCATAACAAATGTTAGTAGAAAAAGATAAACTTTCAAAAGTTTATCTTCGAAATGCAGTATGTATGGCATCTGTACAATGTTTAGTTCTTGTGCAATAAATAATTGAAAGTGTTCCTCGATTTTATGTACACCCTGTACTTGAACATACACTGTATGGCAGCACATTCAAGATAAGAGAATCAGGTGTAAATAATGGTATACAACTGCGAAGAACACAATCTCAAAGAAATAAGTATTATGTTGTGGAAATAATGTCTGTCTGTCTGTCTGTCTAACAAACAGTAAGCAGAGACAGGAAAAATCCATTTTAATTTATGGCCGATTTCAGAGTTATTTTTGCCTATTTGTTGTTGTTTACTGTCAATTCTGGTATTACTTTCTGCAAATTTTGACGGTATTTTTGAGGAGTTTGGTATTACTTTCCAACAGCTTATTTTTGAAGTGTCAAAAGGCTTATATCACTGTTCCAGCACTATGAAAACGAAAATATACCTCTTAAGTAAATTACATATGGCATCACAGAAGAAAAAGGAAATCATTTATATGAAACCCATTAAATGTAATCAATTAAAGAAACCATACACTGTCAAAAGTTTTTCAAATTAAAGCACTATTATAGCTTCAATGGTTTCTTTGAAACCTTTTACCACCAATTGATCAGTACTTCACAACAATGCAAAAATAGCAGCATGAAGTGTAAATTTTTAACATGGGCAAGGAGAACGCCACAAATGCAGTTAACCAATTCAGCTCATATTTGGCAGCCTGCTTCTATACAACATAAAATGAAGACCAGTTTTGAGAACACCATCCTTACAGTTCATGATGTGAATTTGATTCAAAACTGACCAGATTGATATACAATTGAAAATGGGACATTTTTAATCATCGTAGGTGGTGTCCAGAAGCAAACTTTTTTCTAGGGATTTGCGAAAGAAACAATTACAACTGCCACTTATGTAGCCATAAAGTAAATGCTATTCAACAAAAGTACTGCTGATGCAACAATCAAGGCATCTGGCTGGGGAGCAGAGAACCTGTGTTCAATGCTCAAATGCATTCTGCTGGATTTTTTGTCATCTTTCTTTTCCTTATTGAAATTAGTAGCAATAGGAGGGTTAATTGGCAGTTATTAAGAAATAATAACAAGGAGGTACATAAATTGCTCAAACAACTTAGATTGGTGAAAAATTAAAATTTGAAGCCTCATATGAAAAAAAATGTCATGAGAGACCACAGACAGCTGAATATGCTATGCTAGTTTACAATGAGCCATGGTATAGCACTTTATTTGGAGGTTTCAAAACTGCAATGTGCATCTGGAAATCCAGCAGGAATTGCACAACTATGCACATTCCATAGCAATTCATAGCATAATTCATGATCAATTTTCAGCACAAATTTTTTAGGTGATGTTGCAAGCGTGGTGTGCATTAGAATTACACTGGAGATCCAAAGAAACTGGTACACCTGCCTAATATTGTGTAGGGGCCCACAAGCACGCAGAAGTGCTGCAACATGACATGGCATGGACTTGACTGATGTCTGAAATAGTGCTAGAGGGAACTGACACCATGAATCCTGCAGGGCTGTCCATAAATCAGTAAGAACACAAGGGTGTGGAGACATCATCTGAACAGCACATTGCAAGGCATCCCAGATACGCTCAATAATCTTCATGTCTGGTGAGTTTGGTGACCAGTGAAGTGTTTAAACTCAGAAGAGTGTTTCTGGAGCCACTCTATAGCAATTCTGGACGTGTGGGGTGTCACATTGTCCTGCTGGAATTGCCCAAGTTCTTCAGAATGCACAATGGCCGTGAATGGATACAGGTAATCTAGAAAGATTGGTTACATAAGTGTCACCTATCAGAGTCATATATAGACATATCATGGGTCCTGTATCAGTCCAACTGCACACATCCCACACCATTACAGAGCTTGAACAAGTCCCCTGCTGACAAGCAGTGTCCATGGATTCATGAGGTCAGTTCCATACCCATACACATCTGTACACTTGATACAATTTGAAATGAGTCTCATCCGACCAGGCAACATGTTTCCAGTCATCAACAGTCCAATGTTGGTGTTGACGGATCCAGACGAGGCATGAAGCTTTGTGTCATGCAGTCATCAAGGGTACATGAGTGGGCCTCAGCTCCAAAAGGCCATATCGATGATATATCGTTGAATGATTTGCATGCTGATACTTGTTGATAGCCCAGTACTGAAATGTATGGCAATCTGAGGAAAGGTTGCACTTCTGCCACACTGAACAATTCTCTTCAGTCGTCATTGGTCATGTTCTTGCAGATACTGTGTCCCATCGCTCATGCACCGACTATAGCAACACGTTCCAACTCATTTAAATCTTGATAATCTGCCATTGCAGCAGCAGTAACCGAGCTAACAACTGCGGCAGACACTTGTTATCTTATACAGGCATTGCTGACCGCAGTGCCATATTCTGTCTGTTTACATATCTCTGTATTTTAATACACATGCCTATACCAGTTTCTTTGGCACTTCAGTGTAATTCCCAAAAATGAAATATTTTTAAATGTAAGCCAAGTCAGTTTTGCGCCAAATTTTCAGAATGAATGATGCAGTTGTGCGAAAGCTGCTTTCATTACATGTTCTTGGTGCCACAAGCACATTTGCTTCAAATGTTTATATGACAAGTACCACCCATGTAGATGTTCAAAGGGAAGTGAAGGCATGTAACAGTGAGCGAAAGAGCCTTTGTAGGGCAACCAGGATTAAAATTATAATTCTTTCTAATCCAAGTCATTAAAGAAATTTATTTCCCTACCTTGTTATTATTTTTCACTGAATACCGTTTGACTTTCCTATTCCTACTAGATTCAATACAGCAAAAATACTAATGAAAAAACTGCAGAATGCATTTGGAAATCAAACATATGTTCTCTTCTCCTCGGCCACATGCCTTGATTGCTACATCCGTGGCAGTTCTTTTGAACAGTGTTTACCATAGGCATACTCAGTTTCTTTCTTCGATTCCACAAAAATGGGCATATGCAGCATCACACCCCCCCCCCCCCCCCCCCCCACATGATGAAATCACCGAATTTTCAATTACCTATTGATTTCGTCAAATTTAAATCAATCACATGCCATGAACTTTAGGGATGGTTTCCTCAAATATAAGGATGGGAGAGCTTCTTGAGCCAAAATATCTCAGTCCTCTGTTTTAGGTTTATACAAGCACCCTGCCAAATATGACTCAAATTGGTTGGCCATTCCGAGACCTTCCCCTTGTGAGGACCAAATGTCTTCAGCACAACACCAGACATCTGACAATGTCCACATATCCTGCTTGCATGGGAAGTTGCTTCCCATCAAATTATAAAGGTATTGCTACCCCTTCAGAATATTTCACAACTGAGACCTGCCATCCTATGCACACATAAACTATTTGCTGTGTCAGCATGAACATAATTCATCACCATCACACTAGAAATAAGAGCCCAGGACTGTCAATAAGACTAAATATACAGATCTGTCACCGTAAGAGTTGTTAACCTAATATGAAGGTGCAACATAGTGCCTTTCTCGGTTTTCTTCACCTCCCCCTGAAGCATTCGTTCCATTCATATTTAACAAAAGCTGGCTGGTTTTAGCATCAAAAATTTGTATTTCTCATAATAATGAAGCAGTCTTCAATTGTAACTTGGAATATAGGTACTGTTTCATCCAGTGACATCAGAGTTCTCAATATTTTTGCATAACAAACTGTACCAACAATGAGACAGTTTGGTGAGATCTGTAACCTGGAGCATCAATTAAATTGGATTTTTTCACAGGACACAAACACAACATGAAATATAGCACACAGCGCTTTAGCTTCACTAGCACGTAAATCAAATTTGCACCCAATTGGTCAGGTTCTCGCCACCGTACACAGCAGCGAACAGAGGGTGTCATGCTAACACGTTTCTGGTGGTAAAATAGATCACTGAAAGTACGAAGACCGGCCGGAAAATAATGTACCACATTTTTTCTCAATCAGCAAAAATTGTATGAATGTGACAGTTAAGATATACATTATTTGAAGCTTCCAAATTGCACACACAAATTTCCCATTTATTCTGACAGGTAGCATACCCGTAGCAATGTTTCGAAATGGTGTCTCTATATGATGTAAGCTACAAGCAGCGTGTCGTCATTGAACTTCTCACAGCAAAGAACAGAACCTTCAAGAATATTCCCAATTGTTTGCATCCAGTTTATGGAGCATCTGCCATAGACAGAAGTTTTGCTAGTCACTGGGCAAAGAGAGTGAGGCCATTACGAGACATTGGCTCGGCAGAGCTCCAAGATTTGCTTCATTCCGGGAGGCCATCCGTGGCTTTCAAACTTGACCCGGCGCAGCTTGCTGATGTGCTCATTCACAAAGACCAATGCAGAACAACTTGGCACTCGGCAATGAAGCTGTCACTCAGGACGGAAAGTGTGGATGCAATTGTCCACAGTCTTAATTACTCAGAAGTTTGTGCACAATGGGTTACGCACTATCTCATGAGGAAACTAAATCTTCTCACTCTTTGATGTGATGCCAAGACGCAGTACCAATATTTCTGAAGCAGATGTGAACACATTAACCAAACCCAAAAAGGGCTTCCAATGATTTTGTCACCATAATAACCCAGGTGATTGACCGATTATATATGATAACGCTCGGCCTCACACAAGTTTGAGGACTTCAGAACCATCATTAAAGAGGGTTGGACAGTATTATCTCATCCATCCTACAGCCCTGACCTAGCGCACCTCCAACTTCCATTTTCTTGTCTCATTAAAGCATCACATTTGTAGATGACATTTTGAGGATGACAAAGCTGTGATTCTTACAGTGGAGAAATGGCTTCAATACCAGAACAAGGAGGGGCACTGACAGGGTACACACACCCTTGTATCTCGATGGACAAAGGCCATAGAACAGGGCAGCAATTGTGTGGAAGTATAGGGAATGTAGAATAAACAACATTCTTTCTTTCGTGTATTTATCGTTGTGTTCAATAAATAATTACTGAAGGAAAAAAAATGTAGTGCCTCACTTTTTGGGTAACCCTCGCATTTATTTTAATAGTTATTCCATATTATTTTTACTACTTTGTGAATGAAATTTGTGGTCAAAGCACGAACTGTTCGTAGTCAAATTTAACAGTGAAAAAGAGAGGGATGGCTGTACTGAGCTGAGAAGACACATTACATTTCAATGATCTGTCACCTTGATGCTACTCATAAACATTTACCTCAAGTCAGTTTCCTTCTTGTAGTTTCTCCATGTTAAGGACATGCTATGCACTGCCACCACGTCTTGCCGTGTGACTTTGTTTCCATTTGCACAGGATTGAGGGCTGTAAGACAGCTCTCTAGTCTTCAAGCCACAAAATAACATAACTGCCTTTTAAACAACTCTTTTGTATTTTGTTACTCTCATGTGACATTCATATACATTGAGTAAACAGATCTCATTAACGAAAACAACATTTTCAAATTGAATCTCATAACACCACAAAAGAGAGTGACATTGCTCTTCAGCCTTGATAAGCTTTTTCTGGGTGTTGATATTGCAGACAGTGCCTCTTCCTCTCTGCCTTCCAAAACACTGCCAAGCCACAACCCCAATAAGTAAATAACCCCTTCGTAGCAGGAGAAGATGTTATACATCTGTCACACTTTGACAATGTCCTAAGACGACAATTCTTTTGTCATTTCTGCAAATATTACACCACGAAGTACACACAGAGGGGAGTTCTTTATATACTAAGTAGCTAAATAATATTTTTAAATGAACATCTTTATCTGATCACGAGGAAGAAATCGGACATGTTTTTATGGACAAATAACATGTATTGCCTAAGTAGGCTGGGATCTACGTTATGTTAAAAGATACCGGATGCCATGTGAATTTACATATTCACAAAACTTAAGTGTCACATTCAGTGTTTTTCATATTTATACTTTTGTAATTTGAAAATATATAGTTTAAATGATGCACCATATTAAAGTCTCACAAACACCCATTTTTACACAATAGTCATGTAAAAGGCTCAGGAAATGTCACATCCGGGCTAAAACTGTTATTGGAAAGTAGTTTGTTTGCAAGGTGCTACTCCAGCCTCCGTAAGCAAGAAATTACTATTACTTCATTTTACAAATGGGCTCCCACTCAGTCTGTTGGCTTGCTGCTGATACAACAATGGGCCAGTTCATGATGGACTAGGACAAATCATCACTGTCAAGACCTATCTACCAACCAAATCATGCCACAGGATCAATTGATTTTAGACACTGACTGTTATCAGAGCTGAAGAACATCTCTCTCTTATGTTCCAAACTGCCACCTATAGCAAACACTAAATGGCTCAGTTTCTTTACCTTGGCATTTTCCCCTCTGCTCCAAGATGGTTCTGGAACTACCTTCTGTTGTCCTCCTGACAATTCTCACAATGCAATCCCTATGAGAAAATAAACTGATACGGTTTCCTTTTCCCAACATGAGTATGTATATTAATTGCAAGTCCACATCACTATCCAATCCTGAGTACACCCCCAAGTGGGTGTAAGAACTGGCATCTGAAGTGAGATGCCAAATTTGACCCACTTTCAGCTTTGAGGTGCCCCATACAAATTACTAAGCCATGAACAGATGTAAGAATCCATCGTGCAGGACAGTCCGGCTCCATGCTGCGGTGCAACAGACAAGTGCTTAGCACAGTCAGCCCATCAACCTCGTCTGCCTCCTCTACCGTGATCGCACGAGGCCACATCATGATTATGATGTCCCGATGCCACCTCAACACTGGGCATCGCCACTGCATTGCTGCCCAATCAATTGTCAATGAACAATTTAATTGTAACAATGAAAATAATCGATTTCTGACAATATACTGTAATTGTATAACTAAAAAATCCATTCACCAAGGAATGGTTGGAGTCTTTCCTTATCATCCCATCTGTTAAGTCTCCCCTGACCTTGCATTCTGGGTGAATTTTCAGAACCCCACCCCTTTTCCTAGACGTCTCAAGTTCCCTTCCCTTCACCCCTCTCCCTACCCATTTAATCTTTATGCTGGAAGGAGGGGCCACTGGCTTCAAAAGCTTGCATAAGTAAAACTTTTCTCCTGCCATCACTTGGTGACTGGATTTTTTTATCTATCTAATTCCTACATATTAAATGTGCAAGCTTCACTTGTAGGGGGAAATGCCTCTGGACCAATGCTGCCACTGACATTACCGAGGTCTGTTATCAAATTTTGTGTGTGTGTGTGTGTGTGTGTGTGTGTGTGTGTGTCTAGTTTAAAGCAATTCCCTCACCCACATCACAGAGACAACTAGAGATGGATCCAACATATTGCAAACACGGGTGGAGCAACTCCGTGTGAAAAATGATGATCTGCAAAGGCACCTTAGTGAGGCATTAGTAAATGTGATGCTGCAAAACAGCACTGTGCCCGGAGCTAGCCTAACTTCCCTATTTCTGTGTTCCCATAGGCGGTTCTAAACCAGGTGAAAACGTTGACACAGTAGTACAAAATGTAATGGAAACAGGGAAACTGTCCCCATTGAGTGACAAAAAGTTCATAGGAGTACCAGCATGAAGTTGCAAGGAGTGGCTCATGCTTATGTAGATTCAAGGAAGGGCTGAGAAATACCAAGGCATTTGACATCCTTGCAGACTGCCTTGAGGATATGCACAGAGATAAATACCGTCAGCTACTATAAGGACAATCTTTCCATCAAATATCAAAATTCTGGAGAAGATTTCGAATGATTTTCTGACCGAATAAGAGTTATCTCTTGTCGTACATATGTACTTACAGAAAGTAATGAAAGGAAAGAGATACCACTCAGGAAATCAGAAACTTGCTGTGCAGATTCACTCATTCGCAGGATTGACCCGACAGGTACGTGACAAGGTGAAGTACACCGAGTACACTAAGATAGGCTACACAACTCACAAAGGAGGTGCAACAATTCGTCTAATCATCCACCGGGGTAAAGCCCACTAGATGTGTATTCTTTGCCGAAGTGTGCTGCACTCGTTGCAAATGAGAAAAAGTTAAACGGCTCCTTAGTGTCTGGCACCAGCATGTGCTTGTTTTAGAAAAATAAGACACGAGAGAGAAAACTGTCCATCTCTACAGCACTGCTCAGCTAACCAAGTAGGTCAAAGAGGTGCTTGAAGGAATGTGAATCCGGGAAATGTGAATGGGAGCAGTTCTGCCACTGCTCCTTGTTCCCCTTCTGCAAAGCCAATCCGGTAAGAGAGATAGGAATTGCTCAGGTGGTAAACGTAAGTTTGCAAGATAAAATGAACAGCAGAATGTCTACCTTCCTCATCAATAGAGGTATACTAATAAAAGTTTTGTTTGTTAGATATACTCACTGTCAACTGCACCCCATTCTAGCTGACTTTGCAACTTCATCTGAAGAAAAGAAACAACTTCTGTCAAACTTCTTAATGTACCACAAGATTCCTACAGCCTGGAAACCTTATTGCATATCCTATCACTTGCAGCCTGCAGTAGACAAAAATACCTCAGATTTACTAAAAGCTGGAGTAATTAAACCTTCTTTCAGTTCCTGGTTGTCACATACAGGGTGTAAATAAAGTCCGGGAACACTTTCAATAATTATTTATTGCAAAAGAACTAAACATTGTACAGGTGTCATGCATATTGCCCTTTGAAGAGAGACTGTGAAAGTTTTTGTTTTTTACAAACATTTGATATGCGAACCATGAGACACCCAGCATATGTCAGTATGGTAATTGATACCTTGCCATACCCATCCTAGCATGGCATCGTGGACTGTGGCAGTCGCTTCCCGTACTCTCTCCCGGACCTCTGCTGTATCACGTGGTAGAGGTGGTACATACACCAGATCTTTAATGTGTTCCCACAGAAAAAACTCACATGGAGTGAAGTCTGGCGATCAGGAAGGCCATTTCAGGAAACAGCTGTCCCCTTTTGTAGCACGGCCAATCCACCAATGCAGCAGCTCCGTGTTCAGGTACCCACAAACTTCAAGATGGAAATGGGGTGGAGCCCCATTCTGCTGAAACATGTCCAAGTAGGAATAATCAGTGACAGTGCTTTCGACAAAGAAGAATGGCCCGTACAGTTTTCGACGTGACAAGGCACAAAAAATATTTACCTTTGGGGAATCAAGCTCAAATTCAATGCTTATTTGTGTTGATGCTTTGTATCCCATATTCGACATTTATGCCTGTTCACTTTCCCATTTGTCGAACTACAACATACCTCAACTCACCATGCTTGTGACTAGCACCGACTATCGGCAAATTACCAAAATACGCTGTGGCGGTTGTAATGCTATTGTAAATATAATCCTGCCATTAATCTGTATATTTTAGATTTTTTGTTCCTTAATAATTTTGAAAAATTAAGCAAATACTATAATGAGAGTAAGCTTTTGTTAAGTGTAGTTTATCTGTTAAAAATAACCTCTTTAATGTAGGTGGAATAAATGTATTAAAACATATTTTGTAAATAATTATGTAATATTTCAAGTACAACTGTAATTAATTATGTCAATTTTGTATGTATGTGCTGTCATGCAAGTGTAGATGGTTCATACTTAGAGTTTTTGTAAGCAGAAGTGTAAAATGAAAATGTGTAGGGATCATAGGTAGAACAGAACTCCGTTCTGTGGTGGAATGGGAAAGGTGGTGGGGCGCGCAAGTGAGAATTGGCGCGCAAGTGACACACACAGTCGGTAGCTGCCCTGCAAGTGGTGAACACGCTCATACATGTTCTACATTATTGGCGCAGTACAGCAATAAATTAATAGCTCAGAAATTTGCAATTTTATTGTCGCCACCAAGAGGAAGATAGAGAGCTATGTACATCAAGAGCTGCACCTGTGCAATGTTACTATGCAGCCCTGCCTCATGCCACCTTCGACATCAGTAACAGGCAAAGTACTTTACTTAGAAGTGTATCACAGTATGAACCATCCTTCTTCAATCAGTGGAATATAAGTGTTAAATGTACCTTTGTGTTTAGCCATAGCTTTCCAATTTCATTTACCTCAGTAGGGTCCTTACCTAAATGAATTTATTCAGAGTATTCTGATGTTTATTGAAGCTTGAATAATAGTAAATTACTGGCAATAGTATTGTTTTGGTGGTAAATTCTGAAAATCATTATTAAATACTAAAGTTTGCACATATCGGTTTAAGAACCACCGCTTTGCGTGACCATGAGGATAAGTTTTCAATAGCATTTTTGAAAGTAAGGTACATAATTGTTTAACTGCAACAATCTTAACAGTATTTGTTCGTATTGCTTCTCCATGTCAAAGAAAGCCAGACAAATAGTGGTGTTAGTTAAACGTTAACAAGTAAAAGTCCTAAAGAAATTAAATCTAGTCATGTTAAATAATAGTTTTGGTCATATGAATAATAGCTATAAGTTTAATATTTTTTTGTATCCTTGTTGAAACATATGTGTCATCATCATCATCATCATCATCATCATCATCATCATCATCATTTAAGACTGATTATGCCTTTCAGCATTCAGTCTGGAGCATAGCCCCCCCTTATAAAATTCCTCCATGATCCCCTATTCAGTGCTAACATTGGTGCCTCTTCTGATGTTATACCTATTACTTCAAAATCATTCTTAACCGAATCCAGGTACCTTCTCCTTGGTCTGCCCTGACTCCTCCTACCCTCTACTGCTGAACCCATGAGTCTCTTGGGTAACCTTGCTTCTCCCATGCGTGTAACATGACCCCACCATCTAAGCCTGTTCGCCCTGACTGCTACATCTATAGAGTTCATTCCCAGTTTTGCCTTTATTTCCTCATTGTGGACACCCTCCTGCCATTGTTCCCATCTACTAGTACCTGCAATCATCCTAGCTACTTTCATATCCGTAACCTCAACCTTGTTGATAAGGTAACCTGAATCCACCCAGCTTTCGCTCCCATACAACAAAGTTGGTCGAAAGATTGAACGGTGCACAGAAAACTTAGTCTTGGTACTGACTTCCTTCTTGTAGAAGAGAGTAGATCATAGCTGAGCACTCACTGCATTAGCTTTGCTACACCTCGCTTCCAGTTTTTTCACTATGTTGCCATCCTGTGAGAATATGCATCCTAAGTGCTTGAAACCGTCCACCTGTTCTAACTTTGTTCCTCCTATTTGGCACTCAACCGGTTTATATTTCTTTCCCACTGACATTACTTTTGTTTTGGAGATGCTGATCTTCATACCATAGTCCTTACATTTCTTATCTAGCTCTGAAAAATTACTTTGCAAACTTTCAATCGGATCTGCCATCACAACTAAGTCATCCGCATATGCAAGACTGCTTATTTTGTGTTCACATATCTTAATCTCACCCAGCCAGTCTATTGTTTTCAACATATGATCCATAAATAATATGAACAACAGTGGAGACAGGTTGCAGCCTTGTCTTACCCCTGAAACTACTCTGAACCATGAACTCAACTTACCGTCAACTCTAACTGCTGCCTGACTATCCATGTAAAGACCTTTAATTGCTTGCAAAAGTTTGCTTCCTATTCCATAATCTCATAGAACAGACAATAACTTCCTCCTAGGAACCCGGTGTGTGTCTTCTTTAAATAATTACTGAAGTATATTGATAAATTCCATAAGTAACAGAAAGTGGGATTAATAGTACTTACTGCCAAGTGACCCAAGTAAATGGAAATTAAGTGGTTGTGTTTCAATTACATAGTAAGTCAAAGTAGTTATTTATTCAGTGTCGAAAATTGACTTCATCTTTTTGTGTGGACACTGTGCCCGATTTGGGCTGGCGACCGTTTTATTAAGAAAAACAGTTTATTGTTATAACAGGCTTTGTCTGATAAAAGGTTTCCAAAAGTAATTATTCTCACTGCTTTTCCCACAAACTATATGATTCAGAGAAAAATAGTTCGATAATTTACCATTAGATTGAACACGGTTAAAAAGTTGATGGTTTGGAGTGTGCCTGTCGCTACTTACTACACAGTTCTGACATTCCGAATCACGGATCTTCCATCTTTACTGTGGTAGAACTTAAACATTCTGGTACCGTATTGACGAGAACGCGAAAGAACCATTGCACGGTACACACGAAAAAAGAACTTTCAGGGTTTCTCTTCAAAATGACATATGTATGATATCTGTACAATGTTTTGTTCTTGTGCAATAAATAACTGAAAGTATTCCTGCACTTTTATCAGGGTGTATACGCGGACAAGGAAAAAAAATTCCCGGATTTTTCACGGATAAAAATACACTTTCTCCCAGGTGAAAACAAACTTTCTCCATGTTAAGTGACAGTATATTTTCCCTTATCAATCCTTTGAATAGTTATGGTTTTATACATGGGCACAGAATTTCCTGGCACTATAGAAAACGAAACTCAGGGAAAAAGACAAGATTTGGAAATATCTTTCATGTGTAGCAACATGTATGCTGCGTATTTTCATATTACAAAAGTATACATTGGAATTCCACCAAACACCACATGTTACTTTCCAAATCATAGAAATCGAGATTGCGATGCGCTTTTGTAAGCCAGTCATAGCTCATGTCACGTGATCTCGCCAGCCGATGACAGCAGATATTCAGAGCATAGGACACATGATGTAGTCAGCCAGTAGCAACATCACTGTTAAGTAGCACGAACACACAAACACGGAAAGTTAATAGTTTAAATTAATATATATGGTGTTGCTACAAGAAAAGCAAAGCTGTCACATACGAGGGCTTTCCACAAAGTACATTACGTTTTGGAATTAAAAATAAATAAAGTATTGGAATTTTTTTTATTATATACAGATGAAAGCCACACTTAAATACTACTTTTCTACATAGTTGCCATTTAAATTAAGGCACCTATCGTAATGATGGACGAGCTTGGAAATTCCTTCGTCGTAAAATTCGGCCGCCTGTGCCTTCAACCACGTGGTTACCTCTTCTTGAAGCTGTGTGTCGTCATCAAAACGCTGCACAGCCAAGCACTTCTTCATTGCTGGGAATAAGTGGAAGTCGCTCGGTGCCAGGTCGGGACTGTACGGCGGATGAGGAAACAACTCCCACTTAAAAGATTCGAGAACTTCACGAGTGGCATTTGCCATATGGGCCCGGGCGTTGTCGTGAATCAGCAAGATCTTTGAGCCCAACTTTCCCCTGCACTTGTTTTGTATTGCTCTTCTGAGGTTGTGCAGAGTTTGGCAATACCTTTGAGAGTTTATTGTAGTGCCTCTTTCCAGGAAATCCACAAAAATCACACCTTTTCTGTCCCAAAAGACAGTCATTATGTGGTTGAAGGCGCAGGAGGTCGAATTTTACGACGAAGGAATTTCCAAGCTCGTCCATCGTTATGATAAGTGCCTTAATTTAAATGGCAACTATGTAGAAAAGTAGTATTTAAGTGTGGCTTTCATCTGTATATAATAAAAAAAATTTCCAATACTTTATTTATTTTTAATTCCAAAACATAATGTACTTTGTGGATAGCCCTCATATACTATTGGTCTCTAAGGTTAATATGCTGCAAGAGAAGCTAAGCTTTCGCATATAATGTTGATCTTTTTTGTGTGTGTTGCACTTTGAGATACATCACACAAATGTGCCAGTAAAATTTTCAGTAATGAGATAAATGTCTGATCTTCAGGGTTCAAAATTCTTCTAAATGACTCATCATCAAAGAGTTGATTTTTAAATGAGGCAAATGCTCTTTAATTTAATAAATTCATGGTACATTCTTGCACATAGTTCAACTTACGTAGAAGGATATTTACTTTGAAAGTAACGCTTTTCAAACCACTAGTTGCAATATTTTCCCGTGACCTGTCAGAAATATGTTTGTTTCAGCAGTTGCCAGACAGCGGGAATAACAGGCGACACAGCTATCATAACATAGGAAGCCCGTATGTGCGTACGTGTTAAACGCTGAAAGATCATACATTATGTCATAAAAGAAACAAGACATTAGAAGATACTCCATGAGCATCGGAATTTCGTGAACCATATTAAAATGTGGACATTTAAAGTGCACACTCGTATGTCCAGATTCCCAATGAAGTAGACCCAACTTGATATTAAGCTTTTCAGTGTGGTTTTCGGGATGTAAATTTTCTTGGAGCACCAGTATTGTATTATATCATATTTGGTTCTTAATTATGGCATAATGCCATATGTGCTAGGGGGAAAAAAAAAACCACACACGGGAAATGCAGCGAACAGTTGAAACTAGCCAGTACGGTGGAATTAAACATTTTGTTTCAAATACATTGACTGCCACTGCAGAGAAGGTTAATAAAAGTCAAATTTCTTTTGCAAACAGACAAAAATAACTTCATTGTTCCACAAGGCGAATAATGCTTGACTGTCAGAAAGGTAGAAATAAAATAAAATCCGAAACTAATGCCATATTTTAGCCTTCCATAATTATGTGAATGTATTTTAATTCACTTGATAGCTCCCGGCCGCAGATATCCGTTTTGTTTTGATTTGACATGAGAGTATACGAAGGGGAAACAGCAAAATCACTAAATGTAGACACGGATCACGTGGAGACTACCCACTACAACTCTACTCTGACTGCTCTGCGCATCAGCCCCGGACCTACGATATTTGCGTACCGGATCAATACTAAAAAAATCGAATTTTCAAAAATATGTTCATCTTGTAGCGCATCTTTCTGAAAAGTCTGAAACATAAAACATATGTTTTCGAGGAAATGTAAGACATATTATTTGGTCTTAAGTATGCCTAAGTGCAGTGCCACACCTCCTGATAAATCATTCTTCTAACGCATATCACTGTATTTCGCTCTGTGGAATTGAAGCGTGTATATTTTGTAATGGATGCCATCAAACTATATTCAGGACAACGGAAAAGTCCTGTGGTGCCTCACCTGCTCCCAGTCAACTGGTTCGACAGCCTGCCCCTTTTCAAAAAACAAAATCTCACAATTAATAGCAGATGGGATTGTTTGCAATCGGGAGAACAAGAACTCTTCAGAAAATCTGAACTCTTTAGTGCCTATTGGCTAATAACTTGCTGTTTTTTGTGACATAAAATTAAATATAGGATACATAAAACCAATAAAGACAAGAGATAAGCAAGAAACTATGCATTTCTTCAATCCTTAGCTCCTAGCATTTTTTTCTCTCTAATCTCACTACAGCTTTACATGGTGTGCTTTCCTTTCTGGGAGAGGATCTACGGTATTACCTCAGCAAACTTCATGAAACGTTTTGCTACTTGAAAAATCAAAATGTCATTATCTAATACTGAAAAAGCTGTTAACACAAATAATACCCAAGACTGGCGTGGTTTCTCGATCTGATTACATCTATTTTGTCACTGTCTGCTAGATAAAACAAAATAGGCCTTTCTAATAAGTCAGCAGTTTTGTAACACACACCAAATAAACAAGACTGTTTTGGCACCAATGGCCATTTTTGTAACACTACAGAATATAATTCACACAGTACCAATATCAAATGCCTATTAGGCCTACTACAAACAAAAAAAAATTGTTAGGAAATAGTTTCACTTTCATTCATACGCACCAGTTTCTCAAGCAAGAGATCGAAAAGTAGTATTACGAAATTTTTATATAAATTTGGGATCGCCTTATTCTCCCATAATTTGTGTAATGTCCCCGTTTCTTCTCCTTTCTCGTTCCACAAACAATCTTGTCACCACCAATTCTGTAGCTATTCGTGCCATTGTCAAAATTTGTTTGCTGATTAACTTCACTAACCCTGCCAGAATCACAGGTTAGGTTATCCCACGATTATTTTGCGGTTAGGCGTTTTACGTTTTTGTGCAACACGTTTTCCACGTTACTTCCAGAATAGAACTTAAGTGGCTGCTAGACGAGAACTGTACTACTGGTCCTTACTAGTGTAGCGATATGGCCAAAAATTTTGTCAAAATTTCATTTCCTTGGATACACAGAAAAGATAATACATAATCTTTCTCACCTGTTATTCCTGACAGTTGTTTATTTCCACTCAGGTAGTCTGAATCTATGGATTTTGCTATTAATTATAACAACACTGATCATTCACAAACCCAATCAACCACATAATCAGACAGCGATTAGCATTCAGACGTTTCGCTTTAGTCCACTCAGCTCGTATAGACCTGTCCTGTCTACGGGAAGTTTATTTCTAGATGCGATGAGACATCACATACACTATGCATGCATTCAAAAATCAACTTATGATACAGTCAGAAATCAACTTAAAATGTGTTCAAAAATGTTCAGAATACAATAGGGATGCGTTTCAAATTTATATGAATAATCAATAGACAAACATGCGCTGCATGCTAAGCACTTTGTAATACAAGTTTTTTTCCTCAAGAATATGAATTTGGTGCCCCCTTTTCTCGGTAGCATCTAGCTGCTTGATGCGACTGCTTGCACAGCCAACATCCACATTCCTGTAGCCGGAATCAGGAGAATCTACTACTCAAAAGCAACTCAACTGCGCATGCGTATGAGCCCGTTCATAACTGCTAAAACGAATCTAATGTAAACAGTTGTGACTTCACGCTCATCAGAGGCAATTTGTTGTTATGAAGCATTGCATAGTCTTCCTAAAGCCTTTGACACATTTTGCATTTGGCAGACACTTGCACGAGCACTGTGTGTCGTCGTTGTATATGGCGCATTTCCTTTGCAATTTAAGTAATTTTTGTTCTTTTTCTCTAGTTTATTTTTTATTGTTGAAGTATTATTGCGCAGTAGTGGGGTACAGTAATATCCTTTGTTAGAGTATCGGTTCTTACCAGTCAAAATTACAAAAAATTAACTGAAAACAATGAAAAATACCTGGAATTCTAAAAAAAACCAGGTTTTCCCGGTTTTCTCCTGGATGAAAAAATTCCCGGGCCTTAACTGGATCTCCCGGTTGTCCCGGGTCGTATACACCTTGTTTATATTACGCTCGTTACAGTGGTAGTCCCCAACAAATCCAGTTACAGAGGAAAAGCTTGCAGCATTTTTTGCAAGGATTGATGATATTTTCAATCATCTTGTCAAATGCAAATTCTTCACCATGCTCCAGCTACTATCAGATTCATGTAGCTATTAAAGATGGAGAAGAAGACAGCTTTTGTTGTACCCTGTGGTCTGTCTTTTTGGAGAGAGTGCAAGAACAAAAACCAAATGTACCCCTTCAAACTATATCTGAGGTAGCTGGACCTTTCAAAGTCTTAGCACACTATATTGCAGGACCATTTGCCTTAACAGTAAAAAGTAACATACATTTTATCTGACGCTGACCATTTCTCTCATCATCTTATTGTGTGACCCACTGCAGACAGAGATGGTTGTGAGAGCACTGGTAACTTATTTTGCACTACAACCCAGAAGTCCAGAGGCCATTATAGCAGACTGAGGGACAAACGTTATGGCCAATCTTATCAAACAGTTATCTTGACTGTTTAAAATAAAGAAGTTCAGAGCTACGCCATTTCATTCTAAGAGTAATGGCAGGGTTGAACACAGGGTTATAACATGACTAGCTTCCCCTCAGACTGGGATTGTCTATTACCGTATGTGATTTTGTCATAGAACACCAGAGTACACGAAACCACAGTGTCGATTCCCTTTGAGGTTGTTTATCATCACAAAATGCATTCATCTTTCAAGACTTATAAGCTGTCACCTGAAATGAATTCCAGCAAAGTGAAGTACCTGGCTAAAAGATTAAGATTTATTTTGAAGAGAATTCAGCAGAACAATGTAGCTGAACATGGAGACAGCTCCGTAGTTGAAAGGATGCTAGGATGCTGATATACCCATTAAGAGATCATGCGATGTTATGACAAACTGCCATGAAATTGGGCAGAACTAAGAAATTTACATGTCCCTGCACTAGACCATTACAGATACTGTATTTCACATTGCCTGTCAACGTTGAATTACAGATCAGAAGATTACAGCTCAGTTTGATCACTTGACCAAGTATAAAGATATATAGCATCTACTGTAGAGGATCCAGCAAATCTCAGAAATGTTTAGAACAGATGTTGATATAATTTACATTCTGTTACCCCATCAACTTACAGTCTAGGGATTAAAAACTATTTTTATCTTGCGTGGGAGACGAAACTATCTATTTCAATTAACTGATGATTCTGCTCCGTGTTTTCACCTCGTGGCCTTTTCAGCCCCGTTTCACTCTTATTTATTCCTCTATATTTCATTACCTGCATTTACAACTAAATGGTTATGTCACATGTTTGCATTATTTCACTACGAAGAGACATTGTCACTACATAATTGTCTAGGTTGTCTGGTGTGGTGAAGTTACATTAAAATTTATGAAATTTGAAAATCTGCATTACCACACAAGTGCAGATTGTAAAAGCCAGCATCATGGATAAGACTAACGTGTTGTTAGGAAAGGTTTCCAGAAATAAGATCCCACTCTCCGTGAACCAAAACACCTATTGTTAAACCACTGCCCAAGAAGCACAATCCAGCACTGCTCCACACACCTGGCCTCCAAGTAGACATTGATGATACAGGGTAGTATCTTTACTTACACTTGAGTGGCACAATTCAGCACCTTATGTAGATTCCATTTCTTCTTGGAACATACTGAAGACAGTTTGTCTTTTACACAACAAACTCGAATGGTCCCAGATTGATAGTTGAATTAACCAAACGTTGGTTCCACTGCATAAGTATCAACTAGATATATGCCAACCCCTATGTTGTTCTGGTTTCACTTGTATTTTCTAATCGGAATTTCACTCTCCACAAGTACCAAGTAACAATGAATAGTAGTAGACTTCTATTCAAAGCATCCTGTTGCAATACTCTGGGAGATGAATTTCTGTTCTCAGCACAAATGAAAGAAATTTGAAATGTCACTATCAAACCATTCCTGTCATCCATTCCAAAAATTAGCTTATCTCTCAGTACACATCCTGTCTCATCACTTTTTCCAGATACTAGCAACAATGAACTGTTCTAGTCCTTAAAATAGTTGATGACACAGGAGCAGCAACAAGTCACTAGATATAGCTGCCACATGTATTATGGATTCCACAAGCCCAATATTTTATTTAACATAACAGGCCCAGTAGTGACTTCCACCCTGCTTGCTATTGTGATACTCAGCATGACTCTATACTGCTCTTTCACACCCAAAGTTATGTAGCAGAACACACATAGCCACTCCAGCTTATCATGTTTCATGGCAAGTTCCAACACACTGTGTGAGGTGGAGTGGAAAAGTTGAGATATAACACATCATTTTAGGGAAAATGATGAGTTACACTCTCTGTCCTAATGTATGAAATACGATTAAGATATTTCATTAAAAAAAATACTTGAGTTTCAGACAGCGAATTGTGGGAGAAATAGTGTATTAATATTTGTAGGTAATACAGGGTACATGGGCACAGCATATCTCCAAGTTGACATGACAAGTTCAGTGCCTCCACCTGGTGTGGGCCATTAGTTCTTAGAAGTCAAACTTTGAGATGTGTTGCGACCATGAAAGAATGGAGCTCACAATAATGATAGAGACGATATATGGACAAAAACAAACATGTTTTTAAACTGTCATTCTGATATTATTTCTCAATATGACATTTTTCTTTGTCAAAATGTATATTTGTTGTGCAGTCTAATGAGACAAGACATCTATAACTCAAACAATTGTAATATGATTGTGTTAAACATATCCTAGGGGAGCTATCTTCAATGTATAAAGGAGCTTTAATTTTCTTCGTCACAGATTCCATCTCTCTCTCATCTTCTAGCACTTAAGACACTGCAAAGGAAATGAAGTCCACTAAGAAGGACAGAAGCACATTTATTTGGATCTGATCAGCAGGTCCAAATCACAATTACTTCACATCATAGGCGACCATAAAAACTATAATATCTACCATTTTCTGATCAATTCAATAGGTGGATAAACAACACCTCAAAGTTAATAAGATTTATTTTTCTGCTGCCACAGACTGTCATCTTGTAATTTCAAAATGGCTCTGAGCACTATGGGATTTAACTTCTGGGGTCATCAGTCCCCTAGAATTTAGAACTACTTAAACCTAACTAACCTAAGGACATCACACACATCCATGTCCGAGGCAGGATTCAAACCTGCGACCATAGCGGTCGCGCGGTTCCACACTATAGCGCCTAGAACCGCTCTTGTAATTTCACCTAAGATTCATTTCTTTAATTAAACTACATGGTGTACATAAAGTCCGGGAACACTTTCAATTATTTATAGCATTAGAACCAAATTTTGTACAGATATCATACACATGTTATTCTTTTTTTTTTGTCCTTGTATACGGCCACAGCGTAGATTGGTAATTTTGCTGATAGTCAGTGCTAGTCGCAAACATGGCCAGTTCTGGTGCAGAGCGAGCTTTCTGTCTGTCGGAGTTTGATGAAAACAGGTGGGCTACCGCTGTTCAAAGATCTTTAGAACCAAGTACAGTAAGAAGCTACCAACAAGGAAGGCTATTTACCACTGGCACAATAAATTCCACCCCATTTTCATTGTGAAGTTCATGGGTACCTGAGCACGGAGCTGCCGCATCAATGGATCCGCTGTGCTACAGAAGAGGACAGCTATTTTATGAAATGGCCTCCCCAATCACCAGATCTCACTCCGTGTGACAATTTCCTGTGGGGACACATCTGGTTTATGTACCGCCTCTACCATGTGATGTAGCAAAGCACCGGGAGAGAATACGAGAAGCGACTGCCACAGTCGACGATGTCATGCTGGGACAGGTATGGCAAGAATTCGATTACCATATTGACTTCTGCCCGGTCACTCATGGTTCGCATATCAAATGTTTGTAAAAAGAAAACTTTCATAATTGAAAGTGTTCCCAGACTTTATGTACACCCCGTATTATTATTTGCTATCTGTCTTGTAAACTGTTTATTTGTGTTACTGTTTCAAACAACAGTCTCTTATTATTGTGCTTATTTGTTCATTTGATATTGTTTTAAGTTATTTTTATAATTTGTTCATTAGGTCACAGAAGCATCAGGTTTCCCAGTTGTCTTTTTATACTTATGTTAGTTAAGTCATTTTACATTATGTTACTAAAAAATCAAAGATTTCACGTTATGTTTTTGTTTCATTGTTAACACGCAATTTTCCTGTCTCTGTCAATACATAATTTTTCAAACATTTATCAAACAATGGAAAATCCAGGATGGAATGTAACAATATCATGAAAAGGAACGTTGCTACTCGCCATATGCTGTCGTGGATAGGCACAACAGAAAGACTGTCACAAATAAGCTTTCAGCCAACATGGCCTTTACACACACACACACACACACACACACACACACACACACACACACACACAGTCTCTGGCAACTGATTTTGAAAATTTTAGATTGTTTAATAAGTACTTTATTTTAAGATAACTCTAAACAAACCCATTTGTATTTTGTGGTAGTGTGTTGCAATGAGTTCTTTCTAGTTAAATAATGTTATTGTTGAATCTGAAATTTCACTCTGAAGAAGCATGTAACAAGGATGAGGAACCACTACACATATTTTGTATTTTTGTTTTTTTATTATTCGTTACATTTCACAAATATTTTGCTTCAAAGTACAACAAAATGACAAATTTTATGATTACACACGAGAAGAACTCTTTGTACTTGCCAGCACCACTATGTTTTTATCCCCTAGGTACACAAAGTTCTTAAGTTTCAAATGTTCATACTTATGTGTTGCTCATTTCACTGTGTGTTTACTACTAAGTAAGTGATTACTGACCATCCTTGTAAAAGCTAGCATCCAGACATGTAAATTGTTTTATGGATAAGATAGATGACTCCACACCTATGTATGACATGTTAATCCAAATCTTGATTAAGAATGATGTATAAATTGGAATGGACAGTTACAGAAAGTAGTCAGCTCACAACCTGTGACTTCCATGTATTTTTTATAGTCCATAATAGCACTTATAACCTCAAAATTAAGTAAAAATTGGTACATGACTGTACACCACACCCATTAACAATTTGATAAACCTGCAATACGATGCACAAGGCAAATAAAAATCATGCATTAAGAAGATCCTTATATTTTCCTTTTACTGGGTTCAGTGGTCCATGAGCAAAGAGGCCAACATACACAATTTATGTTAAACTCTAATAAAATGTTAGAGTACTTGCTAATGACCTAAGCACATAGTCTAGAGACGGCATTTGATGCTAAGTGTCTACTGATACAAATATTTGCTACAAATTACTAAGGAGTGCAGACCTGAATCAGAATCACGTTTTGTAAACAGTGAATTTCCAATTCAGGCATTTGTTGGAAATGAATGGATAGGTCTTTGTAGTAAGCTGACATTTTGAATCAATCCTAAGGCCCTACTTATACGGTACAATTGGAGAAGATCTGTCCATACCAGACAGGTACCTGGAATGAACTCCTAGTCCAGACCAATGTTTTCACTTGTTTGAGAAAAGTTTCATGTTACCCTTTTAGTTATAAACTGCACACATAAATCAAATCTTGCAATGTAGTTCACTATGCACCAAGTACGAATAATACCGCCAAACTTTACAAGGATTAACAACTACATCATTGTTCAATACCATATGCACAAATGTCCTAGCAGTACTTGTAGAATGTTGAAAATAATTCACAAATAAAGAAGGTGTAGTAGCAAAATATGTAACAACCTTCTCTTCTGAGCAATGCTAGTGACATTAATGTCTGGTCACTATGCAGAAATACAGAAATTATTTTTTCTAAATCACAAAATAAAGCTATATAAAAAAGCACTTACCTCATTGGCAGTATTTAAATACTGAAGCCACATAGTTTCACCAAACTTCTTTACAGAATTGTGTAATTCAGAAGAACCATGCAGACCTCTTGAGTCATTGTATAAAATACTGTTACTTATAACACTTTTGTATAAACTTGCAGCACAGCTATAGTTACTGCATTTAGGCTGTTGTGAAAAAAAATGGCTCTGAGCACTATGGGACTCAACATCTTAGGTCATAAGTCCCCTAGAACTTAGAGCTACTTAAACCTAACTAACCTAAGGACATCACACACACCCATGCCCGAGGCAGGATTCGAACCTGCGACGTAGCAGTCCCGCGGTTCCAGACTGCAGCGCCAGAACCGCTAGACCACCGCGGCCGGCTCAGACTGTTGTGAAGAAAGTGATGTTGATGGGGAAGCAGATGCTACAGAAGACTTGAGTCTTGCATTGTAGTGTGTATCTTGTTGGCTAACCTTCAAGTTTTCCTTAGTGGAAACCATTCTGGCTTTTTCAAGGTGGCAATCATTCATCAGGAGAAGGTACTGAAATGAATGAATAAGCATACAGTGCATTGTGTGATACAAGATTTACTTCTATTACACAGCCAGTATTAAATAAATTGTAATAAATTACATACCAGCATTCCTTTCTAATGCTGAAAATATAATTAATCACAAAACAATGCCCTGAGCAAGAGTGAAGTTTACACGTTTTACCGGCTCATTTTCATTAATGTTTTACACGGGATCCCGGGTTTGATTCCCGGTGGGGTTGGGGATTTTTCTCTTCCCGGGGACTGGGTGTTTGTGGTATCGGTGTCATCACCATCACCATCATTTGTGTCAGTGGCTACAATGGATTGTGTAAAAAACTGGACTGTGTAAAAATTGGGACTTTGTACGGGCACTGATGACCGTGCAGTTGAACGCCCAACAAACCAAACATCATCATCATTAATCTTTTACAGAATCAAAGTAGTACTCAATTTGTTAACATGCATTCTCTTGCAGTGCACAATTCTCAGAACATCAGAGCAGAAAAAACCACAAAAAGTGAAAATTTCAATAAAGGTTTTAAGAATTGTCTACTAGAAAAATAGGGATAATTCAGAACAACTGATATTATTAATAAACTAATTTTATGGATACATAGAAAATGTACTAGACAAGATTTGGAGCCTTAAGAATCACTACTTAATTAAAGAACTGTTGCGCACAAATCATCTGCACTAACAATTGTGAAAACTGCAACCCCAAGAAAGTCACATGTGCTTGCATTTTCTACCACCAATTATGTATGCTACTATACACAAATGATTACAATCAAAGCACTGAATATTATCTCTGGCTTTGAGGACTGTGAAGACCCTGCACACTGAAATCAGAAAATACAAGTTCTGCGGAACACAATCAAGGAGACACTGGACATGTTATGGGGACTCTCTCTCCATACAGTTTCTATGAGAGTCTACAAATAGTCTACAGTGTTCAATCAAGTATCCATGACAAACAAGTTGCTAACCAAAACATATCCATGACACATTTTCTGGTTAACGTGTCATGTGAAAGTGCAGTAAAGTACACTGTGTATATGACATTATTCAAAGAGGTTTTCTGCATTCCTTGTCACATGTGGCTGGGCATAATCCTACTGAAGTACGCTGGGTGGTGTTGTCAGGAGGAAAAGATGTATGTGGGACTCAAAAATATATTGATGCAGGAGTAGCTGTTCACATTTTCAAAACATTTACAATATAAGTCAATATTTCATGTTGTATTGAAGGACCGTCAAATCATTGAACTCTGTGTTAGTCTGCTACATCACTCCACAACAAAATCAGCTGGACATGGATGGTTCAATATGAAAGATGATAAGATTTCTCAAAGATGTATAAATAACCCACGCAAATTCAATTCCACATCTAGATAGACGGGATGTTCAAATCTTTTAAATGCTACTCGTAGATGAAGGTAAATGTGCAACGGCACTCCGACATTCAGTTTCAAGACAGAGGCATAGACAGGTACATGGGCAGCAACTGAAGTCTGAAGCACACGAACACTTTTATGTTTAACACTAACATTCCCAGCTACAATTTGAACTGTATCAGAATGTTTTAGCAAGTATCCTGGTTGACTACGAAGAATCAACTGAGCAAAAGATGGTCACAATATGTGAAATAGGCACAAATAATGTGTAATGCGAAATTACAGACACTCTGCACTGCTCTGTTTTGGCACAGACATTGGCAGTGAATACATAGCACCTATCAGCTGGGCGCACATGTTATGATGCCTCCAGTTGAAGTTGTCACAGACTGCCTCGAACACATGCCTTACCGAAAACACAACTTTCCTCATTATGCCAAATGAATTAGTTTTTACTGCACCACTGATTGTCTGTACAGCCTTTTTAAGTCCGAAGTGTTTTAATGACTGATGTCTGTTACCACATAGCCTATTTGAGTGGCTGTTAATAAGAAGTAATGCACTTTAAACTATAGAAGAGTTGAAATGAGAATTCATTTTAAGTCATTTTGTGGCTCAGAGCAGGGATTGCTATCTTCCACTTAGTGTTCCCAGCAAGATGGAACAAAGTCTAAAAGAATTGGATGTTTGAGCATGACCATGGCCTGAAGGATCCAGACCACTAGAATGAATTATCAAGACAATAATTCATCAAGAAGAGACGCATGAGGTAACAGACAACAATCTAAAATGGTGTTCAAGGAATACTCAAGGTATGTAATGCATACCCACAGCTTTAACCACAGCCATTTCTCAAATTTTACACTGTACTTGGTAACCATGAGGGGAGATGAAACTGTTATACTGGAAAGATTCCAAGTTTCGCAAGAAAGTATACCAATTTTCAAGAAATATTGAGAAGATAACATTTGTTGCCTGTGGCAACTGAGAATTAACAAAGTTACATTACTTGGCGCATTACACTGGCTAAATATTTTGACAATTAATGAAGGATACTGAGGAAATATTATTGAAAAGTTCACAATAACATGATTCGTGAAGAAAATACTTCAATAGAGGGTAGAAAACTGGCAGCCACGAATAACAACAGCACGGATGCATTACAGATATGCAACACAAATATAACACAACTATGATTTAGAAGAAAATTTGGTGGGTGTGACAGAGAAGACAGCCTTACTTATTTACAGCTGATAACCAAAACATCTACCATCTCAGCACATATGTTGACTATGAAACTACATGTCGAACATGCCCAGTGCAATATTCATTACACCCATAGCCACTGAGCAGATGTTGGCACTGTGGTTGCTAGTTATCGCCAACACATCCGACACAACATAACTTCTCACCTTAACCCTGTGAGAAGTGACCAATTACTTCTCCTATTTGTTGTGTTGCACATGATTACACATCTGTGACTGAGATAACAGGAGGAATGTCATAAATTACAGGAGTAATAATAAAAAAGAATAAGTACAAAATTTCAGAAAGTTACTAGATGATAACAGTGAACTATTAGAAGACAAGACCCTTAAAAACTGGGAGACAAAATTAAATCTGACTTTGTGTCTAAATTGTCAAAATAAAATAACAGAATAATTACTTAGACTATAAAGTTAACGTACTAGAGGAGAACTTACCATCATGAGTGCACAATATTGCTTGTAATGAGTTTTGTCATTATTTCACAGATGGAAATACACATTTTCATACAGTACAAACTGATATTTCAAACATGAAAGAGCACATAGAGTCTTGCAACATGAAACAGTCGAGTCCTCAGTCTACCGTAACCAGCTTAGAGGAAAGATTGCAAATGTTTGTTGAATGTGAGGTGTAATCCGCTAGATCAAAACCACTTTTGTGGAAAGCAGTACTGATCACAAAAATGAATCTGAAAAGATTTGGGATGTGTTAAAGGAAACTAAATGAGCTCTAGAAATTAGAAGATTTCATCAAAGTCTGGCAGTACTGAAAGAATTTTTTGAAGATTTACAGCTAGGAAATAGTATGAATTTGTGAAAACATATTTCCCAAATTTAAACCACAAACTGGGGGTGACGGTCGGAGGAGGGGGGTTTGTTCAACTAATGTATTTCTTAGGTGTATTCTGATGTTCACTACTCAATAAGGGGGATGACTTGAAAAAGGTAGACTTCACACTAGATTTCTTAGTGGGAAATTCAGCAGAAGGGGTAACACCCATTCAGAGGACTAAGTCGTGGAATAATTTTCAGGAGAATATTAAATCTAAGTGCTGGTCTCCAAGCACTCAAGAGAAATTGATACTAAAATTATTAGACCCAAAACAATACAACAATTCTTGGGGCATGAACAAAAAGGTTTACTGAGTGGCACCTTACGGGGTCATTCCATACAAAGCAATCTAGGAAAAAATAATTGGTTGCTCGACCATCTCAAAAGTTTGATATTTACTGTGTGAGTTCCCTAATGTTCAGTCGCTCAAAAAAATTTTAATTTCTTTTGATGTTTTATCAATTGGAAACTGTGGCCATTTTTGATTCACACTGTAAGTGGCTTTTTGCATTAACATGCGTTATAGGATTTTTTAAATTATTTTGTAATGAGTTTCCCCAGACCTTTCAAACAAAAAGCATTTAATTCAGCACACACTAGACTATAAATTAAAACTGTGATCACTTAGCACAATGTATCCCTTAATTTTTAATATCTCAAAGCTACTGCTCACAAATGAAAAACCTCAATTTCTTAACAGTATTCCTCTAAAGGAGGAATTTCTCAGCCTTAATATTTTTTTGCTATTACATTACACATTACTGTTCCTTTTTATAGAGTATCAATGGTGAGAAGCTTACACATAAAACACACTATTAAAAAAAAAGGATTTTGAATTTTTTCATTCTTTGGCCAGCAATATCTTTGTTACGGGACCAGATAAAAATCTGTAAATTACACACTTGATAGATCTTCATGATATCAAACTTCAGTACAAATTTCAACTTTGAGATTTAATGGAAACTTACGGAATGGGGAAAAAAGTTGAACATGAAGAGTCAAAAATGTTTCTTAAGATCTGCAATATCAGAACTAATGGAATAAAATAGATCAATTAAATAATTTACACACAAGAAAAACACATACAATTAAAATAAAAGATTACTTGTTGAATCAATCCTCTGCAGACAGTTTCACCAGGCTAGGTGACAGCATCTGAAAGTCTGTACAAGCTCACAGATGAGCCTGTACAAGTCTGTGCATTGTCTTCCCCTTCGACCATCATCTGTTTACTCAACTTAGTTAACAATGAGCTCTTAAAGTGTGGCATTTACCAGTGGAGTCTCAGTGTTCTATTGGTGTTCTTATTAATGAAGCTTGGCATAAAGGTGTGTATGGATTGTTTCCTAAAGACATTACATTAATTGAAGATTATAGTGATGAAGAAAAAGTGTCGCTTTACTTACGAATTGGCTCAGAGGTTAACTCAACCTGCAAGTACCATGAAATTAAATACTTACATAAATCACCTTTTTGACCATTCTTGCTTGGACCCTTTTAAGAATCATAACAAAAGGTCTGAGAGAAATAACATCTGATAATTATTTTTTTTTTTAAATCTGTTTTATCAATATAATACCAGGGAACTCATTATGTCCAACATGTTATTCTAAGATATTTTTTATTAACAAAGAAAGGGATGGTGATGGTCTAGATAAAGAATTTTGTGACTTATCAGTAACTATAAAAAAGGATCGAGATTGTGAAATCCTATATGTATTGCCTGCTAGTAAAATTAGAAAACTATGTGAAGAAAAAAGACCTTTCGTTTTGAGTGTAAAAACTGAGAATGTGGCAATTACTGTCACAAAGAATTTGTAAGTTTTATTTCAAAAGAAATATTGCACTAAACCAGATTGAAGTTCTAAGAATTCTCTGATCAAATATGATGATTTGACAGAAAAGCTAAAAACTAAGTGTTGTATTTCAGACAAAGAGGATAAAGTTACGATTATCAGTTCACTACAAAATTCTTCGAGTCGAGCAAAAGTTAGTAATGAATTTAATGTGTCAAAATAATTGGTTAAATTAACACAGCAGTTAATAAAAGAACACAGAATTTTACCTGCATTACAAAATAAAAATGCATCTAATTCCATAGATGAAAACAAGACTGAAAACGTTATTACATTTTATGAATGAAGCAACAACAACTGTTTGATGGATGGCAAAAAAGGTTGTTTCTGTGAGAGAAAATGGTACTAAGGTTCAAATATAAAAAAAGCTTGATATTGTGTAATTTAAATTAACTACTCACTGAACTCAAAAAAGAACATCCTGACATTAAAATTGGAAGGTCGAAATATTGAGTTGAGATCAAAATGGTGTATTGTTGGAGGGGCATCTGGCACCCATTATTGGGAACATTCATATTTTACTCTTTGATGTGTTATATGTATGGTAGTTTATGTTTTCTCCTTGATCTTAGTTATGTACAATGTTGAATAAATGGTCTCTAAAAATGTATGTTCCTGGCAATATGGTGTATTGCATATTTGATTAAAAGGTCAACTTTATAATCTCACACAGTACTAATTAGAATCAATATATAATGGGTTATGGGCCCCAAGAGAGATTAGTGAACTTTCCATACCAAAGGAATAAACTGATAAATCAAGGTTCATAATTTTCGCGCGTGTTCAACGTGTTGCTATCGTATTTTTTTGCTTAGAAACTTTCAAGATTTATTTGTTTAACTATCTGAACGTATTCAAGATGACTTTGGGTGGACAATCACTGTTTAATTTTGAAAAGTTGACCAGTATGACAAACTACGACGACTGGATATTCACGTTGGAAATGTACCTGAAACATGAGGGACTATGGGAAACAATTGCTGGCACTGAGGAAGATGAGAAGAATGTACAGAAAGTATTATCAAAATTATGTTTATCTGTAAATTCATCTGTGTATCCAAAATTTCGTGGAGCAACGACTGCTAAAAAAACATGGCAAAATTTACAATTTGCATTTGAAAATAAGAGTTTATCTAGTTATATTGGGCTATTACAATGCTCAATGAATGTACGATTAGCTTCTGAGAAAAATATGGAGGCGTTGTTGTTGTTGTTTTGGGGAAAGCGACCAAACTGCGAGGTCATCGGTCTCATCGGATTAAGTAAGGATGGGGCGGGAAGTCGGCCGTGCCCTTTCAAAGGAACCATCCTGGCATTTGCCTGGAGCGATTTAGGGAAATCACGGAAAACCTAAATCAGGATGGCCGGACACGTATGGAGGCGTATTTGTCGAAAATTATGTCACTTTCTCAACAAATTCGAAGCATTGGTAAGAAAATGGACGATGATTTCGTAGCTGCAATTATGCTAAGTGTACTCCCAGCAGATTTCCAACCCTTGATTATGGCAATTGAGAATTCGGGTGTCAAGATTACTAGTGATTTAGTAAGTCAGCGATTAATTCAAGAATCTACAAAACGTCAAATTGCATCCACAAATGAGACCACAGATTCGGCACTGGTAGCTAGTAAGCAGGACAGTAAACACCAGAAGACGAATATCCAATGTGATGTTTGAAATATCAAGCCTTTTCAGTGTTATTGTCAGAAACCTGGTCACAAGGCGAATGGTTGTAGAACAAAGAAGAAACCAAATAAATTTTCAAATTCTGCAAATGCAGTGAATACTGAAAACGAAACTGTGTTAATGGCTCTAACTGCATCTTCGCATCATAGTGATGGCTGGTATGTGGATTCAGGTGTTCACGACACATGACGAATCAAAGAGACTCGTTCAACACTTTCCAATCGACCACAGCTGCTACAGTGACAGTAGCAGATAATACCAATCTTCAGGCTATTGGAGAAGGCGATGTTCATCTTCGAGTTACTTGTGACGACAAGAATAAACAGATAACTGCTAATGATGTTGCGTATGTTCCAAGCCTTGCATACAACCTACTGTCGGTTAGTCAGATGACAAGACGTGTATTGTGTGTATTGTTTGACAATGCGCAGTGCGTTGTATACAATATAAGTGATGTAATTGTTTGTGGAACACCAGTAGCAACAGCAAATCAAATAAATGGTATGTATCGATTAGATTCAGTGCATCATTACACAAATGTTGTAGAAACTGACAGTTATGAATTGTGGCATGGAAGACTGGGACATTTGAATCGTGTAAGCATGCATTTATTTATTATTAAAAAAATTTAAAAAAATGGCTGATGGACTGAACTGGTCTCACGTCTATTTAGATCCGTGTATTCTCCACATAAAAGGTAACAGCCTTTTCCTATAACATCAGGTAGAAGCGTAAAAGATCTACTTGACATTGTGCATTCTTATGTTTGTGAACCAATGAGCATGGCTTAGTGGGGAGAATAACGATATCTTCTCACTTTTACGGATGATCTGTCAAGAAAATATTTTGGTTATATGTTAAAATCAACAACAGTGACACATTCATCGAATTCAAAGCACGAGTAGAAAATGAAACTGCTCGAAAAATCAGAATACTTCGAACAGACAATGGAAAAGAGTTCGTCAATCGGCGCATGAAGTTATTTTTAAAGACGAATGGAATTCAACAAGAAACAACAACTCCTTTCACGCCAGAACAGAATGGTGTTGCAGAACGCTTAAATCGGACAATCATTGAAAAAGCAAGATCAATGTTAACAGTTGCAGGTCTAAGTAGACAATTTTGGGCTGAACCTGTAAACATAGCAATTTATTGGAAGAATGGATCTCCAACAAAAGCTGCTAAGAATGTCACTCCTGAGAAATTATGGAGTGGTGTCGTCGGATAAATCTGAGTCATTTATGAATCTTTGGACGTTGAGCATTTGGAGCATTGGTACATATACCAAAAGAAAAAAAGGACGAAATTAGAAGACAAATCTAAGGAACTTATCTCTGTTGGACATTGCGAAGATTCTAAAGCATATTGTCTGATTGATCCAAATTCACCAAAGACAATTGTGAAAGCCCATGATATGCAAGTCGTCGAAAACTCAAAGTGCACTTGTGGAAACAGTAATCCAAACAGTAACCCAATTGACGATAATCGTATAGACAGTCATCAACTAGCGCCAGCAACTAACATCACTGAAGGGGCAACTGAACTGACACAACCTGCTGAAGTTGACAGAAATGCAGTTTATCTTGAATTAACACAAAGTGACACTGAGAAAACAGTAAATAGCAACGTACATAGTCGCACGGAAGTTGCATAGCCAGAAATGCGACCTGAAATTAGAAAATCATCACGTGAAAGAAAACCAAATACTAAATATTTTAATGATGATTTTGCTTGTCTTCCTTGTATTTCTGAACCAAATTCGTATGAAGAAGCAATGAATTGTGGTGACTGTGAAAAATGGAAGGAAGCCTTAGATAATGAATATAAATCTTTACTTGAAAATGAAACATGGATTTTGACTGATTCACCACCAGGCAGGAAGGAAATTAATTCGAAATGGGTGTTCAAGGTGAAAGAAATGTCAAATGGCGAAATTGAACGTTATAAGGCTCGTTTTGTAGCGAAAGGTTATTCCCAAATACAAGGAATAGACTTTCATGAAACGTTCTCGTCTGTTGTTCGTCATTCTTCACTTCGCATCCTGTTAGCTTTATTAGCTGAATTTGATCTTGACATTGAACATATGGATGTTCAAACTGCATCCCTATATGGTGATCTTGATGAAGAAGTTCACATTCGTCAACCTGAAGGCTACGTGAAGAAGGGGGAGGAAATGAAGGTTTGCAAGCTGAAGAGGGCAATTTACGGTCTAAAACAGGTGTCACGCATTTGGAATATGAAATTTGATGTGACATTACATAAAATGAACCTAAAGGAGTCAGAATATGATTCTTGCATTTACTTCAGAATTGAGATACAAAATATACTCATTATAGCTGTTTATGTAAACGACATGATCATTTTCTCTAATAGAAATAATAGGTGGAAGAAAGACTTGAAGAAAGGACTAATGAATCAGTTTAAGATGAGAGATCTTGGTGAACTTAGTTGGTGTCTTGGCATGAGAATAAAATGTAACAGGAAACATGGGACGATTAGTATTGATCAAAGCAAATACGCAGCAAACATACTCAAGAAATTTGGTATGGAACATTGTAATCCGGTTGCAGATCCATTTGAACCTGGCTCAAAGCTGCAAAAATGTGAAACTAAATTGACGGATGAGGAAAACCTTGTGTTACATCGCATTCTTTATCAGCAAGCCGTAGTATCACTACTGTATTTAGATCAAAGCACAAGACTGGACATTGCATAAGCTGTGGGGGTTCTAAGTAGATTCAATTCTAATTATTGGAAAATCCACTGGGAAGCTGTCAAATGAATTATGCGACACATTAAAGGCACAGTCAATGTAGGAATAACTTTCCGAAAAAGTGGAATAACTGAAACTGAAGGTTTGTGTGATGCGACAGCAGTTTCCTGGACTTCAAAACGACAACAAACCATTGCTCTATCAACTACAGAAGCTGAGTATATGGCTCTATCAGCAGCAGCGAAAGAGTCGGTATACCTTCAAGGATTGCTTCGTGAATTGTGTGTTTCGCATAGTGAAAAACCAGTAAGTGTATGCTGTGACAATAGATGTGCCATTGCACTGAGTCACAATGGTGTGCATCACGCTCGAACAAAACACATTGACATGAGGCACCACTATATTCATCATTTAATTAAAACAGGAAAATTCAGTGTGAAACCTGTAAGTACCGATAAGCAGAAAGCTGATTTATTGACAAAGGCACTGCCTAATGGTAAATTTTCAGAGTTCATCTCGAGAACTTGTGGGGGTGTTGGGAACATTCAATTTTACTCTTTGATGTGTTATATGTAAGGTAGTTTATGTTTTCTCCTTGATCTTCATTATGTACACGTTGAATCAATGGTCTCTAAAAATGTGTGTTCCTGGCAATATGGTGTATTGCGTATTTGATTAAAAGGTCAACTTTATGACCTCACAGAGGACTAATTAGAGTCAATATCTAATACCCATAATGTTTGAATCTGTTTGTATCATCAGAATGCAAAATTCATGATGGATGGCGCAAATCTTAAAGAGTTGACTATAAAGACTTTTTGGAAGTTCTCGTTTGCAATATTAACTGTTACAATTGTATGATCATGGGAAAATGTCAAGACTGTCCAGGCAAACAAGCTTTCCTTGATGTGTGTGAAGCATCAGAAGATGATTTGATGCCTGAAAATATACAATACAAACAATGGGTGACAAAGACAGAATGGAAATGGTGACAATTACAAAACCACACAAAGAGTTTTTTGGAGTGTTAACCAGCAAACCTTGAAAACCTGAATTACACTATTTTATTGCCAAAGCTCAGGACAAATTTCTGATGGACAAAAAGCAAACCTTGGCAGCTGAGTGCTTAGTTCTTGCCAACTTTTCAAAAAACAATTCCTTTATTGTTCAAGATGAAGTACAAGAGTACAACTGGATAAACAAAGAACCCACAATTCATCCATTTGTGTTCTATTATATAGATCAACATAAAATCACAGTTTTTGTGTCATAAGTGACTAACCTGAGCACAATGCTACAGCAGTGCATGCTTTTCAACTGCAATTAACAAACTAGATAAAACAGGACAGCACTTCCATAAACAAACTGATCTACGTCTCTGATGGTGCTGCAAGTCAATATATATATATATATATATATATATATATATATATATATATATATATATATATATATATATATATATATATATATAAAAATTATTAACATCTCCTTTGCAGGAGAAGGACATGGATTTGATGCAGAATGGTATATTTTTGCATTATTCTTCAGGAAAAATGCATGTGATTGAGTCGGGGTGCAACAAAACAAGCTGCCACAAAATTTAGTCTTCAGTAGACCTAAGAGAACCAAATCTTGATACCTCAAGAAATGTTTAAATTATGTAAAGCAGAGGTAAAAGATTTACCAATGTTTTTAAAATGTGAGGAAATACAAGAACTCTACACCAATATCTTGGAGGAAAGATTCAAAACTTGTCAGAAGATTAAAGGCACCTGATCTTTTCATTGTTTCATACTTCAGTCAAACAACTTGCTGAAGTGTAAGATCACATCAACACTCCCTGATAGTGAACTTCCCCAGTGTGGAAAAGATGTACCACTGACACTTAAAAATAAGGACACAGTGGCATGGTTTTATGGTGAACAATGATGGATTGGTGAAGTTGTTAATACTGATTGTAAAAACCAATATGTGCATGTTTCATTTTCCACCTACCAGGACAAAGGATCTTGTTTAATAAAGTTGAAAAGGATCTTGCCTGGACACCTGTTAAAAATGTACTGAAGAACATGTCTCCCCTGGAATTTACAACTGCGACTGGCCGAACTTTTAACCTAATGCCCAAATTGAGTGAGGAAACTTATATGTTGTTCAATGAACAACGTAGTAAAAACAAATAAGGTGAGAACAAGATCAATGCAATTAGCTGGCTCATTTTTTAAAAAAAGTGATCATAGATATGCTTAAATTATGTAACTGATATACTTTATCTATTAGTCCAGATACTGCCGACAATAAGAAAAGTCTTTCCAACTCATACTGGTAATTTTTTTAGTAGCTTCCCATTGAATCTCAAGGTTGAAATTTATACTGAAGTTCGACATCATAAAGGTCTATTGAGTGTGTAATTTTCAGATTTTTAAATGGTCTTCCAACAAAGATACTGCTGGCCAGAGAATGAACAAATTCAAAAATCTTTATTATTTATTTATTTTAAAGTGAACTTTTGTAAGTGTAAGCTCCTCACAACTGACACTCCATAAAAAGTAACTACACTATGTAGTATAGCACCAAAAATATTAAGACCAAAAAATTACTCCTTCTTTGGAGAGATACTGTTCAAAAATTTAGTTTTTTTTAATTTGCAACCAATAAATCTGACCCATTAAAAATATATTAAGAAATACATTTAGTTAGATGATCATGGTTTTAATTTATAGTTCAGTGTATGTTGAATTACATGCTTATTTGAAAGGTCTGGGGCAACTGCTTACTGTATAATTTTTTAAAAAACATGATGCTTCTAAATGCAAAAGAATGGTTGCAGCCCGAAACAAAATGAATGCTGTTTCTACATGATAACGAATAAAAAAAATTTAGAGTCCACCAAACATGAGAAAATTCACCCACTGAATATCAGTTTCTTCTGAGATGGTCAAGCTACCAACGCTGGACCACTTGATATGGACTGACCCAAGAATTAATATCTTTAAGTACAGTGAAAGATTTTTTCCCAATACTACCATTAACTGGCGTATATATTATCAGAGTGAAAGGTACAAAGAGCAAATTAATTAAAAGGGAAACAAGAGCAACTATCAAAATTGGACCATTTACATTTACATGAATTTTATTAGTGGACTTAATATAAATATTCAGGTGTTTTATGGAGTAGATTGGTTGAAGAAGTACAAAGTGATTTTATATTTCCATGCATCATCAATGAAGTGCAATGTGGACAATCACCATGACGGAATACAATTTACATCACCACCTTAGCAAGTACTAAATATGTGAGGCTAAATCACATCCGTTTAGTAAATAATACAAAAGTAGTGGAGAAAGAAAATGTTAATCAGCTACAATAAACATCACTTACATTCATAAAAATTGTATACGAGTCTGATTTATTAACTAATATGTAAAAGGAAGCATTGTACCATGTTTTATGTACCCATGAGAAAATGTTTCCAACAAACTAGGGGTCATAGGCAATCATATATGTAATTTTAAAATTAAGAATAAAGGACTATTTTTCTGCAAATCCTAACCAGTACTGATACGTTTAAAACCTTAAGCACAAGAAGATATTAATAAGATGACAGATAATGATATAGAATGTAGCATAAGTGCCTTCAACAATCCTTTACTGATAGTACGAAAGGTTACAGACAGGGTTCACCTCATGCTACATGCATGTACTTTCCATAGACATATAGAGACTGAGGGAGATATATCAGTGTATATCAATGAAATATTAGTACATTTTGAGGAAGCAAAGTACTTTAGCTTGATGGATTTGGCAATTGGCAGATGAGATTAAATGACAATTCAAAACCAATCTCAGCATTTTTATATGATGGAACAAACTTTCAGTTTAAAGTATTACCATTTGGGCTAAATATATTTGTTTCAGTATTTATACAAGCCTTAGGTCAAGCTCTTAGCAGTCAGTTACTGGAAGAACTTTCAATCTACGTCGATCTTTCAGCCGGTCGGTGATGACATAATCGAGGCACATACCCTGCAATTAAAAAAATAATTTTACAGAAACTATTTGCTAAAAAAGTCCTTTTTGCTTTACTTGCAGCTTTATATGTCAGGTTCATTATGAGGTGCCCAACATTTCATTACTGGTCATATTTGTTGTGATATTTACGTGGAAGTAAGACACAGCACGAAATTCGAAAAAGTTTGCAATGAAAAACTGGTGTCGCTATGACTTTGTGATCGGTGCATGTTACATAATATGTTGCTGTCTATTGAAATTCAGCTAACATACAGAATTTTTCTTTCAACTTGGTGGAGGTCTGTAATTGTCACCAATCTCGAGAAAATTGATCTGACGTAGCATACTCATTTGTGGTCACACAGTGCCAGCAATAAAGCTAAGGTGATATATCCAGAACATTCCTCATATTTCATAAATGGTTTGAGATATCAAAATGAGAGTTTGACAAATGACAGCACACAAACAGGAGAGTATTTTGCCATATGGTTATTACGTAATTCTTCATTATCTACCATATTGTTCCACTAACTACAGACATTTCCAGTGAAGGAATGTTATTTTTTGGAGCCATCAACAGCTGGTAAAGCAAGAAATGCTATGGGCTTTGGAACAACATAAATGAACTCATTACATGTTTATTTCATACCGTGGATGTGCTTTTTGATAAAATGCTCACCTTAGTTTTCCCCAGTTCCTCTCTTGATAAATTTAATGAACCACTGCGTACGGATTCTCTCACAACTGCGTCTGCATAACACGTTAGTGAGGTTAGACTGTGTAAACTCCGATTAGTTTTGGCAAAAGAAGCACATTTTAACACGGCAACAAGAGAAATGTGTAGGTTTTCCTCAAAATTCCCCATTCATGACACTTCTCTGAAAGATACAAATGGTTAACAAACAAGGAGAAAATTAATCGTTGTATTTTCGGTGGAATTCTTTTTGCATACTAACCACAGATGCTACTCATGTATCCAACTACCGAGGGATTTCGTTACTTGAAATTGGCTACAAAGTTTTTACAACACTGCTACTAAACCGCATGAAACCACTGGCTGAAGGAATTGTAGGGACCTATCAATGTGGGTTCGTTGCTGGACGATCGACAATTGATCACATATTTACTCTGAGGCAGTTGATAGAAAAATTCTACGAATTCAATAAGGATCTACACCTCATCTTCATCGATTTTCGACAAGCTTATGACAGCATTGACCGCGCCACGTTATGGGAAACGTTAGAGGAACTTGGCATCCCATCAAAATACATCCGCTTAATTGCTGCTTGCTACTCTCAGTCTACGGCCCAAGTGCGGTTTGGTAATCAACTATCACCATCATTCAGTATACAAAATGGATTGAGACAAGGAGATCCATTGGCGCCAATATTATTCAATTTGGCCCTGGAAAAAGTAAGCCGTGACACTTGTCGAACCAGAGAGATGGAGATGGTGGGAGCAGACACAATCTTGGCATTTGCTGATGATGTTGTGATCCTTGGCGACACTCTAGAGCAAGTACGCAGGGATACCTCCCGATTCCTCCACAATGCAGAGAAAATTGGGCTGGTGGTGAACGAGGAAAAAACTAAATATCTTGTTGTATCACGCCGCCGAGATCTCCCTCCTTCCATTGATGTCGACAGGCATACCTTCGAACGAGTTGAAGAGTTCAAGTACCTGGGCTCCATACTAACAAATAGAAGTGAAGTAACGAAAGAAGTACAGCAACGTATAACAAATGCTAATCGCATGTTCTTTAGCCTGAACAATCTTTTCAGATCTCGGCTGATATCGCAGAAGAACAAGATCCACCTATACACGACACTGGTGAGACCAGTACTTTTATACGGCTGTGAAACTTGGGCAACATCAGCAACAGCAGAAGAAGCAATATGTGCATTTGAAAGGAAGGTACTTCGGAAGATATATGGACCCATCTACAATGCCATGGAAGGTAAATGGGAACGAAGAAAAAAAGAAGATTTATACCAGCGGTATGGAAAGCCACACATTGGACGAATATTGGCGCAGAAGAGACTCCAATGGTTTGGCCACATCCTACGGGCAGACGGATCCCTTCCAAACAGAGTCCTCCACTCTCAACCCACAGGAAAACGCCCTAGAGGACGCCCAAGAACTCGATGGAAGGATAGGATAACAACGATCCTGAAAGAAGTGGAACCAGCAGCCGTGGAGGAGGACGCCAACGACCGGATGAGATGGACTGCCATCTGCAACAGCTCCCTCCTCTCGTGTAATTGACAGACACTGCGTGTGTGTTTTTTTTTTGTTTTTTGTTTCTGTAATGTATCCCTCTTGCCTTTTAAACCTTTGATTGAATGCCCTGTTTATTTTTTCGTTTCTTCTTTAAGCTGTAATGTACATATGTAACTTTTACTACTGTATAGAGTACTTTTGTAAGTCTTTTGTCTTTACTTTTCCTTTTGTTCTTCTTGCTGTAGGCCTTAAAGGCCCGATAAGGCAATAAATGATGATGATGATGATGATGATACTAACCACAGAAGAGGTGACAAATCTTTTTGAATAGGCACCATGCAAATGTGGGCAAGAGAGGCCTCTCTTAATATTTACAAAATATGTGAGTGTAGGCTTCACTTTAGAATGACACTTGCCCTCCAGCACTCAGTATTTACCCTACAGTGCCTGCCCAGAGCCCCACCACCACTGATCTCCCCACACTTGCCCCCTTGTCTGCGCATCTACCACCTATGGTACTCTGCCTGCACCAGCCAAAACACAGTTCTTGAGTCACAACTGGCAGAATTTCAATAGTCCTATCTTCAGTCCTGGGTTTTCATCTTTGAATACCTGATACAGTTAATGCAGGTTTCCCAACACTAGACATTTTTGTTTATGAACCCTGAAGCCCTATTCATTAATAAAAATAAAATCCTTCTTCCCAGGCAAACAGTGGCTTATTATGTCTCTGTTGTAGAATTCTATGACACCATTCACAATTGTTCACTTAAGAAACATTTAGGTCTTGGCTTGGGATTCTCTAAGATACCATATTTGTTTTGCTTTTCTCTCTAAATAGTTAGAGGATCCAAATTCATTTTCAATCCTTCGAAAGCTCCAACTTTTCAGAAGATGTGTCAGCATCTGCATCTTCTCACTGTCTGTGGTGCTGGTACTGAATTCCTCTTTCAATTGCTTTATCATTTCAGATTCAACATTTGTTTCATAATCTGCATTTTTTTCCACTTCTCAATAACTCAGAACTTGCTCAAGGTTTTTCTGCACTTATCTTTTCTTTTCCAGTCTGTTCTTTTTCACTTGGGATTTGCCAAGAGATACCTAACTATCATTTAATGCATCTAAAGCAACTTTTGGGGCTGCAGATGTGCGACTCATCTGAGGAGAATTACAGGTTTGTAGTTTCCACATGTTTCAATGTACCTGGGTCAGCCACACACTTTTGTCCCTGAGTTAATTTTTTTCTACATTTACCACATATTTTGTAGTCTGTCATTATGCCACCAATCATCTGCATTTGCACTTTAAATACATTTTTCTTACATCTGCTGTGTCCATCTTCCCTGAATGGGTTACAGCAATACATGATGATCTCAAACTCCATCTTCCAGGTAGATTTGTATAATTTCAAGACACAAGACCTTTTGCAGCAGCTATCTGTGTACATGTTGCAGGCACACTACCATCCAATATTTGTTAGGTTGTTAATGGCCCGCCTACATCGTTACCTTCCAGTGCATTGTTAGACCACCACCTTTTTAACAATAAACATGTTTTTCAGTGCTTTGTGTCATATTGTCAGAGTCTGAGTACAATTTATTTTGCATTAACAGCACATTCCTGTACATATTAATTTATATCTCCTAATCCCATTATCACCCTAACTTGACTTTTTACTGTTGTACAGTGTAACACGAAGAAGAAAATATATTATTTCATCAGTTTCAAAGGTGGCATGTTTTTCGATACTCAAGGTCAAAGGTCAAGGTCACTGACTTACTTGTGTACATTCTTCAACAATGACAATCTTGCATATCATTGAAAAACTTGTTTCAAGACCTTTCCAAAATTACCTGGTTCACTGTTGTGTCTTTATTAGAATGGATTTCAGCCGTTTTTGTCAGGAGTACTTGTCGAATTATCTGCACATTTTTAGAGCTTCAAGTGCCCATTACTCCTGTCTTACTTGTGCTAAAATTCTGTAATTTGTTATTTTTCACTCTCTAGTCATGTGCAACGGACACACCAAATTTCATGAATATCAAAATGGGTCAGGTTAAAAATTGTACTTTTCTGTGTTCATCAAACATGGAATGACTCGTTTTCATCTTTTTTTCCTTTTAATCCTTTTCTTTTCATCTTCTGTATGAAGCAGAAAACTATGAATATAATCACGATACTAAGGGCTTATAATAGGAGAGCAGGTTATATAATAACCATTTTGATTTTTCCAGCATAATTATTCATAGTTTTCTTGTACAGTTGCCTACTAGACTCAAAAACCATCATGACAATGTATCTAATTGACTGCCATTTCATATGAGACGCTATTTCTCAATAATGATGTGCCTCGCTACTTCATTTTCATCACTGGCACCACAGCACGTACACCATGCATTAGGGGCAGTATTGATGTGCCTGGTACATATGTCACACCATATTTCGATCTACATGACATAGCTGTCTCCAAAAACAGCATCAATCAATAGCTCACAGAGTAAATTTTATACATGAGCTATCTCCTCTACCTTTTTTCAATTACTCTTTAAGTAACATGGGGTCAAATTTCTGACACTACTCTGTTTGTTTTAGTGTAACTCAAACCATGTGTACAAAATAAGATTCATTCTGTATAGAATGTGAACATTTCTGAAGTAATTTTCTGTTAATCAGGAACGTAACAAAACAAATATGTAAGCATGCAAAACTCTGAAACCCTTAACATGGGATTATAAAAGAAAGAAGTTATTTTGAAATAACAAATGAATGGAGAGGTGAAACAATCAGTAATAGGGTAAAAGGAACTACTACTATCAATAAGTAAGATATTGTAACAGAGTATTACACACAATGAAGTAGAGGGGTATATATGTAAAATAAGTTACAAATGTAAGACAGGACTCAAGATAAGACAAAAAATACAACATTATAACAAGGTTTATGGTATATTAATAAATAATATAGAGAAAATTTATAATTTGTAGAAAATAAACTTTTTCTCGCTTGCATTGAAATTTCAACACAAAACTTTCCAAGAAGAGACTTAACTCTGTCAAAATTTTGGGCCTGGTACTATTTTCATGTTAACCACAACAGACCAGAAAGTAAAAAAGAAGTCCATAAATGGAAAAAAAAAACTGTTAAGATTTGAGTGTGATGCTATGTCATCACTAAAAGCAAGCACAGTATAAGTGCTATCTTACGTCAATTTCGCCTCAACTTTCCAAAGCATCTAAAGACTCAAGAGTTATACTCTAATATACAGGGTGGTCCCGAATTCATGGTACAAACTTTAATGGTAGGTGCAGGACATTGTAACAAGGATATATTGTATAGGAATGTATAGTCCCAGGTGACGCGGTGAGGCGTAAACAGGGGAAATAACGGCCGAAAGGAAAACGAAAGATTTTATTGAAATCGTTGTTGACAAGTGTCATGTTTACAGTAAGTGTTCAAAATTGCGTCCACCATGAGCGATACATGCTTGACAGCGTCGGTGCAGCGATTGGCGTACACGTTCAAAGATGCCTGGTATTTCACGCACACCTGCAGCAGCTACAGATATGCGAGCAACGAGATCCTCATCTGAGTCAACCGGAGTCTCATAAACAAGACTCTTAAGATGTCCCCATAAAAAGTAATCGAGGCAAGAGAAATCAGGAGATCGGGGTGGCCAAGGGACTGGTCCACCACGCCCAATCCATCTAGCACCAAACGTGGCATTCAGGTAATTCAGTACAGCAGTGCTGAAGTGTGCTGGCGCTCCATCGTGCTGAAACCACATGCGGTTACGAATGGCGAGCAGAACATCTTGCAGCAGTTCTGGTAACACTTCTTGCAGAAAAATAAGATAGCTTTCGCCACAGAGTCGCGTGGGTAGTAAGTATGGCCCAATCAAAAAGTCGTTCACAATACCAGCCCACACATTAATACCGAAACGTTGTTGATACGCATGTGGACGCGTTGCATGTGGATTATCTGTTGCCCACACATGGGAATTGTGCGCATTAAAGACACCCTCGCGTGAAAATGTCGCTTCATCTGTAAATAGCACATGACCTACGAAATCCGGCTGCAACGCACATTGCTGCAACAACCACTGGCAGAAGTTCACGCGAAGAGGATAATCTGCAGGATTCAATGCTTGTACTTTTTGAAAATGGAAGGGGTGTAAGCGATATTCATTTAACACTCTGCATACAGTCTGATGACTCACATGTACGTCACGCGCAACAGTTCTTGTGCTTGACTCGGGTCTATCAGCCACTATGTTCAAGATGCGTTCTTCCAGTCTTGGAGTGCGTACAGCTCTTAATCGACCAGCGTCATGTCTGTTGACGTCGAACGTACCTGTTTCACAAAGTTGACGATGTAACCGTTGAAAAATTCTATGATCCGGCATTCGTCGATTAGGATACTCCGCGCGATACATTCGTAACGCAGCTCTGGCGTTACCATTTGCACGGCCGTACATGTAATGCATGTCTGCTTTTTCTGCATACGTAAAGTCACCCATCGTCTACGGCAGCACAATTGTGAATGGCGCTTGTCCCTACTGCGATACATCATGTTCATCTACTGTCCTCTACCGGCAGTGACACCAACCGATCACTCCATTTCTCTTTCCCCTGTTTACGCCTCACCGCGTCACCTGCGGCTATACATTCCTATACAATAAATCCTTGTTACAATGTCCTGTACCTACCATTAAAGTTTGTACCATGAATTCGGGACCACCCTGTAGAATGGGTAATGCTGAATATATAAAATTGTACTTAGGAAACTCGGGGAATAGCCTCAGACCACAGGGCACATACAGCTACTTCTGCATTTGATCACTTGGGCCTTAGAATCAAAAAAGTTTCTACAACTTCTTACACAGTGACAATGAACTGCAGAACTCTGGGATCACGATCTAGATTAGTGGAGTTGCAAGAGGAGTTAATTAGGACCAAATAAGGTGTAAAAAGATTTGAGTGTGATCTACATCTACATTTATACTCCGCAAGCCACCCAACGGTGTGTGGCGGAGGGCACTTTACGTGCCACTGTCATTATCTCCCTTTCCTGTTCCAGTCGCGTATGGTTCGCGGGAAGAACGACTGTCTGAAAGCCTCTGTGCGCGCTCTAATCTCTCTAATTTTACATTCGTGATCTCCTCGGGAGGTATAAGTAGAAGGAAGCAATATATTCGATACCTCATCCAGAAACGCACCCTCTCGAAACCTGGCGAGCAAGCTACACCGCGATGCAGAGCGCCTCTCTTGCAGAGTCGGCCACTTGAGTTTGTTAAACATCTCCGTAACGCTATGACGGTTACCAAATAACCCTGTGACGAAACGCGCCGCTCTCCTTTGGATCTTCTCTATCTCCTCCGTCAACCCGATCTGGTACGGATCCCACACTGATGAGCAATACTCAAGTATAGGTCGAACGAGTGTTTTGTAAGCCACCTCCTTTGTTGATGGACTACATTTTCTAAGGACTCTCCCAATGAATCTCAACCTGGTACCCGCCTTACCAACAATTAATTTTATATGATCATTCCACTTCAAATCGTTCCGCACGCATACTCCCAGATATTTTACAGAAGTAACTGCTACCAGTGTTTGTTCCGCTATCATATAATCATACAATAAAGGATCCTTCTTTCTATGTATTCGCAATACATTACATTTGTCTATGTTAAGGGTCAGTTGCCACTCCCTGCACCAAGTGCCTATCCGCTGCAGATCTTCCTGCATTTCGCTACAATTTTCTAATGCTGCAACTTCTCTGTATACTACAGCATCATCCGCGAAAAGCCGCATGGAACTTCCGACACTATCTACTAGGTCATTTATATATATTGTGAAAAGCAATGGTCCCATAACACTCCCCTGTGGCACGCCAGAGGTTACTTTAATGTCTGTAGACGTCTCTCCGCTATGTCATCACTAAAAGCAAGCACAGTATAAGTGCTATCTTACGTCAATTTCGCCTCAACTTTCCAAAGCATCTAAAGACTCAAGAGTTATACTCTAATATAGAATGGGTAATGCTGAATATATAAAATTGTACTTAGGAAACTCGGGGAATAGCCTCAGACCACAGGGCACATACAGCTACTTCTGCATTTGATCACTTGGGCCTTAGAATCAAAAAAGTTTCTACAACTTCTTACACAGTGACAATAAACTGCAGAACTCTGGGATCACGATCTAGATTAGTGGAGTTGCAAGAGGAGTTAATTAGGACCAAATAAGATGTAAAAAGGTTATCAGAAGCGTTGAAAAAATCCAGACCAAATAGAATTAAAATCAGGACATATGTTTTATTACAGATGAAAAGAGTGGAAGTAAATACAAGTGTAGCCTTTGTAGTAAATAAGAAAATTGAACATACTACAGGTATTAAAGGAAACTGAAATATTATATTAAAACTGGTTTTAAAAATAAACAATAGATATACTGTGGCAATCGCTTGAACGTATGGACCAACACTCAAATTCTGTTGAGGTACAACACCTCTACAAATATTTACAGTTACTTCAAGCAGAATAACCTCCTCCAAACCAACAAGCACGAATGTTTATTAACAAAAGTATGGTGATATGGGTATCAAACAACATAGGTTTCCTTGGTTGATGTTTTCTAGGTAAACATGGTACAGCATGTTTTGTCTTAGACTGAGACTCTTCAGCAGAATTACTTCCTGGTGTACACCACAACAGTATTTCTTATCCACTGTGTCATGACACATTGGTGTATCGCAAATAAATGTCAGGCACGTCACGAAATTTTTATGTTCCTGCTCAAGAGTAATAAGTTTCTTTTATTGTGTGCCTTATATTTCTGTTGAAAAGTTCCTATGTAACAGTCTTGCATAATGAATTTGTAAAATTTGCATTTCATATTCACCCATAATTAAAAAAATGTATTGTAGGTACTTTTAAGTGTTTGCTTTTTTGCATCTAGTAAAAAAATCAAACATATGGGTGTCATCAAAGTTTATAACAATCAACATATATAAATTCCTGGGTGTAAAAACTTGTAAGTATATGAAATTGAATGACCACAAAGGCTCAGTTGAAGGTAAACCAATTGGCAGATTTCAGTCCATTGACAGAATACTGGGAAAGTGCAAGCAATCTACAGAGGAGGCCACTTACAAGACAGTCATGCATAACATCTTAGAACATTGCTTAGATCTGTGTGGGACTCATGCCACATACGATAAAAAGGGAAAACTGAACATACAAATTAAGAAAGGCAGTGGCACAAATGGGCACACTTTTGTGTGACCCACAGGACAGCACCTCAGAAACGTTGAGACACCTGAAGTGGCAGACTCCAGAAGGCAACTGCAATTTATCTCATTAAATCCTCTTTAACAAATTTCCAGAAACACTGTTACATGAAGACTCCAAAGATACTTTCTCAACTCCCTACATTTCACTTCCATAGGACCCATGAACATAAAATCAGACTAATTACAGCATGCACCAAGCCATTTAAACAGTCACTTTCTTACTCAGTGCATGTGAGATGAAATAAATGATCCAGCAGACAACAAGGCAGAGCATTTGCACAAACTAAGGCACATAAAGGTGAAACTCATCAACATGCAAAAAGCAGAAACAGAAGAAATCGAAACAAGAAGTCAACAGATGCAGACGGCGAATGAAGTGCTGGCCACAATGCACCATATCAGCAGGATAATTGCAAAAACAAGACAAAAAAGAAATTAAGGAACTCCAAATAGAACTACAACAGCAACATCAGAAATCCTGGAGCAGGTACATAAATACCTCAGCCAACTGTTTGAGGCAGAGGAATAGAGCGACGTCACAACAGATGTCCTCATATACATCTTGCATGTCATTCTGATGGACAAAGACAAATTGAACCTGGAAAGAAGTACGGAAAAAGATGATGTCCATACCACCGTTAAATCCAGCACAGCTAGAAAATCAACAGGATGGATGGGATTCTCACTGAATTCTACCATACATACTGGGATATCGTCAGGTGGTCAAAAAATACCAGAAAACTTCAAAACGTAACACACTATCTTAATGCTGAAGAAAGCAGCATTGTGAAAAATAGAGGATTACAGACCTATCACACTGACTACAATATAGCAGCACAATGCATGGCAGACAAATTAAAAGTGCTGATGAAGAAAATGATACACCCTCACCAGACATGTGCCATGCCCAGAAGGGCCACCTATGAGGCTTTAGCCAAATATAGAGAAGTCATAGGCATTGCAGCAGTAAACAAATCCGATGCTACGATTGTGCCGGTGGACTTTGGTAAGGCCTTCACTAGAGTGAACCACTGTTATCCTTACAAGATTCTAGAAAAACTATGCCTGAATAATAATGAATATACTTAAGAGCACCACCTCCAGGCCATAAATAAACAGCCGTAACACAAAACTAATGGAAGTTCAGAGGTCGGTGAGACAAGGTTGCCCACTCTCAGTGGCATTATTTGCCATGGCCCTGGATCCACTTCAGCAGAAGACCAACACCATCACCGGAATCAAGTTGCCCGACACTACAGCGAAATGTAAAGCTTACACTGACAACATAGGATCCTTCATAGAGACAAGACAGACTTTCCAAGAATACAATAAGCCCTCCAAAATTTTGAAGAAGCGGCAGGGTAAAAAATAAATCCACACAAAATGGCACTCGTATGAATCGGAAACCAGAAACTTAACAAAGGGAGCACATGGTACTTGAGACACACAAATGCCAGTGAAAACGTCAGCCCAATACTGGCAATCAGCTCTACACAAAATAAGGGAAATTGCAAGATCAAACGGAAACAGACCGATGAACTTATTCCAGAATCCAAGTCTCATCAGCGAACTACTCTCAAAAGTGTGGTTTCTGGCTGTCAAACCTCCTACTGCTACCGACCAGCACTTCCAAGATCAGCAAAATTGTAATGTCCTTCTTCTATGCCCAGCCAGTATTCTTCACTTCGTCGAGATACGTGAAAGGGAGGCGACACAGAACTGTCTGCTATTGCAGTCAATATTTGTTGATAATGTCTGCTCTTGGCACTTATGTGAGTCTGTAGTTGGGGTTACAAAATCAAATCTCTTTAGCAAGCAAGCTTAGATTCAAATTATTACTATCAGCTAGTTGCGTTGTTCAGTGTTTGCCACCAAAGTTGATCATTAACAGATACTAGATGGTCAATTCACATTTCAAAATGAATTGATATCTTTGATTGGCATAGCACATGTACAATGAATTCCTTCAAAAGACACAGGCTTCAGTTAACACAGCATGATGTTTTGTCCGTTGAAAATTATTCCCTTTAATATTAATGTGGAATACATCATCATCATCATCATCATCATCATCATCATCGTTATTCTTATTGTCCAGGGATAATCCATACATGGTTCACTTCTTGTGATGTTTGGTTCAAAATTGTAGGACACTACAGTTTTTCCTTAACTCAGTTTCTATTAACAGTGTTTCTTTGATATGATTCACTACTATGAATGCCCACACTTGTTTCTGTCGCATGACGCAGCACAAAACTGACCAACTGAGCTGTATACAAAATAACAATTTCAGAGCCTACCCTCCGAATAAATTTCTGTGGCCAATCACTGTCTTGTCTGCCCTTTGTCCTTTAACTGTTGTTGTTGAGTACTCTCTTCATGTTCTGCCGCTCACCAGGTACTGTTGATGAGTTTGAGCACAGCTTGTGGGTTTTCCTTGAGCGATATTGATGAGTTAACTCAAGCCATCCTGCTGTCCCCTGACCACTAATGACAAGTATAATTGCGCAACTTCGCAGGCAGCTGTGTACTGTTCATGAATTTTAGTGCACAATAGATCTTTGAACCATTTTTAAGCAGTTTCTCACAGTTCTGGCTGCCATGTTGGTAGTAGTACTGTGTCTACTATGATCTTATTTCACTGCATTCAATTTTACTTCATCTTACTGTTCATCAAGATAAGAATAAAAATGTTTGGGATTACAGAAATGTCTGATACCACCCCGTATGCCTTGTCCAATAACGTCACCAATATGGCAGACAGAACCATTCACAACGTCTCCAGTATGGCGCCTATGACATTATGTAAACACGATTACAAACACAAAAATATACAAAAAAGAACACACACATCTTAATCTATAAATATAATCAAAGTAACAGGACGAGCGTGGGAAATTGAAGGTTTTTGGGTGGGGACAAACTAAATACAAACACCTACAAACACACACCACGATCCCAAACCAAACACGATAATGACACAAAACCAATCAAAATTTCCCCAATTCTACTACACTCACAATATTCACAGGTCTGTGTCACTTCCTTTCACCAACATAGCTCAACAGCAATTGCCATTACCACAAAAGAAAAACTGACAGCTCAAAACATAACAACACTGCGACTACCCATACCATCAAAAATTGGAATCTGACACTTCACTTGATCTATATAGGTCAATCGCAGCTCATGATACCAAAACACACAGCTATGACACCTCATTGGAATTGGTCACTTCCCTTGACCTATATACACCAGCAGCAGCTCACGATACCAAGATACCTACGAAGACAAATTGGATCCGGACACTTCCCTTTACTTCCTACATTGGTCAAAAGCAGCACAAGATACCAAAACACAGCTACGATGACAAATTAGAATCGGACACTTGGTCTTGACAAATGTAACTCAAATAAACTGGTGATACAAAAAAAATTGAAACAGAGTGCTTCCCCTAAGATACATAAATCAACCACAAGTACCGATACCAAAACACCAGTAACCAACACATGCAGTAAATAACACCGACCCAACAACACACAAATACCCCACCAATCATCATAATATGCGAACAATAGATAAAAAAAACGGCTACTTACCACAAAAAAGTTCCAGCGTTACATACTAGGTCAGCCACCCCAAACCCCCACCCCCGACAAACACACATCCAAACCCCCCCCCCCCCCCCCGCGCGCGCAACCTTCACCCAATTAAACCTAGAAAACATATCCATACCTAACAAAAGAAGCCACAAATTAAATTAAATGACTTACCACACGACAAACAGCAAACGACACCACAGTAACATAAACAAAACACAAACTTAACTCTTAACTCACTGAAACCAACTACTATTGTTCTATAAGAGTCACGACCAATAAATGCACACTTGAAGCAGGGATACCCAAATGAACCCAATACACCACATAATACGCGGACCATACACACACCACTTGAGGACACCACCAACCGCAACAAGACATCTACAAACACAACACACTCAAACTAAAGTCCGCGTTGTCATGACGTCACACACCACAACATCCTTACGTCACGGGTCAAAACTAACAGGTGGGATTGGATGCCTCCATTGATCCAAATGTTTATATTTTCAACCCTTCTATTGAGGAAGAAATTGTGAAGATTCGGCATGACAGTGGGGATGAATTATTCAATGTTGATATAAGTGGTAACTCCTTCACAGATTCTGACAGTGAGAGTCTTGAAGTCGTGTACCTCAATAAGTGTAACACACAGTCTTGTGTCAACAAGATGTAATTCATAGTCTGTCTGAGGAAGAAAGGGTGGTGACAAATTTGACTAGAAGAAAAATCATTTTAGTCCACTTAATCACGCATTTGAAGACTTGTCCTGAGGATACAGCAGTCAGCCATGGAATGATCCAAGCACTCTGTCATTCTTCATGTTACTTTTGAGATAAGCTACTGTACTGACTAATACACAAACAGGAGGTCTGAAGTCCCTTGATGTCTGTTTTACATGTGTGAAGTGCACAGGAGTGAAAGTACCGCATACACTCTATCAGACAGACAAAAATTAGAAATGATCATCTGTTTATGGTATTGAAATATTCATAAATTAATAAAGATATTTCATACACCTGTATTTCATTACTTTGCATATTTTATTGCACAATTGGCTTAAAACAGACCATTTTCTTTCATTTCATGAACGGATGGATTTAAAGTTTCCTTGAGGTGTATGAGTCTGAGCTTTATCTTTGATAATGATAAAAGCTGAAGAAATTAATTAAAATTTGTATTACAGCCATGACTTGAACCTTTCTTTTAACTTTATTCAACTGACTGTATACATACAAATAGAGCACATTAATAAGAAATGACACATTATATTTAATTTCAGATTTTCTTTTTAAAAATTTCTCCTTTATTTCATTTTTGTTGACTATCTCTTCAGTGTTTGGAGTTCATTTTGTTTTTACACTTAGGATATTTTTCCACGTGTGTGTTTCTGTAATGCTTTCAGTCTTTTTGTGCAGTTTTTGAGTTAGGTTTTTTGACTACTTTCTTCATTGATGATTAATGTCAGCAAATAAACAGTTTTATGTTACTAGTGTAGGGCGGTTCAGTGACAGAGAGTTTTGACAACCCCCCCTGCACATCTAGTACTGCAGAGCCTGCCCCCAGGCACCCCATCCCCACCGCACCTCAAGGTGGCACTCTGGAGCCAGTTGACTGTGGCCAACAAAGCTTCTAGCTGCATTTGGACTGTGGCTAACTCCTCCTGCATCTGCACACAACAGACAGTCCCTATCCATCTAGCTAATATGCGATTTACTATAAGAAACTTAAGGAAACCTACTGCCACCCAAGGTAAACCACTACACTCTAGTTGGCAGAAAGGGCACTCAACAATGAAAAACAATAAAAATCTATGGTAGAAGCTAGATCTGGTGCTTATTTTGCTGCTAAGGGCTATCAGGTAAATACTACAGGAAAAAACAGTGACCTACAGTAAACTGCTAGGGGCTATCTAGTGAATATTATTTAGAAAATTAAACAGTAACCAACGGCGAGATACACCTACTGATAATTCCTCGCATTTACAGTGTAAACAAACGTTTACGTACACGCGAAAATGACCTAATAAAACTATAAAAACAGCTACATTCACTGTATAGAGTCTGAATGACACAAATAAACGTAAATACTGAGTATTGTACACTGACGATTGCAGGTACAAAACGAAACCATTAGCTAACAATAAGAGTTCTGAATGTAAAGCACAAATACGAACTCTACTTTATAGGAACCGATGGGCTTACAGTACACGATCACTAATGTCCACAACAGCTAAGGAATTTAAGCAGACGGCGAGGTGACTTTTGGCTTTCTGCTACCTAAACCGTATGTAAGAACTTACCACGTATTTTACGTTTGCTTAACTGTCAACGGTCGCAGGTTGCGCTGGTCAAACGTATGCAAGTGAGCTTAGAATTCCCTGTCAGTATGACCTTTCCCAATAAAACGTGTAAAAACTGCTACCTTCGATGTAACAAAGCTAAATGACACTAATAAACGTGAATACTGAGTATTCAACACTAACTTAAACTGATTAACCTTCGTATTTATAATGTAAGCAAACGTTTACGTACAGGCTAAAATGACCTAATAAAACGTATAAAAACTGCTATCTTGAATATATCGAGTCTAAATGACACTAATAAACTTAAATACTGAGTACTGTGCACTGACTTAATTGATAATGCCGCGCATTTAACAATGTAATTTAAGAATGTAAACAAACGTTTGCATACACGCGAAACTGTCCTTAACAGAAACTTCGCTTTTCCTATTCAGACGCAAATAAAAACTAAAACCTTCAATTTATCAAGTCTATCTGAAACTAATGCACGTAAAAACTATAGAAGATACGGCAAAAACAATTAATTACATACCTCGTAACACTCTCTGAAGAAGACGTAAAATTCTGCTGTAAGCTGGTGTCCCAACGAGCAACAACATGGAGTACCCCCTCCCGCGCATGTCGGATTCACGCTAGTATTGAATGCATCTGCTGGTGTAGCGATACTGGCACTCTTCGTGACGTCTACTGTGTAGTCAGCTGCAACCTCATAGTGTTATGTAAATTTGTGTGTGACATTCTCCAGGTAATTTATAAGCGTTTATAAACAGCAAGCAGGAATAAGTGAAGAAATGTGTTTCGGAAGTAAATTAACATGGTACTTAATTTGTATCACAGTAACACTTGAGTTTGATGAGTGAGTGTAATAGTTCGCGAATATCTTGTGATGACTGATGTTTGAGGCTGCTGCCGTTTTTATGTTTTAATTTTTAATAGGTACATAAGGATGAGATTTTTTTCTGTATTTAATTGTGATCACATCACCTAGTGTGCTTTGTGATGGTGTGTGAATGTTGTAATTTTTCAGGTTATGTTCATAACAACTAAATACCCGAGTTGTTAGTGCTTGTTTTTGGTCTGTCCGGTAAAATCGCTACGTGTATCTTCGTAAAAGAAACGGTTGAGAGTGTAACGTGTTGTCAGGAGCAGTTCGTCATTGCAGTGATCTCCTTCATGTACTTCGTGACTAACGAAAAAAGGCGGACAGTGAAATTCAAACATTCGCTACGTTAGTACGGTTATGTTGACTTACTTAGCAGTAATAATGATTGTGATGATAATTTTCTGTGATGTGATGTAGACATATAGCGGCTCCAGATTGTAGGGCTAATGTAAGCACTATTTCAAGCGCCCACAGTTTCTACATCATTCGCATGAAAGGAAATGCTGTAATTCTGTTGCATTTTGTTAGTTTTCACTGTGCTTTGATTACTCGTGTCGTTAGTATTCCTCTAATCATGTGTTAATACCAGTTTGTTGTAGTGTGTGGGTTTTAATGGAGTTCTGTATTAGAGTACATTATTTACGAACTGGCGAAATACAAGGTACAGATTAACTGTAATTTGTCTAACATAAAGCATTACATGTCATCGAAACTCAATAGATCATTCATCATCGTTACAGTTAGTATGAAGTCATTTCAGTAAATCAGTTTTGAAAGAAAATACTAACCAACGTTTAATCTTGATGGTAATCAAGAATGAGAACTTCCGCGTTGCAGTGTGCTGTCTACGGTACAGGTATATGGTTATCTTTAATAGCAGGTACAGATTCTAAAATGATGATGCTTACTGTAAATTGAGCATACATCCGTGAAAGAATACAGATGAAGGAAGTTTCGAGATAGTGCCTATGTTGGAAATGCATATTCACTGATAAACAATGCGGATTTTCATCATGTCCCTATCAAACTGAAATTAACACAATGAACCAAGTGTAGAATGAAATATTTGGTGTTATTAAGTAATATTGCTGCAATGCAATCTATTGACTGCTTTGATTGTTTGTAACGCTGAAGTTATTTTACGATTGTTCACTTTTCATGACCTGAGAAATGTAAATTAGTTTATATCACTGAGCACACTTTTCCTCAGCCACTTTGAATCTGTTTCCTGTGTAATCACCCATTTACTGCACGCAATAGATGAGTGAAAATACTGTCTTTGAGCTATACCTCATGTACTTTTCTTATCTGATTGCTTTTTCTTTTCAGACTGTAGAACTGAAGCCATGGACCAGGAGCCAACTATGTGGATAAAAAAAGAGGGAATAGATGAAGTACAAACTGAGTTATGCTTCATGGTAAGTGGCTTACTTGTATTTCTTAAGTGTTTCATTAATTTCTGTGTCCAGTATGATGTGTGAATACATCCAATTGATGTCATACAGTTGGAAACATGAATAATTTTGTTTACTAAACTGATGAACTTTGTCTTAAATATGACATTTTGCACAGTACATTGAAATAAGCCTCGTATTAAACCTCACATAGAACTGTGAGCAAGAGTTTTAATTTAATGTTTAGTAAACATGGAAAACTTTTTTAATGCACAACCCAATTATACTGAGAAACTGGTTGCCATGAAGTGGGTATATTCTGCTCTGATACACTTCTTTTAAATGACAACCTTAATGTGCAACTTAAGAATAAATATGACTATAGTGAATCTTAGCAGTGCCATTAAATTTATAAATGGTATGGCTGCAGTTAATGCATTATTGCAGTGTATTGTGGTATGGAATGAGAATTGTAATTTATTTATTGATAATGTAAAATAAATTATTTATAAATAATTTTGAAGTGACACTCGCATGGTCACTAATCTGAGAAGTAGATTTTGTTTACTTTGTATATGTGAACAATATGTAAGTGGAACTGTCAGCAGTAAAGTTAAATTTCAGACAAATATCACATGGAAGCATAAATTGTTACACAGCAGAATGAATTTGTATGTCGGCAGCAAAGTTTTGATGGAGCCATGGGGTTACACATCAAATGTTGACAGGTTTGTTCATAACCACTTTCTGCATTTGCTGCACATTGTTATGCATATTGTTTGTGAAACTGCCACAATGTTAAAAGTTGCTGGTGTAAATAATCTTACATATACATGTCACTTAAAATCTGATGCAGTGCAACCGTTTGTAGGGTATTCACCTATCAGCAGCAAATAACTTCACTTGGTGCCACTAGTATTTTTATCCTGCCAACCAGAATTGAGGGTACTGACACAATCTCACAAACTACTTGTGTACTGTCTGTGCTGAACAAGTCTGCTCCAACATCCATCTTAGGTGCAACTGCAGAAGTACTGTGATAGCATTACTGCAGTATTTGCGTTTGAATATATATGAGTGCTTCATTATAGTTCATACAACCTATGTGATCAGCTTGAATTCATTTGACATGCAGTATCACAACACTAATCCTAAACCATCATTTTGAGGAAACGGTAGGAAAGTAAATGCACTAAATTTTATGAAATACAGTAAAAGAGTGGTTAGAACCAACATAGTTCAGTCTTTGGCTTTCACTGTGACGTAATAATGGTTTGGCATACAGAATGATATGTATGCACAACACACGTCATGTAAATGAAAAGCAATTTGAAGAGTCATTGACCTTGGACCTAAACTGGAGAACTATTCAAAGGCTACAAGGTTAAAATGTGGTGCTAGACCCACTCCCCACTTGAAATATTGGTTGTGGTGGGCGTCTGATTCATAGTGCATCTCAAGGCCTAGCCTATGTTCAAAGGTGGCAGTGTGGCTGTGAGCTGACCAAGCCTAGATATGTGAAAGCTAAGTAACGGATGTGGTAACAAATTGACCAGTAGCACAGCCTAATGTTTACCAAAAAATCCAAATGGTGCCTAGAATGTAACTTTTACGTACAAGAAGACTTCTCTTACATTGTGTGCTGTGTTAGTGGGACTGAACTTCCTATGACCTTAAGAGATGCATGTAGACATTATATTAATTGAAAGCCACCTTCTTTGCCAAATTAACTAAACGTTAATTTTTAATTGGTATATATTTTGGGCATGAGCACATGCAGGAGTAATGACACAAAATTTTTATTCAGAAATTATTGAAGCATTTTAATTAAAAGAATCTTAACATTTAACGTATTTATTCTTCATGTTTGTATATTTATTTCAAACACAGTCACCGTGGCACTGAACACCTTTCTCCCAGTAAGATACCAGGTTGTTGGTGTCGTCACTGTAGAATGCTTGACTTCGTTGGCAGACCCACAGCCTCACCTACGCTCACACTAATTCATCACTATCACCAAAGTTGAGTTCCTGAAGGTGTTCTTTAGGTTTTGCAAACAGTTGAAAATTCATTGGCTCAAACTGGGCCAGTATGGAGGATGATCAATAATAATGAATCAAAGGTGTCAGACTGTTGCAGGTGCAAAAAAAAAGTTGTGTATGGTCTGGCATTGTCATGCTGAAGGAGAGGGTGCTCCACATGTGGATGAACTATTTGAATTGGTGCTCTGTTATCTGAGAGTTTTCTCACATGCTGACACAGTTAAATAACACGCGCACACACACACACACACACACACACACACACACACACACACACACACACACACATGTTACACCTTGCAGTTCAGAACTCTTCAGCAGGAGGGTGCTGCATATTGTGTCAGCAAAGTGGTAACATCAACGTGTCGACAGAAGCGTCTGATCCCACATGTCGGCTTTGACCCGTGACGTAAGGGTGTTGTCGTGTGTGACGTCATGATGGCGCGGAGTTTGGTTTGTGAGTGTGGCGTGTTTGTAGATGTCATCGTGTTGTGGTTTATTGTGCTCTCTGGTGGTACGTTCAGGGTTTTCGTTTGTGTGGTGTAATGGGCTCAGGTTGCTTTTGCTCATTATCCAGAATTGTTCGAGTGTCGGCTGTGTTTCTAGTGGACTTCGTTTCAGTGAGTTAACGATTTTGTGTGAAGGTTAATTTAGTGTTGTTTGCTGTGCATCGTGTGGTAATTTTAGTAAAATTAATCGGTTGTTTTTTTGTTCAGGTATGGATATGACGGATAAAATTGACAGTTGAGCTATGTAGGCCAAGGGAAGTGTCTGATTCCAGATGATGAGGATTTTTTTTGGGGAGTTTTGTGATGTCGGTTTGTTTCGTCGTTTTGTGTGGTTTTGTATGTGGGTGGGTGTCTAAATTTGTTTATATTTAGTTTTCCCCCACCCAAAAACACCCCGTTTCCCGCGCTTGTCCCGTTAGTGTCATTAGGCTATTTCTGAAAAGTGTGTGTGTTTGTTTTTCGATGTATTTTCATGCTTGTAATGTGTACGTACTGATTTTATATGCGCCATATCGGAATCGTGGTTTATGGTCATGTCCGCCATATTTGTAATGTCATGGGTCAAAGCAGATGAGCGGGATCGGACACTTCCGTATTTCCACATCAACAGTGTAATATGCATGACAACTGATATTAAGAACAGAATCAAAATTTTGGAGGCATTATTTTCTGGTACACCCTTGTAATAAATTGATGCATTTTACAATTGCCTCAAATGTTGCAGAATGGTTCCCTTGGCATTGCCCAGCATCCAGTTGGAAGTCATAATACTAAATCCATATACACAGCAGCCAAAACGTTATGATCACTGATCTACTATCAGTATAAACTCATCCAGGCAATAGCATCTCACCTTGTCTTCTAGTCAGACACACACACGTTGCATGGAGTATCAGTGAGCATCTTGTATTGTTGTAAAATAGGGAATGCACACAATCTGAGTTTGACCGAGAGCAGATTTTGATGGCCTGAAGGCTCGGTATGAGCATTTTGGAAGCTGCACAGCTTGCCGGGTGTTGAAGTAGTACTGTGGCAGTTGTCTTCAACACATGGCAAAACAAAGGTGAGACCATGGCCAGACGTTATGGGGTTGGGCAAGTACTCCTCATGACAGATGGTAGACATCATAGGCTGGGCAGACTGTTAAAACGAGACAGGCAACAAACTGTGGTGTAACTAACGTCAGACATTAATGCTGGGCAGAGTACAGTTGTGTCTGGATGCACAATAATCCAAACACTCCTAATGATGAGTCTATGCAGTTGACGACCCACGCCATGACATCGACAACAACTGAAATAGGCATGTAACTATTGGCGCTGGATGTTGACACAATGGCAGAGCACTGCGTGGTCTGATAAATCCTGATACCTTCATCATGCCTTTGGGAGGGTGCATTTCCGTCACCCGCAAGGGGAACAGCCCCTCGACTCCTGTACTGTAGGGGACTCCATTATACTCGGGGAAACAACCACGTGGGCACCCATGGGTCCAGTGGAGCTCGTGTGAGGCACTGTGTCACAAAAGAAGTATTGTAAACTGGTTGCAAAGCACATCCACCCCTTCTGTTGTTGTTGTTGTGCTCTTCAGTGGCAAGACTGGATTGATGCAGCTCTCCATGCTACTCTATCCTGTGCAAGCTTCTTCATCCCCGAGTAACTACTGCAACCCACATCCTCCTGAATCTGTTTAGTGTATTCATGCCTTGGTCTTCCTCTGATTTTCACCCTCCACCCTTCCCTCCAATACTAAGTCGATGATCCCTTGCTGGCTCAGAACCTGTCCTACCAACCAGTCCCTTCTTCTATAGGGTGGTGCACGAAATGTGTTACCATTTTCATTTTGAATATAAACTTTATTATCAATACAACCTGAAAGGAACATATACTACAATGAAGAGCTGTCCATGGAGATTTTATCTAACTCAGTACATGCTCAATATGTCCACCATTTTGTTTCCTAACTTCCTTCAAACGAACACTGAAGTTAGTGAGTACCCTATGGCACATGTCTTCTGTAATTTCACAGCAAGCTTAAAGAATAAGTCTTCTGAGCTCCATTAAATCACGTGGACGTTTCAGGAATTTTTTTTTCCTTTAGGTACCCCCAATGAAACAAGTCACATTGATTGAGGTCTGGACTATTGGGGGGCCAATTTTGTCCGTCATTGAAGCGACCTGGCAATCTGAGTGAAATGATCTGCATGTCGAAATGCTCGTGTAAAAACTCCAACACAGTGTTTGCAGTATGTGGCCTTGCTCCATCTTGCATGAATCACCGTGTGTTGGAGGGCAAGGCAGTAGCAAGAAGGTGTGGAATGAATCTATTGCGAAGCATGCTCAAATAATGTTCACTGTTCAGTTTCTTAAAAGAAAAAGGGTCCAGTAAGTCTGTGACTGGAAATTGCAGCCCATGCTGTAATCCTCGGAGCATAATATCATTCATGAAGCACTTGTGGGTTTTCAGTGGCCCAAAAGCGTACATTTTATTTGTTAACCACACCGTCTAAATGAAAATGCGCCTCATCTGAAAACCAAACATTGTTGAGAGTTTCTTCCCTATCCTCCACCCACATGCCGGCCGCGGTGGTCTCGCGGTTAAGGCACTCAGTCCGGAACCGCGCGACTGCTACGGTCGCAGGTTTGAATCCTGCCTCGGGCATGTATGTGTGTGATGTCCTTAGGTTAGTTAGGTTTAAGTAGTTCTAAGTTCTAGGGGACTGATGACCACAGATGTTAAGTCCCATAGTGCTCAGAGCCATTTGAACCATTTTTGATCTTCCACCCACTGAGCAAACAGTAGTCTCTGCTGCTTGTGTTCTTCAGTGAGCTTCTGTGCACAGGTCATCTTGTATGGGTACAAGTGGAGGTCACTTTTAAGAATGCATTGAATGGAGCGATTGGATATTCCCGGTTGCACTGCTGCCTTTCTACACAATTTCCCGCGACTTCTCTGTACAGCAACTCGTACTGCTTCAATATTCTCCAGCGAACAAACAGGCTTAGGCCGAGGTCGCTTTGGATCCAATACTGTTTCTTCCTGTACAAATTTATCGTACAACCCGTGAATGGCCTTCGTCCAAGGGACCCATCGTGTGTTAAACTGTTGTCGAAAATGCCTCTGAGTTACAACAAGACTTTTCGTTTCATGAAAAAGTAACACAATTGCCGATCGTTGCTGTGTCGTCAGTCTTCCATTGTCAGCCATTGCTGGTTACTAGTCTCCTAGTGGCAGTATCGTGAATTACATGTCATTTCATAACTCATTTGTTTCTCCAAGCTCTGCTGGTACTGCTGTAGAGATCCCAGCAGAGTATCTAATGTGCGTCGTAAATTGTAAAACAAACAATTGGTAACACATTTTGTACGCCACCCTGTAGTTAAGTTGTGCCACAAATTCCTCTTCTCCCCAATTCCATTCAGTATCTCCTCATTAGTCACATAATCTACCCATCTAATCTTCAACATTCTTCTGTAGCACCACGTTTCGAAAGCTTCTGTTCTCCTCACGTCTAAACTATTTATTGTCCATGTTTCACTTCCATACATGGATACACTCAATGTAAATACTTTCAGACTTGGGTTGTGCAGTGTTCAAGATAAAATTGAGCCACGTTCTCTGAGTCTTGTTGTGAAAGATAAGCACAGCCTTCAACTTGCAGTTCACCTGGTCAGCAAAGTATGCTGGTAAAAGGATTTGTGGTCACATCTTCAATTTCATTGTCAAAGCAGAACCTCGCAAATAGCTGGGAAACAAAAGCTATCAAGCATCCTCGGTGGCCTGGAAACAAAAAAATTCATAACAAATGCTGGCTAACTACCAGGATGGTAATTTCTCTGCTCGGAATGTGTCAAAAAAACGAAAAAAGTCATCCATGATAACTAGTAGGTGCCTAATACACACACACACACACACACACACACACACACACACACACACATGAGGAAGTGGACCTATATAATCCATACAAAGTTAATCCATCAGGCATTCCTAACGGGTAAACTCTAAAAGCCCCTTGAGGGAATTCAGGTTGGGCTCAGCTCCCTTACGGCTCTCGCACTCCTCCACCAACCTCTGGACAGCCTTATTCAGGGAGGACCAGGTGACATGTTGAGTGATCTTGACCCCACCAACCTCCAGGCTTGCTTATACAGGGAGGACCAGGTGATGTGTTGTCAGATCTTGACAACAGTTTTATAAATGCCTAAGAAGGTGTTATGGAAATAGTGAGCCAAAACCTAACTAAGAGCTTGATTGTCAGTCTCTAAACAAAATTCCTTGTGTTCAAAATAAAATCTGAATTTCTTAAGGGCAAACACTGCCAAGGCTTCTCATTCATATATAGAATATTTCATCTCCGCAGGTGAAAGTTCCCGATGTTCATTGCTATAGGGCATCAACATACAACATCTCCCCTGCCATTCTGTTCCTGCAGGAGGACAGCTACCAGTTTCTACTCCAGAAGAATTAGGTGTCTGTCTGCAAGAAGAACATGACCTTAAAATTGGGTATGTCTAATACTAGTGGGTTACTAAGCACCACCTAAATGGCTTCAGAAGATTCTGGATGACTTTCATCCCATATGAAATTTCTTAAATTGTTAAGGCACCCCACTAATTTAATAAAATTCGGCACAGACTTTCGAAAACAAAATTGTCATGCCTATGAACCGTGCCACACCTTTCTTATTTCTAGGAGCTGGAAATTTTCGCAAATCACTAGTATGCTCCTGGTCAATTTCAATCCAATCAGTGAAACTAAGATGTCCCAAGGATGAAACCTATGTGCCAGTGTCATTTTAGATGGTTTCACAGTAAGTCCCAGAGTAAGTAACCAGAACTGCCTCAAGATGTTGCAGGTGTTCAGACAGACTAGAACTGTAAACAACCATGCCATCTAGGTAATTAGACACACACTTGAATGTGAAATCACCCATAACACAATTTAGAAGGCAAGACATAATGGTAACTCCTGTTGACAAACCATAGGGCACCCTGTTAAAATTGTGGGGGCTCCAATCTGTACAGCAGGCAGTAATATACTTGGAATCCTCTGTTAACATGATCTGATAATATGCGAGATTGAGATCCAAGACAGCAAAATACTGAGCCTGACTGAACCAAGTAAAAGAATTATGCAGATTGGGAAGTGGCACAGATTCCAAAACTACGTTGTCATTAACTGCACGATAACCCACAACAGGATGAAACACCCCACTGCTGCCCATAGATACTGAGAATATGGTAGAAGCATAGGTTGAAGTTGAGGGCCTGATGACCCCATTAAACAACACATTATTAATCAAAGCACATATACATTTCATCTTTGATGGAGAAAACCTCTCTGGAATGTCATTTGTAAGGCAAATCTTGTACTGGATTTTATCGGTGATGTCCAATCTGTTAGTTAACATCTGCGGTAACCGATCAATAACTTCCAGTACCAGCATCACCTCTACTGGATGAAGGTGACTGAGCTGAAATGGCAAACATTGCGGTAACACACTATGAATTCCTGTGGCAACCTGACAGGAGCACAATGTGAATGTTTCAGCTGGGTTAAATTTAAAATAAACAACCCTGCCTTGACAAAGTAGCACAAACCCACTACCACTTACAAAAACACACTGCAAAATTAAGTTAACTGAAAGATTTTTAGTTACTATCCACTTCACAGGCCAAGAAAATTTTCCAATACTCAGTTTTGCCAACCAGAGGCAACATGTGCCCAGTGAGAGCTCAACATTGGGAGGACAGATGCAAACAAGGCAATTCACAGGTATGACGGAACTTCAAATGCCACAGATAATCTAAACGAGGAACTGAACTACCAGAGTTGAGGAGGGCACACATTCGTTCCTGGTTAAGTTGTACCCAAAGACAAGGCAGGGGTTCCCGTACCTCGGACTTGGCACAGATCCAGCCCTTAGGCAGTAGAACACTACCGTGCCTCTTCTATTCTGTGTGATGTCGGCTGTTTGATTCTCCTTCCATGTAACCAGACATCGCCATACAAAGTGCCCCTCTTTGTTACGCTGGAAACACATCCTACACTTTTTTCTTATAGGTGGTCCCCTTTTAAATTGCTTGGAATCTCGATCCCCATCCTGATAATGACACTTAAACCCCCATCACTGCTGGTCTCTGCGAAACTCGGACTTCAATAGCGGACACCAAAGCCTCTAATTCAGTAAAAGATGTGCATTTATTAGTGAAGGTAATCCATGAACAGTCCTGTGGCTGCATTTTCTGTAATATATTATTGAGTATTTGTATCTCTGTGACATGCAATTCCAGGGATGGAATGGTCATATGCATTCATCTATGAACCTAGGAAAAGGTTCATGAGGAAACTGCAATAGCCAAAAATGTTTATGCCTGAGTAGCCTCTTAATACGAAGTGACAATTTCAGGCCAATAATTGATTTTTACAACTCCCTTGATGTTGCACTTTCATGTAAAATTTGATTGAAAACATGGCTTAACACAGGGGGTACAGCGTCTGAACAACAACATTGTCAGTGATGGCCAAAGTGTCAGCATGAAACATAAATTTGACCATGATCCATATGATGGATTTCACCTGTCTTTAAATTCTACATTGAAAGTTCCATTATAGCTTGCAGCAGTAACATTATTTGGTACGGTAATTTCCCAAATGAATTCTCCTGAGGTCCTTAAAGGTCTCCGTAGCATTCCTACTACTTCCAGCAGTTATATGTTGGTGGGAGAATCTTGTTTACCACCTATTGCTCCTAAATTGTCTAAATCAAGGCAGCTGTCCCTGTAACTGCAGAGCTAATGTAATCTGCTCAGAATAGAGATTACATTGTGCAATACCGCACAAGTGATTATCCCAATGGATCAATTGTGCCTGAATTTTAAGTATTTGCTTATGATGGGGCTGACTACTTTCTAAACACACTACATTCTGACACAAGATTGTCATGGCCAGAGATCAGGCAGCTAGTGCAACATATACCTCCATGGTGCAGTTGGTACTAATCACCAAGGGGGGGTCCACAAGTTTGGCAACACTGCCTTTACATGGATGCTGACAAACTTTTAATTCGTAGATAAACTGTTGATTTTTCAATGAGGACAAACTGGGACAGTTGTGGGACCCCATGTTCAGCAGTGGATACCTGCAAACACACACCTCATGGTGAATGACAGTATGACACCTTCCCCCTTTATTTCCAGGAAAATAACCATCCTCTGTTACCAACCAAACATGCAGCAGGAAAAGGGGAAATTAAGTGGAAGGACTGGATGGATTGGAGTTCACATGAGTCTCCATTGTTTATTAAAATGTTTTTATTTAAGAAAAATAACTGAAGTCAGATACATTAGTAGGATTACAAACAACACTCCGAACTTTCAAATTTAAGACATTACACACCTTAGTTTAGTGACAATTTAAATAACGCAATAGTTAACGACTAAAGCTGTGTCTGACACCAGTTCTTAGATTTTAGATTCAAAATTTCCATCTTCACAAACCACAACTGAGAAGATGCTTCAACAAATGAACAAATAATTATCTGGAAACAGATGTCTCTTTAAGACAACACAGAAGCCTAACTCATCTCAAAGGTTAAAACTGAATAGATATACTGGAAAACAGAGCAATTTATAGCTGCCTCGGGACCCCTAGAAAAAAAGGAAATTCTTGAAATACACCTCCAAGTGCATCTAGATAATTTAATAAAGGAAACAGGTTCACTGAGTTCTAGAGCTACCTTCAGGCAGACAGACAGAGCAAGTCTCTTTAAATCTTGCACCAGTGAGCAGTTAAGTAATTAACAAGAGAATGAGCGTGCACAGATCGATATAACTGGCTTCAGACACAGTGAAAATTCTAAGGCATACTGTAGAAAATCCCTAAGTGATTCAGTATGTGAATGTGCATGCATAGCAGCTCAAGAACACCCTTTAAAAAGGAAAACCAGTAATTAGTAGTCAGAACCAACTTGTAGCAATAAATAAATAACAGGTGAGAAAAGGTCACTCCATGACAACTTTAAAATAACAAACAGTTGAACAATTAAATCTGGTAATCAGTAACTCACCCTGAGGTGGAATAAATTTCTTTCACTCTCCACCTCACAAATGGCCAGTGAACGAACACGAAAAACATTCAGAGCTCAGTAACACTTGATGGTTTTACACATTTTCCTTGTTCGTCTGTGAGCATCAAATGTGCCTGTTACTTACCAACAGCCTATATTTTCACAAGTCTGGATGACATCTGAATGTGACGTGTGATTCACATAGAGATGATCAGCATGTGACCATTCTAACAGTGCTCGACAGTATGTACAACAATGGCACTTGACCCAACAAACCCCCAAAAACCAAAATGTACAAAATTTCAGTACAAATTTCGAATAGTGATTTACGTAACTTGAGTGAAGGCAGGCCATCGGTAGCTGGCAGTGGTGAATCCCAAGAGGCTGATGTACAGAGGCAATGTTAAGAGCTACAGCGTGATAAGCATGCCCTGAGTCCAAGTCCAAAACAATCAAAGTGTGCCACAACAGTAGAAAACTGGAGCAGACTAAGGAGCATCTAAATTCCACTGTTATTCTCACTTAATACAACTGCACGGCCACGATAGTTGGGTAGATCAATGGACTCGTCAGATGATTCTCATCAAAAACTCGGTCTAAGGCTAAACATGGTCACACTTAAAACAGTATTCAGGATTACCAAATCATTGAATCCACTGCTGAACATGGGGAATTGAATAGCAATAACAAGCTTGTTAGTTGCTAGACACTACCCTAACCCCTTCCAAGGCAATGCCACAAGGTATTAAGTCCCCCCCAGGGGGTCCACAACTCTTTTGTGGATACGTGCGTAGCGAGCACGGGACCCCGAGCTAATGTGGCCTTCCTTCCTTTCCGGGCTGCATACCTTCCCATTCCGCATCCTTCCCCATCCCTATCTTCGCCCCTCCTCCCCTCACCTCTGGCTCTTTCCTTCCCTTTCTCCCCATCTGGGAGTATGGTTTGTGCCTACGTCCGGAGACGGACGCTCGTAAATGTACTGCATTCTTTGCCTTCCTTGCTTTTATGTCTTCTTCCTTCCTTTGTCCTTCTCTGTCTTCTTCCTTCCTTTGTCCTTCTCTTTTCCTTACCTCTTCTCTTTCTCTTTTCTCTGCTGCGGCGTTTGAGACCTCTCTTCCTTCCTTTCCCTTTCTCTTTCTTCCTCCCTGTGCGTGTCTGAAGGCCGACCCACGCCCTTCGTGCGTAGCCGGTGACGGGGTAACGCGTAATTCCCCGCCCCGGGTAGACAGGTAGGACACGTACGTACCCCCTGGTAACGGCCAGGCCCAGGGAGGGGTGATTACCCGAGCTGATACCTTCCGAAAATGCCGATTGGTCCCTCCGTCCGTTTGTCGGGAGGTGTGACCTGAGGTGTGAACAATCACCTAAGGCGGGAGTGCCCTCAGAGAGGGCCCCCACAAGGGAGGAGCGCGCCATCGGAGACGCCGGTAATCATGGGGGATTCTTCCGCAATGGTTTCCTCACCTTCCACTAAGTCTGCTCACAAACGTAAGTATACTGAGTCTCAGCCACAGACGATTCTTCCATCGTTGCCACAGTTCCTTGTTGTTTCTCGGTCTGATGAAGGTCACGACTTCTCCACGGTCAACCCTTTCATTATTCAGAAAGGAGTCGACGCAATAGCAGGTCCTGTAAAGTCTTGTTCCAGATTACGGAATGGCACCCTGTTATTAGAAACACACAGTGCCCTCCAGGCACAAAAATTGCTGCGTACTTCTCTGCTCCACACCTTCCCTGTCCGGGTGGAACCACACCGTACCTTGAATTCCTTGCGTGGAGTCGTTTATACACGCTCCCTCGATGGATTGTCTGACGAAGAAATTCAGCACTGTCTGTCTGACCAGGGCGTAACGGCAGTTCATAGAGTAATGAAACAGGTTGACACGAACATCATTCCAACCCGCACTGTCTTCTTGACATTTGACACAGTTCAACTCCCATCGAACATCAAAGCAGGCTATGAGATAATTTCCGTTCGCCCTTACGTCCCAAACCCTACGCGTTGCTATCGATGTCAGCGGTTCAATCACACCAGCCAGTCCTGTTCCAATCCAACCAAATGTGTTACGTGTGGCAAGGATGCCCATGAGGGTGCTTGTCCACCTCCATCCCCTCGCTGCATCAACTGTATGCTTCCTCTCGAGATTGCCCCGTTTTTAAGGACGAGAAGCTCATCCAGGAAATAAGGGTGAAGGAAAAGGTGTCGACCTTTGCTGCTCGAAAATTATTCGCCAGTCGCAAGCCCACCGTGCCTCAGACAGGAAAATACAGCATTGTCCTTGCTTCTCCTCGGCCAACAAAGGAGGCGGCCACGCAGACTTGCGACCTCACCTTTAGTACCACGGTCGTCAGATCGGCCAGCGCAAAGATCGCTCGTTCAACCTCACCACTTTCGCCTGCCCACTCTATGGCTCACCCTTCGTCGGGTTATGCTACATCTCGAGCCCAAAAGTCGGACGCCAAGTCTTCAAAAAAAGAGCATACTCGTGAAGAGTTTTTACGTACCGCAACTTCACAACCATTGGTTCCTCCTTCATCTAAACAACATTCTTCCAAGAAGGCTACAAAGAAACCCAGTTCCTCTCCTTCTCCGCCAAGGCGTGCCCCCTCTACAGCACCACCTGGCGGAAATCGCCCTCGGCCATCTTCTGTGTCGCCGAGGTGCACTGCTGGTGGCCGGTCAACCGGCCGATCGCTGGTGGCAGGGACTGCTCCTGACCAACCTATGGATCAGGATCTTCTGCCTTCGGCTGAATGCCATTCCATGCTGTCGGTTGCTAGCTCCGAGCAGTCTTTGAGTTGACAGCAACTTTGGTCACATTCCTCCATTTTCTTTTCACCCCATGTCCATTATCCACTGGAATATCCGCGGCATTCGAGCCAATCGGGATGAATTGTCGGTCCTCTTACGCTCCTACTCGCCGGTCATCTTCTGTCTTCAGGAAACAAAGCTGCGTCCCCATGACCGCTTTGTTCTCCCTCACTTTCAGTCCGTCCGATATGACCTCCCCTCTGTTGAAGGCACTCCAGCCTATGGAGGACTCATGATTCTTCTCCATGATACTCTCCATTATCACCCAATCCCCTTAAACAGTTCCTTCCAAGCTGTCGCCGTCCGTCTTTCCCTTTCTGGATACACGTTCTCTCTTTGTACTGTATACATTCCATCATCCACACCAATGGCACGAGCTGATCTCCTTCATCTTCTTGGTCAGCTTCCACCCCCCTATTTGCTGGTTGGGGACTTCAATGCCCACCACCCGCTTTGGGGATCTCCTCATCCTTGTCCACGTGGCTCTCTATTGCTAGACGTCTTCCACCAAGCGGATCTAGTTTGCCTCAACACTGGGGTCCCCACATTTTTGTCTGCCTCCACGCCAAATTTATCTCATTTGGACCTTGCGGTCGGTACTGTTCCGCTAGCTCGGCGCTTCGAATGGTTCGCCCTTGATGATACACACTCGAGTGACCACTTTCCATGTGTCCTTAGACTGCAGTCTCCACTGCCATATATGCGCTCGCGACGCTGGAAATTTGCCCAAGCCGATTGGACACTTTTTTCGTCTCTCGCAACATTCGATGACCGTCGCTTTCCCAGCGTCGACGATGAGGTCACACATATTACCGACGTTATTCTTACAGCTGCGGAACGTTCAATACCACGCACCTCCGAATTGCCCCGGTGCCCCCCGGTTCCTTGGTGGAACGAGGCATGCCGTGACGCACTACGTGAGCGGCGACGTGCTCTACGCAATTTCCGTCACCATCCTACTTTGGCCAACTGTATTCGCTATAAGCAGCTCCGTGCGCGATGCCGTCGCGTCATCCGCGATAGCAAGAAGGCAAGCTGGAAATTCTTTATTAGCTCATTTAACACCTTCACTCCCTCCTCGGAAGTTTGGAGTCGGCTTCGACGGTTCTCAGGCGCGCCTAGTTTCTCCCCGGTCTCTGGGCTCACTGTCGCGCATGATACCTTAGTGGACCCCGTCGCAATTTCTAACTCGTTGGGTCAGCACTTTGCTGAGATTTCGAGCTCTTCAAATTACCCGCCAGCGTTTCTCCCGAAGAAACGTGCAGCAGAAGTGCGACATCTTGCTTTCTCCTCTCCAAATCACGAAAGCTACAATACTGTTTTCTCCATGCGGGAACTCCAACATGCCCTCTCTTCTTCTCGCTCCTCCGCCCCAGGACCAGATGGAATCCATGTCCAGATGTTGCTGCATTTATCAACCCATAGTCTGCGTTACCTCCTTCGCCTTTATAATCGAATTTGGACCGACAGTACCTTTCCCAGACGGTGGCGGGAAGCTATTGTCGTTCCCGTTCCGAAACCTGGAAAGGACAAACATCTCCCCTCTAGCTATCGTCCCATTTCTCTCACGAGTAGTGTCTGTAAGGTTTTGGAGCGTATGGTGAATTACCGTTTAGCTTGGTGGCTGGAATCCCGCAGTCTTTTAACACCTGCCCAATGCGGATTCCGAAAGCATCGTTCTGCAGTTGACCATCTTGTTGCTCTCTCCACTTACATCATGAACAATTTTCTCCGGAAACGCCAAACGGTAGCGATATTTTTTGATCTTGAGAGAGCATACGATACCTGTTGGAGGACAGGCATCCTCCGCACACTGTTCTCTTGGGGCTTTCGAGGCCGGCTGCCCCTTTTTCTTCGCGAATTTATGACAGAGCGCACATTTAGGGTGCGGGTGAACACTACTCTCTCCCGTACTTTCTCCCAAGAAAACGGGGTACCCCAGGGTTCCGTGCTGAGTGTTGTACTGTTTGCCATCGCCATAAATCCAATTATGGATTGTCTCCCTCATGATGTCTCGGGCTCCCTCTTTGTGGACGATTTTGCGATCTACTACAGCGCTCAACGGACCAGCCTTCTTGAACGACGTCTTCAAGGATGTCTCGATCGCCTCCACTCGTGGAGCATCGAAACTGGCTTCCGTTTCTCACCCAGTAAGACCGTTTGTGTCAATTTTTGGCGACGTAAGGAGTTTCTTCCGCCCTCCTTACATCTAGGTCCTGTCAACCTTCCGTTTTCAGACGTCGCTAAATTCTTGGGTCTTATGTTTGACAGAAAACTATGCTGGTCCTCCCACGTTTCCTATCTTTCGGCTCGCTGTCTGCGATCGCTTAACACCCTCCGTGTCCTGAATGGTACCTCCTGGGGAGCGGACAGAGTGGTCCTTCTCCGCCTCTATCGCGCCTTAGTGCGCTCGAAATTGGATTATGGAAGCATAGTCTACTCCTCTGCTCGGCCGTCTATTCTTCGGCGTCTCGATTCTATCCACCACCGTGGATTACATTTAGTGTCTGGAGCTTTTTACACTAGCCCTGTGGAAAGCCTTTATGCTGAGACTGCTGAACCTCCGCTGTCCAATCGGCGAGCAGTCCTCCTGAGTCGTTATGCTAGCCATCTGTCTTCCATGCCTGCTAATCCAGCCCACGACCTTTTTTTCGACGCCTCCTTTGATGTAGGGTATGCAGGCCGCTCCTCCTCCCTACTACCCCCGGGAGTCCGCTTCCGTCAACTGCTCCATTCTCTTTCCTTCCGCTTTCCTAAAACCTTCTTGACAACTTGGGGTACAGCACCGCCTTGGCTCCGTCCCCGGATCTGCCTGCTCCGTGACCTTTGTCAATTTCCCAAGGATGGTACCCCTACACTTGTTTATCGTCGGGCATTTGCTGCTCTATGTGCACAAATGACGGAGGCCACATTTATTTACACCGACGGCTCGAAAACATCGTTAGGTGTAGGGAGTGCCTATATTGTTGGCGACACCCCAAATCGCTTTCGGCTTCCCGACCAATGTTCGGTTTATACTGCGGAGCTTTACGCTGTTCTCCAGGCTGTCCACTACATCCGCTGCCATCAGCGGCTACAGTACGTTATCTGCTCAGATTCTCTCAGCTCTCTCCTCAGTCTCCAAGCTCTTTACCCTGTGCACCCTCTGGTCCACCGGATTCAGGACTGTCTGCGCTTGCTCCACCTGGGGGGCGTCTCGGTGGCGTTCCTCTGGCTCCCGGGACACGCTGGTATCTGTGGGAATGAGGCGGCCGATATAGCGGCCAAGGCTGCAGTTTCTCTTCCTCGGCCAGCTATTCAGTCGCTTCCCTTCACCGATATACGGAGCGGTTTATGTCGCCAAGTTGCTCATTTATGGCATGCGCATTGGTCGGCACTTCCCCGTAATAAATTGCGGGAAGTGAAAGCCCTTCCTTGCGCTTGGACCTCTTCCTCCCGAACGCGTCGTCGGGAGGAGGTAATTTTAGCTAGACTCCGGATAGGGCACTGTCGTTTTAGCCATCGACATCTTTTAAGCGGCGATCCTCCCCCACTCTGTCCCCACTGCTCTCAGCTGTGGACGGTAAGACACCTTTTAATTGAATGCCCCTATTTTAATCCGTTACGCTCCCGTCTACAGCTATCGCCTGATTTATCGTCGATTTTAGCAGATGACACGCGCTCCGCCGACCGCGTTTTCCAGTTTATTAGTGACAGTGAAATGACGTCAGTCATTTGAAGCTTTTTTTGGGGACAGTCACCCCCTTTCTGTAGTGGATTTTTAAGCATTCTTCTATTTTTAGTTTCTCCAATTTTCTGACTTTGTTCCCCTTGCTGCTGGTTTTAAAATTCGGTTTTTTACTGTCTTAAGTCACGGGCTGGGCGCTAATGACCTTAGAAGTTTTGCGCCCTAAAACCACAAAAAAAAAAAAGGTATTAAGTCATGCAACACAACTGAAATCGGGCAGTTTTTCAGATGAGAAAGCTTGTTGCATAATGTGACTTCCACAGAGAACAACAAATAGCCAATACCACACCAATGTAGTGTCTTTTGTTAACACCTGTGCCTACAATTATTAACTTGACAGAACTTTTGAAGGGCTACTAGTCACTCCATTCTGTCAATTTTGGCTGAAAGGCAAATACTGTTGACGTACCCTGTGTGGCTCTATCGTGCCCCATGGCACCACGAGCTCCAAGCCAAAGAAGTGACATCACCAGGTGCAGGATGGAAATTCAAAGAGGTAGCCCACCATGCCTCAAATAGTAATAATAATAAAATCATAATCATCATTATTTGTACTAGTATATTAGTATTATTGTAGGCAGTTAATGCAAAGGTCAATTAATAACATGTTGCTGTATTCTTTCTATCTTCTGCCCAGCATCTCTCTTCAAGGCATCTTCTTTGCGTACACCATTTTGCTTCATTATTTTGTCGATATGCTCTTTCTGAAAGTTAAGTAGTCTTCTTTGTTTCTATCAGTAAGATGATTTCCAATAAAAAATTATTCTTTGGCTGCTAATTATCTAACATCCTCAACAGATCCCAATATCAGTGTAATGATTTTCTTCCTATGCTATTACTGTTTCATTTGTTCTCATTACAGCACTTCCTTTGACATTATGGGTTTTTCAGTCTTGATATGCTGGTGCTGTTCCATAAATAATCTTTCCAGAACTTTGTCTTCTTTTGAGATCAGCAAGTAAACCCATAGTTCAGATCCACAGAATAGGACTGGTGTAGCCTGTAGCTTACTCTCTCTTTTTGTACTGTTAGAAACATGCTTGTCCCAACAAAAGGAATTCATGAAGTTAGAATAGTATTAAGTAATGTGCCAAGGTAGGGTGTGTGTGTTTAATAATTTTATCATAAATAAGCATTCAGTGCAACAAGGTTTTGATGTAACTGTTCTAGACATTTTATGATTCTGATCATAAAAGTAGTATGAGTGATGTGGTACTTGACAGTCCAGTTTCTGCTCCCCCACACAGTTGGTGTGAACTATATTGTAATTTGATATGAACAACATCGATTTTATGAACAACATTGAAGTCATTGTTTCAGGTAGTAGCTGTGTTATTTTACTTGATTACACTACCATTATTTGTATATGTAGATAATCAAGCTAGAAAATATGATTGGAAACAATAGCATAGGGAGAAGGCTGAAATGAAAGATCATAATGAATTTTCAAAGGCATTGTTATTAATCAGTCTTGCAATTTTTTGCTGCCTCCCAGTGAACTATACCATAGTGAACTCATCACTGAGAATTTTGAACTCAAAAGAGAACACTTAACAATAACTACTATTTAATTATAAAGTAGTGTGACGGTTAGGGTTTATCTGTGTGATACATTTTATATAATATGGGAGGACTGTGACTGCTTAAAAGTACTTACTACAGTTTGTTATTTTTGCCACAGGCCCAAGTTTACCCATGCACCATGAATGTAAAAGAAGAGTTGGAGAAGGGTGTGAATAAAAAGGTAATTTTAGAATTTATATGACTACATGGAAGTAATCTTGTTGAGCTGTGGTGAAAATAATGAGATGGTAATCAATTGTGTGTGTTTTTACTTTAGGGTAAAGATAACAAGGGTGACAGTATTACAGTATGCTCCAGGTTGGAAATGAGGAAACCGATAAAATAGAATATTTTGTTACACTTTACCCATATGGATTTAAACATTATCTTTGAGCAGGTGAAGTAGTTTAGCTTGTGAGTTTGTAGAATTGCTTCTTTACGTTATAAGCACAAATAAAAGTTAAATGAGATAGCATTGATGAAGTCATATGAAAATTGGTACCAAGTTCCAAGACTCAAGCTATGATTTCCTGTTTTAATGAGTAGTTCCCTTAATGGTTCCGTGTATGTGAACTCCAGCATTGGATGTTTTTATTCACAATGTGATACTGCTGTGACAGTTACAGAATCATTCAAGAAAAATCTACTCAAAGTAGTGCAGAAAAAGTAGGTGATCCTAACCTACTGAGTAGAGACTAAGACGTCTGTGCATACATTGCAAGTGGTATGGACAGGCAGTCTTGCGAAGTACTTTTGAACAGTTTCCTAATAGCTGTCGTAAGGTGCTAGTTTAACAGCCCATACAAATTGGAAATAGTTGGAACACTGCAACTATAAACAGGCTTGTCCTTACAGATGGTATTAGTAGAGAGAGGGGCTAGTGATCATGATGCCAGCACAGCAACAATGGTAAATGAAACTTCTTGGCAGATTAAAACTGTGTGCTGGACTGAGACTCGAACTCAGGACCTTTGCCTTTCACGGGCAAGTGCTCTACCATCTGAGCTACCAAGCACGACTGACACCCCATCCTCATAGCTTTACATCTGCAAGGTTCGCAGGAGAGCTTCTGTAAAGTTTGGAAGGTAGGAGACGAAGTATTGGCAGAAGTAAAGCAGTGAGGAGGGGGCGTGAGTGACGTTTGGGTAGCTCAGATGGTAGAGCACTTGCCCACGAAAGGCAAAGGTCCTGAGTTTGAGTCTTGGTCCGGCACACAGTTTTAATCTAACATGAAGTTTTATATCAGCACACACTCTGCTGCAGAGTGAAAATCTCATTCTGGATGGTAAATGAAGTTAATGACTCCTTTAAGAAGGCTAGGTGAATAGATTTGCTTGAAAGAGCAGGTAAGTAGTTGTTAGCATCCCATTTAAACAATGAGAGTGTCATTTACTTCCAATATGATTTACATAGAGGAAGATGGACAAACACTAAATGGACTGTAAATCACACACAGAATAAGTATGTGGTGAGTAACTGGATTACAGACAGAAAAGACCCACTGTGGTTTCATGTCAGAATTCGGAAAACACTGAGGAAGCAGACTGTTGTTCACTTGGTTCAAAAAAGTATGCACAGTGGTGACAGGCAAGTGCTAATGGAAATTCTTCTGTCTGTAAAAAGATCTATGCGTGAAGCATACAACTACCACCATCATACATGAGCAACAGATTTTACAGAGAACATGAGACATGTCTGGCCAAAGACTTCTATCCAGGCAGTCACTGACCAGTCTGGTGTGGCCTTGGAGGAAAGCAGATGATGATCACTAAGCCCTCTCTGTATTGAGTTTTCAAGTTTGTGCAGGAGGATCATACAAACATATTGTTCTTTCACTGTCACACAGACTCCTGTATTGGGAACATAGTAATAGGATCCCTGGAGTAGAGAAACAACTGGAAGAGTTGAAAACATAGTAGTTGCCATGTCCAAACAGAATCACAAATCATTTGCCCAGAGAGTACTCTACAGCATTGGCCTCGTACTTAGCTTGCATTTATTGCAAACCTCTCGCCTAGTGCAAAGACCCAGGCAGATGGGAAAAAGTTCAAGTGGCTTCTGTATATAAGAATGGTGAAAGAATGTACCTGCAAAATTACAGAACAATATCATAATGCTTATTTGCTCCAGAGTTCCTGAACATATCCTCAGTTCAAATATAATTAATTTCTTTAAGACAGAAAAGTTTCTATCGACAAATCAGCATTGATTTTGTGCAATACTCATCTTGGTCCTCTGTAAAATTACATACTGTGAACCATGGATGATGGGAAACTGGCTAGATTCCACATTCCTATATTTCCGGAAAGCTTTTGAACAGTGCACCACTGCATAAGTTAAGTAGAGGTATGAGCATATGGAATAGGTTCTCCGATATATGAATGGCGCAAAGACCTCTCAAGTAACAGAGGCCAGTACTTTGATCTCAACAGTGACTGTTTTCTCAGAGCCAAGAGTATCATCAATAGTGCCACAGAGAATGGTGCCATATCTATATATGAAATGATCTGATGAGCAGCATTCTGTGTCTGTTTGCTAATGGCATTGTGTGTGGGGAAGGGTCATCACTGAGTGACTACGAGGATACAAAATGACTTGGACAAAATTTTTATTTGGTGTGATGAATGGCAGGTGTAGAAATATTCAAGTAAATGCAGATGAGTAGGAAAAACAATCCCATAATGTTTGAATACAACATCAGTACTCAACAGATTGACAGTCTGGTCAATAAAATGTTTAGGTATAACATTGCAGGGGCCGGCCGGATTGGCCGAGCGGTTCTAGGTGCTACAGTCTGGAACCGTGCATCTGCTACGGTCGCAGGTTCTAATCCTGCGTTGGGCATGGATGTGTGTGATGTCCTTAGGTTAGTTAGGTTTAAGTAGTTCTAAGTTCTAGGGGACTGATGACCTCAGTAGCTAAGTCTCATAGTGCTCAGAGCCATTTGAACCATAACATTGCAAAGTGATATGAAGTGGAACAAGCACATAAGGATGGTAGAAGGATGGGGAATGATCAACTTTTTTTATATTGGGAAAACTGTGGTTCATTTGTAAGGGACATTACATATAGAACAACATAGAAGTTCCTAGTAGTAGTAGTAGTAGTAGTAGTTGTTGTTGTTGTTGTTGTTGTGGTAATAGATGCCATCCACGATGCACCGTTTAGTGGCTTGCACAGTTTTAATGCAAACGTACATGCACAGCAGCCAGAAAGAAGATAAGCAAGCTACAGATTCCATGTGAAATGCATTCTCAAGCTTTGTAAGTTTGGAAAGCCCATTTGTAAGGCTAATAAGTTGTTAACTGGCGTATCTGACAGAGCCAAGGATCGGTCATCTGCTTGAGTCATGAAGAGAATACATGAAAGAAAGGTAAACATAAAATTAAACTAGAGGTGAAGCTGTCATCAGCGTGGAGGTTTTGAACACTGGAGTTCTCCATTACACACAGTCCTCCTGACTACCATTTGCTGTTACCCTCTTTCCACCTCTGAACTGATTTACCCAACTAGTTACAAAGTACCTGCCGTTCAATGATCAAGGACCTTTGGATATGTAGTGTCACAATTACCCATTGAGCCACCAAGTACTAGAAAAAGGCAGAAGTATTTAACAGTAAAGTCCAGAGTTATAATCCATATAATTCCATATGGAATGCACTCCAAAAGTAGATGATGAACACACCAGAGGTCGCATGACCATAAAGTGTAGTGAGCAGATTCAGTTACACAAAAAACGGTGCTGAACTGACACTTCTCTGCCATCCGAATTGTTTATTTATGGGACAGTGGTTTGCACATGTGTAGAAACAGGCAAAGGTCATTCCAGTTTGTAAGAAAAGGCACAGGAAATACGTGCCAAACTACAGACATACCTAGTTGGTGCAAAAATCTTCTTGGATGATTTTGTGATCCTGTATGATGGCTCTTGAAGAAAATCAATTCATTTGCAAGAATGGAAATGGATCCCATAATTACTGGTCATGTGAAACTGTTTAGTCTGCTTCTCCGCAGTGCTGTCACAATGTAGTCAGCCTGTAAAATGAGACCATAGTCTGAAGCAGTATCTGTGGGAAAGCTAGCAAAGTTGATGTGCCTTTCAATGACTCAGCACTTCTGCTATGCAGTTAGTCATTACTTTATGCTTTAAATTACATGAAAACAGTAAGATACATTAGAACTGAATGGTACAAATGGATAGGTGTGATGTACCTGCCATTACCACATTGTAAGCTATACAAGTACCTTCTCTTGTGATGGTGTAACCCACAAAACATATGGAATGAAAATGAATGTTTGCATAACTGCCTACTTATTTGTGGCAAAAAGTATTTTAAGTATAGTTATATGTTGGCAATATAAGAATATTATTGAGTCTGAGAATCCTACTTTCACTACTGTTTGGGGGTTACCACCAATAGCATGCGCTTTCATTTATTGCACAAATTTCATCCATATTCATTCTTGCCCTTCGTCTCCCTTCCACTCTTCTGACGCTACCATCCCAGAGGTGTGTCATCTGTCTCTTCAGTGTACATTCCATGGCTTGCTAAATATTTCAAGGGTTTCTGCTCAAGGTTTCAGCCAGCTTTCGTCCAAGAGTATTTTGAACATGACAAGTTTCTTGGAGGGCATTACATTCATGAACTACAAATACATCAAGAATTTACTGTTAACGTGTTGATGGTAGTATGGTCTTCACTTTGTATGCGGTCTGACTAGCGTGCATTCATCAGAGGATCTCTAACAACCGCCTAGCCTAAAAAACGATTGCGTTGTGTAGTGCACCACTGACCTATCAAGTATTTCTACAATTCTCCACCTCATAATGCATTTCCAGCAGTCTGCAGTTTGGGCAGTCAGAGAAGCGATGAAGCCTTTGGTTGAGACCCTCCACTCACGCCAAACCAAAGGACTTGAATCAATTCTGGGAATGCTGATACAAACTGTGTGTGCTGCATGCACTCATGTGTGACACAGGGGCTCTTCGCCATTTGTGCTACCTCTCAATATAAACTGAAGATGGCCTCAGAACCCAAACAATGGGTATCATTGGCACCAACATCAGCCACAACTTGTAGACAGCCACACCCTGTGTGTTTCGTAGCCACAGGCAGGACATTTTCCACATCTCAGATGAGGCTCCATGGCAGACATATTCAGTACACATAGGATTCATTTCCAGTCCTGGATGCTATTTCCCTAAGGAGCTCCATAACGCATTTGACGTTGGAGATCCTGATTAACTAGAAAACTTCTCTCCACTTGGGCCTGTCTGGACCCTGATGAATGAACACCTGCCAGTCCACTCGCAGGGCCAATGGGTGAGGCAGCCTCCACATTCACTCTCTGCCTCAAACAGCACTAACTGTTACGACCCATTCCTCACCATTTGGTGAGGACTACTCAGCCACATTGGGTACACCACAAGGTGTTTTGACAGCAGAGCCAGTGGGCAAAATAGGTGGCACCTTAGGCGTCCCATGTGATGAGCCAGATTCTCGGCCCCCACTACTACAATAGGCAGCAGCCTGAATTCTGCTGAACGTGGCAAAAAGCATCTTCAGCTGTTCATGAACTGAGGCCAGCTCCTCCATCTGCATACAGTGTGCACACATTATATCCATTCCAGTACTACTATTCAAGAATTAACAGTAAAACACACAGAGAAAGCAATATATTTAGCTTGCTATTGTTCTGATGTTTCACCAGTGGAGGCTAATGCATTATTGTGCTGTGTAGATTTTAATTAAAAGAATTAAGAGCTGTGCAACAGACTACGAATACACTTTAAAGTTACTAAGGTATGGGATTGCATCTCTTGACTACAAAAGCATGGAAGGAATGTAATCATAAAATGAGACGGGGAGAGGGAGAGAGAGAGAGCTGCATATGAAGGACTTATTTCAATAGTGGTACAAGTCCATTACCTTCACTTTTCTGCCTATAATGCTTCTGAAATTAATGATCCAAACAAAGAGAAAGAAAGATTCATGTCTAGCAAGAAGCCATATGCTTGAACATTTGTGGTACCTCAACTGCAGATTTTTCAGCACTCATTTAACTTTAGTACTCTGTATCTCAAGATGAACGAAAATTGACTTGTACCACAATTGAAATAAGCCCTTCATATGTAACTTGATTCTGAAACAACCCTGATTAAATTACGGTATTGTTAGCAGTCAAATAATGTACAGGCTTCACCTTTGTTTCAAGTAATGGTAACCTAATGCATACATGCTAATTGAGTTTGAGTGCTATGGGTGTTATTTCAGGCAGAATTTGGCTGCTCAGTAATGCTGCATTCAAGAAGCAGAGATTGTTGACTAAACAAGATCATGAAAGTTAGCCCAAGGTAAAGTTACATATTTTTGGTTAAACATAAATGGAAGGAGTCACTATCACTGCAAAATAAATTTTTCTTCATATCTAATCTCAACATGTCAAATATCCATGTGTTGTCTGTTCTTTTGGACATGTCCAAGGGGACAGACAGTATTTTGATCCTGCAGCCACAGTGACTCAGGGTCAAAGGAAGTAGAGACATTAGTTGTCTGTGGGCATTAATTTACATCAATGGAGAGGGTTGAAAATTTGTGCTGGACCAGGAATTGAACCCAAGTCTCATGCAGACTGGGCATTGGCAGTGACGACTATGCAATCTGGACACAGTGGTCATCACATCTGCATGGTCTACTCTAGCATGCTTCCTGTCAGACCCAAATTCTGAACTTACACACCACTGATGCAGTGCTCATGCTCATGATCTTCCTTACACATGGTGTCTCACTGGTTCCTGTAAGAGTTAGTGTGGTGTGCATCTACACTGAAAGGATCATTGGCTGACATCACCTTAATTATATATGTGGTGTCCATTCTTATCATTTAGCCAGTGTTGTGGACATGAATGTGTAATATCAGCATTCCCTATTTGTGATCATTTCTTGGTAAAAACAATTGTCACAATATGGTATAATTTTGCTTGCTGGGATCAACCCACAACAATGGGGACAAACATTCAGCCAGTGTGATATTCCTCCTCTCACTGTGCCATTATGGTCAACACTCACTCATTGTGTAGCTTCATCACTGCATCTGAAAGGGGCAACAATGCATACTGGGAGCATTAAGTGATTGACTACTGATACCTTGTATTTTCTACTGGTTTGAATAAAATATGCTTACCTTTCAGTAGGTAATTATGCATCCCCTACTGTGTTCTGCTGGTGTCACATACTGCAGTTTGAGCCCCTGAGACAAGCAGTTGCTGGCCATTCAAAACAAACAAAAGACAACTCTGTAATAGACGGCACAAATCTATGCATTACAGTTTTGTAAATGTGAGATTACATCTCTGAAACTTACTCATTGCTGCTACATAGGGACTCTACCATTTTCCAGAGATCAAAAACTAATAAAAGGTCTGATCTGAGTCTTAAATTCTGATCAAAATTAGGTGATAGTAGTTCATCCACAGCTTGACTCTACAAATTAAGAGATGTTCTCTTGCCTCACTAAGAAATGTTCATTGCCTCTTCAGCCAACAGCCAAAATGTGAGCCTAGGATGTCCTCTGAGCCCAACCAACAGATTTTGTTGTTGCACATGAACCACAGTTCACAGCTGGCCAATAGAACTTTACACCATATCTCATATGAGACAGTGGCGGATACAGAAAAACCTCAAGGAGGGCCCACTAAAAATATCTTGAGCTACCTTTACTTCTACTGTAATAAAAGCTAATCAAGTCATATGGAAAGTGTAAGAAAGTTTTATTTAAACTGATTATACACATATACAAGACAATGCCATCTTTTGATATAAAAAAGTTAGAATTGTGGTTCTGTACCTTAAAGTATGAATTCTATGCACCTATTCTTCCTGACAAATTGGTTAATTACATTTTCAGCAGAACAAGCTATGTCAGGGTGAGTGTCCAACAGAGCTAAGCCATTAAGTCGATCCTCCTTCATTGTTGACCTCAGCCATGTCTTTGTACACCACAGTGTTGAAAAACTTCTTTCTACTATAGCAATAGACAAATATTTGGTACAGCGTGTGCAAAGTAGGATAGTCAGATCTAGGACAGAGAGACAAATCTTGCATAACAAAATCACAATCATTAAGGGCATTTATGCTCGTTGTTTGTATTGAAGAGTCTGTCCCATTAGTCTCTTTTTAATCACAAAGTGTGAGTCGTCTTCAAAATACAGTAGTTCAGTTAAGCAATGGTTTAGTTTATGCACCAGATCATTACCATCATGTTCCAGTAGTTGTGATGGAAAAAGGATGTTGAATTTAAAATCATAAATATTTTCTTCAGCAAAATGTTCTCTCATGCCAGTTGTAACATGGTCCAGTGTTGGAATAAAAAGTTACTTTCCAATATGTCATAGCATCATTATTATGATCGCATTATGGTGAACGTCGATTATAATTTTGCTTTAGCCATTGCCCAATGTCCAAGATATGGTCTTGTAAGATTTTGCTGACTGGATATGTTATGCGCATGTCACTTAGTGAAAATAGATTGATAAGAAACTTCCCCCCTCTAACCTTCTCTCCCCCCCACCTTCTCTCCCCCCCACCTTCTCTCCCCCCACCTTCTCTCCCCCCCCACCTTCTCTCCCCCCCACCTTCTCTCCCCCCACCTTCTCTCCCCCCACCTTCTCTCCCCCCACCTTCTCTCCCCCCACATTCTCTCCCCCCACCTTCTCTCCCCCCACCTTCTCTCCCCCCACCTTCTCTCCCCACAACTTCTCCCCCCCCCCACCTTCTCTCCCCCCACCTTCTCTCCCCCCCACCTTCTCTCCCCCCCACCTTCTCTCCCCCCCACCTTCTCTCCCCCCCCACCTTCTCTCCCCCCCACCTTCTCTCCCCCCACCTTCTCTCCCCCCCACCTTCTCTCCCCCCACCTTCTCTCCCCCCACCTTCTCTCCCCCCACCCTCTCTCCCCCCACCCTCTCTCCCCCCACCCTCTCTCCCCCCACCCTCTCTCCCCCCACCCTCTCTCCCCCCCACCCTCTCTCCCCCCCACCCTCTCTCCCCCCCACCCTCTCTCCCACCACCCTCTCTCCCCCGCCCTCTCTCCCCCCAACCTCTCTCCCGACCCACCCTGTCCTGCCCAAACCCACAACCCTGTCTCCCCCGCCCCAACCGACCGCCCTGTCTCCCCCGCCCGGACCGACCACCCGGTCTCCCCCGCCCGGACCGACCACCCGGTCTCCCCCGCCCGGACCGACCACCCGGTCTCCCCCGCCCGGACCGACCACCCGGTCTCCCCCGCCCGGACCGACCACCCGGTCTCCCCCGCCCGGACCGACCACCCGGTCTCCCCCGCCCGGACCGACCACCCGGTCTCCCCCGCCCGGACCGACCACCCGGTCTCCCCCGCCCGGACCGACCACCCGGTCTCCCCCGCCCGGACCGACCACCCGGTCTCCCCCGCCCGGACCGACCACCCGGTCTCCCCCGCCCGGACCGACCACCCGGTCTCCCCCGCCCGGACCGACCACGCGGTCTCCCCCGCCCCAACCGACCACGCGGTCTCCCCCGCCCCAACCGACCACGCGGTCTCCCCCGCCCCAACCGACCACGCGGTCTCCCCCGCCCCAACCGACCACGCGGTCTCCCTCTCCCACCCCTCTTCCCACCCCCCTCTCTCTACCCTCCCACCCCTCTTCTCCCCTGTCTCTCTTCCCTCCCAGCCCCCTTTCCTCCTCTCCCTTCCCACCTCTCTTTTCCCCCTCTCCCTCTGTATGACAGTGTCATGTAGGAACAAGACACAGATGCCCTGATACGTCACTCTCTTCGTTTTTCAGTTTCTTGAAGACCCATTAAGGGCTGATGACCCTAGTGTTTGGGTAAAGCAAGATCCCGAACTGAAACACCATGCTGCCGGATCTGAGCATAATGTAAGTTTTCACACAAGCACTCTATTGTGCAGGAAGTGTAGTAAGAAACTCTAGTTAGATACGTTATTTATAGGGTATTACCAATAGCATTTTAACAGCACTTGTAACAAGCATATCTTTATGAACCATTACCCTTGCATTAATTTTTTATTGTGATTCTATTTAATGAATGCCTTAAGTACATATTTGGTGTCAATGGAGCAAGGAAGACTTCCTTTTGGAAGTAATTGTTAATCTTGTTACATGTCTGTATCACAGTGCTGTAACATGTGGAACTATGAAATGTGATGGGTATATATTCTAGAGTTCCCAGTCACTGTTCACTGTAGTATTTACATCATTACTGAAATCCTGCTGTGTAATTCCTTATGATTTTCCCCCAGTACACATGACATAAATTTGCATTGTTCCCTAAAGAGCAGGCACTGAAAATACGTGATGATATGGCAAGGAGCTGTGTAAATAACATTAAATTTAGTTAATTTTGATGATAATGTGTGGAATGCCACATTCGTTTGATTAATGACCAAAAATTCCTTTTGTTTATGGGTTTACTGTTGGAAGATTACTTGCATCTCTATATTATCTGAGTTTAATTTTGAAATGTTGCCACACACGTATATCAGATTTGTATATGGGAGTAAGACCATCTGATAGAATAGGCCATAGTGTCTCTGAAACCAGAGTGGATTATGTAACAGGTTTAGAAAGTGAAAGTATGCCAAATAAATACTGCACAATGGCTGATAGCAAAATCAGGGGCAATAGAACTGATTTGGATGCATTCTGACACACTCTCTTCCCAATTGATATGTTGGATGATACTAATGAGTAAGGAATATTGAGAGCTGTCATATACACACAGAAGATAGCAAGCAGTTATAATTCACGGATTGTTTTCTTCTTTCAGTCTGTTGAAGATCCATTGGGAATATCTTGGCCCAATGATTTTATCAAGGAGGATCCTGAATTAAATATAACTGAGAATACTGTAAGTATTTACATCTGTGATGTATTGCATGTATTCAAGTAGTAAGTCTTTTGTTAAGTGTGTAGAGTAAAACATGCATTGCAGTGGAATTGTCACAGATTGTCAGTTTTCTGGAATTTGTTGCTGTTCGTGATTGTTGAGTATTCTTGTACTCCTGCACTTGACTTTCGTATCACCTCTCACGTTCTGACTGTTTTAAATAGTAGTGGTAGGGGACTAGTAGCTGGTATAATCCTGTTCTCTGTAGCCCTTGTTGATATCAACTACATTGTATAATGGTTGTTTGTGATGGTCACGAACTTCACATTTAGATGAAGTGTAAGTTCTAATAGTGTAGGTGATTTGAGAAATATTCCTACTTTCAACAACTTTTGATAAATAGAATTCAAAAGAACACTGGCTGTTCTTATATTTTGTGTGAATCATAGTTATTCTTGAGTTTGTCCTAAAATTTTTTTGGGATTTGAAAAACAGAGATGAAATTTGTGGGTTCTAGATCAGTCCCGATATGTTGACCACAACCTGTACATATTGTGGCAGCTTCTGTGGTACCTGTTGTATTACTTATAAAATTTTCATTCATAGAAAAACTCTGTGTATGTCTTTTGTCTTTTGTTGAATGATTGTACATAGCTGAAGCCATGTATGACCTCACCATTCGAGTCCTGGCAGATCTAAAGAAGAAATATTTTTTAAATATGCTTTATGACCTTGCTAAGGGAAGGAGAAGCTCACATTGATAAACGTGTCACAGGAATGAAATTAGACAAGTATTGGGGAGCATTCAACACACATTTGCGAAGGTTGGATACTGGCTCACTCTTGATCTCATTCTTCATAAACAAACTTGTTGCAGTTACAAAGCATTCTTCAGGCACAAAATGTTGGCTTCTTCAACACAGAAATGTGTGGTGGTTATACAAGCATACTGGTCAAGGAACCAAATGATCGTTCTAGGGACAGCTCAGAGAGTGTGTAAAGGAGTGTAGCTGATTCACAGCTAACAGGCCAAGACTTTGTCACAGAGACTCATGTTATGCCATTTTAAACAAATGAAAGGGATGCATTGGCATCACAAGTAGACAGGACAGTAAGTGAAACAGTAGTAGTGTTGTTCCACAAGAAGGGTTTTACATAAATGAGAATGCCATGCATAGTAGTCAGGGATGTGCATATGAGGAGTTTGGCTAAAACAGTGATCTGTAGTGTGTCTTAGGGCATAGCTGTAGTTATCAAAGTGGCTGGATTGCCATGAAAATACAAAAGGCCATACTGGCCTTTGTATGCAGCCCAAGAGATCACAAGCCGAGCAATATGTCTCCATGGCACCAGGGCCAGAGGTTCAGGGATAGTGTCCACTGCATGGAGTGCTGCTCCCATAGCAAGCATTCAGAACAGTGTGTTGCTGATTGGGTGGTCTGGAATACCATGTCATGTGGTTGGCACTGAAATCACTGACGTGTACCCCACTTGTTACTTCGAAAATATGTAACTTAGATTAACCCCTTCCACTCCAATGTCGAGTGCCACTCGACATTGCGAAATTTGTTTTCCGCTCCGATGTCGAGCCTGATTCAACACGACTTTTCGAAGCTCTCAGACGTATTTTGAGTCTACTAGGCATTATTGCTGCAGTGTGCTGCCATCTAGGAGAACTAGTGTTAACTCTGTCTCGAACAGTAGCAGCTGTGTTAAGTCAAAGATTGTAATTATTACGTTCAAATCCACGTGCTCGAAATGGCTAGTTCTTCACGTAGTCCTTTCTGAGGAAGAGATTTTAGATCTTTTGGAGCACTCTTAAGTGAAAACGAGAGTGAAAATGATTTTGATTATGATAGTGATTCTTTTCAAAACAATTCAAGTGACAATGACAAAGAAAACAGTGACAATGTGCATGTTTCTAGTGATTCAGCAGAGGATTCGTGGCGAATGTGGAGCGACACTGACACTGACTTCACAGATTTTCCTTTTGACGAATCAAAGTGGGGTTTTATAACAGAAAGTAGTTCAGTTCCATCATCGCCCATCGGATTCTTTCAATTAATTTTTACAGATAACATATTTCAACAAATAGCAGATGAAACGAATAGGTATGCTACATCAAAAATACATAAAGTGACACCGCTTCCACAACATTCTGCATGATGGGGCTGTTACTATGGAAGAAATGAAACGCTTCCATGGTGTGCTGTTGAATATGGCATTACAAAAGTGTAAGAACTTGCAGGACCTTTTTTCAAGATAATGGTTACAATCATCCAACTTCTTTCCAGACTGTTTTAGTCACCAACGATTTATGCAAATTTTCTGGGCACTTCATGTCTTTAATCTGATGAGTGCTACACATGTCAACAGTCAGGTAAAGTCACGTCTGAGTAAAGTGACAAATGTACTGAATTACTTGTCTGGCATGTTTCTTGAAATTTATCGACCATATCTGTATTTAGCTGCAGATGAATCTACAGTATCATTCAAGGGTTGTGTATTATTCAAAGTGTACAATCCTCAAAAACCAACAAAATGGGGACTCAGAGTTTATGTAATTTCGGATTCATCAAATGGTTATATCTGCAGTTTAATACCCTATTTTGGCGCTGTAACAACTGAGGCTTTGATTTGTCCACACTTGAATTTTTCTGAGAGAATAGTTCTTCAGCTGCTAGCTAATATCAGAAATGCGACAGGGCAATCAGGGTATCATTTGTACACTGACCATTTTTATACAAGTGTTGTATTGGCTTATGAGCTGTTGAAACAGAACATTCATCTCAGGAACGATTCAGGCCAATCGCAAAAACCTTCCAGCTGCAATCAAGAAAGGAGCTCTGTGTCTAAGGAAGCACGAAATAAAATGCCTCTGCAACAACAAAATGATGGTTCTGGCATGGCAAGATAAACGAACAGTTCTCATGCTTTCTACAAAAGCCAATAACTCAGTGTCAGTTATAGAAAGGAGAAACAGAAAGGAAAGGGAAGAAATAAAGAAACCAAATGTGATTATTGATTATACTTGAAAGATGGGTGGAGTTGATCGATCTGACCATTTTACTTCCAGTTACGGTTTTCTAATGAAAAGTCTCAAGTGGTGGCGAAAACTATACTTCTGGCGGTTGGAGGTAGAACTTGTAAACAGCTATTTACTATACAAGAACCATTGTGAGAAAAATTACTTGACAATACCGTCTCACAAAGCATTCTGTAAAAGTGTTAGAAGACGATTAGTTGCCGAAGGAAGAACTCAAGGAGAGAAACGAGGATGTCGTTCAACTTATGATGATGAGGAACACTTGAATGGAAAGTTGCACATTATTAACAAGCTTCCTGGGAACAAGCATAAGGACTGTGCAGTGTGCTCAGACGGAAAAAGGAAAGGTGGCAGGTGCGAAACTGTGTATTACTGCGAAACATGCTCAGGAAACCCAGCTCTCCACCCGGAAGGGTGTTTCAAAAAATACCACACAATGGAAAGTTTTGTACTGTAAAAGCTTACGTAAATATATGAATGAAAGCACACATTTTGTTTTAATGTATACCCCAATTGTTTACCAGGGACCACATTGTTTCCACAAAGAAATCCGTGCAAATCTCTGCGGTGCACTGCTGCCCAGGCAGCTGCGATTTAAATAAGAGCATGCGAAGCCACCATGTGTCTGCCTTATGGAGTGCAAAGGGTTAAACAGTGGTGGACATCTGAGAAATCTATGAACAGGCTGTGTGACCATAACAGTGATCCTGAGTAGTACATGCAGTTGTGCAGTGAATATCTTAGCTCTGTCAGCTAGAGGGATATGCAACCTTTGTGGTCTCGGGAGCATAAAATGCAAGAGCTTAATAATGATGCAGAAAAATAGGGCTGACCATTTTGATAGTGACACATGGCCAGCAAGATTCTGTATTAATTGTGGAATTGGGAATTTTATTAGGTAATTGCATGAAAAGCTAGAGCAAGCTATCAAGATAACAAAGTAATACTTTGTTGGAGAAGAAATTCAGTGCCAGGCTGCTACATCTGTTACTGGTAGGTTCAACCAACGCACAAGTGTAACGGACATCCTTCAGGAACTCAAATGAGAATTCCCAGAGGGAAGGTGATGTTCCTTCTAGAAACACTATTGAGAAAATTTAGAGAACTGCCATTTGAAGCTGACTGGTGAACGATTTTGTTGTTTCCAACATACACAGCACATAAGGACTATGAAGGTGAAATTTGAGAAGTCAGGGCTGATTGAGAGGTCTTTTTCACTCTTCAGTCTTTTTCACTCATATTTGTGAGTGGAATGGGAATGGAAATGACCAGCAGGGTTATGGGGTACCTTTCGCGATGTGCCATTAAGTGGATAGCGGAGTATAGATGTCGGTGGAAATACTTGGTGAAATAAGTAGCTGACCAATGTAGTAGGAGCAACAATGATATTTTTCATAGCAGTAAATGTACATATACATACATACAAAATAATCTATTACTAGTTCCCTTAATTAGTCGTGCGAGTAGAATAGCACTAGTCACAAACAGCTGGTTGTCACTACACTTCACAGAGATAAATCCCTGTGGGAGCTTCTGCCTTAAGATTTGCAGTGTGGCTCATCCCACATCCATCCACGTCTT